>NC_083330.1:53240985-53878652 GCF_963455315.2 Globicephala melas
AGGGTCAGGCTTCGGGGAAGGGTTAGGGTTAGGGTTCGGGCTAGGGTTAGGGTTAGGGGACGGGGACGGTTTAGGGTCCAGGTGAGGGTACGACAACGCTTTAGGGGGAGCGTACGTGTGAGGGCGCGGGTTAGTGTCAGCGTACGGGTTAGGATTAGGGGACGGGTGAGGGTCAGGCTTCGGGGAAGGGTTAGGGTTAGGGTTCGGGCTAGGGTTAGGGTTAGGGGACGGGGACGGTTTAGGGTCCAGGTGAGGGTACGACAACGCTTTAGGGGGAGCGTACGTGTGAGGGCGCGGGTTAGTGTCAGCGTACGGGTTAGGATTAGGGGACGGGTGAGGGTCAGGCTTCGGGGAAGGGTTAGGGTTAGGGTTCGGGCTAGGGTTAGGGTTAGGGGACGGGGACGGTTTAGGGTCCAGGTGAGGGTACGACAACGCTTTAGGGGGAGCGTACGTGTGAGGGCGCGGGTTAGTGTCAGCGTACGCGTTAGGATTAGGGGACGGGTGAGTGTCAGGCTTCGGGGAAGGGTTAGGGTTAGGGTTCGGGCTAGGATTAGGGTTAGGGGACGGGAACGGTTTAGGGTCCAGGTGAGGGTACGACAACGCTTTAGGGGGAGCGTACGTGTGAGGGCGCGGGTTAGCGTCAGCGTACGGGTTAGGATTAGGGGACGGGTGAGGGTCAGGCTTCGGGGAAGGGTTAGGGTTAGGGTTCGGGCTAGGATTAGGGTTAGGGGACGGGGACGGTTTAGGGTCCAGGTGAGGGTACGACAACGCTTTAGGAGGAGCCTACGTGTGAGGGCGCGGGTTAGCGTCAGCGTACGGGTTAGGATTAGGGGACGGGTGAGGGTCAGGCTTCGGGGAAGGGTTAGGGTTAGGGTTCGGGCTAGGGTTAGGGTTAGGGGACGGGGACGGTTTAGGGTCCAGGTGAGGGTACGACAACGCTTTAGGGGGAGCGTACGTGTGAGGGCGCGGGTTAGTGTCAGCGTACGGGTTAGGATTAGGGGACGGGTGAGGGTCAGGCTTCGGGGAAGGGTTAGGGTTAGGGTTCGGGCTAGGGTTAGGGTTAGGGGACGGGGACGGTTTAGGGTCCAGGTGAGGGTACGACAACGCTTTAGGGGGAGCGTACGTGTGAGGGCGCGGGTTAGTGTCAGCGTACGGGTTAGGATTAGGGGACGGGTGAGGGTCAGGCTTCGGGGAAGGGTTAGGGTTAGGGTTCGGGCTAGGGTTAGGGTTAGGGGACGGGGACGGTTTAGGGTCCAGGTGAGGGTACGACAACGCTTTAGGGGGAGCGTACGTGTGAGGGCGCGGGTTAGCGTCAGCGTACGGGTTAGGATTAGGGGACGGGTGAGGGTCAGGCTTCGGGGAAGGGTTAGGGTTAGGGTTCGGGCTAGGGTTAGGGTTAGGGGACGGGGACGGTTTAGGGTCCAGGTGAGGGTACGACAACGCTTTAGGGGGAGCGTACGTGTGAGGGCGCGGGTTAGTGTCAGCGTACGGGTTAGGATTAGGGGACGGGTGAGGGTCAGGCTTCGGGGAAGGGTTAGGGTTAGGGTTCGGGCTAGGGTTAGGGTTAGGGGACGGGGACGGTTTAGGGTCCAGGTGAGGGTACGACAACGCTTTAGGGGGAGCGTACGTGTGAGGGCGCGGGTTAGTGTCAGCGTACGGGTTAGGATTAGGGGACGGGTGAGGGTCAGGCTTCGGGGAAGGGTTAGGGTTAGGGTTCGGGCTAGGGTTAGGGTTAGGGGACGGGGACGGTTTACGGTCCAGGTGAGGGTACGACAACGCTTTAGGGGGAGCGTACATGTGAGGGCGCGGGTTAGTGTCAGCGTACGGGTTAGGATTAGGGGACGGGTGAGGGTCAGGCTTCGGGGAAGGGTTAGGGTTAGGGTTCGGGCTAGGGTTAGGGTTAGGGGACGGGGACGGTTTAGGGTCCAGGTGAGGGTACGACAACGCTTTAGGGGGAGCGTACGTGTGAGGGCGCGGGTTAGTGTCAGCGTACGGGTTAGGATTAGGGGACGGGTGAGGGTCAGGCTTCGGGGAAGGGTTAGGGTTAGGGTTCGGGCTAGGGTTAGGGTTAGGGGACGGGGACGGTTTAGGGTCCAGGTGAGGGTACGACAACGCTTTAGGGGGAGCGTACGTGTGAGGGCGCGGGTTAGTGTCAGCGTACGGGTTAGGATTAGGGGACGGGTGAGGGTCAGGCTTCGGGGAAGGGTTAGGGTTAGGGTTCGGGCTAGGGTTAGGGTTAGGGGACGGGGACGGTTTAGGGTCCAGGTGAGGGTACGACAACGCTTTAGGGGGAGCGTACGTGTGAGGGCGCGGGTTAGTGTCAGCGTACGGGTTAGGATTAGGGGACGGGTGAGGGTCAGGCTTCGGGGAAGGGTTAGGGTTAGGGTTCGGGCTAGGGTTAGGGTTAGGGGACGGGGACGGTTTAGGGTCCAGGTGAGGGTACGACAACGCTTTAGGGGGAGCGTACGTGTGAGGGCGCGGGTTAGTGTCAGCGTACGCGTTAGGATTAGGGGACGGGTGAGTGTCAGGCTTCGGGGAAGGGTTAGGGTTAGGGTTCGGGCTAGGGTTAGGGTTAGGGGACGGGGACGGTTTAGGGTCCAGGTGAGGGTACGACAACGCTTTAGGGGGAGCGTACGTGTGAGGGCGCGGGTTAGTGTCAGCGTACGGGTTAGGATTAGGGGACGGGTGAGGGTCAGGCTTCGGGGAAGGGTTAGGGTTAGGGTTCGGGCTAGGGTTAGGGTTAGGGGATGGGGACGGTTTAGGGTCCAGGTGAGGGTACGACAACGCTTTAGGGGGAGCGTATGTGTGAGGGCGCGGGTTAGTGTCAGCGTACGGGTTAGGATTAGGGGACGGGTGAGGGTCAGGCTTCGGGGAAGGGTTAGGGTTAGGGTTCGGGCTAGGGTTAGGGTTAGGGGACGGGGACGGTTTAGGGTCCAGGTGAGGGTACGACAACGCTTTAGGGGGAGCGTACGTGTGAGGGCGCGGGTTAGTGTCAGCGTACGCGTTAGGATTAGGGGACGGGTGAGTGTCAGGCTTCGGGGAAGGGTTAGGGTTAGGGTTCGGGCTAGGATTAGGGTTAGGGGACGGGGACGGTTTAGGGTCCAGGTGAGGGTACGACAACGCTTTAGGGGGAGCGTACGTGTGAGGGCGCGGGTTAGTGTCAGCGTACGGGTTAGGATTAGGGGACGGGTGAGGGTCAGGCTTCGGGGAAGGGTTAGGGTTAGGGTTCGGGCTAGGGTTAGGGTTAGGGGACGGGGACGGTTTAGGGTCCTGGTGAGGGTGCGACAACGCTTTAGGGGGAGCGTACGTGTGAGGGCGCGGCTTAGTGTCAGCGTACGGGTTAGGATTAGGGGACGGGTGAGGGTCAGGCTTCGGGGAAGGGTTAGGGTTAGGGTTCGGGCTAGGGTTAGGGTTAGGGGACGGAGACGGTTTAGGGTCCAGGTGAGGGTACGACAACGCTTTAGGGGGAGCGTACGTGTGAGGGCGCGGGTTAGTGTCAGCGTACGGGTTAGGATTTGGGGACGGGTGAGGGTCAGGCTTCGGGGAAGGGTTAGGGTTAGGGTTCGGGCTAGGGTTAGGGTTAGGGGACGGGGACGGTTTAGGGTCCAGGTGAGGGTACGACAACGCTTTAGGGGGAGCGTACGTGTGAGGGCGCGGGTTAGTGTCAGCGTACGGGGTAGGATTAGGGGACGGGTGAGGGTCAGGCTTCGGGGAAGGGTTAGGGTTAGGTTTCGGGCTAGGGTTAGGGTTAGGGGACGGGGACGGTTTAGGGTCCAGGTGAGGGTACGACAACGCTTTAGGGGGAGCGTACGTGTGAGGGCGCGGGTTAGTGTCAGCGTACGGGTTAGGATTAGGGGACGGGTGAGGGTCAGGCTTCGGGGAAGGGTTAGGGTTAGGGTTCGGGCTAGGGTTAGGGTTAGGGGACGGGGACGGTTTAGGGTCCAGGTGAGGGTACGACAACGCTTTAGGGGGAGCGTACGTGTGAGGGCGCGGGTTAGTGTCAGCGTACGGGTTAGGATTAGGGGACGGGTGAGGGTCAGGCTTCGGGGAAGGGTTAGGGTTAGGGTTCGGGCTAGGGTTAGGGTTAGGGGACGGGGACGGTTTAGGGTCCAGGTGAGGGTACGACAACGCTTTAGGGGGAGCGTACGTGTGAGGGCGCGGGTTAGTGTCAGCGTACGGGTTAGGATTAGGGGACGGGTGAGGGTCAGGCTTCGGGGAAGGGTTAGGGTTAGGGTTCGGGCTAGGGTTAGGGTTAGGGGACGGGGACGGTTTAGGGTCCAGGTGAGGGTACGACAACGCTTTAGGGGGAGCGTACGTGTGAGGGCGCGGGTTAGTGTCAGCGTACGGGTTAGGATTAGGGGACGGGTGAGGGTCAGGCTTCGGGGAAGGGTTAGGGTTAGGGTTCGGGCTAGGGTTAGGGTTAGGGGACGGGGACGGTTTAGGGTCCAGGTGAGGGTACGACAACGCTTTAGGGGGAGCGTACGTGTGAGGGCGCGGGTTAGTGTCAGCGTACGGGTTAGGATTAGGGGACGGGTGAGGGTCAGGCTTCGGGGAAGGGTTAGGGTTAGGGTTCGGGCTAGGGTTAGGGTTAGGGGACGGGGACGGTTTAGGGTCCAGGTGAGGGTACGACAACGCTTTAGGGGGAGCGTACGTGTGAGGGCGCGGGTTAGCATCAGCGTACGGGTTAGGATTAGGGGACGGGTGAGGGTCAGGCTTCGGGGAAGGGTTAGGGTTAGGGTTCGGGCTAGGGTTAGGGTTAGGGGACGGGGACGGTTTAGGGTCCAGGTGAGGGTACGACAACGCTTTAGGGGGAGCGTACGTGTGAGGGCGCGGGTTAGTGTCAGCGTACGGGTTAGGATTAGGGGACGGGTGAGGGTCAGGCTTCGGGGAAGGGTTAGGGTTAGGGTTCGGGCTAGGGTTAGGGTTAGGGGACGGGGACGGTTTAGGGTCCAGGTGAGGGTACGACAACGCTTTAGGGGGAGCGTACGTGTGAGGGCGTGGGTTAGTGTCAGCGTACGCGTTAGGAATAGGGGACGGGTGAGGGTCACGCTTCGGGGAAGGGTTAGGGTTAGGGTTCGGGCTAGGGTTAGGGTTAGGGGACGGGGACGGTTTAGGGTCCAGGTGAGGGTACGACAACGCTTTAGGGGGAGCGTACGTGTGAGGGCGCGGGTTAGTGTCAGCGTACGGGTTAGGATTAGGGGACGGGTGAGGGTCAGGCTTCGGGGAAGGGTTAGGGTTAGGGTTCGGGCTAGGATTAGGGTTAGGGGACGGGGACGGTTTAGGGTCCAGGTGAGGGTACGACAACGCTTTAGGAGGAGCGTACGTGTGAGGGCGCGGGTTAGCGTCAGCGTACGGGTTAGGATTAGGGGACGGGTGAGGGTCAGGCTTCGGGGAAGGGTTAGGGTTAGGGTTCGGGCTAGGGTTAGGGTTAGGGGACGGGGACGGTTTAGGGTCCAGGTGAGGGTACGACAACGCTTTAGGGGGAGCGTACGTGTGAGGGCGCGGGTTAGTGTCAGCGTACGGGTTAGGATTAGGGGACGGGTGAGGGTCAGGCTTCGGGGAAGGGTTAGGGTTAGGGTTCGGGCTAGGGTTAGGGTTAGGGGACGGGGACGGTTTAGGGTCCAGGTGAGGGTACGACAACGCTTTAGGGGGAGCGTACGTGTGAGGGCGCGGGTTAGTGTCAGCGTACGGGTTAGGATTAGGGGACGGGTGAGGGTCAGGCTTCGGGGAAGGGTTAGGGTTAGGGTTCGGGCTAGGGTTAGGGTTAGGGGACGGGGACGGTTTAGGGTCCAGGTGAGGGTACGACAACGCTTTAGGGAGAGCGTACGTGTGAGGGCGCGGGTTAGTGTCAGCGTACGGGTTAGGATTAGGGGACGGGTGAGGGTCAGGCTTCGGGGAAGGGTTAGGGTTAGGGTTCGGGCTAGGGTTAGGGTTAGGGGACGGGGACGGTTTAGGGTCCAGGTGAGGGTACGACAACGCTTTAGGGGGAGCGTACGTGTGAGGGCGCGGGTTAGTGTCAGCGTACGGGTTAGGATTAGGGGACGGGTGAGGGTCAGGCTTCGGGGAAGGGTTAGGGTTAGGGTTCGGGCTAGGGTTAGGGTTAGGGGACGGGGACGGTTTAGGGTCCAGGTGAGGGTACGACAACGCTTTAGGGGGAGCGTACGTGTGAGGGCGCGGGTTAGTGTCAGCGTACGGGTTAGGATTAGGGGACGGGTGAGGGTCAGGCTTCGGGGAAGGGTTAGGGTTAGGGTTCGGGCTAGGGTTAGGGTTAGGGGACGGGGACGGTTTAGGGTCCAGGTGAGGGTACGACAACGCTTTAGGGGGAGCGTACGTGTGAGGGCGCGGGTTAGTGTCAGCGTACGGGTTAGGATTAGGGGACGGGTGAGGGTCAGGCTTCGGGGAAGGGTTAGGGTTAGGGTTCGGGCTAGGGTTAGGGTTAGGGGACGGGGACGGTTTAGGGTCCAGGTGAGGGTACGACAACGCTTTAGGGGGAGCGTACGTGTGAGGGCGCGGGTTAGTGTCAGCGTACGGGTTAGGATTAGGGGACGGGTGAGGGTCAGGCTTCGGGGAAGGGTTAGGGTTAGGGTTCGGGCTAGGGTTAGGGTTAGGGGACGGGGACGGTTTAGGGTCCAGGTGAGGGTACGACAACGCTTTAGGGGGAGCGTACGTGTGAGGGCGCGGGTTAGTGTCAGCGTACGGGTTAGGATTAGGGGACGGGTGAGGGTCAGGCTTCGGGGAAAGGTTAGGGTTAGGGTTCGGGCTAGGGTTAGGGTTAGGGGACGGGGACGGTTTAGGGTCCAGGTGAGGGTACGACAACGCTTTAGGGGGAGCGTACGTGTGAGGGCGCGGGTTAGTGTCAGCGTACGGGGTAGAATTAGGGGACGGCTGAGGGTCAGGCTTCGGGGAAGGGTTAGGGTTAGGGTTCGGGCTAGGGTTAGGGTTAGGGGACGGGGACGGTTTAGGGTCCAGGTGAGGGTACGACAACGCTTTAGGGGGAGCGTACGTGTGAGGGCGCGGCTTAGTGTCAGCGTACGGGTTAGGATTAGGGGACGGGTGAGGGTCAGGCTTCGGGGAAGGGTTAGGGTTAGGGTTCGGGCTAGGGTTAGGGTTAGGGGACGGGGACAGTTTAGGGTCCAGGTGAGGGTACGACAACGCTTTAGGGGGAGCGTACGTGTGAGGGCGCGGGTTAGTGTCAGCGTACGGGTTAGGATTAGGGGACGGGTGAGGGTCAGGCTTCGGGGAAGGGTTAGGGTTAGGGTTCGGGCTAGGGTTAGGGTTAGGGGACGGGGACGGTTTAGGGTCCAGGTGAGGGTACGACAACGCTTTAGGGGGAGCGTACGTGTGAGGGCGCGTTTTAGCGTCAGCGTACGGGTTAGGATTAGGGGACGGGTGAGGGTCAGGCTTCGGGGAAGGGTTAGGGTTAGGGTTCGGGCTAGGGTTAGGGTTAGGGGACGGGGACGGTTTAGGGTCCAGGTGAGGGTACGACAACGCTTTAGGGGGAGCGTACGTGTGAGGGCGCGGGTTAGTGTCAGCGTACGGGTTAGGATTAGGGGACGGGTGAGGGTCAGGCTTCGGGGAAGGGTTAGGGTTAGGGTTCGGGCTAGGGTTAGGGTTAGGGGACGGGGACGGTTTAGGGTTCAGGTGAGGGTACGACAACGCTTTAGGGGGAGCGTACGTGTGAGGGCGAGGGTTAGTGTCAGCGTACGCGTTAGGATTAGGGGACGGGTGAGTGTCAGGCTTCGGGGAAGGGTTAGGGTTAGGGTTCGGGCTAGGATTAGGGTTAGGGGACGGGGACGGTTTAGGGTCCAGGTGAGGGTACGACAACGCTTTAGGGGGAGCGTACGTGTGAGGGCGCGGGTTAGTGTCAGCGTACGGGTTAGGATTAGGGGACGGGTGAGGGTCAGGCTTCGGGGAATGGTTAGGGTTAGGGTTCGGGCTAGGATTAGGGTTAGGGGACGGGGACGGTTTAGGGTCCAGGTGAGGGTACGACAACGCTTTAGGAGGAGCGTACGTGTGAGGGCGCGGGTTAGCGTCAGCGTACGGGTTAGGATTAGGGGACGGGTGAGGGTCAGGCTTCGGGGAAGTGTTAGGGTTAGGGTTCGGGCTAGGGTTAGGGTTAGGGGACGGGGACGGTTTAGGGTCCAGGTGAGGGTACGACAACGCTTTAGGGGGAGCGTACGTGTGAGGGCGCGGGTTAGTGTCAGCGTACGGGTTAGGATTAGGGGACGGGTGAGGGTCAGGCTTCGGGGAAGGGTTAGGGTTAGGGTTCGGGCTAGGGTTAGGGTTAGGGGACGGGGACGGTTTAGGGTCCAGGTGAGGGTACGACAACGCTTTAGGGGGAGCGTACGTGTGAGGGCGCGGGTTAGTGTCAGCGTACGGGTTAGGATTAGGGGACGGGTGAGGGTCAGGCTTCGGGGAAGGGTTAGGGTTAGGGTTCGGGCTAGGGTTAGGGTTAGGGGACGGGGACGGTTTAGGGTCCAGGTGAGGGTACGACAACGCTTTAGGGGGAGCGTACGTGTGAGGGCGCGGGTTAGTGTCAGCGTACGGGTTAGGATTAGGGGACGGGTAAGGGTCAGGCTTCGGGGAAGGGTTAGGGTTAGGGTTCGGGATAGGGTTAGGGTTAGGGGACGGGGACGGTTTAGGGTCCAGGTGAGGGTACGACAACGCTTTAGGTGGAGCGTACGTGTGAGGGCGCGGGTTAGTGTCAGCGTACGGGTTAGGATTAGGGGACGGGTGAGGGTCAGGCTTCGGGGAAGGGTTAGGGTTAGGTTTCGGGCTAGGGTTAGGGTTAGGGGACGGGGACGGTTCAGGGTCCAGGTGAGGGTACGACAACGCTCTAGGGGGAGCGTACGTGTGAGGGCGTGGGTTAGTGTCAGCGTACGGGTTAGGATTAGGGGACGGCTGAGGGTCAGGCTTCGGGGAAGGGTTAGGGTTAGGGTTCGGGCTAGGGTTAGGGTTAGGGGACGGGGACGGTTTAGGGTCCAGGTGAGGGTACGACAACGCTTTAGGGGGAGCGTACGTGTGAGGGCGCGGGTTAGTGTCAGCGTACGGGTTAGGATTAGGGGACGGGTGAGGGTCAGGCTTCGGGGAAGGGTTAGGGTTAGGGTTCGGGCTAGGATTAGGGTTAGGGGACGGGGACGGTTTAGGGTCCAGGTGAGGGTACGACAACGCTTTAGGGGGAGCGTACGTGTGAGGGCGCGGGTTAGCGTCAGCGTACGGGTTAGGATTAGGGGACGGGTGAGGGTCAGGCTTCGGGGAAGGGTTAGGGTTAGGGTTCGGGCTAGGGTTAGGGTTAGGGGACGGGGACGGTTTAGGGTCCAGGTGAGGGTACGACAACGCTTTAGGGGGAGCGTACGTGTGAGGGCGCGGGTTAGTGTCAGCGTACGGGTTAGGATTAGGGGACGGGTGAGGGTCAGGCTTCGGGGAAGGGTTAGGGTTAGGGTTCGGGCTAGGGTTAGGGTTAGGGGACGGGGACGGTTTAGGGTCCAGGTGAGGGTACGACAACGCTTTAGTGGGAGCGTACGTGTGAGGGTGCGGGTTAGTGTCAGCGTACGGGTTAGGATTAGGGGACGGGTGAGGGTCAGGCTTCGGGGAAGGGTTAGGGTTAGGGTTCGGGCTAGGGTTAGGGTTAGGGGACGGGGACGGTTTAGGGTCCTGGTGAGGGTGCGACAACGCTTGAGGGGGAGCGTACGTGTGAGGGCGTGGCTTAGTGTCAGCATACGGGTTAGGATTAGGGGACGGGTGAGGGTCACGCTTCGGGGAAGGGTTAGGGTTAGGGTTCGGGCTAGGGTTAGGGTTAGGGGACGGGGACGGTTTAGGGTCCAGGTGAGGGTACGACAACGCTTTAGGGGGAGCGTACGTGTGAGGGCGCGGGTTAGTGTCAGCGTACGGGTTAGGATTAGGGGACGGGTGAGGGTCAGGCTTCGGGAAAGGGTTAGGGTTAGGGTTCGGGCTAGGGTTAGGGTTAGGGGACGGGGACGGTTTAGGGTCCAGGTGAGGGTACGACAACGCTTTAGGGGGAGCGTACGTGTGAGGGCGCGGGTTAGTGTCAGCGTACGGGTTAGGATTAGGGGACGGGTGAGGGTCAGGCTTCGGGGAAGGGTTAGGGTTAGGGTTCGGGCTAGGGTTAGGGTTAGGGGACGGGGACGGTTTAGGGTCCAGGTGAGGGTACGACAACGCTTTAGGGGGAGCGTACGTGTGAGGGCGCGGCTTAGTGTCAGCGTACGGGTTAGGATTAAGGGACTGGTGAGGGTCAGGCTTCGGGGAAGGGTTAGGGTTAGGGTTCGGGCTAGGGTTAGGGTTAGGGGACGGGGACGGTTTAGGGTCCAGGTGAGGGTACGACAACGCTTTAGGGGGAGCGTACGTGTGAGGGCGCGGGTTAGTGTCAGCGTACGGGTTAGGATTAGGGGACAGGTGAGGGTCAGGCTTCGGGGAAGGGTTAGGGTTAGGGTTCGGGCTAGGGTTAGGGTTAGGGGACGGGGAAGGTTTAGGGTTCAGGTGAGGGTACGACAACGCTTTAGGGGGAGCGTACGTGTGAGGGCGCGGGTTATTGTCCGCGTACTCCTTAGGATTAGGGGTCGGGGGAGGGTCAGGCTTCAGGGAAGGGTTAGGGTTAGGGTTCGGGCTAGGGTTAGGGTTAGGGGACGGGGACGGTATAGGGTCCAGGTGAGGGTACGACAACGCTTTAGGGGGAGCGTATGTGTGAGGGCGCGGCTTAGCGTCAGCGTACGGGTTAGGATTAGGGGACGGGTGAGGGTCAGGCTTCGGGGAAGGGTTAGGGTTAGGGTTCGGGCTAGGGTTAGGGTTAGGGGACGGGGACGGTTTAGGGTCCAGGTGAGGGTACGACAACGCTTTAGGGGGAGCGTACGTGTGAGGGCGCGGGTTAGTGTCAGCGTACGGGTTAGGATTAGGGGACGGGTGAGGGTCAGGCTTCGGGGAAGGGTTAGGGTTAGGGTTCGGGCTAGGGTTAGGGTTAGGGGACGGGGACGGTTTAGGGTCCAGGTGAGGGTACGACAATGCTTTAGGGGGAGCGTACGTGTGAGGGCGCGGGTTAGTGTCAGCGTACGGGTTAGGATTAGGGGACGGGTGAGGGTCAGGCTTCGGGGAAGGGTTAGGGTTAGGGTTCGGGCTAGGGTTAGGGTTAGGGGACGGGGACGGTTTAGGGTCCAGGTGAGGGTACGACAACGCTTTAGTGGGAGCGTACGTGTGAGGGCGCGGGTTAGTGTCCGCGTACGGGTTAGGATTAGGGGACGGGTGAGGGTCAGGCTTCGGGGAAGGGTTAGGGTTAGGGTTCGGGCTAGGGTTAGGGTTAGGGGACGGGGACGGTTTAGGGTCCAGGTGAGGGTACGACAACGCTTTAGGGGGAGCGTACGTGTGAGGGCGCGGGTTAGTGTCAGCGTACGGGTTAGGATTAGGGGACGGGTGAGGGTCAGGCTTCGGGGAAGGGTTAGGGTTAGGGTTGGGGCTAGGGTTAGGGTTAGGGGACGGGGACGGTTTAGGGTCCAGGTGAGGGTACGACAACGCTTTAGGGGGAGCGTACGTGTGAGGGCGCGGGTTAGTGTCAGCGTACGGGTTAGGATTAGGGGACGGCTGAGGGTCAGGCTTCGGGGAAGGGTTAGGGTTAGGGTTCGGGATAGGGTTAGGGTTAGGGGACGGGGACGGTTTAGGGTCCAGGTGAGGATACGACAACGCTTTAGGGGGAGCGTACGTGTGAGGGCGCGGGTTAGTGTCAGCGTACGGGTTAGGATTAGGGGACGGGTGAGGGTCAGGCTTCGGGGAAGGGTTAGGGTTAGGGTTCGGGCTAGGGTTAGGGTTAGGGGACGGGGACGGTTTAGGGTCCAGGTGAGGGTACGACAACGCTTTAGGGGGAGCGTACGTGTGAGGGCGCGGGTTAGTGTCAGCGTACGGGTTAGGATTAGGGGACGGGTGAGGGTCAGGCTTCGGGGAAGGGTTAGGGTTAGGGTTCGGGCTAGGGTTAGGGTTAGTGGACGGGGACGGTTTAGGGTCCAGGTGAGGGTACGACAACGCTTTAGGGGGAGCGTACGTGTGAGGGCGCGGGTTAGTGTCAGCGTACGGGTTAGGATTAGGGGATGGGTGAGGGTCAGGCTTCGGGGAAGGGTTAGGGTTAGGGTTCGGGCTAGGGTTAGGGTTAGGGGACGGGGACGGTTTAGGGTCCAGGTGAGGGTACGACAACGCTTTAGGGGGAGCGTACGTGTGAGGGCGCGGGTTAGTGTCAGCGTACGCGTTAGGATTAGGGGACGGGTGAGTGTCAGGCTTCGGGGAAGGGTTAGGGTTAGGGTTCGGGCTAGGATTAGGGTTAGGGGACGGGGACGGTTTAGGGTCCAGGTGAGGGTACGACAACGCTTTAGGGGGAGCGTACGTGTGAGGGCGCGGGTTAGTGTCAGCGTACGGGTTAGGATTAGGGGATGGGTGAGGGTCAGGCTTCGGGGAAGGGTTAGGGTTAGGGTTCGGGCTAGGGTTAGGGTTAGGGGACGGGGACGGTTTAGGGTCCAGGTGAGGGTACGACAACGCTTTAGGGGGAGCGTACGTGTGAGGGCGCGGGTTAGTGTCAGCGTACGCGTTAGGATTAGGGGACGGGTGAGTGTCAGGCTTCGGGGAAGGGTTAGGGTTAGGGTTCGGGCTAGGATTAGGGTTAGGGGACGGGGACGGTTTAGGGTCCAGGTGAGGGTACGACAACGCTTTAGGGGGAGCGTACGTGTGAGGGCGCGGGTTAGTGTCAGCGTACGGGTTAGGATTAGGGGACGGGTGAGGGTCAGGCTTCGGGGAAGTTTAGGGTTAGGGTTCGGGCTAGGATTAGGGTTAGGGGACGGGGACGGTTTAGGGTCCAGGTGAGGGTACGACAACGCTTTAGGAGGAGGGTACGTGTGAGGGCGCGGGTTAGCGTCAGCGTACGGTTTAGGATTAGGGGACGGTTGAGGGTCAGGCTTCGGGGAAGGGTTAGGGTTAGGGTTCGGGCTAGGGTTAGGGTTAGGGGACGGGGACGGTTCAGGGTCCAGGTGAGGGTACGACAACGCTCTAGGGGGAGCGTACGTGTGAGGGCGCGGGTTAGTGTCAGCGTACGGGTTAGGATTAGGGGACGGCTGAGGGTCAGGCTTCGGGGAAGGGTTAGGGTTAGGGTTCGGGCTAGGGTTAGGGTTAGGGGACGGGGACGGTTTAGGGTCCAGGTGAGGGTACGACAACGCTTTAGGGGGAGCGTACGTGTGAGGGCGCGGGTTAGTGTCAGCGTACGGGTTAGGATTAGGGGACGGGTGAGGGTCAGGCTTCGGGGAAGGGTTAGGGTTAGGGTTCGGGCTAGGGTTAGGGTTAGGGGACGGGGACGGTTTAGGGTCCAGGTGAGGGTACGACAACGCTTTAGGGGGAGCGTACGTGTGAGGGTGCGGGCTAGTGTCAGCGTACGGGTTAGGATTATGGGACGGGTGAGGGTCAGGCTTCGGGGAAGGGTTAGGGTTAGGGTTCGGGCTAGGGTTAGGGTTAGGGGACGGGGACGGTTTAGGGTCCAGGTGAGGGTACGTCAACGCTTTAGGGGGAGCGTACGTGTGAGGGCGCGGGTTAGTGTCAGCGTACGGGTTAGGATTAGGGGACGGGTGAGCGTCAGGCTTCGGGGAAGGGTTAGGTTTAGGGTTCGGGCTAGGGTTAGGGTTAGGGGACGGGGACGGTTTAGGGTCCAGGTGAGGGTACGACAACGCTTTAGGGGGAGCGTACGTGTGAGGGCGCGGGTTAGTGTCAGCGTACGGGTTAGGATTAGGGGACGGGTGAGGGTCAGGCTTCGGGGAAGGGTTAGGGTTAGGGTTGGGGCTAGGGTTAGGGTTAGGGGACGGGGACGGTTTAGGGTCCAGGTGAGGGTACGACAACGCTTTAGGGGGAGCGTACGTGTGAGGGCGTGGGTTAGTGTCAGCGTACGGGTTAGGATTAGGGGACGGGTGAGGGTCAGGCTTCGGGGAAGGGTTAGGGTTAGGGTTCGGACTAGGGTTAGGGTTAGGGGACGGGGACGGTTTAGGGTCCAGGTGAGGGTACGACAACGCTTTAGGGGGAGCGTACGTGTGAGGGCGCGGGTTAGTGTCAGCGTACGCGTTAGGATTAGGGGACGGGTGAGTGTCAGGCTTCGGGGAAGGGTTAGGGTTAGGGTTCGGGCTAGGATTAGGGTTAGGGGACGGGGACGGTTTAGGGTCCAGGTGAGGGTACGACAACGCTTTAGGGGGAGCGTACGTGTGAGGGCGCGGGTTAGTGTCAGCGTACGGGTTAGGATTAGGGGACGGGTGAGGGTCAGGCTTCGGGGAAGTTTAGGGTTAGGGTTCGGGCTAGGATTAGGGTTAGGGGACGGGGACGGTTTAGGGTCCAGGTGAGGGTACGACAACGCTTTAGGACGAGGGTACGTGTGAGGGCGCGGGTTAGCGTCAGCGTACGGTTTAGGATTAGGGGACGGTTGAGGGTCAGGCTTCGGGGAAGGGTTAGGGTTAGGGTTCGGGCTAGGGTTAGGGTTAGGGGACGGGGACGGTTCAGGGTCCAGGTGAGTGTACGACAACGCTCTAGGGGGAGCGTACGTGTGAGGGCGCGGGTTAGTGTCAGCGTACGGGTTAGGATTAGGGGACGGCTGAGGGTCAGGCTTCGGGGAAGGGTTAGGGTTAGGGTTCGGGCTAGGGTTAGGGTTAGGGGACGGGGACGGTTTAGGGTCCAGGTGAGGGTACGACAACGCTTTAGGGGGAGCGTACGTGTGAGGGCGCGGGTTAGTGTCAGCGTACGGGTTAGGATTAGGGGACGGGTGAGGGTCAGGCTTCGGGGAAGGGTTAGGGTTAGGGTTCGGGCTAGGGTTAGGGTTAGGGGACGGGGACGGTTTAGGGTCCAGGTGAGGGTACGACAATGCTTTAGGGGGAGCGTACGTGTGAGGGTGCGGGCTAGTGTCAGCGTACGGGTTAGGATTAGGGGACGGGTGAGGGTCAGGCTTCGGGGAAGGGTTAGGGTTAGGGTTCGGGCTAGGGTTAGGGTTAGGGGACGGGGACGGTTTAGGGTCCAGGTGAGGGTACGACAACGCTTTAGGGGGAGCGTACGTGTGAGGGCGCGGGTTAGTGTCAGCGTACGGGTTAGGATTAGGGGACGGGTGAGGGTCAGGCTTCGGGGAAGTGTTAGGTTTAGGGTTCGGGCTAGGGTTAGGGTTAGGGGACGGGGACGGTTTAGGGTCCAGGTGAGGGTACGACAACGCTTTAGGGGGAGCGTACGTGTGAGGGCGCGGGTTAGTGTCAGCGTACGGGTTAGGATTAGGGGACGGGTGAGGGTCAGGCTTCGGGGAAGGGTTAGGGTTAGGGTTGGGGCTAGGGTTAGGGTTAGGGGACGGGGACGGTTTAGGGTCCAGGTGAGGGTACGACAACGCTTTAGGGGGAGCGTACGTGTGAGGGCGCGGCTTAGTGTCAGCGTACGCGTTAGGATTAGGGGACGGGTGAGTGTCAGGCTTCGGGGAAGGGTTAGGGTTAGGGTTCGGGCTAGGATTAGGGTTAGGGGACGGGGACGGTTTAGGGTCCAGGTGAGGGTACGACAACGCTTTAGGGGGAGCGTACGTGTGAGGGCGCGGGTTAGTGTCAGCGTACGGGTTAGGATTAGGGGACGGGTGAGGGTCAGGCTTCGGGGAAGTTTAGGGTTAGGGTTCGGGCTAGGATTAGGGTTAGGGGACGGGGACGGTTTAGGGTCCAGGTGAGGGTACGACAACGCTTTAGGAGGAGGGTACGTGTGAGGGCGCGGGTTAGCGTCAGCGTACGGTTTAGGATTAGGGGACGGTTGAGGGTCAGGCTTCGGGGAAGGGTTAGGGTTAGGGTTCGGGCTAGGGTTAGGGTTAGGGGACGGGGACGGTTCAGGGTCCAGGTGAGGGTACGACAACGCTCTAGGGGGAGCGTACGTGTGAGGGCGCGGGTTAGTGTCAGCGTACGGGTTAGGATTAGGGGACGGCTGAGGGTCAGGCTTCGGGGAAGGGTTAGGGTTAGGGTTCGGGCTAGGGTTAGGGTTAGGGGACGGGGACGGTTTAGGGTCCAGGTGAGGGTACGACAACGCTTTAGGGGGAGCGTACGTGTGAGGGCGCGGGTTAGTGTCAGCGTACGGGTTAGGATTAGGGGACGGGTGAGGGTCAGGCTTCGGGGAAGGGTTAGGGTTAGGGTTCGGGCTAGGGTTAGGGTTAGGGGACGGGGACGGTTTAGGGTCCAGGTGAGGGTACGACAACGCTTTAGGGGGAGCGTACGTGTGAGGGTGCGGGCTAGTGTCAGCGTACGGGTTAGGATTATGGGACGGGTGAGGGTCAGGCTTCGGGGAAGGGTTAGGGTTAGGGTTCGGGCTAGGGTTAGGGTTAGGGGACGGGGACGGTTTAGGGTCCAGGTGAGGGTACGTCAACGCTTTAGGGGGAGCGTACGTGTGAGGGCGCGGGTTAGTGTCAGCGTACGGGTTAGGATTAGGGGACGGGTGAGCGTCAGGCTTCGGGGAAGGGTTAGGTTTAGGGTTCGGGCTAGGGTTAGGGTTAGGGGACGGGGACGGTTTAGGGTCCAGGTGAGGGTACGACAACGCTTTAGGGGGAGCGTACGTGTGAGGGCGCGGGTTAGTGTCAGCGTACGGGTTAGGATTAGGGGACGGGTGAGGGTCAGGCTTCGGGGAAGGGTTAGGGTTAGGGTTGGGGCTAGGGTTAGGGTTAGGGGACGGGGACGGTTTAGGGTCCAGGTGAGGGTACGACAACGCTTTAGGGGGAGCGTACGTGTGAGGGCGTGGGTTAGTGTCAGCGTACGGGTTAGGATTAGGGGACGCGTGAGGGTCAGGCTTCGGGGAAGGGTTAGGGTTAGGGTTCGGACTAGGGTTAGGGTTAGGGGACGGGGACGGTTTAGGGTCCAGGTGAGGGTACGACAACGCTTTAGGGGGAGCGTACGTGTGAGGGCGCGGGTTAGTGTCAGCGTACGCGTTAGGATTAGGGGACGGGTGAGTGTCAGGCTTCGGGGAAGGGTTAGGGTTAGGGTTCGGGCTAGGATTAGGGTTAGGGGACGGGGACGGTTTAGGGTCCAGGTGAGGGTACGACAACGCTTTAGGGGGAGCGTACGTGTGAGGGCGCGGGTTAGTGTCAGCGTACGGGTTAGGATTAGGGGACGGGTGAGGGTCAGGCTTCGGGGAAGTTTAGGGTTAGGGTTCGGGCTAGGATTAGGGTTAGGGGACGGGGACGGTTTAGGGTCCAGGTGAGGGTACGACAACGCTTTAGGACGAGGGTACGTGTGAGGGCGCGGGTTAGCGTCAGCGTACGGTTTAGGATTAGGGGACGGTTGAGGGTCAGGCTTCGGGGAAGGGTTAGGGTTAGGGTTCGGGCTAGGGTTAGGGTTAGGGGACGGGGACGGTTCAGGGTCCAGGTGAGTGTACGACAACGCTCTAGGGGGAGCGTACGTGTGAGGGCGCGGGTTAGTGTCAGCGTACGGGTTAGGATTAGGGGACGGCTGAGGGTCAGGCTTCGGGGAAGGGTTAGGGTTAGGGTTCGGGCTAGGGTTAGGGTTAGGGGACGGGGACGGTTTAGGGTCCAGGTGAGGGTACGACAACGCTTTAGGGAGAGCGTACGTGTGAGGGCGCGGGTTAGTGTCAGCGTACGGGTTAGGATTAGGGGACGGGTGAGGGTCAGGCTTCGGGGAAGGGTTAGGGTTAGGGTTCGGGCTAGGGTTAGGGTTAGGGGACGGGGACGGTTTAGGGTCCAGGTGAGGGTACGACAATGCTTTAGGGGGAGCGTACGTGTGAGGGTGCGGGCTAGTGTCAGCGTACGGGTTAGGATTAGGGGACGGGTGAGGGTCAGGCTTCGGGGAAGGGTTAGGGTTAGGGTTCGGGCTAGGGTTAGGGTTAGGGGACGGGGACGGTTTAGGGTCCAGGTGAGGGTACGACAACGCTTTAGGGGGAGCGTACGTGTGAGGGCGCGGGTTAGTGTCAGCGTACGGGTTAGGATTAGGGGACGGGTGAGGGTCAGGCTTCGGGGAAGTGTTAGGTTTAGGGTTCGGGCTAGGGTTAGGGTTAGGGGACGGGGACGGTTTAGGGTCCAGGTGAGGGTACGACAACGCTTTAGGGGGAGCGTACGTGTGAGGGCGCGGGTTAGTGTCAGCGTACGGGTTAGGATTAGGGGACGGGTGAGGGTCAGGCTTCGGGGAAGGGTTAGGGTTAGGGTTGGGGCTAGGGTTAGGGTTAGGGGACGGGGACGGTTTAGGGTCCAGGTGAGGGTACGACAACGCTTTAGGGGGAGCGTACGTGTGAGGGCGTGGGTTAGTGTCAGCGTACGGGTTAGGATTAGGGGACGGGTGAGGGTCAGGCTTCGGGGAAGGGTTAGGGTTAGGGTTCGGGCTAGGGTTAGGGTTAGGGTACGGGGACGGTTTAGGGTCCAGGTGAGGGTACGACAACGCTTTAGGGGGAGCGTACGTGTGAGGGCGCGGGTTAGTGTCAGCGTACGCGTTAGAATTAGGGGACGGGTGAGTGTCAGGCTTCGGGGAAGGGTTAGGGTTAGGGTTCGGGCTAGGATTAGGGTTAGGGGACGGGGACGGTTTAGGGTCCAGGTGAGGGTACGACAACGCTTTAGGGGGAGCGTACGTGTGAGGGCGCGGGTTAGCGTCAGCGTACGGGTTAGGATTAGGGGACGGGTGAGGATCAGGCTTCGGGGAAGGGTTAGGGTTAGGGTTCGGGCTAGGGTTAGGGTTAGGGGACGGGGACGGTTTAGGGTCCAGGTGAGGGTACGACAACGCTTTAGGGGGAGCGTACGTGTGAGGGCGCGGGTTAGTGTCAGCGTACGGGTTAGGATTAGGGGACGGGTGAGGGTCAGGCTTCGGGGAAGGGTTAGGGTTAGGGTTCGGGCTAGGGTTAGGGTTAGGGGACGGGGACGGTTTAGGGTCCAGGTGAGGGTACGACAACGCTTTAGTGGGAGCGTACGTGTGAGGGTGCGGGTTAGTGTCAGCGTACGGGTTAGGATTAGGGGACGGGTGAGGGTCAGGCTTCGGGGAAGGTTTAGGGTTAGGGTTCGGGCTAGGGTTAGGGTTAGGGGACGGGGACGGTTTAGGGTCCTTGTGAGGGTGCGACAACGCTTTAGTGGGAGCGTACGTGTGAGGGCGCGGCTTAGTGTCAGCGTACGGCTTAGGATTAGGGGACGGGTGAGGGTCAGGCTTCGGGGAAGGGTTAGGGTTAGGGTTCGGGCTAGGGTTAGGGTTAGGGGACGGGGACGGTTTAGGGTCCAGGTGAGGGTACGACAACGCTTTAGGGGGAGCGTACGTGTGAGGGCGCGGGTTAGTGTCAGCGTACGGGTTAGGATTAGGGGACGGGTGAGGGTCAGGCTTCGGGAAAGGGTTAGGGTTAGGGTTCGGGCTAGGGTTAGGGTTATGGGACGGGGACGGTTTAGGGTCCAGGTGAGGGTACGACAACGCTTTAGGGGGAGCGTACGTGTGAGGGCGCGGGTTAGTGTCAGCGTACGGGTTAGGATTAGGGGACGGGTGAGGGTCAGGCTTCGGGGAAGGGTTAGGGTTAGGGTTCGGGCTAGGGTTAGGGTTAGGGGACGGGGACGGTTTAGGGTCCAGGTGAGGGTACGACAACGCTTTAGGGGGAGCGTACGTGTGAGGGCGCGGCTTAGTGTCAGCGTACGGGTTAGGATTAAGGGACTGGTGAGGGTCAGGCTTCGGGGAAGGGTTAGGGTTAGGGTTCGGGCTAGGGTTAGGGTTAGGGGACGGGGACGGTTTAGGGTCCAGGTGAGGGTACGACAACGCTTTAGGGGGAGCGTACGTGTGAGGGCGCGGGTTAGTGTCAGCGTACGGGTTAGGATTAGGGGACGGGTGAGGGTCAGGCTTCGGGGAAGGGTTAGGGTTAGGGTTCGGGCTAGGGTTAGGGTTAGGGGACGGGGACGGTTTAGGGTCCAGGTGAGGGTACGACAACGCTTTAGGGGGAGCGTACGTGTGAGGGCGCGGGTTAGTGTCAGCGTACGCGTTAGGATTAGGGGACGGGTGAGTGTCAGGCTTCGGGGAAGGGTTAGGGTTAGGGTTCGGGCTAGGATTAGGGTTAGGGGACGGGGACGGTTTAGGGTCCAGGTGAGGGTACGACAACGCTTTAGGGGGAGCGTACGTGTGAGGGCGCGGGTTAGTGTCAGCGTACGGGTTAGGATTAGGGGACGGGTGAGGGTCAGGCTTCGGGGAAGTTTAGGGTTAGGGTTCGGGCTAGGATTAGGGTTAGGGGACGGGGACGGTTTAGGGTCCAGGTGAGGGTACGACAACGCTTTAGGACGAGGGTACGTGTGAGGGCGCGGGTTAGCGTCAGCGTACGGTTTAGGATTAGGGGACGGTTGAGGGTCAGGCTTCGGGGAAGGGTTAGGGTTAGGGTTCGGGCTAGGGTTAGGGTTAGGGGACGGGGACGGTTCAGGGTCCAGGTGAGTGTACGACAACGCTCTAGGGGGAGCGTACGTGTGAGGGCGCGGGTTAGTGTCAGCGTACGGGTTAGGATTAGGGGACGGCTGAGGGTCAGGCTTCGGGGAAGGGTTAGGGTTAGGGTTCGGGCTAGGGTTAGGGTTAGGGGACGGGGACGGTTTAGGGTCCAGGTGAGGGTACGACAACGCTTTAGGGGGAGCGTACGTGTGAGGGCGCGGGTTAGTGTCAGCGTACGGGTTAGGATTAGGGGACGGGTGAGGGTCAGGCTTCGGGGAAGGGTTAGGGTTAGGGTTCGGGCTAGGGTTAGGGTTAGGGGACGGGGACGGTTTAGGGTCCAGGTGAGGGTACGACAATGCTTTAGGGGGAGCGTACGTGTGAGGGTGCGGGCTAGTGTCAGCGTACGGGTTAGGATTAGGGGACGGGTGAGGGTCAGGCTTCGGGGAAGGGTTAGGGTTAGGGTTCGGGCTAGGGTTAGGGTTAGGGGACGGGGACGGTTTAGGGTCCAGGTGAGGGTACGACAACGCTTTAGGGGGAGCGTACGTGTGAGGGCGCGGGTTAGTGTCAGCGTACGGGTTAGGATTAGGGGACGGGTGAGGGTCAGGCTTCGGGGAAGTGTTAGGTTTAGGGTTCGGGCTAGGGTTAGGGTTAGGGGACGGGGACGGTTTAGGGTCCAGGTGAGGGTACGACAACGCTTTAGGGGGAGCGTACGTGTGAGGGCGCGGGTTAGTGTCAGCGTACGGGTTAGGATTAGGGGACGGGTGAGGGTCAGGCTTCGGGGAAGGGTTAGGGTTAGGGTTGGGGCTAGGGTTAGGGTTAGGGGACGGGGACGGTTTAGGGTCCAGGTGAGGGTACGACAACGCTTTAGGGGGAGCGTACGTGTGAGGGCGTGGGTTAGTGTCAGCGTACGGGTTAGGATTAGGGGACGGGTGAGGGTCAGGCTTCGGGGAAGGGTTAGGGTTAGGGTTCGGGCTAGGGTTAGGGTTAGGGGACGGGGACGGTTTAGGGTCCAGGTGAGGGTACGACAACGCTTTAGGGGGAGCGTACGTGTGAGGGCGCGGGTTAGTGTCAGCGTACGCGTTAGGATTAGGGGACGGGTGAGTGTCAGGCTTCGGGGAAGGGTTAGGGTTAGGGTTCGGGCTAGGATTAGGGTTAGGGGACGGGGACGGTTTAGGGTCCAGGTGAGGGTACGACAACGCTTTAGGGGGAGCGTACGTGTGAGGGCGCGGGTTAGCGTCAGCGTACGGGTTAGGATTAGGGGACGGGTGAGGATCAGGCTTCGGGGAAGGGTTAGGGTTAGGGTTCGGGCTAGGGTTAGGGTTAGGGGACGGGGACGGTTTAGGGTCCAGGTGAGGGTACGACAACGCTTTAGGGGGAGCGTACGTGTGAGGGCGCGGGTTAGTGTCAGCGTACGGGTTAGGATTAGGGGACGGGTGAGGGTCAGGCTTCGGGGAAGGGTTAGGGTTAGGGTTCGGGCTAGGGTTAGGGTTAGGGGACGGGGACGGTTTAGGGTCCAGGTGAGGGTACGACAACGCTTTAGTGGGAGCGTACGTGTGAGGGTGCGGGTTAGTGTCAGCGTACGGGTTAGGATTAGGGGACGGGTGAGGGTCAGGCTTCGGGGAAGGTTTAGGGTTAGGGTTCGGGCTAGGGTTAGGGTTAGGGGACGGGGACGGTTTAGGGTCCTTGTGAGGGTGCGACAACGCTTTAGTGGGAGCGTACGTGTGAGGGCGCGGCTTAGTGTCAGCGTACGGCTTAGGATTAGGGGACGGGTGAGGGTCAGGCTTCGGGGAAGGGTTAGGGTTAGGGTTCGGGCTAGGGTTAGGGTTAGGGGACGGGGACGGTTTAGGGTCCAGGTGAGGGTACGACAACGCTTTAGGGGGAGCGTACGTGTGAGGGCGCGGGTTAGTGTCAGCGTACGGGTTAGGATTAGGGGACGGGTGAGGGTCAGGCTTCGGGAAAGGGTTAGGGTTAGGGTTCGGGCTAGGGTTAGGGTTATGGGACGGGGACGGTTTAGGGTCCAGGTGAGGGTACGACAACGCTTTAGGGGGAGCGTACGTGTGAGGGCGCGGGTTAGTGTCAGCGTACGGGTTAGGATTAGGGGACGGGTGAGGGTCAGGCTTCGGGGAAGGGTTAGGGTTAGGGTTCGGGCTAGGGTTAGGGTTAGGGGACGGGGACGGTTTAGGGTCCAGGTGAGGGTACGACAACGCTTTAGGGGGAGCGTACGTGTGAGGGCGCGGCTTAGTGTCAGCGTACGGGTTAGGATTAAGGGACTGGTGAGGGTCAGGCTTCGGGGAAGGGTTAGGGTTAGGGTTCGGGCTAGGGTTAGGGTTAGGGGACGGGGACGGTTTAGGGTCCAGGTGAGGGTACGACAACGCTTTAGGGGGAGCGTACGTGTGAGGGCGCGGGTTAGTGTCAGCGTACGGGTTAGGATTAGGGGACGGGTGAGGGTCAGGCTTCGGGGAAGGGTTAGGGTTAGGGTTCGGGCTAGGGTTAGGGTTAGGGGACGGGGAAGGTTTAGGGTTCAGGTGAGGGTACGACAACGCTTTAGGGGGAGCGTACGTGTGAGGGCGCGGGTTATTGTCCGCGTACTCCTTAGGATTAGGGGACGGGGGAGGGTCAGGCTTCAGGGAAGGGTTAGGGTTAGGGTTCGGGCTAGGGTTAGGGTTAGGGGACGGGGACGGTATAGGGTCCAGGTGAGGGTACGACAACGCTTTAGGGGGAGCGTATGTGTGAGGGCGCGGCTTAGCGTCAGCGTACGGGTTAGAATTAGGGGACGGGTGAGGGTCAGGCTTCGGGGAAGGGTGAGGGTTAGGGTTCGGGCTAGGGTTAGGGTTAGGGGACGGGGACGGTTTAGGGTCCAGGTGAGGGTACGACAACGCTTTAGGGGGAGCGTACGTGTGAGGGCGCGGGTTAGTGTCAGCGTACGGGTTAGGATTAGGGGACGGGTGAGGGTCAGGCTTCGGGGAAGGGTTAGGGTTAGGGTTCGGGCTAGGGTTAGGGTTAGGGGACGGGGACGGTTTAGGGTCCAGGTGAGGGTACGACAACGCTTTAGGGGGAGCGTACGTGTGAGTGCGCGGGTTAGTGTCAGCGTACGGGTTAGGATTAGGGGACGGGTGAGGGTCAGGCTTCGGGGAAGGGTTAGGGTTAGGGTTCGGGCTAGGGTTAGGGTTAGGGGACGGGGACGGTTTAGGGTCCAGGTGAGGGTACGACAACGCTTTAGTGGGAGCGTACGTGTGAGGGCGCGGGTTAGCGTCCGCGTACGGGTTAGGATTAGGGGACGGGTGAGGGTCAGGCTTCGGGGAAGGGTTAGGGTTAGGGTTCGGGCTAGGGTTAGGGTTAGGGGACGTGGACGGTTTAGGGTCCAGGTGAGGGTACGACAACGCTTTAGGGGGAGCGTACGTGTGAGGGCGCGGGTTAGTGTCAGCGTACGGGTTAGGATTAGGGGACGGGTGAGGGTCAGGCTTCGGGAAAGGGTTAGGGTTAGGGTTCGGGCTAGGGTTAGGGTTAGGGGACGGGGACGGTTTAGGGTCCAGGTGAGGGTACGACAACGCTTTAGGGGGAGCGTACGTGTGAGGGCGCGGGTTAGTGTCAGCGTACGGGTTAGGATTAGGGGACGGGTGAGGGTCAGGCTTCGGGGAAGGGTTAGGGTTAGGGTTCGGGCTAGGGTTAGGGTTAGGGGACGGGGACGGTTTAGGGTCCAGGTGAGGGTACGACAACGCTTTAGGGGGAGCGTACGTGTGAGGGCGCGGGTTAGTGTCAGCGTACGGGTTAGGATTAGGGGACGGGTGAGGGTCAGGCTTCGGGGAAGGGTTAGGGTTAGGGTTCGGGCTAGGGTTAGGGTTAGGGGACGGGGACGGTTTAGGGTCCAGGTGAGGGTACGACAACGCTTTAGGGGGAGCGTACGTGTGAGGGCGCGGGTTAGCGTCAGCGTACGGGTTAGGATTAGGGGACGGGTGAGGGTCAGGCTTCGGGGAAGGGTTAGGGTTAGGGTTCGGGCTAGGGTTAGGGTTAGGGGACGGGGACGGTTTAGGGTCCAGGTGAGGGTACGACAACGCTTTAGGGGGAGCGTACGTGTGAGGGCGCGGGTTAGTGTCAGCGTACGGGTTAGGATTAGGGGACGGGTGAGGGTCAGGCTTCGGGGAAGGGTTAGGGTTAGGGTTCGGGCTAGGGTTAGGGTTAGGGGACGGGGACGGTTTAGGGTCCAGGTGAGGGTACCACAACGCTTTAGGGGGAGCGTACGTGTGAGGGCGCGGCTTAGTGTCAGCGTACGGGTTAGGATTAAGGGACGGGTGAGGGTCAGGCTTCGGGGAAGGGTTAGGGTTAGGGTTCGGGCTAGGGTTAGGGTTAGGGGACGGGGACGGTTTAGGGTCCAGGTGAGGGTACGACAACGCTTTAGGGGGAGCGTACGTGTGAGGGCGCGGGTTAGTGTCAGCGTACGGGTTAGGATTAGGGGACGGGTGAGGGTCAGGCTTCGGGGAAGGGTTAGGGTTAGGGTTCGGGCTAGGGTTAGGGTTAGGGGACGGGGAAGGTTTAGGGTTCAGGTGAGGGTACGACAACGCTTTAGGGGGAGCGTACGTGTGAGGGCGCGGGTTATTGTCCGCGTACTCCTTAGGATTAGGGGACGGGGGAGGGTCAGGCTTCAGGGAAGGGTTAGGGTTAGGGTTCGGGCTAGGGTTAGGGTTAGGGGACGGGGACGGTATAGGGTCCAGGTGAGGGTACGACAACGCTTTAGGGGGAGCGTATGTGTGAGGGCGCGGCTTAGCGTCAGCGTACGGGTTAGAATTAGGGGACGGGTGAGGGTCAGGCTTCGGGGAAGGGTGAGGGTTAGGGTTCGGGCTAGGGTTAGGGTTAGGGGACGGGGACGGTTTAGGGTCCAGGTGAGGGTACGACAACGCTTTAGGGGGAGCGTACGTGTGAGGGCGCGGGTTAGTGTCAGCGTACGGGTTAGGATTAGGGGACGGGTGAGGGTCAGGCTTCGGGGAAGGGTTAGGGTTAGGGTTCGGGCTAGGGTTAGGGTTAGGGGACGGGGACGGTTTAGGGTCCAGGTGAGGGTACGACAACGCTTTAGGGGGAGCGTACGTGTGAGGGCGCGGGTTAGTGTCAGCGTACGGGTTAGGATTAGGGGACGGGTGAGGGTCAGGCTTCGGGGAAGGGTTAGGGTTAGGGTTCGGGCTAGGGTTAGGGTTAGGGGACGGGGACGGTTTAGGGTCCAGGTCAGGGTACGACAACGCTTTAGTGGGAGCGTACGTGTGAGGGCGCGGGTTAGCGTCCGCGTACGGGTTAGGATTAGGGGACGGGTGAGGGTCAGGCTTCGGGGAAGGGTTAGGGTTAGGGTTCGGGCTAGGGTTAGGGTTAGGGGACGTGGACGGTTTAGGGTCCAGGTGAGGGTACGACAACGCTTTAGGGGGAGCGTACGTGTGAGGGCGCGGGTTAGTGTCAGCGTACGGGTTCGGATTAGGGGACGGGTGAGGGTCAGGCTTCGGGAAAGGGTTAGGGTTAGGGTTCGGGCTAGGGTTAGGGTTAGGGGACGGGGACGGTTTAGGGTCCAGGTGAGGGTACGACAACGCTTTAGGGGGAGCGTACGTGTGAGGGCGCGGGTTAGTGTCAGCGTACGGGTTAGGATTAGGGGACGGGTGAGGGTCAGGCTTCGGGGAAGGGTTAGGGTTAGGGTTCGGGCTAGGGTTAGGGTTAGGGGACGGGGACGGTTTAGGGTCCAGGTGAGGGTACGACAACGCTTTAGGGGGAGCGTACGTGTGAGGGCGCGGCTTAGTCTCAGCGTACGGGTTAGGATTAGGGGACTGGTGAGGGTCAGGCTTCGGGGAAGGGTTAGGGTTAGGGTTCGGGCTAGGGTTAGGGTTAGGGGACGGGGACGGTTTAGGGTCCAGGTGAGGGTACGACAACGCTTTAGGGGGAGCGTACGTGTGAGGGCGCGGGTTAGTGTCAGCGTACGGGTTAGGATTAGGGGACGGGTGAGGGTCAGGCTTCGGGGAAGGGTTAGGGTTAGGGTTCGGGCTAGGGTTAGGGTTAGGGGACGGGGAAGGTTTAGGGTCCAGGTGAGGGTACGACAACGCTTTAGGGGGAGCGTACGTGTGAGGGCGCGGGTTAGCGTCAGCGTACGGGTTAGGATTAGGGGACGGGTGAGGGTCAGGCTTCGGGGAAGGGTTAGGGTTAGGGTTCGGGCTAGGGTTAGGGTTAGGGGACGGGGACGGTTTAGGGTCCAGGTGAGGGTACGACAACGCTTTAGGGGGAGCGTACGTGTGACGGCGCGGCTTAGTGTCAGCGTACGGGTTAGGATTAGGGGACTGGTGAGGGTCAGGCTTCGGGGAAGGGTTAGGATTAGGGTTCGGGCTAGGGTTAGGGTTAGGGGACGGGGACGGTTTAGGGTCCAGGTGAGGGTACGACAACGCTTTAGGGGGAGCGTACGTGTGAGGGCGCGGGTTAGTGTCAGCGTACGGGTTAGGATTAGGGGACGGGTGAGGGTCAGGCTTCGGGGAAGGGTTAGGGTTAGGGTTCGGGCTAGGGTTAGGGTTAGGGGACGGGGAAGGTTTAGGGTCCAGGTGAGGGTACGACAACGCTTTAGGGGGAGCGTACGTGTGAGGGCGCGGGTTAGCGTCAGCGTACGGGTTAGGATTAGGGGACGGGTGAGGGTCAGGCTTCGGGGAAGGGTTAGGGTTAGGGTTCGGGCTAGGGTTAGGGTTAGGGGACGGGGACGGTTTAGGGTCCAGGTGAGGGTACGACAACGCTTTAGGGGGAGCGTACGTGTGAGGGCGCGGGTTAGTGTCAGCGTACGGGTTAGGATTAGGGGACGCCTGAGGGTCAGGCTTCGGGGAAGGGTTAGGGTTAGGGTTCGGGATAGGGTTAGGGTTAGGGGACGGGGACGGTTTAGGGTCCAGGTGAGGGTACGACAACGCTTTAGGGGGAGCGTACGTGTGAGGGCGCGGGTTAGTGTCAGTGTACGGGTTAGGATTAGGGGACGGGTGAGGGTCAGGCTTCGGGGAAGGGTTAGGGTTAGGGTTCGGGCTAGGGTTAGGGTTATGGGACGGGGACGGTTTAGGGTCCAGGTGAGGGTACGACAACGCTTTAGGGGGAGCGTACGTGTGAGGGCGCGGGTTAGTGTCAGCGTACGGGTTAGGATTAGGGGACGGGTGAGGGTCAGGCTTCGGGGAAGGGTTAGGGTTAGGGTTCGGGCTAGGGTTAGGTTTAGGGGACGGGGACGGTTTAGGGTCCAGGTGAGGGTACGACAACGCTTTAGGGGGAGCGTACGTGTGAGGGCGCGGGTTAGTGTCAGCGTACGGGTTAGGATTAGGGGACGGGTGAGGGTCAGGCTTCGGGGAAGGGTTAGGGTTAGGGTTCGGGCTAGGGTTAGGGTTAGGGGACGGGGACGGTTTAGGGTCCAGGTGAGGGTACGACAACGCTTTAGGGGGAGCGTACGTGTGAGCGCGCGGGTTAGTGTCAGCGTACGGGTTAGGATTAGGGGACGGGTGAGGGTCAGGCTTCGGGGAAGGGTTAGGGTTAGGGTTCGGGCTAGGGTTAGGGTTAGGGGACGGGGAAGGTTTAGGGTCCAGGTGAGGGTACCACAACGCTTTAGGGGGAGCGTACGTGTGAGGGCGCGGCTTAGTGTCAGCGTTCGGTTTAGGATTAAGGGACTGGTGAGGGTCAGGCTTCGGGGAAGGGTTAGGGTTAGGGTTCGGGCTAGGGTTAGGGTTAGGGGACGGGGACGGTTTAGGGTCCAGGTGAGGGTACGACAACGCTTTAGGGGGAGCGTACGTGTGAGGGCGCGGGTTAGTGTCAGCGTACGGGTTAGGATTAGGGGACGGGTGAGGGTCAGGCTTCGGGGAAGGGTTAGGGTTAGGGTTCGGGCTAGGGTTAGGGTTAGGGGACGGGGAAGGTTTAGGGTTCAGGTGAGGGTACGACAACGCTTTAGGGGGAGCGTACGTGTGAGGGCGCGGGTTATTGTCCGCGTACTCCTTAGGATTAGGGGACGGGGGAGGGTCAGGCTTCAGGGAAGGGTTAGGGTTAGGGTTCGGGCTAGGGTTAGGGTTAGGGGACGGGGACGGTATAGGGTCCAGGTGAGGGTACGACAACGCTTTAGGGGGAGCGTATGTGTGAGGGCGCGGCTTAGCGTCAGCGTACGGGTTAGAATTAGGGGACGGGTGAGGGTCAGGCTTCGGGGAAGGGTGAGGGTTAGGGTTCGGGCTAGGGTTAGGGTTAGGGGACGGGGACGGTTTAGGGTCCAGGTGAGGGTACGACAACGCTTTAGGGGGAGCGTACGTGTGAGGGCGCGGGTTAGTGTCAGCGTACGGGTTAGGATTAGGGGACGGGTGAGGGTCAGGCTTCGGGGAAGGGTTAGGGTTAGGGTTCGGGCTAGGGTTAGGGTTAGGGGACGGGGACGGTTTAGGGTCCAGGTGAGGGTACGACAACGCTTTAGGGGGAGCGTACGTGTGAGGGCGCGGGTTAGTGTCAGCGTACGGGTTAGGATTAGGGGACGGGTGAGGGTCAGGCTTCGGGGAAGGGTTAGGGTTAGGGTTCGGGCTAGGGTTAGGGTTAGGGGACGGGGACGGTTTAGGGTCCAGGTGAGGGTACGACAACGCTTTAGTGGGAGCGTACGTGTGAGGGCGCGGGTTAGCGTCCGCGTACGGGTTAGGATTAGGGGACGGGTGAGGGTCAGGCTTCGGGGAAGGGTTAGGGTTAGGGTTCGGGCTAGGGTTAGGGTTAGGGGACGTGGACGGTTTAGGGTCCAGGTGAGGGTACGACAACGCTTTAGGGGGAGCGTACGTGTGAGGGCGCGGGTTAGTGTCAGCGTACGGGTTCGGATTAGGGGACGGGTGAGGGTCAGGCTTCGGGAAAGGGTTAGGGTTAGGGTTCGGGCTAGGGTTAGGGTTAGGGGACGGGGACGGTTTAGGGTCCAGGTGAGGGTACGACAACGCTTTAGGGGGAGCGTACGTGTGAGGGCGCGGGTTAGTGTCAGCGTACGGGTTAGGATTAGGGGACGGGTGAGGGTCAGGCTTCGGGGAAGGGTTAGGGTTAGGGTTCGGGCTAGGGTTAGGGTTAGGGGACGGGGACGGTTTAGGGTCCAGGTGAGGGTACGACAACGCTTTAGGGGGAGCGTACGTGTGAGGGCGCGGCTTAGTCTCAGCGTACGGGTTAGGATTAGGGGACTGGTGAGGGTCAGGCTTCGGGGAAGGGTTAGGGTTAGGGTTCGGGCTAGGGTTAGGGTTAGGGGACGGGGACGGTTTAGGGTCCAGGTGAGGGTACGACAACGCTTTAGGGTGAGCGTACGTGTGAGGGCGCGGGTTAGTGTCAGCGTACGGGTTAGGATTAGGGGACGGGTGAGGGTCAGGCTTCGGGGAAGGGTTAGGGTTAGGGTTCGGGCTAGGGTTAGGGTTAGGGGACGGGGACGGTTTAGGGTCCAGGTGAGGGTACGACAACGCTTTAGGGGGAGCGTACGTGTGACGGCGCGGCTTAGTGTCAGCGTACGGGTTAGGATTAGGGGACTGGTGAGGGTCAGGCTTCGGGGAAGGGTTAGGGTTAGGGTTCGGGCTAGGGTTAGGGTTAGGGGACGGGGACGGTTTAGGGTCCAGGTGAGGGTACGACAACGCTTTAGGGGGAGCGTACGTGTGAGGGCGCGGGTTAGTGTCAGCGTACGGGTTAGGATTAGGGGACGGGTGAGGGTCAGGCTTCGGGGAAGGGTTAGGGTTAGGGTTCGGGCTAGGGTTAGGGTTAGGGGACGGGGAAGGTTTAGGGTCCAGGTGAGGGTACGACAACGCTTTAGGGGGAGCGTACGTGTGAGGGCGCGGGTTAGCGTCAGCGTACGGGTTAGGATTAGGGGACGGGTGAGGGTCAGGCTTCGGGGAAGGGTTAGGGTTAGGGTTCGGGCTAGGGTTAGGGTTAGGGGACGGGGACGGTTTAGGGTCCAGGTGAGGGTACGACAACGCTTTAGGGGGAGCGTACGTGTGAGGGCGCGGGTTAGTGTCAGCGTACGGGTTAGGATTAGGGGACGGCTGAGGGTCAGGCTTCGGGGAAGGGTTAGGGTTAGGGTTCGGGATAGGGTTAGGGTTAGGGGACGGGGACGGTTTAGGGTCCAGGTGAGGGTACGACAACGCTTTAGGGGGAGCGTACGTGTGAGGGCGCGGGTTAGTGTCAGTGTACGGGTTAGGATTAGGGGACGGGTGAGGGTCAGGCTTCGGGGAAGGGTTAGGGTTAGGGTTCGGGCTAGGGTTAGGGTTATGGGACGGGGACGGTTTAGGGTCCAGGTGAGGGTACGACAACGCTTTAGGGGGAGCGTACGTGTGAGGGCGCGGGTTAGTGTCAGCGTACGGGTTAGGATTAGGGGACGGGTGAGGGTCAGGCTTCGGGGAAGGGTTAGGGTTAGGGTTCGGGCTAGGGTTAGGTTTAGGGGACGGGGACGGTTTAGGGTCCAGGTGAGGGTACGACAACGCTTTAGGGGGAGCGTACGTGTGAGGGCGCGGGTTAGTGTCAGCGTACGGGTTAGGATTAGGGGACGGGTGAGGGTCAGGCTTCGGGGAAGGGTTAGGGTTAGGGTTCGGGCTAGGGTTAGGGTTAGGGGACGGGGACGGTTTAGGGTCCAGGTGAGGGTACGACAACGCTTTAGGGGGAGCGTACGTGTGAGGGCGCGGGTTAGTGTCAGCGTACGGGTTAGGATTAGGGGACGGGTGAGGGTCAGGCTTCGGGGAAGGGTTAGGGTTAGGGTTCGGGCTAGGGTTAGGGTTAGGGGACGGGGACGGTTTAGGGTCCAGGTGAGGGTACGACAACGCTTTAGGGGGAGCGTACGTGTGAGGGCGCGGGTTAGTGTCAGCGTACGGGTTAGGATTAGGGGACGGGTGAGGGTCAGGCTTCGGGGAAGGGTTAGGGTTAGGGTTCGGGCTAGGGTTAGGGTTAGGGGACGGGGACGGTTTAGGGTCCAGGTGAGGGTACGACAACGCTTTAGGGGGAGCGTACGTGTGAGGGCGCGGGTTAGTGTCAGCGTACGGGTTAGGATTAGGGGACGGGTGAGGGTCAGGCTTCGGGGAAGGGTTAGGGTTAGGGTTCGGGCTAGGGTTAGGGTTAGGGGACGGGGACGGTTTAGGGTCCAGGTGAGGGTACGACAACGCTTTAGGGGGAGCGTACGTGTGAGGGCGCGGGTTAGTGTCAGCGTACGCGTTAGGATTAGGGGACGGGTGAGTGTCAGGCTTCGGGGAAGGGTTAGGGTTAGGGTTCGGGCTAGGATTAGGGTTAGGGGACGGGGACGGTTTAGGGTCCAGGTGAGGGTACGACAACGCTTTAGGGGGAGCGTACGTGTGAGGGCGCGGGTTAGTGTCAGCGTACGGGTTAGGATTAGGGGACGGGTGAGGGTCAGGCTTCGGGGAAGGGTTAGGGTTAGGGTTCGGGCTAGGATTAGGGTTAGGGGACGGGGACGGTTTAGGGTCCAGGTGAGGGTACGACAACGCTTTAGGAGGAGCGTACGTGTGAGGGCGCGGGTTAGCGTCAGCGTACGGTTTAGGATTAGGGGACGGTTGAGGGTCAGGCTTCGGGGAAGGGTTAGGGTTAGGGTTCGGGCTAGGGTTAGGGTTAGGGGACGGGGACGGTTTAGGGTCCAGGTGAGGGTACGACAACGCTTTAGGGGGAGCGTACGTGTGAGGGCGCGGGTTAGTGTCAGCGTACGGGTTAGGATTAGGGGACGGGTGAGGGTCAGGCTTCGGGGAAAGGTTAGGGTTAGGGTTCGGGCTAGGTTTAGGGTTAGGGGACGGGGACGGTTTAGGGTCCAGGTGAGGGTACGACAACGCTTTAGGGGGAGCGTACGTGTGAGGGCGCGGGTTAGTGTCAGCGTACGGGTTAGGATTAGGGGACGGGTGAGGGTCAGGCTTCGTGGAAGGGTTAGGGTTAGGGTTCGGGATAGGGTTAGGGTTAGGGGACGGGGACGGTTTAGGGTCCAGGTGAGGGTACGACAACGCTTTAGTGGGAGCGTACGTGTGAGGGTGCGGGTTAGTGTCAGCGTACGGGTTAGGATTAGGGGACGGGTGAGGGTCAGGCTTCGGGGAAGGGTTAGGTTTAGGGTTCGGGCTAGGGTTAGGGTTAGGGGACGGGGACGGTTTAGGGTCCTGGTGAGGGTGCGACAACGCTTTAGGGGGAGCGTACGTGTGAGGGCGCGGCTTAGTGTCAGCGTACGGGTTAGGATTAGGGGACGGGTGAGGGTCAGGCTTCGGGGAAGGGTTAGGGTTAGGGTTCGGGCTAGGGTTAGGGTTAGGGGACGGGGACGGTTTAGGGTCCAGCTGAGGGTACGACAACGCTTTAGGGGGAGCGTACGTGTGAGGGCGCGGGTTAGTGTCAGCGTACGGGTTAGGATTAGGGGACGGGTGAGGGTCAGGCTTCGGGGAAGGGTTAGGGTTAGGGTTCGGGCTAGGGTTAGGGTTAGGGGACGGGGACGGTTTAGGGTCCAGGTGAGGGTACGACAACGCTTTAGGGGGAGCGTACGTGTGAGGGCGCGGGTTAGTGTCCGCGTACGGGTTAGGATTAGGGGACGGGTGAGGGTCAGGCTTCGGGGAAGGGTTAGGGTTAGGGTTCGGGCTAGGGTTAGGGTTAGGGGACGGGGACGGTTTAGGGTCCAGGTGAGGGTACGACAACGCTTTAGGGGGAGCGTACGTGTGAGGGCGCGGGTTAGTGTCAGCGTACGGGTTAGGATTAGGGGACGGGTGAGGGTCAGGCTTCGGGGAAGGGTTAGGGTTAGGGTTCGGGCTAGGGTTAGGGTTAGGGGACGGGGACGGTTTAGGGTCCAGGTGAGGGTACGACAACGCTTTAGGGGGAGCGTACGTGTGAGGGCGCGGGTTAGTGTCAGCGTACGGGTTAGGATTAGGGGACGGGTGAGGGTCAGGCTTCGGGGAAGGGTTAGGGTTAGGGTTCGGGCTAGGGTTAGGGTTAGGGGACGGGGACGGTTTAGGGTCCAGGTGAGGGTACGACAACGCTTTAGGGGGAGCGTACGTGTGAGGGCGCGGGTTAGTGTCAGCGTACGGGTTAGGATTAGGGGACGGGTGAGGGTCAGGCTTCGGGGAAGTGTTAGGGTTAGGGTTCGGGCTAGGGTTAGGGTTAGGGGACGGGGACGGTTTAGGGTCCAGGTGAGGGTACGACAACGCTTTAGGGGGAGCGTACGTGTGAGGGCGCGGGTTAGTGTCAGCGTACGGGTTAGGATTAGGGGACGGGTGAGGGTCAGGCTTCGGGGAAGGTTTAGGGTTAGGGTTCGGGCTAGGGTTAGGGTTAGGGGACGGGGACGGTTTAGGGTCCAGGTGAGGGTACGACAACGCTTTAGGGGGAGCGTACGTGTGAGGGCGCGGGTTAGTGTCAGCGTACGGGTTAGGATTAGGGGACGGGTGAGGGTCAGGCTTCGGGGAAGGGTTAGGGTTAGGGTTCGGGCTAGGGTTAGGGTTAGGGGACGGGGACGGTTTAGGGTCCAGGTGAGGGTACGACAACGCTTTAGGGGGAGCGTACGTGTGAGGGCGCGGGTTAGTGTCAGCGTACGGGTTAGGATTAGGGGACGGGTGAGGGTCAGGCTTCGGGGAAGGGTTAGGGTTAGGGTTCGGGGTAGGGTTAGGGTTAGGGGACGGGGACGGTTTAGGGTCCAGGTGAGGGTACGACAACGCTTTAGGGGGAGCGTACGTGTGAGGGCGCGGGTTAGTGTCAGCGTACGGGTTAGGATTAGGGGACGGGTGAGGGTCAGGCTTCGGGGAAGGGTTAGGGTTAGGGTTCGGGCTAGGGTTAGGGTTAGGGGACAGGGACGGTTTAGGGTCCAGGTGAGGGTACGACAACGCTTTAGGGGGAGCGTACGTGTGAGGGCGCGGGTTAGTGTCAGCGTACGGGTTAGGATTAGGGGACGGGTGAGGGTCAGGCTTCGGGGAAGGGTTAGGGTTAGGGTTCGGGCTAGGGTTAGGGTTAGGGGACGGGGACGGTTTAGGGTCCAGGTGAGGGTACGACAACGCTTTAGGGGGAGCGTACGTGTGAGGGCGCGGGTTAGTGTCAGCGTACGGGTTAGGATTAGGGGACGGGTGAGGGTCAGGCTTCGGGGAAGGGTTAGGGTTAGGGTTCGGGCTAGGGTTGGGTTAGGGGACGGGGACGGTTTAGGGTCCAGGTGAGGGTACGACAACGCTTTAGGGGGAGCGTACGTGTGAGGGCGCGGGTTAGTGTCAGCGTACGGGTTAGGATTAGGGGACGGGTGAGGGTCAGGCTTCGGGGAAGGGTTAGGGTTAGGGTTCGGGCTAGGGTTAGGGTTAGGGGACGGGGACGGTTTAGGGTCCAGGTGAGGGTACGACAACGCTTTAGGGGGAGCGTACGTGTGAGGGCGCGGGTTAGTGTCAGCGTACGGGTTAGGATTAGGGGACGGGTGAGGGTCAGGCTTCGGGGAAGGGTTAGGGTTAGGGTTCGGGCTAGGGTTAGGGTTAGGGGACGGGGACGGTTTAGGGTCCAGGTGAGGGTACGACAACGCTTTAGGGGGAGCGTACGTGTGAGGGCGCGGGTTAGTGTCAGCGTACGGGTTAGGATTAGGGGACGGGTGAGGGTCAGGCTTCGGGGAAGGGTTAGGGTTAGGGTTCGGGCTAGGGTTAGGGTTAGGGGATGGGGACGGTTTAGGGTCCAGGTGAGGGTACGACAACGCTTTAGGGGGAGCGTACGTGTGAGGGCGCGGGTTAGTGTCAGCGTACGGGTTAGGATTAGGGGACGGGTGAGGGTCAGGCTTCGGGGAAGGGTTAGGGTTAGGGTTCGGGCTAGGGTTAGGGTTAGGGGACGGGGACGGTTTAGGGTCCAGGTGAGGGTACGACAACGCTTTAGGGGGAGCGTACGTGTGAGGGCGCGGGTTAGTGTCAGCGTACGCGTTAGGATTAGGGGACGGGTGAGGGTCAGGCTTCGGGGAAGGGTTAGGGTTAGGGTTCGGGCTAGGATTAGGGTTAGGGGACGGGGACGGTTTAGGGTCCAGGTGAGGGTACGACAACGCTTTAGGGGGAGCGTACGTGTGAGGGCGCGGGTTAGCGTCAGCGTACGGGTTAGGATTAGGGGACGGGTGAGGGTCAGGCTTCGGGGAAGGGTTAGGGTTAGGGTTCGGGCTAGGATTAGGGTTAGGGGACGGGGACGGTTTAGGGTCCAGGTGAGGGTACGACAACGCTTTAGGGGGAGCGTACGTGTGAGGGCGCGGGTTAGCGTCAGCGTACGGGTTAGGATTAGGGGACGGGTGAGGGTCAGGCTTCGGGGAAGGGTTAGGGTTAGGGTTCGGGCTAGGATTAGGGTTAGGGGACGGGGACGGTTTAGGGTCCAGGTGAGGGTACGACAACGCTTTAGGAGGAGCGTACGTGTGAGGGCGCGGGTTAGCGTCAGCGTACGGGTTAGGATTAGGGGACGGGTGAGGGTCAGGCTTCGGGGAAGTGTTAGGGTTAGGGTTCGGGCTAGGGTTAGGGTTAGGGGACGGGGACGGTTTAGGGTCCAGGTGAGGGTACGACAACGCTTTAGGGGGAGCGTACGTGTGAGGGCGCGGGTTAGTGTCAGCGTACGGGTTAGGATTAGGGGACGGGTGAGGGTCAGGCTTCGGGGAAGGGTTAGGGTTAGGGTTCGGGCTAGGGTTAGGGTTAGGGGACGGGGACGGTTTAGGGTCCAGGTGAGGGTACGACAACGCTTTAGGGGGAGCGTACGTGTGAGGGCGCGGGTTAGTGTCAGCGTACGCGTTAGGATTAGGGGACGGGTGAGGGTCACGCTTCGGGGAAGGGTTAGGGTTAGGGTTCGGGCTAGGATTAGGGTTAGGGGACGGGGACGGTTTAGGGTCCAGGTGAGGGTACGACAACGCTTTAGGAGGAGCGTACGTGTGAGGGCGCGAGTTAGCGTCAGCGTACGGGTTAGGATTAGGGGACGGGTGAGGGTCAGGCTTCGGGGAAGTGTTAGGGTTAGGGTTCGGGCTAGGGTTAGGGTTAGGGGACGGGGACGGTTTAGGGTCCAGGTGAGGGTACGACAACGCTTTAGGGGGAGCGTACGTGTGAGGGCGCGGGTTAGCGTCAGCGTACGGGTTAGGATTAGGGGACGGGTGAGGGTCAGGCTTCGGGGAAGGGTTAGGGTTAGGGTTCGGGCTAGGGTTAGGGTTAGGGGACGGGGACGGTTTAGGGTCCAGGTGAGGGTACGACAACGCTTTAGGGGGAGCGTACGTGTGAGGGCGCGGGTTAGTGTCAGCGTACGGGTTAGGATTAGGGGACGGGTGAGGGTCAGGCTTCGGGGAAGGGTTAGGGTTAGGGTTCGGGCTAGGGTTAGGGTTAGGGGACGGGGACGGTTTAGGGTCCAGGTGAGGGTACGACAACGCTTTAGGGGGAGCGTACGTGTGAGGGCGCGGGTTAGTGTCAGCGTACGGGTTAGGATTAGGGGACGGGTGAGGGTCAGGCTTCGGGGAAGGGTTAGGGTTAGGGTTCGGGCTAGGGTTAGGGTTAGGGGACGGGGACGGTTTAGGGTCCAGGTGAGGGTACGACAACGCTTTAGGGGGAGCGTACGTGTGAGGGCGCGGGTTAGTGTCCGCGTACGGGTTAGGATTAGGGGACGGGTGAGGGTCAGGCTTCGGGGAAGGGTTAGGGTTAGGGTTCGGGCTAGGGTTAGGGTTAGGGGACGGGGACGGTTTAGGGTCCAGGTGAGGGTACGACAACGCTTTAGGGGGAGCGTACGTGTGAGGGCGCGGGTTAGTGTCAGCGTACGGGTTAGGATTAGGGGACGGGTGAGGGTCAGGCTTCGGGGAAGGGTTAGGGTTAGGGTTCGGGCTAGGGTTAGGGTTAGGGGACGGGGACGGTTTAGGGTCCAGGTGAGGGTACGACAACGCTTTAGGGGGAGCGTACGTGTGAGGGCGCGGGTTAGTGTCAGCGTACGGGTTAGGATTAGGGGACGGGTGAGGGTCAGGCTTCGGGGAAGGGTTAGGGTTAGGGTTCGGGCTAGGGTTAGGGTTAGGGGACGGGGACGGTTTAGGGTCCAGGTGAGGGTACGACAACGCTTTAGGGGGAGCGTACGTGTGAGGGCGCGGGTTAGTGTCAGCGTACGGGTTAGGATTAGGGGACGGGTGAGGGTCAGGCTTCGGGGAAGGGTTAGGGTTAGGGTTCGGGCTAGGGTTAGGGTTAGGGGATGGGGACGGTTTAGGGTCCAGTTGAGGGTACGACAACGCTTTAGGGGGAGCGTACGTGTAAGGGCGCGGGTTAGTGTCAGCGTACGGGTTAGGATTAGGGGACGGGTGAGGGTCAGGCTTCGGGGAAGGGTTAGGGTTAGGGTTCGGGCTAGGGTTAGGGTTAGGGGACGGGGACGGTTTAGGGTCCAGGTGAGGGTACGACAACGCTTTAGGGGGAGCGTACGTGTGAGGGCGCGGGTTAGTGTCAGCGTACGCGTTAGGATTAGGGGACGGGTGAGGGTCAGGCTTCGGGGAAGGGTTAGGGTTAGGGTTCGGGCTAGGATTAGGGTTAGGGGACGGGGACGGTTTAGGGTCCAGGTGAGGGTACGACAACGCTTTAGGGGGAGCGTACGTGTTAGGGCGCGGGTTAGTGTCAGCGTACGGGTTAGGATTAGGGGACGGGTGAGGGTCAGGCTTCGGGGAAGGGTTAGGGTTAGGGTTCGGGCTAGGATTAGGGTTAGGGGACGGGGACGGTTTAGGGTCCAGGTGAGGGTACGACAACGCTTTAGGGGGAGCGTACGTGTGAGGGCGCGGGTTAGCGTCAGCGTACGGGTTAGGATTAGGGGACGGGTGAGGGTCAGGCTTCGGGGAAGGGTTAGGGTTAGGGTTCGGGCTAGGATTAGGGTTAGGGGACGGGGACGGTTTAGGGTCCAGGTGAGGGTACGACAACGCTTTAGGAGGAGCGTACGTGTGAGGGCGCGGGTTAGCGTCAGCGTACGGGTTAGGATTAGGGGACGGGTGAGGGTCAGGCTTCGGGGAAGTGTTAGGGTTAGGGTTCGGGCTAGGGTTAGGTTTAGGGGACGGGGACGGTTTAGGGTCCAGGTGAGGGTACGACAACGCTTTAGGGGGAGCGTACGTGTGAGGGCGCGGGTTAGTGTCAGCGTACGGGTTAGGATTAGGGGACGGGTGAGGGTCAGGCTTCGGGGAAGGGTTAGGGTTAGGGTTCGGGCTAGGGTTAGGGTTAGGGGACGGGGACGGTTTAGGGTCCAGGTGAGGGTACGACAACGCTTTAGGGGGAGCGTACGTGTGAGGGCGCGGGTTAGTGTCAGCGTACGCGTTAGGATTAGGGGACGGGTGAGGGTCACGCTTCGGGGAAGGGTTAGGGTTAGGGTTCGGGCTAGGATTAGGGTTAGGGGACGGGGACGGTTTAGGGTCCAGGTGAGTGTACGACAACGCTTTAGGAGGAGCGTACGTGTGAGGGCGCGGGTTAGCGTCAGCGTACGGGTTAGGATTAGGGGACGGGTGAGGGTCAGGCTTCGGGGAAGTGTTAGGGTTAGGGTTCGGGCTAGGGTTAGGGTTAGGGGACGGGGACGGTTTAGGGTCCAGGTGAGGGTACGACAACGCTTTAGGGGGAGCGTACGTGTGAGGGCGCGGGTTAGCGTCAGCGTACGGGTTAGGATTAGGGGACGGGTGAGGGTCAGGTTTCGGGGAAGGGTTAGGGTTAGGGTTCGGGCTAGGGTTAGGGTTAGGGGACGGGGACGGTTTAGGGTCCAGGTGAGGGTACGACAACGCTTTAGGGGGAGCGTACGTGTGAGGGCGCGGGTTAGTGTCAGCGTACGGGTTAGGATTAGGGGACGGGTGAGGGTCAGGCTTCGGGGAAGGGTTAGGGTTAGGGTTCGGGCTAGGGTTAGGGTTAGGGGACGGGGACGGTTTAGGGCCCAGGTGAGGGTACGACAACGCTTTAGGGGGAGCGTACGTGTGAGGGCGCGGGTTAGTGTCAGCGTACGGGTTAGGATTAGGGGACGGGTGAGGGTCAGGCTTCGGGGAAGGGTTAGGGTTAGGGTTCGGGCTAGTGTTAGGGTTAGGGGACGGGGACGGTTTAGGGTCCAGGTGAGGGTACGACAACGCTTTAGGGGGAGCGTACGTGTGAGGGCGCGTGTTAGTGTCAGCGTACGGGTTAGGATTAGGGGACGGGTGAGGGTCAGGCTTCGGGGAAGGGTTAGGGTTAGGGTTCGGGCTAGGGTTAGGGTTAGGGGTCGGGGAAGGTTTAGGGTCCAGGTGAGGGTACGACAACGCTTTAGGGGGAGCGTACGTGTGAGGGCGCGGGTTAGTGTCAGCGTACGGGTTAGGATTAGGGGACGGGTGAGGGTCAGGCTTCGGGGAAGGGTTAGGGTTAGGGTTCGGGCTAGGGTTAGGGTTAGGGGACGGGGACGGTTTAGGGTCCAGGTGAGGGTACGACAACGCTTTAGGGGGAGCGTACGTGTGAGGGCGCGGGTTAGTGTCAGCGTACGGGTTAGGATTAGGGGACGGGTGAGGGTCAGGCTTCGGGGAAGGGTTAGGGTTAGGGTTCGGGCTAGGGTTAGGGTTAGGGGACGGGGACGGTTTAGGGTCCAGGTGAGGGTACGACAACGCTTTAGGGGGAGCGTACGTGTGAGGGCGCGGGTTAGTGTCAGCGTACGGGGTAGGATTAGGGGACGGGTGAGGGTCAGGCTTCGGGGAAGGGTTAGGGTTAGGGTTCGGGCTAGGGTTAGGGTTAGGGGACGGGGACGGTTTAGGGTCCAGGTGAGGGTACGACAACGCTTTAGGGGGAGCGTACGTGTGAGGGCGCGGCTTAGTGTCAGCGTACGGGTTAGGATTAGGGGACGGGTGAGGGTCAGGCTTCGGGGAAGGGTTAGGGTTAGGGTTCGGGCTAGGGTTAGGGTTAGGGGACGGGGACGGTTTAGGTTCCAGGTGAGGGTACGACAACGCTTTAGGGGGAGCGTACGTGTGAGGGCGCGGGTTAGTGTCAGCGTACGGGTTAGGATTAGGGGACGGGTGAGGGTCAGGCTTCGGGGAAGGGTTAGGGTTAGGGTTCGGGCTAGGGTTAGGGTTAGGGGACGGGGACGGTTTAGGGTCCAGGTGAGGGTACGACAACGCTTTAGGGGGAGCGTACGTGTGAGGGCGCGGGTTAGCGTCAGCGTACGGGTTAGGATTAGGGGACGGGTGAGGGTCAGGCTTCGGGGAAGGGTTAGGGTTAGGGTTCGGGCTAGGGTTAGGGTTAGGGGACGGGGACGGTTTAGGCTCCAGGTGAGGGTACGACAACGCTTTAGGGGGAGCGTACGTGTGAGGGCGCGGGTTAGTGTCAGCGTACGGGTTAGGATTAGGGGACGGGTGAGGGTCAGGCTTCGGGGAAGGGTTAGGGTTAGGGTTCGGGCTAGGGTTAGGGTTAGGGGACGGGGATGGTTTAGGGTCCAGGTGAGGGTACGACAACGCTTTAGGGGGAGCGTACGTGTGAGGGCGCGGGTTAGTGTCAGCGTACGGGTTAGGATTAGGGGACGGGTGAGGGTCAGGCTTCGGGGAAGGGTTAGGGTTAGGGTTCGGGCTAGGATTAGGGTTAGGGGACGGGGACGGTTTAGGGTCCAGGTGAGGGTACGACAACGCTTTAGGAGGAGCGTACGTGTGAGGGCGCGGGTTAGCGTCAGCGTACGGGTTAGGATTAGGGGACGGGTGAGGGTCAGGCTTCGGGGAAGGGTTAGGGTTAGGGTTCGGGCTAGGGTTAGGGTTAGGGGACGGGGACGGTTTAGGGTCCAGGTGAGGGTACGACAACGCTTTAGGGGGAGCGTACGTGTGAGGGCGCGGGTTAGTGTCAGCGTACGGGTTAGGATTAGGGGACGGGTGAGGGTCAGGCTTCGGGGAAGGGTTAGGGTTAGGGTTCGGGCTAGGGTTAGGGTTAGGGGACGGGGACGGTTTAGGGTCCAGGTGAGGGTACGACAACGCTTTAGTGGGAGCGTACGTGTGAGGGCGCGGGTTAGTGTCAGCGTACGGATTAGGATTAGGGGACGGGTGAGGGTCAGGCTTCGGGGAAGGGTTAGGGTTAGGGTTCGGGCTAGGGTTAGGGTTAGGGGACGGGGACGGTTTAGGGTCCTGGTGAGGGTGCGACAACGCTTTAGGGGGAGCGTACGTGTGAGGGCGCGGCTTAGTGTCAGCGTACGGGTTAGGATTAGGGGACGGGTGAGGGTCAGGCTTCGGGGAAGGGTTAGGGTTAGGGTTCGGGCTAGGGTTAGGGTTAGGGGACGGGGACGGTTTAGGGTCCAGGTGAGGGTACGACAACGCTTTAGGGGGAGCGTACGTGTGAGGGCGCGGGTTAGTGTCAGCGTACGGGTTAGGATTAGGGGACGGGTGAGGGTCAGGCTTCGAAAAAGGGTTAGGGATAGGGTTCGGGCTAGGGTTAGGGTTAGGGGACGGGGACGGTTTAGGGTCCAGGTGAGGGTACGACAACGCTTTAGGGGGAGTGTACGTGTGAGGGCGCGGGTTAGTGTCAGCGTACGGGTTAGGATTAGGGGACGGGTGAGGGTCAGGCTTCGGGGAAGGGTTAGGGTTAGGGTTCGGGCTAGGGTTAGGGTTAGGGGACGGGGACGGTTTAGGGTCCAGGTGAGGGTACGACAACGCTTTAGGGGGAGCGTACGTGTGAGGGCGCGGCTTAGTGTCAGCGTACGGGTTAGGATTAGGGGACTGGTGAGGGTCAGGCTTCGGGGAAGGGTTAGGGTTAGGGTTCGGGCTAGGGTTAGGGTTAGGGGACGGGGACGGTTTAGGGTCCAGGTGAGGGTACGACAACGCTTTAGGGGGAGCGTACGTGTGAGGGCGCGGGTTAGTGTCAGCGTACGGGTTAGGATTAGGGGACGGGTGAGGGTCAGGCTTCGGGGAAGGGTTAGGGTTAGGGTTCGGGCTAGGGTTAGGGTTAGGGGACGGGGACGGTTTAGGGTCCAGGTGAGGGTACGACAACGCTTTAGGGGGAGCGTACGTGTGAGGGCGCGGGTTAGTGTCGGCGTACGGGTTAGGAGTAGGGGACGGGTGAGCGTCAGGCTTCAGGGAAGGGTTAGGGTTAGGGTTCGGGCTAGGGTTAGGGTTAGGGGACGGGGACGGTTTAGGGTCCAGGTGAGGGTACGACAACGCTTTAGGGGGAGCGTACGTGTGAGGGCGCGGGTTAGTGTCAGCGTACGGGTTAGGATTAGGGGACGGGTGAGGGTCAGGCTTCGGGGAAGGGTTAGGGTTAGGGTTCGGGCTAGGGTTAGGGTTAGGGGACGGGGACGGTTTAGGGTCCAGGTGAGGGTACGACAACGCTTTAGGGGGAGCGTACGTGTGAGGGCGCGGGTTAGTGTCAGCGTACGGGTTAGGATTAGGGGACGGGTGAGGGTCAGGCTTCGGGGAAGGGTTAGGGTTAGGGTTCGGGCTAGGGTTAGGGTTAGGGGACGGGGACGGTTTAGGGTCCAGGTGAGGGTACGACAACGCTTTAGGGGGAGCGTACGTGTGAGGGCGCGGGTTAGTGTCAGCGTACGGGTTAGGATTAGGGGACGGGTGAGGGTCAGGCTTCGGGGAAGGGTTAGGGTTAGGGTTCGGGCTAGGGTTAGGGTTAGGGGACGGGGACGGTTTAGGGTCCAGGTGAGGGTACGACAACGCTTTAGGGGGAGCGTACGTGTGAGGGCGCGGTTTAGTGTCAGCGTACGGGTTAGGATTAGGGGACGGGTGAGGGTCAGGCTTCGGGGAAGGGTTAGGGTTAGGGTTCGGGCTAGGGTTAGGGTTAGGGGACGGGGACGGTTTAGGGTCCAGGTGAGGGTACGACAACGCTTTAGGGGGAGCGTACGTGTGAGGGCGCGGCTTAGTGTCAGCGTACGCGTTAGGATCAGGGGAAGGGGGAGGGTCAGGCTTCGGGGAAGTGTTAGGGTTAGGGTTCGGGCTAGGGTTAGGGTTAGGGGACGGGGACGGTTTAGGGTCCAGGTGAGGGTACGACAACGCTTTAGGGGGAGCGTACGTGTGAGGGCGCGGGTTAGTGTCAGCGTACGGGTTAGGATTAGGGGACGGGTGAGCGTCAGGCTTCGGGGAAGGGTTAGGGTTAGGGTTCGGGCTAGGGTTAGGGTTAGGGGACGGGGACGGTTTAGGGTCCAGGTGAGGGTACGACAATGCTTTAGGGGGAGCGTACGTGTGAGGGCGCGGGTTATTGTCCGCGTACTCCTTAGGATTAGGGGACGGGGGAGGGTCAGGCTTCGGGGTAGGGTTAGGGTTAGGGTTCGGGCTAGGGTTAGGGTTAGGGGACGGGGACGGTTTAGGGTCCAGGTGAGGGTACGACAACGCTTTAGGGGGAGCGTACGTGTGAGGGCGCGGGTTAGTGTCAGCGTACAGGTTAGGATTAGGGGACGGGTGAGGGTCAGGCTTCGGGGAGGGGTTAGGGTTAGGGTTCGGGCTAGGGTTAGGGTTAGGGGACGGGGACGGTTTAGGGTCCAGGTGAGGGTACGACAACGCTTTAGGGGGAGCGTACGTGTGAGGGCGCGGGTTAGTGTCAGCGTACGGGTTAGGATTAGGGGACGGGTGAGCGTCAGGCTTCGGGGAAGGGTTAGGGTTAGGGTTCGGGCTAGGGTTAGGGTTAGGGGACGGGGACGGTTTAGGGTCCAGGTGAGGGTACGACAATGCTTTAGGGGGAGCGTACGTGTGAGGGCGCGGGTTATTGTCCGCGTACTCCTTAGGATTAGGGGACGGGGGAGGGTCAGGCTTCGGGGTAGGGTTAGGGTTAGGGTTCGGGCTAGGGTTAGGGTTAGGGGACGGGGACGGTTTAGGGTCCAGGTGAGGGTACGACAACGCTTTAGGGGGAGCGTACGTGTGAGGGCGCGGGTTAGTGTCAGCGTACAGGTTAGGATTAGGGGACGGGTGAGGGTCAGGCTTCGGGGAAGGGTGAGGGTTAGGGTTCGGGCTAGGGTTAGGGTTAGGGGATGGGTACGGTTTAGGGTCCAGGTGAGGGTACGACAACGCTTTAGGGGGAGCGTACGTGTGAGGGCGCGGTTTAGTGTCAGCGTACGGGTTAGAATTAGGGGACGGGTGAGGGTCAGGCTTCGGGGAAGGGTTAGGGTTAGGGTTCGGGCTAGGGTTAGGGTTAGGGGACGGGGACGGTTTAGGGTCCAGGTGAGGGTACGACAACGCTTTAGGGGGAGCGTACGTGTGAGGGCGCGGCTTAGTGTCAGCGTACGCGTTAGGATCAGGGGAAGGGGGAGGGTCAGGCTTCGGGGAAGTGTTAGGGTTAGGGTTCGGGCTAGGGTTAGGGTTAGGGGACGGGGACGGTTTAGGGTCCAGGTGAGGGTACGACAACGCTTTAGGGGGAGCGTACGTGTGAGGGCGCGGGTTAGTGTCAGCGTACAGGTTAGGATTAGGGGACGGGTGAGGGTCAGGCTTCGGGGAAGGGTTAGGGTTAGGGTTCGGGCTAGGGTTAGGGTTAGGGGACGGGGACGGTTTAGGGTCCAGGTGAGGGTACGACAACGCTTTAGGGGGAGCGTACGTGTGAGGGCGCGGGTTAGTGTCAGCGTACGGGTTAGGATTAGGGGACGGGTGAGCGTCAGGCTTCTGGGAAGGGTTAGGGTTAGGGTTCGGGCTAGGGTTAGGGTTAGGGGACGGGGACGGTTTAGGGTCCAGGTGAGGGTACGACAATGCTTTAGGGGGAGCGTACGTGTGAGGGCGCGGGTTATTGTCCGCGTACTCCTTAGGATTAGGGGACGGGCGAGGGTCAGGCTTCGGGGTAGGGTTAGGGTTAGGGTTCGGGCTAGGGTTAGGGTTAGGGGACGGGGACGGTTTAGGGTCCAGGTGAGGGTACGACAACGCTTTAGGGGGAGCGTACGTGTGAGGGCGCGGGTTAGTGTCAGCGTACAGGTTAGGATTAGGGGACGGGTGAGGGTCAGGCTTCGGGGAAGGGTGAGGGTTAGGGTTCGGGCTAGGGTTAGGGTTAGGGGATGGGTACGGTTTAGGGTCCAGGTGAGGGTACGACAACGCTTTAGGGGGAGCATACGTGTGAGGGCGCGGCTTAGTGTCAGCGTACAGGTTAGGATTAGGGGACGGGTGAGGGTCAGGCTTCGGGGAAGGGTTAGGGTTTGGGTTCGGGCTAGGGTTAGGGTTAGGGGACGGGGACGGTTTAGGGTCCAGGTGAGGGTACGACAACGCTTTAGGGGGAGCGTACGTGTGAGGGCGCGGGTTAGTGTCAGCGTACGGGTTAGGATTAGGGGACGGGTGAGGGTCAGGCTTCGGGGAAGGGTTAGGGTTAGGGTTCGGGCTAGGGTTAGGGTTAGGGGACGGGGACGGTTTAGGGTCCAGGTGAGGGTACGACAACGCTTTAGGGGGAGCGTACGTGTGAGGGCGCGCGTTAGTGTCCGCGTACGGGTTAGGATTAGGGGACGGGTGAGGGTCAGGCTTCGGGGAAGGTTTAGGGTTAGGGTTCGGGCTAGGGTTAGGGTTAGGGGACGGGGACGGTTTAGGGTCCAGGTGAGGGTACGACAACGCTTTAGGGGGAGCGTACGTGTGAGGGCGCGGGTTAGTGTCAGCGTACGGGTTAGGATGAGGGGATGGGTGAGGGTCAGGCTTCGGGGAAGGGTTAGGGTTAGGGTTCGGGCTAGGGTTAGGGTTAGGGGACGGGGACGGTTTAGGGTCCAGGTGAGGGTACGACAACGCTTTAGGGGGAGCGTACGTGTGAGGGCGCGGGTTAGTGTCAGCGTACGTGTTAGGATTAGGGGACGGGTGAGGGTCAGGCTTCGGGGAAGGGTTAGGGTTAGGGTTCGGGCTAGGGTTAGGGTTAGGGGACGGGGACGGTTTAGGGTCCAGGTGAGGGTACGACAACGCTTTAGGGGGAGCGTACGTGTGAGGGCGTGGGTTAGTGTCAGCGTACGGGTTAGGATTAGGGGACGGGTGAGGGTCAGGCTTCGGGGAAGGGTTAGGGTTAGGGTTCGGGCTAGGGTTAGGGTTAGGGGACGGGGACGGTTTAGGGTCCAGGTGAGGGTACGACAACGCTTTAGGGGGAGCGTACGGGTGAGGGCGCGGGTTAGTGTCAGCGTACGGGTTAGGATTAGGGGACGGGTGAGGGTCAGGCTTCGGGGAAGGGTTAGGGTTAGGGTTCGGGCTAGGGTTAGGGTTAGGGGACGGGGACGGTTTAGGGTCCAGGTGAGGGTACGACAACGCTTTAGGGGGAGCGTACGTGTGAGGGCGTGGGTTAGTGTCAGCGTACGGGTTAGGATTAGGGGACGGGTGAGGCTCAGGCTTCGGGGAAGGGTGAGGGTTAGGGTTCGGGCTAGGGTTAGGGTTAGGGGACGGGGACGGTTTAGGGTCCAGGTGAGGGTACGACAACGCTTTAGGGGGAGCGTATGTGTGAGGGCGCGGGTTAGTGTCAGCGTACGGGTTAGGATTAGGGGACGGGTGAGGGTCAGGCTTCGGGGAAGAGTTAGGGTTAGGGTTCGGGCTAGGCTTAGGGTTAGGGGACGGGGACGGTTTAGGGTCCAGGGGAGGGTACGACAACGCTTTAGGGGGAGCGTACGTGTGAGGGCGCGGCTTAGTGTCAGCGTATGGGTTAGGATTAGGGGACGGGTGAGGGTCAGGCTTCGGGGAAGGGTTAGGGTTAGGGTTCGGGCTAGGGTTAGGGTTAGGGGACGGGGACGGTTTAGGGTCCAGGTGAGGGTACGACAACGCTTTAGGGGGAGCGTACGTGTGAGGGCGCGGGTTAGTGTCAGCGTACGGGTTAGGATTAGGGGACGGGTGAGGGTCAGGCTTCGGGGAAGGTTTAGGGTTAGGGTTCGGGCTAGGGTTAGGGTTAGGGGACGGGGACGGTTTAGGGTCCAGGTGAGGGTACGACAACGCTTTAGGGGGAGCGTACGTGTGAGGGCGCAGGTTAGTGTCAGCGTACGGGTTAGGATTAGGGGACGGGTGAGGGTCAGGCTTCGGGGAAGGGTTAGGGTTAGGGTTCGGGCTAGGGTTAGGGTTAGGGGACGGGGACGGTTTAGGGTCCAGGTGAGGGTACGACAACGCTTTAGGGGGAGCGTACGTGTGAGGGCGCGGGTTAGTGTCAGCGTACGGGTTAGGATTAGGGGACGGGTGAGGGTCAGGCTTCGGGGAAGGGTTAGGGTTAGGGTTCGGGCTAGGGTTAGGGTTAGGGGACGGGGACGGTTTAGGGTCCAGGTGAGGGTACGACAACGCTTTAGGGGGAGCGTACGTGTGAGGGCGTGGGTTAGTGTCAGCGTACGGGTTAGGATTAGGGGACGGGTGAGGGTCAGGCTTCGGGGAAGGGTTAGGGTTAGGGTTCGGGCTAGGGTTAGGGTTAGGGGACGGGGACGGTTTAGGGTCCAGGTGAGGGTACGACAACGCTTTAGGGGGAGCGTACGTGTGAGGGCGCGGGTTAGTGTCAGCGTACGGGTTAGGATTAGGGGACGGGTGAGGCTCAGGCTTCCGGGAAGGGTTAGGGTTAGGGTTCGGGCTAGAGTTAGGGTTAGGGGACGGGGACGGTTTAGGGTCCAGGTGAGGGTACGACAACGCTTTAGTTGGAGCGTACGTGTGAGGGCGCGGGTTAGTGTCAGCGTACGGGTTAGGATTAGGGGACGGGTGAGGGTCAGGCTTCGGTGAAGGGTTAGGGTTAGGGTTCGGGCTAGGGTTAGGGTTAGGGGACGGGGACGGTTTAGGGTCCAGGTGAGGGTACGACAACGCTTTAGGGGGAGCGTACGTGTGAGGGCGCGGGTTAGTGTCAGCGTACGGGTTAGGATTAGGGGACGGGTGAATGTCAGGCTTCGGGGAGGAGTTAGGGTTAGGGTTCGGGCTAGGGTTAGGGTTAGGGGACGGGAACGGTTTAGGGTCCAGGTGAGGGTACGACAACGCTTTAGGGGGAGCGTACGTGTGAGGGCGCGGGTTAGTGTCCGCGTACGGGTTAGGATTAGGGGACGGGTGAGGGTCAGGCTTCGGGGAAGGGTTAGGGTTAGGGTTCGGGCTAGGGTTAGGGTTAGGGGACGGGGACGGTTTAGGGTCCAGGTGAGGGTACGACAACGCTTTAGGGGGAGCGTACGTGTGAGGGCGCGGCTTAGTGTCAGCGTACGGGTTAGGATTAGGGGACGGGTGAGGGTCAGGCATCGGGGAAGGGTTAGGGTTAGGGTTCGGGCTAGGGTTAGGGTTAGGGGACGGGGACGGTTTAGGGTCCAGGTGAGGGTACGACAACGCTTTAGGGGGAGCGTACGTGTGACGGCGCGGGTTAGTGTCAGCGTACGGGTTAGGATTAGGGGACGGGTGAGGGTCAGGCTTCGGGGAAGGGTTAGGGTTAGGGTTCGGGCTAGGGTTAGGGTTAGGGGACGGGGACGGTTTAGGGTCCAGGTGAGGGTACGACAACGCTTTAGGGGGAGCGTACGTGTGAGGGCGCACGTTAGTGTCAGCGTACGGGTTAGGATTAGGGGACGGGTGAGGGTCAGGCTTCGGGGAAGGGTTAGGGTTAGGGTTCGGGCTAGGGTTAGGGTTAGGGGACAGGGACGGTTTAGGGTCCAGGTGAGGGTACGACAACGCTTTAGGGGGAGCGTACGTGTGAGGGCGCGGCTTAGTGTCAGCGTACGCGTTAGGATCAGGGGAAGGGGGAGGGTCAGGCTTCGGGGAAGTGTTAGGGTTAGGGTTCGGGCTAGGGTTAGGGTTAGGGGACGGGGACGGTTTAGGGTCCAGGTGAGGGTACGACAACGCTTTAGGGGGAGCGTACGTGTGAGGGCGCGGGTTAGTGTCAGCGTACGGGTTAGGATTAGGGGACGGGTGAGCATCAGGCTTCGGGGAAGGGTTAGGGTTAGGGTTCGGGCTAGGGTTAGGGTTAGGGGACGGGGACGGTTTAGGGTCCAGGTGAGGGTACGACAATGCTTTAGGGGGAGCGTACGTGTGAGGGCGCGGGTTATTGTCCGCGTACTCCTTAGGATTAGGGGACGGGGGAGGGTCAGGCTTCGGGGTAGGGTTAGGGTTAGGGTTCGGGCTAGGGTTAGGGTTAGGGGACGGGGACGGTTTAGGGTCCAGGTGAGGGTACGACAACGCTTTAGGCGGAGCGTACGTGTGAGGGCGCGGGTTAGTGTCAGCGTACAGGTTAGGATTAGGGGACGGGTGAGGGTCAGGCTTCGGGGAAGGGTTAGGGTTAGGGTTCGGGCTAGGGTTAGGGTTAGGGGACGGGGACGGTTTAGGGTCCAGGTGAGGGTACGACAACGCTTTAGGGGGAGCGTACGTGTGAGGGCGCGGGTTAGTGTCAGCGTACGGGTTAGGATTAGGGGACGGGTGAGCGTCAGGCTTCGGGGAAGGGTTAGGGTTAGGGTTCGGGCTAGGGTTAGGGTTAGGGGACGGGGACGGTTTAGGGTCCAGGTGAGGGTACGACAATGCTTTAGGGGGAGCGTACGTGTGAGGGCGCGGGTTATTGTCCGCGTACTCCTTAGGATTAGGGGACGGGGGAGGGTCAGGCTTCGGGGTAGGGTTAGGGTTAGGGTTCGGGCTAGGGTTAGGGTTAGGGGACGGGGACGGTTTAGGGTCCAGGTGAGGGTACGACAACGCTTTAGGGGGAGCATACGTGTGAGGGCGCGGCTTAGTGTCAGCGTACAGGTTAGGATTAGGGGACGGGTGAGGGTCAGGCTTCGGGGAAGGGTTAGGGTTTGGGTTCGGGCTAGGGTTAGGGTTAGGGGACGGGGACGGTTTAGGGTCCAGGTGAGGGTACGACAACGCTTTAGGGGGAGCGTACGTGTGAGGGCGCGGGTTAGTGTCAGCGTACGGGTTAGGATTAGGGGACGGGTGAGGGTCAGGCTTCGGGGAAGGGTTAGGGTTAGGGTTCGGGCTAGGGTTAGGGTTAGGGGACGGGGACGGTTTAGGGTCCAGGTGAGGGTACGACAACGCTTTAGGGGGAGCGTACGTGTGAGGGCGCGGGTTAGTGTCCGCGTACGGGTTAGGATTAGGGGACGGGTGAGGGTCAGGCTTCGGGGAAGGGTTAGGGTTAGGGTTCGGGCTAGGGTTAGGGTTAGGGGACGGGGACGGTTTAGGGTCCAGGTGAGGGTACGACAACGCTTTAGGGGGAGCGTACGTGTGAGGGCGCGGGTTAGTGTCAGCGTACGTGTTAGGATTAGGGGACGGGTGAGGGTCAGGCTTCGGGGAAGGGTTAGGGTTAGGGTTCGGGCTAGGGTTAGGGTTAGGGGACGGGGACGGTTTAGGGTCCAGGTGAGGGTACGACAACGCTTTAGGGGGAGCGTACGTGTGAGGGCGTGGGTTAGTGTCAGCGTACGGGTTAGGATTAGGGGACGGGTGAGGGTCAGGCTTCGGGGAAGGGTTAGGGTTAGGGTTCGGGCTAGGGTTAGGGTTAGGGGACGGGGACGGTTTAGGGTCCAGGTGAGGGTACGACAACGCTTTAGTTGGAGCGTACGTGTGAGGGCGCGGGTTAGTGTCAGCGTACGGGTTAGGATTAGGGGACGGGTGAGGGTCAGGCTTCGGGGAAGGGTTAGGGTTAGGGTTCGGGCTAGGGTTAGGGTTAGGGGACGGGGACGGTTTAGGGTCCAGGTGAGGGTACGACAACGCTTTAGGGGGAGCGTACGTGTGAGGGCGCGGGTTAGTGTCAGCGTACGGGTTAGGATTAGGGGACGGGTGAAGGTCAGGCTTCGGGGAAGAGTTAGGGTTAGGGTTCGGGCTAGGGTTAGGGTTAGGGGACGGGGACGGTTTAGGGTCCAGGTGAGGGTACGACAACGCTTTAGGGGGAGCGTACGTGTGAGGGCGCGGGTTAGTGTCCGCGTACGGGTTAGGATTAGGGGACGGGTGAGGGTCAGGCTTCGGGGAAGGGTTAGGGTTAGGGTTCGGGCTAGGGTTAGGGTTAGGGGACGGGGACGGTTTAGGGTCCAGGTGAGGGTACGACAACGCTTTAGGGGGAGCGTACGTGTGAGGGCGCGGCTTAGTGTCAGCGTACGGGTTAGGATTAGGGGACGGGTGAGGGTCAGGCATCGGGGAAGGGTTAGGGTTAGGGTTCGGGCTAGGGTTAGGGTTAGGGGACGGGGACGGTTTAGGGTCCAGGTGAGGGTACGACAACGCTTTAGGGGGAGCGTACGTGTGACGGCGCGGGTTAGTGTCAGCGTACGGGTTAGGATTAGGGGACGGGTGAGGGTCAGGCTTCGGGGAAGGGTTAGGGTTAGGGTTCGGGCTAGGGTTAGGGTTAGGGGACGGGGACGGTTTAGGGTCCAGGTGAGGGTACGACAACGCTTTAGGGGGAGCGTACGTGTGAGGGCGCGCGTTAGTGTCAGCGTACGGGTTAGGATTAGGGGACGGGTGAGGGTCAGGCTTCGGGGAAGGGTTAGGGTTAGGGTTCGGGCTAGGGTTAGGGTTAGGGGACGGGGACGGTTTAGGGTCCAGGTGAGGGTACGACAACGCTTTAGGGGGAGCGTACGTGTGAGGGCGCGGCTTAGTGTCAGCGTACGCGTTAGGATCAGGGGAAGGGGGAGGGTCAGGCTTCGGGGAAGTGTTAGGGTTAGGGTTCGGGCTAGGGTTAGGGTTAGGGGACGGGGACGGTTTAGGGTCCAGGTGAGGGTACGACAACGCTTTAGGGGGAGCGTACGTGTGAGGGCGCGGGTTAGTGTCAGCGTACGGGTTAGGATTAGGGGACGGGTGAGCGTCAGGCTTCGGGGAAGGGTTAGGGTTAGGGTTCGGGCTAGGGTTAGGGTTAGGGGACGGGGACGGTTTAGGGTCCAGGTGAGGGTACGACAATGCTTTAGGGGGAGCGTACGTGTGAGGGCGCGGGTTATTGTCCGCGTACTCCTTAGGATTAGGGGACGGGGGAGGGTCAGGCTTCGGGGTAGGGTTAGGGTTAGTGTTCGGGCTAGGGTTAGGGTTAGGGGACGGGGACGGTTTAGGGTCCAGGTGAGGGTACGACAACGCTTTAGGGGGAGCGTACGTGTGAGGGCGCGGGTTAGTGTCAGCGTACAGGTTAGGATTAGGGGACGGGTGAGGGTCAGGCTTCGGGGAAGGGTTAGGGTTAGGGTTCGGGCTAGGGTTAGGGTTAGGGGACGGGGACGGTTTAGGGTCCAGGTGAGGGTACGACAACGCTTTAGGGGGAGCGTACGTGTGAGGGCGCGGGTTAGTGTCAGCGTACGGGTTAGGATTAGGGGACGGGTGAGCGTCAGGCTTCGGGGAAGGGTTAGGGTTAGGGTTCGGGCTAGGGTTAGGGTTAGGGGACGGGGACGGTTTAGGGTCCAGGTGAGGGTACGACAATGCTTTAGGGGGAGCGTACGTGTGAGGGCGCGGGTTATTGTCCGCGTACTCCTTAGGATTAGGGGACGGGGGAGGGTCAGGCTTCGGGGTAGGGTTAGGGTTAGGGTTCGGGCTAGGGTTAGGGTTAGGGGACGGGGACGGTTTAGGGTCCAGGTGAGGGTACGACAACGCTTTAGGGGGAGCATACGTGTGAGGGCGCGGCTTAGTGTCAGCGTACAGGTTAGGATTAGGGGACGGGTGAGGGTCAGGCTTCGGGGAAGGGTTAGGGTTTGGGTTCGGGCTAGGGTTAGGGTTAGGGGACGGGGACGGTTTAGGGTCCAGGTGAGGGTACGACAACGCTTTAGGGGGAGCGTACGTGTGAGGGCGCGGGTTAGTGTCAGCGTACGGGTTAGGATTAGGGGACGGGTGAGGGTCAGGCTTCGGGGAAGGGTTAGGGTTAGGGTTCGGGCTAGGGTTAGGGTTAGGGGACGGGGACGGTTTAGGGTCCAGGTGAGGGTACGACAACGCTTTAGGGGGAGCGTACGTGTGAGGGCGCGGGTTAGTGTCCGCGTACGGGTTAGGATTAGGGGACGGGTGAGGGTCAGGCTTCGGGGAAGGGTTAGGGTTAGGGTTCGGGCTAGGGTTAGGGTTAGGGGACGGGGACGGTTTAGGGTCCAGGTGAGGGTACGACAACGCTTTAGGGGGAGCGTACGTGTGAGGGCGCGGGTTAGTGTCAGCGTACGTGTTAGGATTAGGGGACGGGTGAGGGTCAGGCTTCGGGGAAGGGTTAGGGTTAGGGTTCGGGCTAGGGTTAGGGTTAGGGGACGGGGACGGTTTAGGGTCCAGGTGAGGGTACGACAACGCTTTAGGGGGAGCGTACGTGTGAGGGCGTGGGTTAGTGTCCGCGTACGGGTTAGGATTAGGGGACGGGTGAGGGTCAGGCTTCGGGGAAGGGTTAGGGTTAGGGTTCGGGCTAGGGTTAGGGTTAGGGGACGGGGACGGTTTAGGGTCCAGGTGAGGGTACGACAACGCTTTAGGGGGAGCGTACGTGTGAGGGCGTGGGTTAGTGTCAGCGTACGGGTTAGGATTAGGGGACGGGTGAGGGTCAGGCTTCGGGGAAGGGTTAGGGTTAGGGTTCGGGCTAGGGTTAGGGTTAGGGGACGGGGACGGTTTAGGGTCCAGGTGAGGGTACGACAACGCTTTAGGGGGAGCGTACGTGTGAGGGCGCGGGTTAGTGTCAGCGTACGGGTTAGGATTAGGGGACGGGTGAGGGTCAGGCTTCGGGGAAGGGTTAGGGTTAGGGTTCGGGCTAGGGTTAGGGTTAGGGGACGGGGACGGTTTAGGGTCCAGGTGAGGGTACGACAACGCTTTAGGGGGAGCGTACGTGTGAGGGCGCGGATTAGTGTTAGCGTACGGGTTAGGATTAGGGGACGGGTGAGGCTCAGGCTTCGGGGAAGGGTGAGGGTTAGGGTTCGGGCTAGGGTTAGGGTTAGGGGACGGGGACGGTTTAGGGTCCAGGTGAGGGTACGACAACGCTTTAGGGGGAGCGTATGTGTGAGGGCGCGGGTTAGTGTCAGCGTACGGGTTAGGATTAGGGGACGGGTGAGGGTCAGGCTTCGGGGAAGGGTTAGGGTTAGGGTTCGGGCTAGGGTTAGGGTTAGGGGACGGGGACGGTTTAGGGTCCAGGGGAGGGTACGACAACGCTTTAGGGGGAGCGTACGTGTGAGGGCGCGGCTTAGTGTCAGCGTATAGGTTAGGATTAGGGGACGGGTGAGGGTCAGGCTTCGGGGAAGGGTTAGGGTTAGGGTTCGGGCTAGGGTTAGGGTTAGGGGACGGGGACGGTTTAGGGTCCAGGTGAGGGTACGACAACGCTTTAGGGGGAGCGTACGTGTGAGGGCGCGGGTTAGTGTCAGCGTACGGGTTAGGATTAGGGGACGGGTGAGGGTCAGGCTTCGGGGAAGGGTTAGGGTTAGGGTTCGGGCTAGGGTTAGGGTTAGGGGACGGGGACGGTTTAGGGTCCAGGTGAGGGTACGACAACGCTTTAGGGGGAGCGTACGTGTGAGGGCACGGGTTAGTGTCAGCGTACGGGTTAGGATTAGGGGACGGGTGAGGGTCAGGCTTCGGGGAAGGGTTAGGGTTAGGGTTCGGGCTAGGGTTAGGGTTAGGGGACGGGGACGGTTTAGGGTCCAGGTGAGGGTACGACAACGCTTTAGGGGGAGCGTACGTGTGAGGGCGCGGGTTAGTGTCAGCGTACGGGTTAGGATTAGGGGACGGGTGAGGGTCAGGCTTCGGGGAAGGGTTAGGGTTAGGGTTCGGGCTAGGGTTAGGGTTAGGGGACGGGGACGGTTTAGGGTCCAGGTGAGGGTACGACAACGCTTTAGGGGGAGCGTACGTGTGAGGGCGTGGGTTAGTGTCAGCGTACGGGTTAGGATTAGGGGACGGGTGAGGGTCAGGCTTCGGGGAAGGGTTAGGGTTAGGGTTCGGGCTAGGGTTAGGGTTAGGGGACGGGGACGGTTTAGGGTCCAGGTGAGGGTACGACAACGCTTTAGGGGGAGCGTACGTGTGAGGGCGCGGGTTAGTGTCAGCGTACGGGTTAGGATTAGGGGACGGGTGAGGGTCAGGCTTCGGGGAAGGGTTAGGGTTAGGGTTCGGGCTAGGGTTAGGGTTAGGGGACGGGGACGGTTTAGGGTCCAGGTGAGGGTACGACAACGCTTTAGGGGGAGCATACGTGTGAGGGCGCGGGTTAGTGTCAGCGTACGTGTTATGATTAGGGGACGGGTGAGGGTCAGGCTTCGGGGAAGGGTTAGGGTTAGGGTTCGGGCTAGGGTTAGGGTTAGGGGACGGGGACGGTTTAGGGTCCAGGTGAGGGTACGACAACGCTTTAGGGGGAGCGTACGTGTGAGGGCGTGGGTTAGTGTCAGCGTACGGGTTAGGATTAGGGGACGGGTGAGGGTCAGGCTTCGGGGAAGGGTTAGGGTTAGGGTTCGGGCTAGGGTTAGGGTTAGGGGACGGGGACGGTTTAGGGTCCAGGTGAGGGTACGACAACGCTTTAGGGGGAGCGTAAGTGTGAGGGCGCGGGTTAGTGTCAGCGTACGGGTTAGGATTAGGGGACGGGTGAGGGTCAGGCTTCGGGGAAGGGTTAGGGTTAGGGTTCGGGCTAGGGTTAGGGTTAGGGGACGGGGACGGTTTAGGGTCCAGGTGAGGGTACGACAACGCTTTAGGGGGAGCGTACGTGTGAGGGCGCGGGTTAGTGTCAGCGTACGGGTTAGGATTAGGGGACGGGTGAGGGTCAGGCTTCGGGGAAGGGTTAGGGTTAGGGTTCGGGCTAGGGTTAGGGTTAGGGGACGGGGACGGTTTAGGGTCCAGGTGAGGGTACGACAACGCTTTAGGGGGAGCGTACGTGTGAGGGCGCGGGTTAGTGTCAGCGTACGGGTTAGGATTAGGGGACGGGTGAGGGTCAGGCTTCGGGGAAGGGTTAGGGTTAGGGTTCGGGCTAGGGTTAGGGTTAGGGGACGGGGACGGTTTAGGGTCCAGGTGAGGGTACGACAACGCTTTAGGGGGAGCGTACGTGTGAGGGCGCGGGTTAGTGTCAGCGTACGGGTTAGGATTAGGGGACGGGTGAGGGTCAGGCATCGGGGAAGGGTTAGGGTTAGGGTTCGGGCTAGGGTTAGGGTTAGGGGACGGGGACGGTTTAGGGTCCAGGTGAGGGTACGACAACGCTTTAGGGGGAGCGTACGTGTGAGGGCGTGGGTTAGTGTCAGCGTACGGGTTAGGATTAGGGGACGGGTGAGGGTCAGGCTTCGGGGAAGGGTTAGGGTTAGGGTTCGGGCTAGGGTTAGGGTTAGGGGACGGGGACGGTTTAGGGTCCAGGTGAGGGTACGACAACGCTTTAGGGGGAGCGTACGTGTGAGGGCGCGGGTTAGTGTCAGCGTACGGGTTAGGATTAGGGGACGGGTGAGGCTCAGGCTTCGGGGAAGGGTTAGGGTTAGGTTTCGGGCTAGGGTTAGGGTTAGGGGACGGGGACGGTTTAGGGTCCAGGTGAGGGTACGACAACGCTTTAGGGGGAGCGTACGTGTGAGGGCGCGGGTTAGTGTCAGCGTACGGGTTAGGATTAGGGGACGGGTGAGGGTCAGGCTTCGGGGAAGGGTTAGGGTTAGGGTTCGGGCTAGGGTTAGGGTTAGGGGACGGGGACGGTTTAGGGTCCAGGTGAGGGTACGACAACGCTTTAGGGGGAGCGTACGTGTGAGGGCGCGGGTTAGTGTCAGCGTACGGGTTAGGATTAGGGGACGGGTGAGGGTCAGGCTTCGGGGAAGGGTTAGGGTTAGGTTTCGGGCTAGGGTTAGGGTTAGGGGACGGGGACGGTTTAGGGTCCAGGTGAGGGTACGACAACGCTTTAGGGGGAGCGTACGTGTGAGGGCGCGGGTTAGTGTCCGCGTACGGGTTAGGATTAGGGGACGGGTGAGGGTCAGGCTTCGGGGAAGGGTTAGGGTTAGGGTTCGGGCTAGGGTTAGGGTTAGGGGACGGGGACGGTTTAGGGTCCAGGTGAGGGTACGACAACGCTTTAGGGGGAGCGTACGTGTGAGGGCGTGGCTTAGTGTCAGCGTACGGGTTAGGATTAGGGGACGGGTGAGGGTCAGGCATCGGGGAAGGGTTAGGGTTAGGGTTCGGGCTAGGGTTAGGGTTAGGGGATGGGGACGGTTTAGGGTCCAGGTGAGGGTACGACAACGCTTTAGGGGGAGCGTACGTGTGACGGCGCGGGTTAGTGTCAGCGTACGGGTTACGATTAGGGGACGGGTGAGGGTCAGGCTTCGGGGAAGGGTTAGGGTTAGGGTTCGGGCTAGGGTTAGGGTTAGGGGACAGGGACGGTTTAGGGTCCAGGTGAGGGTAAGACAACGCTTTAGGGGGAGCGTACGTGTGAGGGCGCCGGTTAGTGTCAGCGTACGGGTTAGGATTAGGGGACGGGTGAGGGTCAGGCTTCGGGGAAGGGTTAGGGTTAGGGTTCGGGCTAGGGTTAGGGTTAGGGGACGGGGACGGTTTAGGGTCCAGGTGAGGGTACGACAACGCTTTAGGGGGAGCGTACGTGTGAGGGCGCGGGTTAGCGTCAGCGTACGGGTTAGGATTAGGGGACGGGTGAGGGTCAGGCTTCGGGGAAGGGTTAGGGTTAGGGTTCGGGCTAGGGTTAGGGTTAGGGGACGGGGACGGTTTAGGGTCCAGGTGAGGGTACGACAACGCTTTAGGGGGAGCGTACGTGTGAGGGCGCGGGTTAGTGTCAGCGTACGGGTTAGGATTAGGGGACGGGTGAGGGTCAGGCTTCGGGGAAGGGTTAGGGTTAGGTTTCGGGCTAGGGTTAGGGTTAGGGGACGGGGACGGTTTAGGGTCCTGGTGAGGGTGCGACAACGCTTTAGGGGGAGCGTACGTGTGAGGGCGCGGCTTAGCGTCAGCGTACGGGTTAGGATTAGGGGACGGGTGAGGGTCAGGCTTCGGGGAAGGGTTAGGGTTAGGGTTCGGGCTAGGGTTAGGGTTAGGGGACGGGGACGGTTTAGGGTCCATGTGAGGGTACGACAACGCTTTAGGGGGAGCGTACGTGTGACGGCGCGGGTTAGTGTCAGCGTACGGGTTAGGATTAGGGGACGGGTGAGGGTCAGGCTTCGGGAAAGGGTTAGGGTTAGGGTTCGGGCTAGGGTTAGGGTTAGGGAACAGGGACGGTTTAGGGTCCAGGTGAGGGTACGACAACGCTTTAGGGGGAGCGTACGTGTGAGGGCGCGGGTTAGTGTCAGCGTACGGGTTAGGATTAGGGGACGGGTGAGGGTCAGGCTTCGGGGAAGGGTTAGGGTTAGGGTTCGGGCTAGGGTTAGGGTTAGGGGACGGGGACGGTTTAGGGTCCAGGTGAGGGTACGACAACGCTTTAGGGGGAGCGTACGTGTGAGGGCGCGGGTTAGTGTCAGCGTACGGGTTAGGATTAGGGGACGGGTGAGGGTCAGGCTTCGGGGAAGGGTTAGGGTTAGGGTTCGGGCTAGGGTTAGGGTTAGGGGACGGGGACGGTTTAGGGTCCAGGTGAGGGTACGACAACGCTTTAGGGGGAGCGTACGTGTGAGGGCGCGGGTTAGTGTCAGCGTACGGGTTAGGATTAGGGGACGGGTGAGGGTCAGGCTTCGGGGAAGGGTTAGGGTTAGGGTTCGGGCTAGGGTTAGGGTTAGGGGACGGGGACGGTTTAGGGTCCAGGTGAGGGTACGACAACGCTTTAGGGGGAGCGTACGTGTGAGGGCGCGGCTTAGTGTCAGCGTACGGGTTAGGATTAGGGGACGGGTGAGGGTCAGGCTTCGGGGAAGGGTTAGGGTTAGGGTTCGGGCTAGGGTTAGGGTTAGGGGACGGGGAAGATTTAGGGTCCAGGTGAGGGTACGACAACGCTTTAGGGGGAGCGTACGTGTGAGGGCGCGGGTTATTGTCCGCGTACTCCTTAGGATTAGGGGACGGGGGAGGGTCAGGCTTCGGGGAAGGGTTAGGGTTAGGGTTCGGGCTAGGGTTAGGGTTAGGGGACGGGGACGGTTTAGGGTCCAGGTGAGGGTACGACAACGCTTTAGGGGGAGCGTACGTGTGAGGGCGCGGTTTAGTGTCAGCGTACGGGTTAGGATTAGGGGACGGGTGAGGGTCAGGCTTCGGGGAAGGGTTAGGTTTAGGGTTCGGGCTAGGGTTAGGGTTAGGGGACGGGGACGGTTTAGGGTCCAGGTGAGGGTACGACAACGCTTTAGGGGGAGCGTACGTGTGAGGGCGCGGCTTAGTGTCAGCGTACGGGTTAGGATTAGGGGACGGGTGAGGGTCAGGCTTCGGGGAAGGGTTAGGGTTAGGGTTCGGGCTAGGGTTAGGGTTAGGGGACGGGGAAGGTTTAGGGTCCAGGTGAGGGTACGACAACGCTTTAGGGGGAGCGTACGTGTGAGGGCGCGGGTTATTGTCCGCATACTCCTTAGGATTAGGGGACGGGGGAGGGTCAGGCTTCGGGGAAGGGTTAGGGTTAGGGTTCGGGCTAGGGTTAGGGTTAGGGGACGGGGACGGTTTAGGGTCCAGGTGAGGGTACGACAACGCTTTAGGGGGAGCGTACGTGTGAGGGCGCGGCTTAGTGTCAGCGTACGGGTTAGGATTAGGGGACGGGTGAGGGTCAGGCTTCGGGGAAGGGTTAGGGTTAGGGTTCGGGCTAGGGTTAGGGTTAGGGGACGGGGACGGTTTAGGGTCCAGGTGAGGGTACGACAACGCGTTAGGGGGAGCGTACGTGTGACGGCGCGGGTTAGTGTCAGCGTACGGGTTAGGATTAGTGGACGGGTGAGGGTCAGGCTTCGGGGAAGGGTTAGGGTTAGGGTTCGGGCTAGGGTTAGGGTTAGGGGACGGGGACGGTTTAGGGTCCAGGTGAGGGTACGACAACGCTTTAGGGGGAGCGTACGTGTGAGGGCGCGGGTTAGTGTCAGCGTACGGGTTAGGATTAGGGGACGGGTGAGGGTCAGGCTTCGGGGAAGGGTTAGGGTTAGGGTTCGGGCTAGGGTTAGGGTTAGGGGACGGGGACGGTTTAGGGTCCAGCTGAGGGTACGACAACGCTTAAGGGGGAGCGTACGTGTGAGGGCGCGGCTTAGTGTCAGCGTACGCGTTAGGTTAGGGGACGGGTGAGGGTCAGGCTTCGGGGAAGTGTTAGGGTTAGGGTTCGGGCTAGGGTTAGGGTTAGGGGACGGGGACGGTTTAGGGTCCAGGTGAGGGTACGACAACGCTTTAGGGGGAGCGTACGTGTGAGGGCGCGGGTTAGTGTCAGCGTACGGGTTAGGATTAGGGGACGGGTGAGGGTCAGGCTTCGGGGAAGGGTTAGGGTTAGGGTTCGGGCTAGGGTTAGGGTTAGGGGACGGGGACTGTTTAGGGTCCAGGTGAGGGTACGACAATGCTTTAGGGGGAGCGTACGTGTGAGGGCGCGGGTTAGTGTCAGCGTACGGGTTAGGATTAGGGGACGGGTGAGGGTCAGGCTTCGGGGAAGGGTTAGGGTTAGGGTTCGGGCTAGGGTTAGGGTTAGGGGACGGGGACGGTTTAGGGTCCAGGTGAGGGTACGACAACGCTTTAGGGGGAGCGTACGTGTGAGGGCGCGGGTTAGTGTCAGCGTACGGGTTAGGATTAGGGGACGGGTGAGGCTCAGGCTTCGGGGAAGGGTTAGGGTTAGGGTTCGGGCTAGGGTTAGGGTTAGGGGACGGGGACGGTTTAGGGTCCAGGTGAGGGTACGACAACGCTTTAGGGGGAGCGTACGTGTGAGGGCGCGGGTTAGTGTCAGCGTACGGGTTAGGATTAGGGGACGGGTGAGGGTCAGGGTTTGGGGAAAGCTTAGGGTTAGGGTTCGGGCTAGGGTTAGGGTTAGGGGACGGGGACGGTTTAGGGTCCAGGTGAGGGTACGACAACGCTTTAGGGGGAGCGTACGTGTGAGGGCGCGGGTTAGTGTCAGCGTACGGGTTAGGATTAGGGGACGGGTGAGTGTCAGGCTTCGGGGAAGGGTTAGGGTTAGGGTTCGGGCTAGGGTTAGGGTTAGGGGACGGGGACGGTTTAGGGTCCAGGTGAGGGTACGACAACGCTTTAGTGGGAGCGTACGTGTGAGGGCGTGGGTTAGTGTCAGCGTACGGGTTAGGATTAGGGGACGGGTGAGGGTCAGGCTTCGGGGAAGGGTTAGGGTTAGGGTTCGGGCTAGGGTTAGGGTTAGGGGACGGGGACGGTTTAGGGTCCTGGTGAGGGTGCGACAACGCTTTAGGGGGAGCGTACGTGTGAGGGCGCGGCTTAGTGTCAGCGTACGGGTTAGGATTAGGGGACGGGTGAGGGTCAGGCTTCTGGGAAGGGTTAGGGTTAGGGTTCGGGCTAGGGTTAGGGTTAGGGGACGGGGACGGTTTAGGGTCCAGGTGAGGGTACGACAACGCTTTAGGGGGAGCGTACGTGTGAGGGCGCGGGTTAGTGTCAGCGTACGGGTTAGGATTAGGGGACGGGTGAGGGTCAGGCTTCGGGGAAGGGTTAGGGTTAGGGTTCGGGCTAGGGTTAGGGTTAGGGGACGGGGACGGTTTAGGGTCCAGGTGAGGGTACGACAACGCGTTAGGGGGAGCGTACGTGTGACGGCGCGGGTTAGTGTCAGCGTACGGGTTAGGATTAGTGGACGGGTGAGGGTCAGGCTTCGGGGAAGGGTTAGGGTTAGGGTTCGGGCTAGGGTTAGGGTTAGGGGACGGGGACGGTTTAGGGTCCAGGTGAGGGTACGACAACGCTTTAGGGGGAGCGTACGTGTGAGGGCGCGGGTTAGTGTCAGCGTACGGGTTAGGATTAGGGGACGGGTGAGGGTCAGGCTTCGGGGAAGGGTTAGGGTTAGGGTTCGGGCTAGGGTTAGGGTTAGGGGACGGGGACGGTTTAGGGTCCAGCTGAGGGTACGACAACGCTTAAGGGGGAGCGTACGTGTGAGGGCGCGGCTTAGTGTCAGCGTACGCGTTAGGTTAGGGGACGGGTGAGGGTCAGGCTTCGGGGAAGTGTTAGGGTTAGGGTTCGGGCTAGGGTTAGGGTTAGGGGACGGGGACGGTTTAGGGTCCAGGTGAGGGTACGACAACGCTTTAGGGGGAGCGTACGTGTGAGGGCGCGGGTTAGTGTCAGCGTACGGGTTAGGATTAGGGGACGGGTGAGGGTCAGGCTTCGGGGAAGGGTTAGGGTTAGGGTTCGGGCTAGGGTTAGGGTTAGGGGACGGGGACTGTTTAGGGTCCAGGTGAGGGTACGACAATGCTTTAGGGGGAGCGTACGTGTGAGGGCGCGGGTTAGTGTCAGCGTACGGGTTAGGATTAGGGGACGGGTGAGGGTCAGGCTTCGGGGAAGGGTTAGGGTTAGGGTTCGGGCTAGGGTTAGGGTTAGGGGACGGGGACGGTTTAGGGTCCAGGTGAGGGTACGACAACGCTTTAGGGGGAGCGTACGTGTGAGGGCGCGGGTTAGTGTCAGCGTACGGGTTAGGATTAGGGGACGGGTGAGGCTCAGGCTTCGGGGAAGGGTTAGGGTTAGGGTTCGGGCTAGGGTTAGGGTTAGGGGACGGGGACGGTTTAGGGTCCAGGTGAGGGTACGACAACGCTTTAGGGGGAGCGTACGTGTGAGGGCGCGGGTTAGTGTCAGCGTACGGGTTAGGATTAGGGGACGGGTGAGGGTCAGGCTTCGGGGAAGGGTTAGGGTTAGGGTTCGGGCTAGGATTAGGGTTAGGGGACGGGGACGGTTTAGGGTCCAGGTGAGGGTACGACAACGCTTTAGGAGGAGCGTACGTGTGAGGGCGCGGGTTAGCGTCAGCGTACGGGTTAGGATTAGGGGACGGGTGAGGGTCAGGCTTCGGGGAAGGGTTAGGGTTAGGGTTCGGGCTAGGGTTAGGGTTAGGGGACGGGGACGGTTTAAGGTCCAGGTGAGGGTACGACAACGCTTTAGGGGGAGCGTACGTGTGAGGGCGCGGGTTAGTGTCAGCGTACGGGTTAGGATTAGGGGACGGGTGAGGGTCAGGGTTCGGGGAAAGCTTAGGGTTAGGGTTCGGGCTAGGGTTAGGGTTAGGGGACGGGGACGGTTTAGGGTCCAGGTGAGGGTACGACAACGCTTTAGGGGGAGCGTACGTGTGAGGGCGCGGGTTAGTGTCAGCGTACGGGTTAGGATTAGGGGACGGGTGAGTGTCAGGCTTCGGGGAAGGGTTAGGGTTAGGGTTCGGGCTAGGGTTAGGGTTAGGGGACGGGGACGGTTTAGGGTCCAGGTGAGGGTACGACAACGCTTTAGTGGGAGCGTACGTGTGAGGGCGTGGGTTAGTGTCAGCGTACGGGTTAGGATTAGGGGACGGGTGAGGGTCAGGCTTCGGGGAAGGGTTAGGGTTAGGGTTCGGGCTAGGGTTAGGGTTAGGGGACGGGGACGGTTTAGGGTCCTGGTGAGGGTGCGACAACGCTTTAGGGGGAGCGTACGTGTGAGGGCGCGGCTTAGTGTCAGCGTACGGGTTAGGCTTAGGGGACGGGTGAGGGTCAGGCTTCTGGGAAGGGTTAGGGTTAGGGTTCGGGCTAGGGTTAGGGTTAGGGGACGGGGACGGTTTAGGGTCCAGGTGAGGGTACGACAACGCTTTAGGGGGAGCGTACGTGTGAGGGCGCGGGTTAGTGTCAGCGTACGGGTTAGGATTAGGGGACGGGTGAGGGTCAGGCTTCGGGAAAGGGTTAGGGTTAGGGTTCGGGCTAGGGTTAGGGTTAGGGGACGGGGACGGTTTAGGGTCCAGGTGAGGGTACGACAACGCTTTAGGGGGGGCGTACGTGTGAGGGCGCGGGTTAGTGTCAGCGTACGGGTTAGGATTAGGGGACGGGTGAGGGTCAGGCTTCGGGGAAGGGTTAGGGTTAGGGTTCGGGCTAGGGTTAGGGTTAGGGGACGGGGACGGTTTAGGGTCCAGGTGAGGGTACGACAACGCTTTAGGGGGAGCGTACGTGTGAGGGCGCGGGTTAGTGTCCACGTACGGGTTAGGATTAGGGGACGGGTGAGGGTCAGGCTTCGGGGAAGGGTTAGGGTTAGGGTTCGGGCTAGGGTTAGGGTTAGGGGACGGGGACGGTTTAGGGTCCAGGTGAGGGTACGACAACGCTTTAGGGGGAGCGTACGTGTGAGGTCGCGGGTTAGTGTCAGCGTACGGGTTAGGATTAGGGGACGGGTGAGGGTCAGGCTTCGGGGAAGGGTTAGGGTTAGGGTTCGGGCTAGGGTTAGGGTTAGGGGACGGGGACGGTTTAGGGTCCAGGTGAGGGTACGACAACGCTTTAGGGGGAGCGTACGTGTGAGGGCGCGGGTTAGTGTCATCGTACGGGTTAGGATTAGGGGACGGGTGAGCGTCAGGCTTCAGGGAAGGGTTAGGGTCAGGGTTCGGGCTAGGGTTAGGGTTAGGGGACGGGGACGGTTTAGGGTCCAGGTGAGGGTACGACAATGCTTTAGGGGGAGCGTACGTGTGAGGGCGTGGGTTATTGTCCGCGTACGCCTTAGGATTAGGGGACGGGGGAGGGTCAGGCTTCGGGGTAGGGTTAGGGTTAGGGTTCGGGCTAGGGTTAGGGTTAGGGGACGGGGACGGTTTAGGGTCCAGGTGAGGGTACGACAACGCTTTAGGGGGAGCGTACGTGTGAGGGCGCGGGTTAGTGTCAGCGTACAGGTTAGGATTAGGGGACGGGTGAGGGTCAGGCTTCGGGGAAGGGTTAGGGTTAGGGTTCGGGCTAGGGTTAGGGTTAGGGGATGGGTACGGTTTAGGGTCCAGGTGAGGGTACGACAACGCTTTAGGGGGAGCGTACGTGTGAGGGCGCGGCTTAGTGTCAGCGTACAGGTTAGAATTAGGGGACGGGTGAGGGTCAGGCTTCGGGGAAGGGTTAGGGTTTGGGTTCGGGCTAGGGTTAGGGTTAGGGGACGGGGACGGTTTAGGGTCCAGGTGAGGGTACGACAACGCTTTAGGGGGAGCGTACGTGTGAGGGCGCGGGTTAGTGTCAGCGTACGGGTTAGGATTAGGGGACGGGTGAGGCTCAGGCTTCGGGGAAGGGTTAGGGTTAGGGTTCGGGCTAGGGTTAGGGTTAGGGGACGGGGACGGTTTAGGGTCCAGGTGAGGGTACGACAACGCTTTAGGGGGAGCGTACATGTGAGGGCGCGGGTTAGTGTCAGCGTACGGGTTAGGATTAGGGGACGGGTGAGGGTCAGGCTTCGGGGAAGGGTTAGGGTTAGGGTTCGGGCTAGAGTTAGGGTTAGGGGACGGGGACGGTTTAGGGTCCAGGTGAGGGTACGACAACGCTTTAGGGGGAGCGTACGTGTGAGGGCGCGGGTTAGTGTCAGCGTACGTTTTAGGATTAGGGGACGGGTGAGGGTCAGGCTTCGGGGAAGGGTTAGGGTTAGGGTTCGGGCTAGGGTTAGGGTTAGGGGACGGGGACGGTTTAGGGTCCAGGTGAGGGTACGACAACGCTTTAGGGGGAGCGTACGTGTGAGGGCGCGGGTTAGTGTCAGCGTACGGGTTAGGATTAGGGGACGGGTGAGGGTCAGGCTTCGGGGAAGGGTTAGGGTTAGGGTTCGGGCTAGGGTTAGGGTTAGGGGACGGGGACGGTTTAGGGTCCAGGTGAGGGTACGACAACGCTTTAGGGGGAGCGTACGTGTGAGGGCGCGGGTTAGTGTCAGTGTACGGGTTAGGATTAGGGGACGGGTGAGGGTCAGGCTTCGGGGAAGGGTTAGGGTTCGGGTTCGGGCTAGGGTTAGTGTTAGGGGACGGGGACGGTTTAGGGTCCAGGTGAGGGTACGACAACGCTTTAGGGGGAGCGTACGTGTGAGGGCGCGGCTTAGTGTCAGCGTACGGGTTAGGATTAGGGGACGGGTGAGGGTCAGGCTTCGAGGAAGGGTTAGGGTTCGGGTTCGGGCTAGGGTTAGGGTTAGGGGACGGGGACGGTTTAGGGTCCAGGTGAGGGTACGACAACGCTTTAGGGGGAGCGTACGTGTGAGGGCGCGGGTTAGTGTCAGCGTACGGTTTAGGATTAGGGGACGGGTGAGGGTCAGGCTTCGGGGAAGGGTTAGGGTTAGGGTTCGGGCTAGGGTTAGGGTTAGGGGACGGGGACGGTTTAGGGTCCAGGTGAGGGTACGACAACACTTTAGGGGGAGCGTACGTGTGAGGGCGCGGGTTAGTGTCAGCGTATGGGTTAGGATTAGGGGACGGGTGAGGGTCAGGCTTCGGGGAAGGGTTAGGGTTAGGGTTCGGGCTAGGGTTAGGGTTAGGGGACGGGGACGGTTTAGGGTCCAGGTGAGGGTACGACAACGCTTTAGGGGGAGCGTACGTGTGAAGGCGCGGGTTAGTGTCACCGTACGGGTTAGGATTAGGGGACGGGTGAGGGTCAGGCTTCGGGGAAGGGTTAGGGTTAGGGTTCGGGCTAGGGTTAGGGTTAGGGGACGGGGACGGTTTAGGGTCCAGGTGAGGGTAAGACAACGCTTTAGGGGGAGCGTACGTGTGAGGGTGCGGGTTACTGTCAGCGTACGGGTTAGGATTAGGGGACGGGTGAGGGTCAGGCTTCGGGGAAGGGTTAGGGTTAGGGTTCGGGCTAGGGTTAGGGTTAGGGGACGGGGACGGTTTAGGGTCCAGGTGAGGGTACGACAACGCTTTAGGGGGAGCGTACGTGTGAGGGCGCGGGTTAGTGTCAGCGTAAGGGTTAGGATTAGGGGACGGGTGAGGGTCAGGCTTCGGGGAAGGGTTAGGGTTAGGGTTCGGGCTAGGGTTAGGGATAGGGGACGGGGACGGTTTAGGGTCCAGGTGAGGGTACGACAACGCTTTATGGGGAGCGTACGTGTGAGGGCGCGGGTTAGTGTCAACGTACGGGTTAGGACTAGGGGACGGGTGAGGGTCAGGCTTCGGGGAAGGGTTAGGGTTAGGGTTCGGGCTAGGGTTAGGGTTAGGGGACGGGGACGGTTTAGGGTCCAGGTGAGGGTACGACAACGCTTTAGGGGGAGCGTACGTGTGAGGGCGCGGGTTAGTGTCAGCGTACGGGTTAGGATTAGGGGACGGGTGAGGGTCAGGCTTCGGGGAAGGGTTAGGGTTAGGGTTCGGGCTAGGGTTAGGGTTAGGGGACGGGGACGGTTTAGGGTCCAGGTGAGGGTACGACAACGCTTTAGGGGGAGCGTACGTGTGAGGGCGCGGGTTAGTGTCAGCGTACGGGTTAGGATTAGGGGACGGGTGAGGGTCAGGCTTCGGGGAAGGGTTAGGGTTAGGGTTCGGGCTAGGGTTAGGGTTAGGGGACGGGGACGGTTTAGGGTCCAGGTGAGGGTACGACAACGCTTTAGGGGGAGCGTACATGTGAGGGCGCGGGTTAGTGTCAGCGTACGGGTTAGGATTAGGGGACGGTGAGGGTCAGGCTTCGGGGAAGGGTTAGGGTTAGGGTTCGGGCTAGGGTTAGGGTTAGGGGACGGGGACGGTTTAGGGTCCAGGTGAGGGTACGACAACGCTTTAGGGGGAGCGTACGTGTGAGGGCGCGGGTTAGTGTCAGCGTACGGGTTAGGATTAGGGGACGGGTGAGCGTCAGGCTTCGGGGAAGGGTTAGGGTTAGGGTTCGGGCTAGGGTTAGGGTTAGGGGACGGGGACGGTTTAGGGTCCAGGTGAGGGTACGACAATGCTTTAGGGGGAGCGTACGTGTGAGGGCGCGGGTTATTGTCCGCGTACTCCTTAGGATTAGGGGACGGGGGAGGGTCAGGCTTCGGGGTAGGGTTAGGGTTAGGGTTCGGGCTAGGGTTAGGGTTAGGGGACGGGGACGGTTTAGGGTCCAGGTGAGGGTACGACAACGCTTTAGGGGGAGCGTACGTGTGAGGGCGCGGGTTAGTGTCAGCGTACAGGTTAGGATTAGGGGACGGGTGAGGGTCAGGCTTCGGGGAAGGGTTAGGGTTAGGGTTCGGGCTAGGGTTAGGGTTAGGGGACGGGGACGGTTTAGGGTCCAGGTGAGGGTACGACAACGCTTTAGGGGGAGCGTACGTGTGAGGGCGCGGGTTAGTGTCAGCGTACGGGTTAGGATTAGGGGACGGGTGAGCGTCAGGCTTCGGGGAAGGGTTAGGGTTAGGGTTCGGGCTAGGGTTAGGGTTAGGGGACGGGGACGGTTTAGGGTCCAGGTGAGGGTACGACAATGCTTTAGGGGGAGCGTACGTGTGAGGGCGCGGGTTATTGTCCGCGTACTCCTTAGGATTAGGGGACGGGGGAGGGTCAGGCTTCGGGGTAGGGTTAGGGTTAGGGTTCGGGCTAGGGTTAGGGTTAGGGGACGGGGACGGTTTAGGGTCCAGGTGAGGGTACGACAACGCTTTAGGGGGAGCATACGTGTGAGGGCGCGGCTTAGTGTCAGCGTACAGGTTAGGATTAGGGGACGGGTGAGGGTCAGGCTTCGGGGAAGGGTTAGGGTTTGGGTTCGGGCTAGGGTTAGGGTTAGGGGACGGGGACGGTTTAGGGTCCAGGTGAGGGTACGACAACGCTTTAGGGGGAGCGTACGTGTGAGGGCGCGGGTTAGTGTCAGCGTACGGGTTAGGATTAGGGGACGGGTGAGGGTCAGGCTTCGGGGAAGGGTTAGGGTTAGGGTTCGGGCTAGGGTTAGGGTTAGGGGACGGGGACGGTTTAGGGTCCAGGTGAGGGTACGACAACGCTTTAGGGGGAGCGTACGTGTGAGGGCGCGGGTTAGTGTCCGCGTACGGGTTAGGATTAGGGGACGGGTGAGGGTCAGGCTTCGGGGAAGGGTTAGGGTTAGGGTTCGGGCTAGGGTTAGGGTTAGGGGACGGGGACGGTTTAGGGTCCAGGTGAGGGTACGACAACGCTTTAGGGGGAGCGTACGTGTGAGGGCGCGGGTTAGTGTCAGCGTACGTGTTAGGATTAGGGGACGGGTGAGGGTCAGGCTTCGGGGAAGGGTTAGGGTTAGGGTTCGGGCTAGGGTTAGGGTTAGGGGACGGGGACGGTTTAGGGTCCAGGTGAGGGTACGACAACGCTTTAGGGGGAGCGTACGTGTGAGGGCGTGGGTTAGTGTCCGCGTACGGGTTAGGATTAGGGGACGGGTGAGGGTCAGGCTTCGGGGAAGGGTTAGGGTTAGGGTTCGGGCTAGGGTTAGGGTTAGGGGACGGGGACGGTTTAGGGTCCAGGTGAGGGTACGACAACGCTTTAGGGGGAGCGTACGTGTGAGGGCGCGGGTTAGTGTCAGCGTACAGGTTAGGATTAGGGGACGGGTGAGGGTCAGGCTTCGGGGAAGGGTTAGGGTTAGGGTTCGGGCTAGGGTTAGGGTTAGGGGACGGGGACGGTTTAGGGTCCAGGTGAGGGTACGACAACGCTTTAGGGGGAGCGTACGTGTGAGGGCGCGGGTTAGTGTCAGCGTACGGGTTAGGATTAGGGGACGGGTGAGGGTCAGGCTTCGGGGAAGGGTTAGGGTTAGGGTTCGGGCTAGGGTTAGGGTTAGGGGACGGGGACGGTTTAGGGTCCAGGTGAGGGTACGACAACGCTTTAGGGGGAGCGTACGTGTGAGGGCGCGGATTAGTGTTAGCGTACGGGTTAGGATTAGGGGACGGGTGAGGCTCAGGCTTCGGGGAAGGGTGAGGGTTAGGGTTCGGGCTAGGGTTAGGGTTAGGGGACGGGGACGGTTTAGGGTTCAGGTGAGGGTACGACAACGCTTTAGGGGGAGCGTATGTGTGAGGGCGCGGGTTAGTGTCAGCGTACGGGTTAGGATTAGGGGACGGGTGAGGGTCAGGCTTCGGGGAAGGGTTAGGGTTAGGGTTCGGGCTAGGGTTAGGGTTAGGGGACGGGGACGGTTTAGGGTCCAGGGGAGGGTACGACAACGCTTTAGGGGGAGCGTACGTGTGAGGGCGCGGCTTAGTGTCAGCGTATAGGTTAGGATTAGGGGACGGGTGAGGGTCAGGCTTCGGGGAAGGGTTAGGGTTAGGGTTCGGGCTAGGGTTAGGGTTAGGGGACGGGGACGGTTTAGGGTCCAGGTGAGGGTACGACAACGCTTTAGGGGGAGCGTACGTGTGAGGGCGCGGGTTAGTGTCAGCGTACGGGTTAGGATTAGGGGACGGGTGAGGGTCAGGCTTCGGGGAAGGGTTAGGGTTAGGGTTCGGGCTAGGGTTAGGGTTAGGGGACGGGGACGGTTTAGGGTCCAGGTGAGGGTACGACAACGCTTTAGGGGGAGCGTACGTGTGAGGGCGCGGGTTAGTGTCAGCGTACGGGTTAGGATTAGGGGACGGGTGAGGGTCAGGCTTCGGGGAAGGGTTAGGGTTAGGGTTCGGGCTAGGGTTAGGGTTAGGGGACGGGGACGGTTTAGGGTCCAGGTGAGGGTACGACAACGCTTTAGGGGGAGCGTACGTGTGAGGGCGCGGGTTAGTGTCAGCGTACGGGTTAGGATTAGGGGACGGGTGAGGGTCAGGCTTCGGGGAAGGGTTAGGGTTAGGGTTCGGGCTAGGGTTAGGGTTAGGGGACGGGGACGGTTTAGGGTCCAGGTGAGGGTACGACAACGCTTTAGGGGGAGCGTACGTGTGAGGGCGCGGGTTAGTGTCAGCGTACGGGTTAGGATTAGGGGACGGGTGAGGGTCAGGCTTCGGGGAAGGGTTAGGGTTAGGGTTCGGGCTAGGGTTAGGGTTAGGGGACGGGGACGGTTTAGGGTCCAGGTGAGGGTACGACAACGCTTTAGGGGGAGCGTACGTGTGAGGGCGCGGGTTAGTGTCAGCGTACGTGTTATGTTTAGGGGACGGGTGAGGGTCAGGCTTCGGGGAAGGGTTAGGGTTAGGGTTCGGGCTAGGGTTAGGGTTAGGGGACGGGGACGGTTTAGGGTCCAGGTGAGGGTACGACAACGCTTTAGGGGGAGCGTACGTGTGAGGGCGTGGGTTAGTGTCAGCGTACGGGTTAGGATTAGGGGACGGGTGAGGGTCAGGCTTCGGGGAAGGGTTAGGGTTAGGGTTCGGGCTAGGGTTAGGGTTAGGGGACGGGGACGGTTTAGGGTCCAGGTGAGGGTACGACAACGCTTTAGGGGGAGCGTAAGTGTGAGGGCGCGGGTTAGTGTCAGCGTACGGGTTAGGATTAGGGGACGGGTGAGGGTCAGGCTTCGGGGAAGGGTTAGGGTTAGGGTTCGGGCTAGGGTTAGGGTTAGGGGACGGGGACGGTTTAGGGTCCAGGTGAGGGTACGACAACGCTTTAGGGGGAGCGTACGTGTGAGGGCGCGGGTTAGTGTCAGCGTACGGGTTAGGATTAGGGGACGGGTGAGGGTCAGGCTTCGGGGAAGGGTTAGGGTTAGGGTTCGGGCTAGGGTTAGGGTTAGGGGACGGGGACGGTTTAGGGTCCAGGTGAGGGTACGACAACGCTTTAGGGGGAGCGTACGTGTGAGGGCGCGGGTTAGTGTCAGCGTACGGGTTAGGATTAGGGGACGGGTGAGGGTCAGGCTTCGGGGAAGGGTTAGGGTTAGGGTTCGGGCTAGGGTTAGGGTTAGGGGACGGGGACGGTTTAGGGTCCAGGTGAGGGTACGACAACGCTTTAGGGGGAGCGTACGTGTGAGGGCGCGGGTTAGTGTCAGCGTACGGGTTAGGATTAGGGGACGGGTGAGGGTCAGGCTTCGGGGAAGTGTTAGGGTTAGGGTTCGGGCTAGGGTTAGGGTTAGGGGACGGGGACGGTTTAGGGTCCAGGTGAGGGTACGACAACGCTTTAGGGGGAGCGTACGTGTGAGGGCGTGGGTTAGTGTCAGCGTACGGGTTAGGATTAGGGGACGGGTGAGGGTCAGGCTTCGGGGAAGGGTTAGGGTTAGGGTTCGGGCTAGGGTTAGGGTTAGGGGACGGGGACGGTTTAGGGTCCAGGTGAGGGTACGACAACGCTTTAGGGGGAGCGTACGTGTGAGGGCGCGGGTTAGTGTCAGCGTACGGGTTAGGATTAGGGGACGGGTGAGGCTCAGGCTTCGGGGAAGGGTTAGGGTTAGGTTTCGGGCTAGGGTTAGGGTTAGGGGACGGGGACGGTTTAGGGTCCAGGTGAGGGTACGACAACGCTTTAGGGGGAGCGTACGTGTGAGGGCGCGGGTTAGTGTCAGCGTACGGGTTAGGATTAGGGGACGGGTGAGGGTCAGGCTTCGGGGAAGGGTTAGGGTTAGGGTTCGGGCTAGGGTTAGGGTTAGGGGACGGGGACGGTTTAGGGTCCAGGTGAGGGTACGACAACGCTTTAGGGGGAGCGTACGTGTGAGGGCGCGGGTTAGTGTCAGCGTACGGGTTAGGATTAGGGGACGGGTGAGGGTCAGGCTTCGGGGAAGGGTTAGGGTTAGGTTTCGGGCTAGGGTTAGGGTTAGGGGACGGGGACGGTTTAGGGTCCAGGTGAGGGTACGACAACGCTTTAGGGGGAGCGTACGTGTGAGGGCGTGGCTTAGTGTCAGCGTACGGGTTAGGATTAGGGGACGGGTGAGGGTCAGGCATCGGGGAAGGGTTAGGGTTAGGGTTCGGGCTAGGGTTAGGGTTAGGGGATGGGGACGGTTTAGGGTCCAGGTGAGGGTACGACAACGCTTTAGGGGGAGCGTACGTGTGACGGCGCGGGTTAGTGTCAGCGTACGGGTTACGATTAGGGGACGGGTGAGGGTCAGGCTTCGGGGAAGGGTTAGGGTTAGGGTTCGGGCTAGGGTTAGGGTTAGGGGACGGGGACGGTTTAGGGTCCAGGTGAGGGTACGACAACGCTTTAGGGGGAGCGTACGTGTGAGGGCGCGGGTTAGCGTCAGCGTACGGGTTAGGATTAGGGGACGGGTGAGGGTTAGGGTTCGGGGAAGGGTTAGGGTTAGGGTTCGGGCTAGGGTTAGGGTTAGGGGACGGGGACGGTTTAGGGTCCAGGTGAGGGTACGACAACGCTTTAGGGGGAGCGTACGTGTGAGGGCGCGGGTTAGTGTCAGCGTACGGGTTAGGATTAGGGGACGGGTGAGGGTCAGGCTTCGGGGAAGGGTTAGGGTTAGGTTTCGGGCTAGGGTTAGGGTTAGGGGACGGGGACGGTTTAGGGTCCTGGTGAGGGTGCGACAACGCTTTAGGGGGAGCGTACGTGTGAGGGCGTGGCTTAGCGTCAGCGTACGGGTTAGGATTAGGGGACGGGTGAGGGTCAGGCTTCGGGGAAGGGTTAGGGTTAGGGTTCGGGCTAGGGTTAGGGTTAGGGGACGGGGACGGTTTAGGGTCCATGTGAGGGTACGACAACGCTTTAGGGGGAGCGTACGTGTGACGGCGCGGGTTAGTGTCAGCGTACGGGTTAGGATTAGGGGACGGGTGAGGGTCAGGCTTCGGGGAAGGGTTAGGGTTAGGGTTCGGGCTAGGGTTAGGGTTAGGGAACAGGGACGGTTTAGGGTCCAGGTGAGGGTACGACAACGCTTTAGGGGGAGCGTACGTGTGAGGGCGCGGGTTAGTGTCAGCGTACGGGTTAGGATTAGGGGACGGGTGAGGGTCAGGCTTCGGGGAAGGGTTAGGGTTAGGGTTCGGGCTAGGGTTAGGGTTAGGGGACGGGGACGGTTTAGGGTCCAGGTGAGGGTACGACAACGCTTTAGGGGGAGCGTACGTGTGAGGGCGCGGGTTAGTGTCAGCGTACGGGTTAGGATTAGGGGACGGGTGAGGGTCAGGCTTCGGGGAAGGGTTAGGGTTAGGGTTCGGGCTAGGGTTAGGGTTAGGGGACGGGGACGGTTTAGGGTCCAGGTGAGGGTACGACAACGCTTTAGGGGGAGCGTACGTGTGAGGGCGCGGCTTAGTGTCAGCGTACGGGTTAGGATTAGGGGACGGGTGAGGGTCAGGCTTCGGGGAAGGGTTAGGGTTAGGGTTCGGGCTAGGGTTAGGGTTAGGGGACGGGGAAGATTTAGGGTCCAGGTGAGGGTACGACAACGCTTTAGGGGGAGCGTACGTGTGAGGGCGCGGGTTATTGTCCGCGTACTCCTTAGGATTAGGGGACGGGGGAGGGTCAGGCTTCGGGGAAGGGTTAGGGTTAGGGTTCGGGCTAGGGTTAGGGTTAGGGGACGGGGACGGTTTAGGGTCCAGGTGAGGGTACGACAACGCTTTAGGGGGAGCGTACGTGTGAGGGCGCGGGTTAGTGTCAGCGTACGGGTTAGGATTAGGGGACGGGTGAGGGTCAGGCTTCGGGGAAGGGTTAGGTTTAGGGTTCGGGCTAGGGTTAGGGTTAGGGGACGGGGACGGTTTAGGGTCCAGGTGAGGGTACGACAACGCTTTAGGGGGAGCGTACGTGTGAGGGCGCGGCTTAGTGTCAGCGTACGGGTTAGGATTAGGGGACGGGTGAGGGTCAGGCTTCGGGGAAGTGTTAGGGTTAGGGTTCGGGCTAGGGTTAGGGTTAGGGGACGGGGAAGGTTTAGGGTCCAGGTGAGGGTACGACAACGCTTTAGGGGGAGCGTACGTGTGAGGGCGCGGGTTATTGTCCGCATACTCCTTAGGATTAGGGGACGGGGGAGGGTCAGGCTTCGGGGAAGGGTTAGGGTTAGGGTTCGGGCTAGGGTTAGGGTTAGGGGACGGGGACGGTTTAGGGTCCAGGTGAGGGTACGACAACGCGTTAGGGGGAGCGTACGTGTGACGGCGCGGGTTAGTGTCAGCGTACGGGTTAGGATTAGTGGACGGGTGAGGGTCAGGCTTCGGGGAAGGGTTAGGGTTAGGGTTCGGGCTAGGGTTAGGGTTAGGGGACGGGGACGGTTTAGGGTCCAGGTGAGGGTACGACAACGCTTTAGGGGGAGCGTACGTGTGAGGGCGCGGGTTAGTGTCAGCGTACGGGTTAGGATTAGGGGACGGGTGAGGGTCAGGCTTCGGGGAAGGGTTAGGGTTAGGGTTCGGGCTAGGGTTAGGGTTAGGGGACGGGGACGGTTTAGGGTCCAGCTGAGGGTACGACAACGCTTAAGGGGGAGCGTACGTGTGAGGGCGCGGCTTAGTGTCAGCGTACGCGTTAGGTTAGGGGACGGGTGAGGGTCAGGCTTCGGGGAAGTGTTAGGGTTAGGGTTCGGGCTAGGGTTAGGGTTAGGGGACGGGGACGGTTTAGGGTCCAGGTGAGGGTACGACAACGCTTTAGGGGGAGCGTACGTGTGAGGGCGCGGGTTAGTGTCAGCGTACGGGTTAGGATTAGGGGACGGGTGAGGGTCAGGCTTCGGGGAAGGGTTAGGGTTAGGGTTCGGGCTAGGGTTAGGGTTAGGGGACGGGGACGGTTTAGGGTCCAGGTGAGGGTACGACAACGCTTTAGGGGGAGCGTACGTGTGAGGGCGCGGGTTAGTGTCAGCGTACGGGTTAGGATTAGGGGACGGGTGAGGGTCAGGCTTCGGGGAAGGGTTAGGGTTAGGGTTCGGGCTAGGGTTAGGGTTAGGGGACGGGGACGGTTTAGGGTCCAGGTGAGGGTACGACAACGCTTTAGGGGGAGCGTACGTGTGAGGGCGCGGGTTAGTGTCAGCGTACGGGTTAGGATTAGGGGACGGGTGAGGGTCAGGCTTCGGGGAAGTGTTAGGGTTAGGGTTCGGGCTAGGGTTAGGGTTAGGGGACGGGGACGGTTTAGGGTCCAGGTGAGGGTACGACAACGCTTTAGGGGGAGCGTACGTGTGAGGGCGTGGGTTAGTGTCAGCGTACGGGTTAGGATTAGGGGACGGGTGAGGGTCAGGCTTCGGGGAAGGGTTAGGGTTAGGGTTCGGGCTAGGGTTAGGGTTAGGGGACGGGGACGGTTTAGGGTCCAGGTGAGGGTACGACAACGCTTTAGGGGGAGCGTACGTGTGAGGGCGCGGGTTAGTGTCAGCGTACGGGTTAGGATTAGGGGACGGGTGAGGCTCAGGCTTCGGGGAAGGGTTAGGGTTAGGTTTCGGGCTAGGGTTAGGGTTAGGGGACGGGGACGGTTTAGGGTCCAGGTGAGGGTACGACAACGCTTTAGGGGGAGCGTACGTGTGAGGGCGCGGGTTAGTGTCAGCGTACGGGTTAGGATTAGGGGACGGGTGAGGGTCAGGCTTCGGGGAAGGGTTAGGGTTAGGGTTCGGGCTAGGGTTAGGGTTAGGGGACGGGGACGGTTTAGGGTCCAGGTGAGGGTACGACAACGCTTTAGGGGGAGCGTACGTGTGAGGGCGCGGGTTAGTGTCAGCGTACGGGTTAGGATTAGGGGACGGGTGAGGGTCAGGCTTCGGGGAAGGGTTAGGGTTAGGTTTCGGGCTAGGGTTAGGGTTAGGGGACGGGGACGGTTTAGGGTCCAGGTGAGGGTACGACAACGCTTTAGGGGGAGCGTACGTGTGAGGGCGTGGCTTAGTGTCAGCGTACGGGTTAGGATTAGGGGACGGGTGAGGGTCAGGCATCGGGGAAGGGTTAGGGTTAGGGTTCGGGCTAGGGTTAGGGTTAGGGGATGGGGACGGTTTAGGGTCCAGGTGAGGGTACGACAACGCTTTAGGGGGAGCGTACGTGTGACGGCGCGGGTTAGTGTCAGCGTACGGGTTACGATTAGGGGACGGGTGAGGGTCAGGCTTCGGGGAAGGGTTAGGGTTAGGGTTCGGGCTAGGGTTAGGGTTAGGGGACGGGGACGGTTTAGGGTCCAGGTGAGGGTACGACAACGCTTTAGGGGGAGCGTACGTGTGAGGGCGCGGGTTAGCGTCAGCGTACGGGTTAGGATTAGGGGACGGGTGAGGGTCAGGGTTCGGGGAAGGGTTAGGGTTAGGGTTCGGGCTAGGGTTAGGGTTAGGGGACGGGGACGGTTTAGGGTCCAGGTGAGGGTACGACAACGCTTTAGGGGGAGCGTACGTGTGAGGGCGCGGGTTAGTGTCAGCGTACGGGTTAGGATTAGGGGACGGGTGAGGGTCAGGCTTCGGGGAAGGGTTAGGGTTAGGTTTCGGGCTAGGGTTAGGGTTAGGGGACGGGGACGGTTTAGGGTCCTGGTGAGGGTGCGACAACGCTTTAGGGGGAGCGTACGTGTGAGGGCGTGGCTTAGCGTCAGCGTACGGGTTAGGATTAGGGGACGGGTGAGGGTCAGGCTTCGGGGAAGGGTTAGGGTTAGGGTTCGGGCTAGGGTTAGGGTTAGGGGACGGGGACGGTTTAGGGTCCATGTGAGGGTACGACAACGCTTTAGGGGGAGCGTACGTGTGACGGCGCGGGTTAGTGTCAGCGTACGGGTTAGGATTAGGGGACGGGTGAGGGTCAGGCTTCGGGGAAGGGTTAGGGTTAGGGTTCGGGCTAGGGTTAGGGTTAGGGAACAGGGACGGTTTAGGGTCCAGGTGAGGGTACGACAACGCTTTAGGGGGAGCGTACGTGTGAGGGCGCGGGTTAGTGTCAGCGTACGGGTTAGGATTAGGGGACGGGTGAGGGTCAGGCTTCGGGGAAGGGTTAGGGTTAGGGTTCGGGCTAGGGTTAGGGTTAGGGGACGGGGACGGTTTAGGGTCCAGGTGAGGGTACGACAACGCTTTAGGGGGAGCGTACGTGTGAGGGCGCGGGTTAGTGTCAGCGTACGGGTTAGGATTAGGGGACGGGTGAGGGTCAGGCTTCGGGGAAGGGTTAGGGTTAGGGTTCGGGCTAGGGTTAGGGTTAGGGGACGGGGACGGTTTAGGGTCCAGGTGAGGGTACGACAACGCTTTAGGGGGAGCGTACGTGTGAGGGCGCGGCTTAGTGTCAGCGTACGGGTTAGGATTAGGGGACGGGTGAGGGTCAGGCTTCGGGGAAGGGTTAGGGTTAGGGTTCGGGCTAGGGTTAGGGTTAGGGGACGGGGAAGATTTAGGGTCCAGGTGAGGGTACGACAACGCTTTAGGGGGAGCGTACGTGTGAGGGCGCGGGTTATTGTCCGCGTACTCCTTAGGATTAGGGGACGGGGGAGGGTCAGGCTTCGGGGAAGGGTTAGGGTTAGGGTTCGGGCTAGGGTTAGGGTTAGGGGACGGGGACGGTTTAGGGTCCAGGTGAGGGTACGACAACGCTTTAGGGGGAGCGTACGTGTGAGGGCGCGGGTTAGTGTCAGCGTACGGGTTAGGATTAGGGGACGGGTGAGGGTCAGGCTTCGGGGAAGGGTTAGGTTTAGGGTTCGGGCTAGGGTTAGGGTTAGGGGACGGGGACGGTTTAGGGTCCAGGTGAGGGTACGACAACGCTTTAGGGGGAGCGTACGTGTGAGGGCGCGGCTTAGTGTCAGCGTACGGGTTAGGATTAGGGGACGGGTGAGGGTCAGGCTTCGGGGAAGTGTTAGGGTTAGGGTTCGGGCTAGGGTTAGGGTTAGGGGACGGGGAAGGTTTAGGGTCCAGGTGAGGGTACGACAACGCTTTAGGGGGAGCGTACGTGTGAGGGCGCGGGTTATTGTCCGCATACTCCTTAGGATTAGGGGACGGGGGAGGGTCAGGCTTCGGGGAAGGGTTAGGGTTAGGGTTCGGGCTAGGGTTAGGGTTAGGGGACGGGGACGGTTTAGGGTCCAGGTGAGGGTACGACAACGCGTTAGGGGGAGCGTACGTGTGACGGCGCGGGTTAGTGTCAGCGTACGGGTTAGGATTAGTGGACGGGTGAGGGTCAGGCTTCGGGGAAGGGTTAGGGTTAGGGTTCGGGCTAGGGTTAGGGTTAGGGGACGGGGACGGTTTAGGGTCCAGGTGAGGGTACGACAACGCTTTAGGGGGAGCGTACGTGTGAGGGCGCGGGTTAGTGTCAGCGTACGGGTTAGGATTAGGGGACGGGTGAGGGTCAGGCTTCGGGGAAGGGTTAGGGTTAGGGTTCGGGCTAGGGTTAGGGTTAGGGGACGGGGACGGTTTAGGGTCCAGCTGAGGGTACGACAACGCTTAAGGGGGAGCGTACGTGTGAGGGCGCGGCTTAGTGTCAGCGTACGCGTTAGGTTAGGGGACGGGTGAGGGTCAGGCTTCGGGGAAGTGTTAGGGTTAGGGTTCGGGCTAGGGTTAGGGTTAGGGGACGGGGACGGTTTAGGGTCCAGGTGAGGGTACGACAACGCTTTAGGGGGAGCGTACGTGTGAGGGCGCGGGTTAGTGTCAGCGTACGGGTTAGGATTAGGGGACGGGTGAGGGTCAGGCTTCGGGGAAGGGTTAGGGTTAGGGTTCGGGCTAGGGTTAGGGTTAGGGGACGGGGACTGTTTAGGGTCCAGGTGAGGGTACGACAATGCTTTAGGGGGAGCGTACGTGTGAGGGCGCGGGTTAGTGTCAGCGTACGGGTTAGGATTAGGGGACGGGTGAGGGTCAGGCTTCGAGGAAGGGTTAGGGTTCGGGTTCGGGCTAGGGTTAGGGTTAGGGGACGGGGACGGTTTAGGGTCCAGGTGAGGGTACGACAACGCTTTAGGGGGAGCGTACGTGTGAGGGCGCGGGTTAGTGTCAGCGTACGGGTTAGGATTAGGGGACGGGTGAGGGTCAGGCTTCGGGGAAGGGTTAGGGTTAGGGTTCGGGCTAGGGTTAGGGTTAGGGGACGGGGACGGTTTAGGGTCCAGGTGAGGGTACGACAACGCTTTAGGGGGAGCGTACGTGTGAGGGCGCGGGTTAGTGTCAGCGTACGGGTTAGGATTAGGGGACGGGTGAGGGTCAGGCTTCGGGGAAGGGTTAGGGTTAGGTTTCGGGCTAGGGTTAGGGTTAGGGGACGGGGACGGTTTAGGGTCCAGGTGAGGGTACGACAACGCTTTAGGGGGAGCGTACGTGTGAGGGCGCGGGTTAGTGTCCGCGTACGGGTTAGGATTAGGGGACGGGTGAGGGTCAGGCTTCGGGGAAGGGTTAGGGTTAGGGTTCGGGCTAGGGTTAGGGTTAGGGGACGGGGACGGTTTAGGGTCCAGGTGAGGGTACGACAACGCTTTAGGGGGAGCGTACGTGTGAGGGCGTGGCTTAGTGTCAGCGTACGGGTTAGGATTAGGGGACGGGTGAGGGTCAGGCATCGGGGAAGGGTTAGGGTTAGGGTTCGGGCTAGGGTTAGGGTTAGGGGATGGGGACGGTTTAGGGTCCAGGTGAGGGTACGACAACGCTTTAGGGGGAGCGTACGTGTGACGGCGCGGGTTAGTGTCAGCGTACGGGTTACGATTAGGGGACGGGTGAGGGTCAGGCTTCGGGGAAGGGTTAGGGTTAGGGTTCGGGCTAGGGTTAGGGTTAGGGGACGGGGACGGTTTAGGGTCCAGGTGAGGGTACGACAACGCTTTAGGGGGAGCGTACGTGTGAGGGCGCGGGTTAGCGTCAGCGTACGGGTTAGGATTAGGGGACGGGTGAGGGTCAGGCTTCGGGGAAGGGTTAGGGTTAGGGTTCGGGCTAGGGTTAGGGTTAGGGGACGGGGACGGTTTAGGGTCCATGTGAGGGTACGACAACGCTTTAGGGGGAGCGTACGTGTGACGGCGCGGGTTAGTGTCAGCGTACGGGTTAGGATTAGGGGACGGGTGAGGGTCAGGCTTCGGGGAAGGGTTAGGGTTAGGGTTCGGGCTAGGGTTAGGGTTAGGGAACAGGGACGGTTTAGGGTCCAGGTGAGGGTACGACAACGCTTTAGGGGGAGCGTACGTGTGAGGGCGCGGGTTAGTGTCAGCGTACGGGTTAGGATTAGGGGACGGGTGAGGGTCAGGCTTCGGGGAAGGGTTAGGGTTAGGGTTCGGGCTAGGGTTAGGGTTAGGGGACGGGGACGGTTTAGGGTCCAGGTGAGGGTACGACAACGCTTTAGGGGGAGCGTACGTGTGAGGGCGCGGGTTAGTGTCAGCGTACGGGTTAGGATTAGGGGACGGGTGAGGGTCAGGCTTCGGGGAAGGGTTAGGGTTAGGGTTCGGGCTAGGGTTAGGGTTAGGGGACGGGGACGGTTTAGGGTCCAGGTGAGGGTACGACAACGCTTTAGGGGGAGCGTACGTGTGAGGGCGCGGGTTAGTGTCAGCGTACGGGTTAGGATTAGGGGACGGGTGAGGGTCAGGCTTCGGGGAAGGGTTAGGGTTAGGGTTCGGGCTAGGGTTAGGGTTAGGGGACGGGGACGGTTTAGGGTCCAGGTGAGGGTACGACAACGCTTTAGGGGGAGCGTACGTGTGAGGGCGCGGCTTAGTGTCAGCGTACGGGTTAGGATTAGGGGACGGGTGAGGGTCAGGCTTCGGGGAAGGGTTAGGGTTAGGGTTCGGGCTAGGGTTAGGGTTAGGGGACGGGGAAGATTTAGGGTCCAGGTGAGGGTACGACAACGCTTTAGGGGGAGCGTACGTGTGAGGGCGCGGGTTATTGTCCGCGTACTCCTTAGGATTAGGGGACGGGGGAGGGTCAGGCTTCGGGGAAGGGTTAGGGTTAGGGTTCGGGCTAGGGTTAGGGTTAGGGGACGGGGACGGTTTAGGGTCCAGGTGAGGGTACGACAACGCTTTAGGGGGAGCGTACGTGTGAGGGCGTGGCTTAGTGTCAGCGTACGGGTTAGGATTAGGGGACGGGTGAGGGTCAGGCATCGGGGAAGGGTTAGGGTTAGGGTTCGGGCTAGGGTTAGGGTTAGGGGATGGGGACGGTTTAGGGTCCAGGTGAGGGTACGACAACGCTTTAGGGGGAGCGTACGTGTGAGGGCGTGGCTTAGTGTCAGCGTACGGGTTAGGATTAGGGGACGGGTGAGGGTCAGGCATCGGGGAAGGGTTAGGGTTAGGGTTCGGGCTAGGGTTAGGGTTAGGGGATGGGGACGGTTTAGGGTCCAGGTGAGGGTACGACAACGCTTTAGGGGGAGCGTACGTGTGAGGGCGTGGCTTAGTGTCAGCGTACGGGTTAGGATTAGGGGACGGGTGAGGGTCAGGCATCGGGGAAGGGTTAGGGTTAGGGTTCGGGCTAGGGTTAGGGTTAGGGGACGGGGACGGTTTAGGGTCCAGGTGAGGGTACGACAATGCTTTAGGGGGAGCGTACGTGTGAGGGCGCGGGTTATTGTCCGCGTACTCCTTAGGATTAGGGGACGGGGGAGGGTCAGGCTTCGGGGTAGGGTTAGGGTTAGGGTTCGGGCTAGGGTTAGGGTTAGGGGACGGGGACGGTTTAGGGTCCAGGTGAGGGTACGACAACGCTTTAGGGGGAGCATACGTGTGAGGGCGCGGCTTAGTGTCAGCGTACAGGTTAGGATTAGGGGACGGGTGAGGGTCAGGCTTCGGGGAAGGGTTAGGGTTTGGGTTCGGGCTAGGGTTAGGGTTAGGGGACGGGGACGGTTTAGGGTCCAGGTGAGGGTACGACAACGCTTTAGGGGGAGCGTACGTGTGAGGGCGCGGGTTAGTGTCAGCGTACGGGTTAGGATTAGGGGACGGGTGAGGGTCAGGCTTCGGGGAAGGGTTAGGGTTAGGGTTCGGGCTAGGGTTAGGGTTAGGGGACGGGGACGGTTTAGGGTCCAGGTGAGGGTACGACAACGCTTTAGGGGGAGCGTACGTGTGAGGGCGCGGGTTAGTGTCAGCGTACAGGTTAGGATTAGGGGACGGGTGAGGGTCAGGCTTCGGGGAAGGGTTAGGGTTAGGGTTCGGGCTAGGGTTAGGGTTAGGGGATGGGGACGGTTTAGGGTCCAGGTGAGGGTACGACAACGCTTTAGGGGGAGCGTACGTGTGAGGGCGTGGCTTAGTGTCAGCGTACGGGTTAGGATTAGGGGACGGGTGAGGGTCAGGCATCGGGGAAGGGTTAGGGTTAGGGTTCGGGCTAGGGTTAGGGTTAGGGGACGGGGACGGTTTAGGGTCCAGGTGAGGGTACGACAATGCTTTAGGGGGAGCGTACGTGTGAGGGCGCGGGTTATTGTCCGCGTACTCCTTAGGATTAGGGGACGGGGGAGGGTCAGGCTTCGGGGTAGGGTTAGGGTTAGGGTTCGGGCTAGGGTTAGGGTTAGGGGACGGGGACGGTTTAGGGTCCAGGTGAGGGTACGACAACGCTTTAGGGGGAGCATACGTGTGAGGGCGCGGCTTAGTGTCAGCGTACAGGTTAGGATTAGGGGACGGGTGAGGGTCAGGCTTCGGGGAAGGGTTAGGGTTTGGGTTCGGGCTAGGGTTAGGGTTAGGGGACGGGGACGGTTTAGGGTCCAGGTGAGGGTACGACAACGATTTAGGGGGAGCGTACGTGTGAGGGCGCGGGTTAGTGTCAGCGTACGGGTTAGGATTAGGGGACGGGTGAGGGTCAGGCTTCGGGGAAGGGTTAGGGTTAGGGTTCGGGCTAGGGTTAGGGTTAGGGGACGGGGACGGTTTAGGGTCCAGGTGAGGGTACGACAACGCTTTAGGGGGAGCGTACGTGTGAGGGCGCGGGTTAGTGTCCGCGTACGGGTTAGGATTAGGGGACGGGTGAGGGTCAGGCTTCGGGGAAGGGTTAGGGTTAGGGTTCGGGCTAGGGTTAGGGTTAGGGGACGGGGACGGTTTAGGGTCCAGGTGAGGGTACGACAACGCTTTAGGGGGAGCGTACGTGTGAGGGCGCGGGTTAGTGTCAGCGTACGTGTTAGGATTAGGGGACGGGTGAGGGTCAGGCTTCGGGGAAGGGTTAGGGTTAGGGTTCGGGCTAGGGTTAGGGTTAGGGGACGGGGACGGTTTAGGGTCCAGGTGAGGGTACGACAACGCTTTAGGGGGAGCGTACGTGTGAGGGCGTGGGTTAGTGTCCGCGTACGGGTTAGGATTAGGGGACGGGTGAGGGTCAGGCTTCGGGGAAGGGTTAGGGTTAGGGTTCGGGCTAGGGTTAGGGTTAGGGGACGGGGACGGTTTAGGGTCCAGGTGAGGGTACGACAACGCTTTAGGGGGAGCGTACGTGTGAGGGCGCGGGTTAGTGTCAGCGTACGGGTTAGGATTAGGGGACGGGTGAGGGTCAGGCTTCGGGGAAGGGTTAGGGTTAGGGTTCGGGCTAGGGTTAGGGTTAGGGGACGGGGACGGTTTAGGGTCCAGGTGAGGGTACGACAACGCTTTAGGGGGAGCGTACGTGTGAGGGCGCGGGTTAGTGTCAGCGTACGGGTTAGGATTAGGGGACGGGTGAGGGTCAGGCTTCGGGGAAGGGTTAGGGTTAGGGTTCGGGCTAGGGTTAGGGTTAGGGGACGGGGACGGTTTAGGGTCCAGGTGAGGGTACGACAACGCTTTAGGGGGAGCGTACGTGTGAGGGCGCGGATTAGTGTTAGCGTACGGGTTAGGATTAGGGGACGGGTGAGGCTCAGGCTTCGGGGAAGGGTGAGGGTTAGGGTTCGGGCTAGGGTTAGGGTTAGGGGACGGGGACGGTTTAGGGTCCAGGTGAGGGTACGACAACGCTTTAGGGGGAGCGTATGTGTGAGGGCGCGGGTTAGTGTCAGCGTACGGGTTAGGATTAGGGGACGGGTGAGGGTTAGGCTTCGGGGAAGGGTTAGGGTTAGGGTTCGGGCTAGGGTTAGGGTTAGGGGACGGGGACGGTTTAGGGTCCAGGGGAGGGTACGACAACGCTTTAGGGGGAGCGTACGTGTGAGGGCGCGGCTTAGTGTCAGCGTATAGGTTAGGATTAGGGGACGGGTGAGGGTCAGGCTTCGGGGAAGGGTTAAGGTTAGGGTTCGGGCTAGGGTTAGGGTTAGGGGACGGGGACGGTTTAGGGTCCAGGTGAGGGTACGACAACGCTTTAGGGGGAGCGTACGTGTGAGGGCGCGGGTTAGTGTCAGCGTACGGGTTAGGATTAGGGGACGGGTGAGGGTCAGGCTTCGGGGAAGGGTTAGGGTTAGGGTTCGGGCTAGGGTTAGGGTTAGGGGACGGGGACGGTTTAGGGTCCAGGTGAGGGTACGACAACGCTTTAGGGGGAGCGTACGTGTGAGGGCGCGGGTTAGTGTCAGCGTACGGGTTAGGATTAGGGGACGGGTGAGGGTCAGGCTTCGGGGAAGGGTTAGGGTTAGGGTTCGGGCTAGGGTTAGGGTTAGGGGACGGGGACGGTTTAGGGTCCAGGTGAGGGTACGACAACGCTTTAGGGGGAGCGTACGTGTGAGGGCGCGGGTTAGTGTCAGCGTACGGGTTAGGATTAGGGGACGGGTGAGGGTCAGGCTTCGGGGAAGGGTTAGGGTTAGGGTTCGGGCTAGGGTTAGGGTTAGGGGACGGGGACGGTTTAGGGTCCAGGTGAGGGTACGACAACGCTTTAGGGGGAGCGTACGTGTGAGGGCGTGGGTTAGTGTCAGCGTACGGGTTAGGATTAGGGGACGGGTGAGGGTCAGGCTTCGGGGAAGGGTTAGGGTTAGGGTTCGGGCTAGGGTTAGGGTTAGGGGACGGGGACGGTTTAGGGTCCAGGTGAGGGTACGACAACGCTTTAGGGGGAGCGTACGTGTGAGGGCGCGGGTTAGTGTCAGCGTACGGGTTAGGATTAGGGGACGGGTGAGGGTCAGGCTTCGGGGAAGGGTTAGGGTTAGGGTTCGGGCTAGGGTTAGGGTTAGGGGACGGGGACGGTTTAGGGTCCAGGTGAGGGTACGACAACGCTTTAGGGGGAGCGTACGTGTGAGGGCGCTGGTTAGTGTCAGCGTACGTGTTATGATTAGGGGACGGGTGAGGGTCAGGCTTCGGGGAAGGGTTAGGGTTAGGGTTCGGGCTAGGGTTAGGGTTAGGGGACGGGGACGGTTTAGGGTCCAGGTGAGGGTACGACAACGCTTTAGGGGGAGCGTACGTGTGAGGGCGTGGGTTAGTGTCAGCGTACGGGTTAGGATTAGGGGACGGGTGAGGGTCAGGCTTCGGGGAAGGGTTAGGGTTAGGGTTCGGGCTAGGGTTAGGGTTAGGGGACGGGGACGGTTTAGGGTCCAGGTGAGGGTACGACAACGCTTTAGGGGGAGCGTAAGTGTGAGGGCGCGGGTTAGTGTCAGCGTACGGGTTAGGATTAGGGGACGGGTGAGGGTCAGGCTTCGGGGAAGGGTTAGGGTTAGGGTTCGGGCTAGGGTTAGGGTTAGGGGACGGGGACGGTTTAGGGTCCAGGTGAGGGTACGACAACGCTTTAGGGGGAGCGTACGTGTGAGGGCGCGGGTTAGTGTCAGCGTACGGGTTAGGATTAGGGGACGGGTGAGGGTCAGGCTTCGGGGAAGGGTTAGGGTTAGGGTTCGGGCTAGGGTTAGGGTTAGGGGACGGGGACGGTTTAGGGTCCAGGTGAGGGTACGACAACGCTTTAGGGGGAGCGTACGTGTGAGGGCGCGGGTTAGTGTCAGCGTACGGGGTAGGATTAGGGGACGGGTGAGGGTCAGGCTTCGGGGAAGGGTTAGGGTTAGGGTTCGGGCTAGGGTTAGGGTTAGGGGACGGGGACGGTTTAGGGTCCAGGTGAGGGTACGACAACGCTTTAGGGAGAGCGTACGTGTGAGGGCGCGGGTTAGTGTCAGCGTACGGGTTAGGATTAGGGGACGGGTGAGGGTCAGGCTTCGGGGAAGGGTTAGGGTTAGGGTTCGGGCTAGGGTTAGGGTTAGGGGACGGGGACGGTTTAGGGTCCAGGTGAGGGTACGACAACGCTTTAGGGGGAGCGTACGTGTGAGGGCGCGGGTTAGTGTCAGCGTACGGGTTAGGATTAGGGGACGGGTGAGGCTCAGGCTTCGGGGAAGGGTTAGGGTTAGGTTTCGGGCTAGGGTTAGGGTTAGGGGACGGGGACGGTTTAGGGTCCAGGTGAGGGTACGACAACGCTTTAGGGGGAGCGTACGTGTGAGGGCGCGGGTTAGTGTCAGCGTACGGGTTAGGATTAGGGGACGGGTGAGGGTCAGGCTTCGGGGAAGGGTTAGGGTTAGGGTTCGGGCTAGGGTTAGGGTTAGGGGACGGGGACGGTTTAGGGTCCAGGTGAGGGTACGACAACGCTTTAGGGGGAGCGTACGTGTGAGGGCGCGGGTTAGTGTCAGCGTACGGGTTAGGATTAGGGGACGGGTGAGGGTCAGGCTTCGGGGAAGGGTTAGGGTTAGGTTTCGGGCTAGGGTTAGGGTTAGGGGACGGGGACGGTTTAGGGTCCAGGTGAGGGTACGACAACGCTTTAGGGGGAGCGTACGTGTGAGGGCGCGGGTTAGTGTCCGCGTACGGGTTAGGATTAGGGGACGGGTGAGGGTCAGGCTTCGGGGAAGGGTTAGGGTTAGGGTTCGGGCTAGGGTTAGGGTTAGGGGACGGGGACGGTTTAGGGTCCAGGTGAGGGTACGACAACGCTTTAGGGGGAGCGTACGTGTGAGGGCGTGGCTTAGTGTCAGCGTACGGGTTAGGATTAGGGGACGGGTGAGGGTCAGGCATCGGGGAAGGGTTAGGGTTAGGGTTCGGGCTAGGGTTAGGGTTAGGGGATGGGGACGGTTTAGGGTCCAGGTGAGGGTACGACAACGCTTTAGGGGGAGCGTACGTGTGACGGCGCGGGTTAGTGTCAGCGTACGGGTTAGGATTAGGGGACGGGTGAGGGTCAGGCTTCGGGGAAGGGTTAGGGTTAGGGTTCGGGCTAGGGTTAGGGTTAGGGAACAGGGACGGTTTAGGGTCCAGGTGAGGGTACGACAACGCTTTAGGGGGAGCGTACGTGTGAGGGCGCGGGTTAGTGTCAGCGTACGGGTTAGGATTAGGGGACGGGTGAGGGTCAGGCTTCGGGGAAGGGTTAGGGTTAGGGTTCGGGCTAGGGTTAGGGTTAGGGGACGGGGACGGTTTAGGGTCCAGGTGAGGGTACGACAACGCTTTAGGAGGAGCGTACGTGTGAGCGCGCGGTTTAGCGTCAGCGTACGGGTTAGGATTAGGGGACGGGTGAGGGTCAGGCTTCGGGGAAGGGTTAGGGTTAGGGTTCGGGCTAGGGTTAGGGTTAGGGGACGGGGACGGTTTAAGGTCCAGGTGAGGGTACGACAACGCTTTAGGGGGAGCGTACGTGTGAGGGCGCGGGTTAGTGTCAGCGTACGGGTTAGGATTAGGGGACGGGTGAGGGTCAGGGTTCGGGGAAAGCTTAGGGTTAGGGTTCGGGCTAGGGTTAGGGTTAGGGGACGGGGACGGTTTAGGGTCCAGGTGAGGGTACGACAACGCTTTAGGGGGAGCGTACGTGTGAGGGCGCGGGTTAGTGTCAGCGTACGGGTTAGGATTAGGGGACGGGTGAGTGTCAGGCTTCGGGGAAGGGTTAGGGTTAGGGTTCGGGCTAGGGTTAGGGTTAGGGGACGGGGACGGTTTAGGGTCCAGGTGAGGGTACGACAACGCTTTAGGGGGAGCGTACGTGTGAGGGCGCGGGTTAGTGTCAGCGTACGGGTTAGGATTAGGGGACGGGTGAGGGTCAGGCTTCGGGAAAGGGTTAGGGTTAGGGTTCGGGCTAGGGTTAGGGTTAGGGGACGGGGACGGTTTAGGGTCCAGGTGAGGGTACGACAACGCTTTAGGGGGAGCGTACGTGTGAGGGCGCGGGTTAGTGTCAGCGTACGGGTTAGGATTAGGGGACGGGTGAGGGTCAGGCTTCGGGGAAGGGTTAGGGTTAGGGTTCGGGCTAGGGTTAGGGTTAGGGGACGGGGACGGTTTAGGGTCCAGGTGAGGGTACGACAACGCTTTAGGGGGAGCGTACGTGTGAGGGCGCGGGTTAGTGTCCACGTACGGGTTAGGATTAGGGGACGGGTGAGGGTCAGGCTTCGGGGAAGGGTTAGGGTTAGGGTTCGGGCTAGGGTTAGGGTTAGGGGACGGGGACGGTTTAGGGTCCAGGTGAGGGTACGACAACGCTTTAGGGGGAGCGTACGTGTGAGGTCGCGGGTTAGTGTCAGCGTACGGGTTAGGATTAGGGGACGGGTGAGGGTCAGGCTTCGGGGAAGGGTTAGGGTTAGGGTTCGGGCTAGGGTTAGGGTTAGGGGACGGGGACGGTTTAGGGTCCAGGTGAGGGTACGACAACGCTTTAGGGGGAGCGTACGTGTGAGGGCGCGGGTTAGTGTCAGCGTACGGGTTAGGATTAGGGGACGGGTGAGCGTCAGGCTTCAGGGAAGGGTTAGGGTTAGGGTTCGGGCTAGGGTTAGGGTTAGGGGACGGGGACGGTTTAGGGTCCAGGTGAGGGTACGACAATGCTTTAGGGGGAGCGTACGTGTGAGGGCGTGGGTTATTGTCCGCGTACGCCTTAGGATTAGGGGACGGGGGAGGGTCAGGCTTCGGGGTAGGGTTAGGGTTAGGGTTCGGGCTAGGGTTAGGGTTAGGGGACGGGGACGGTTTAGGGTCCAGGTGAGGGTACGACAACGCTTTAGGGGGAGCGTACGTGTGAGGGCGCGGGTTAGTGTCAGCGTACAGGTTAGGATTAGGGGACGGGTGAGGGTCAGGCTTCGGGGAAGGGTTAGGGTTAGGGTTCGGGCTAGGGTTAGGGTTAGGGGATGGGTACGGTTTAGGGTCCAGGTGAGGGTACGACAACGCTTTAGGGGGAGCGTACGTGTGAGGGCGCGGCTTAGTGTCAGCGTACAGGTTAGAATTAGGGGACGGGTGAGTGTCAGGCTTCGGGGAAGGGTTAGGGTTTGGGTTCGGGCTAGGGTTAGGGTTAGGGGACGGGGACGGTTTAGGGTCCAGGTGAGGGTACGACAACGCTTTAGGGGGAGCGTACGTGTGAGGGCGCGGGTTAGTGTCAGCGTACGGGTTAGGATTAGGGGACGGGTGAGGCTCAGGCTTCGGGGAAGGGTTAGGGTTAGGGTTCGGGCTAGGGTTAGGGTTAGGGGACGGGGACGGTTTAGGGTCCAGGTGAGGGTACGACAACGCTTTAGGGGGAGCGTACATGTGAGGGCGCGGGTTAGTGTCAGCGTACGGGTTAGGATTAGGGGACGGGTGAGGGTCAGGCTTCGGGGAAGGGTTAGGGTTAGGGTTCGGGCTAGAGTTAGGGTTAGGGGACGGGGACGGTTTAGGGTCCAGGTGAGGGTACGACAACGCTTTAGGGGGAGCGTACGTGTGAGGGCGCGGGTTAGTGTCAGCGTACGTTTTAGGATTAGGGGACGGGTGAGGGTCAGGCTTCGGGGAAGGGTTAGGGTTAGGGTTCGGGCTAGGGTTAGGGTTAGGGGACGGGGACGGTTTAGGGTCCAGGTGAGGGTACGACAACGCTTTAGGGGGAGCGTACGTGTGAGGGCGCGGGTTAGTGTCAGCGTACGGGTTAGGATTAGGGGACGGGTGAGGGTCAGGCTTCGGGGAAGGGTTAGGGTTAGGGTTCGGGCTAGGGTTAGGGTTAGGGGACGGGGACGGTTTAGGGTCCAGGTGAGGGTACGACAACGCTTTAGGGGGAGCGTACGTGTGAGGGCGCGGGTTAGTGTCAGTGTACGGGTTAGGATTAGGGGACGGGTGAGGGTCAGGCTTCGGGGAAGGGTTAGGGTTCGGGTTCGGGCTAGGGTTAGTGTTAGGGGACGGGGACGGTTTAGGGTCCAGGTGAGGGTACGACAACGCTTTAGGGGGAGCGTACGTGTGAGGGCGCGGCTTAGTGTCAGCGTACGGGTTAGGATTAGGGGACGGGTGAGGGTCAGGCTTCGAGGAAGGGTTAGGGTTCGGGTTCGGGCTAGGGTTAGGGTTAGGGGACGGGGACGGTTTAGGGTCCAGGTGAGGGTACGACAACGCTTTAGGGGGAGCGTACGTGTGAGGGCGTGGGTTAGTGTCAGCGTACGGTTTAGGATTAGGGGACGGGTGAGGGTCAGGCTTCGGGGAAGGGTTAGGGTTAGGGTTCGGGCTAGGGTTAGGGTTAGGGGACGGGGACGGTTTAGGGTCCAGGTGAGGGTACGACAACGCTTTAGGGGGAGCGTACGTGTGAGGGCGCGGCTTAGTGTCAGCGTACGGGTTAGGATTAGGGGACGGGTGAGGGTCAGGCTTCGGGGAAGGGTTAGGGTTAGGGTTCGGGCTAGGGTTAGGGTTAGGGGACGGGGACGGTTTAGGGTGCAGGTGAGGGTACGACAACGCTTTAGGGGGAGCGTACGTGTGAGGGCGCGGGTTAGTGTCAGCGTACGGGTTAGGATTAGGGGACGGGTGAGGGTCAGGCTTCGGGGAAGGGTTAGGGTTAGGGTTCGGGCTAGGGTTAGGGTTAGGGGACGGGGACGGTTTAGGGTCCAGGTGAGGGTACGACAACGCTTTAGGGGGAGCGTACGTGTGAGGGCGCGGGTTAGTGTCAGCGTACGGGGTAGGATTAGGGGACGGGTGAGGGTCAGGCTTCGGGGAAGGGTTAGGGTTAGGGTTCGGGCTAGGGTTAGGGTTAGGGGACGGGGACGGTTTAGGGTCCAGGTGAGGGTACGACAACGCTTTAGGGGGAGCGTACGTGTGAGGGCGCGGGTTAGTGTCAGCGTACGGGTTAGGATTAGGGGACGGGTGAGGCTCAGGCTTCGGGGAAGGGTTAGGGTTAGGGTTCGGGCTAGGGTTAGGGTTAGGGGACGGGGACGGTTTAGGGTCCAGGTGAGGGTACGACAACGCTTTAGGGGGAGCGTACGTGTGAGGGCGCGGGTTAGTGTCAGCGTACGGGTTAGGATTAGGGGACGGGTGAGGGTCAGGCTTCGGGGAAGGGTTAGGGTTAGGGTTCGGGCTAGGATTAGGGTTAGGGGACGGGGACGGTTTAGGGTCCAGGTGAGGGTACGACAACGCTTTAGGAGGAGCGTACGTGTGAGGGCGCGGGTTAGCGTCAGCGTACGGGTTAGGATTAGGGGACGGGTGAGGGTCAGGCTTCGGGGAAGGGTTAGGGTTAGGGTTCGGGCTAGGGTTAGGGTTAGGGGACGGGGACGGTTTAAGGTCCAGGTGAGGGTACGACAACGCTTTAGGGGGAGCGTACGTGTGAGGGCGCGGGTTAGTGTCAGCGTACGGGTTAGGATTAGGGGACGGGTGAGGGTCAGGGTTCGGGGAAAGCTTAGGGTTAGGGTTCGGGCTAGGGTTAGGGTTAGGGGACGGGGACGGTTTAGGGTCCAGGTGAGGGTACGACAACGCTTTAGGGGGAGCGTACGTGTGAGGGCGCGGGTTAGTGTCAGCGTACGGGTTAGGATTAGGGGACGGGTGAGTGTCAGGCTTCGGGGAAGGGTTAGGGTTAGGGTTCGGGCTAGGGTTAGGGTTAGGGGACGGGGACGGTTTAGGGTCCAGGTGAGGGTACGACAACGCTTTAGGGGGAGCGTACGTGTGAGGGCGCGGGTTAGTGTCAGCGTACGGGTTAGGATTAGGGGACGGGTGAGGGTCAGGCTTCGGGAAAGGGTTAGGGTTAGGGTTCGGGCTAGGGTTAGGGTTAGGGGACGGGGACGGTTTAGGGTCCAGGTGAGGGTACGACAACGCTTTAGGGGGAGCGTACGTGTGAGGGCGCGGGTTAGTGTCAGCGTACGGGTTAGGATTAGGGGACGGGTGAGGGTCAGGCTTCGGGGAAGGGTTAGGGTTAGGGTTCGGGCTAGGGTTAGGGTTAGGGGACGGGGACGGTTTAGGGTCCAGGTGAGGGTACGACAACGCTTTAGGGGGAGCGTACGTGTGAGGGCGCGGGTTAGTGTCCACGTACGGGTTAGGATTAGGGGACGGGTGAGGGTCAGGCTTCGGGGAAGGGTTAGGGTTAGGGTTCGGGCTAGGGTTAGGGTTAGGGGACGGGGACGGTTTAGGGTCCAGGTGAGGGTACGACAACGCTTTAGGGGGAGCGTACGTGTGAGGTCGCGGGTTAGTGTCAGCGTACGGGTTAGGATTAGGGGACGGGTGAGGGTCAGGCTTCGGGGAAGGGTTAGGGTTAGGGTTCGGGCTAGGGTTAGGGTTAGGGGACGGGGACGGTTTAGGGTCCAGGTGAGGGTACGACAACGCTTTAGGGGGAGCGTACGTGTGAGGGCGCGGGTTAGTGTCAGCGTACGGGTTAGGATTAGGGGACGGGTGAGCGTCAGGCTTCAGGGAAGGGTTAGGGTTAGGGTTCGGGCTAGGGTTAGGGTTAGGGGACGGGGACGGTTTAGGGTCCAGGTGAGGGTACGACAATGCTTTAGGGGGAGCGTACGTGTGAGGGCGTGGGTTATTGTCCGCGTACGCCTTAGGATTAGGGGACGGGGGAGGGTCAGGCTTCGGGGTAGGGTTAGGGTTAGGGTTCGGGCTAGGGTTAGGGTTAGGGGACGGGGACGGTTTAGGGTCCAGGTGAGGGTACGACAACGCTTTAGGGGGAGCGTACGTGTGAGGGCGCGGGTTAGTGTCAGCGTACAGGTTAGGATTAGGGGACGGGTGAGGGTCAGGCTTCGGGGAAGGGTTAGGGTTAGGGTTCGGGCTAGGGTTAGGGTTAGGGGATGGGTACGGTTTAGGGTCCAGGTGAGGGTACGACAACGCTTTAGGGGGAGCGTACGTGTGAGGGCGCGGCTTAGTGTCAGCGTACAGGTTAGAATTAGGGGACGGGTGAGTGTCAGGCTTCGGGGAAGGGTTAGGGTTTGGGTTCGGGCTAGGGTTAGGGTTAGGGGACGGGGACGGTTTAGGGTCCAGGTGAGGGTACGACAACGCTTTAGGGGGAGCGTACGTGTGAGGGCGCGGGTTAGTGTCAGCGTACGGGTTAGGATTAGGGGACGGGTGAGGCTCAGGCTTCGGGGAAGGGTTAGGGTTAGGGTTCGGGCTAGGGTTAGGGTTAGGGGACGGGGACGGTTTAGGGTCCAGGTGAGGGTACGACAACGCTTTAGGGGGAGCGTACATGTGAGGGCGCGGGTTAGTGTCAGCGTACGGGTTAGGATTAGGGGACGGGTGAGGGTCAGGCTTCGGGGAAGGGTTAGGGTTAGGGTTCGGGCTAGAGTTAGGGTTAGGGGACGGGGACGGTTTAGGGTCCAGGTGAGGGTACGACAACGCTTTAGGGGGAGCGTACGTGTGAGGGCGCGGGTTAGTGTCAGCGTACGTTTTAGGATTAGGGGACGGGTGAGGGTCAGGCTTCGGGGAAGGGTTAGGGTTAGGGTTCGGGCTAGGGTTAGGGTTAGGGGACGGGGACGGTTTAGGGTCCAGGTGAGGGTACGACAACGCTTTAGGGGGAGCGTACGTGTGAGGGCGCGGGTTAGTGTCAGCGTACGGGTTAGGATTAGGGGACGGGTGAGGGTCAGGCTTCGGGGAAGGGTTAGGGTTAGGGTTCGGGCTAGGGTTAGGGTTAGGGGACGGGGACGGTTTAGGGTCCAGGTGAGGGTACGACAACGCTTTAGGGGGAGCGTACGTGTGAGGGCGCGGGTTAGTGTCAGTGTACGGGTTAGGATTAGGGGACGGGTGAGGGTCAGGCTTCGGGGAAGGGTTAGGGTTCGGGTTCGGGCTAGGGTTAGTGTTAGGGGACGGGGACGGTTTAGGGTCCAGGTGAGGGTACGACAACGCTTTAGGGGGAGCGTACGTGTGAGGGCGCGGCTTAGTGTCAGCGTACGGGTTAGGATTAGGGGACGGGTGAGGGTCAGGCTTCGAGGAAGGGTTAGGGTTCGGGTTCGGGCTAGGGTTAGGGTTAGGGGACGGGGACGGTTTAGGGTCCAGGTGAGGGTACGACAACGCTTTAGGGGGAGCGTACGTGTGAGGGCGTGGGTTAGTGTCAGCGTACGGTTTAGGATTAGGGGACGGGTGAGGGTCAGGCTTCGGGGAAGGGTTAGGGTTAGGGTTCGGGCTAGGGTTAGGGTTAGGGGACGGGGACGGTTTAGGGTCCAGGTGAGGGTACGACAACGCTTTAGGGGGAGCGTACATGTGAGGGCGCGGCTTAGTGTCAGCGTACGGGTTAGGATTAGGGGACGGGTGAGGGTCAGGCTTCGGGGAAGGGTTAGGGTTAGGGTTCGGGCTAGGGTTAGGGTTAGGGGACGGGGACGGTTTAGGGTGCAGGTGAGGGTACGACAACGCTTTAGGGGGAGCGTACGTGTGAGGGCGCGGCTTAGTGTCAGCGTACGGGTTAGGATTAGGGGACGGGTGAGGGTCAGGCTTCGGGGAAGGTTTAGGGTTAGGGTTCTGGCTAGGGTTAGGGTTAGGGGACGGGGACGGTTTAGGGTCCAGGTGAGGGTACGACAACGCTTTAGGGGGAGCGTACGTGTGAGGGCGCGGGTTAGTGTCAGCGTATGGGTTAGGATTAGGGGACGGGTGAGGGTCAGGCTTCGGGGAAGGGTTAGGGTTAGGGTTCGGGCTAGGGTTAGGGTTAGGGGACGGGGACGGTTTAGGGTCCAGGTGAGGGTACGACAACGCTTTAGGGGGAGCGTACGTGTGAAGGCGCGGGTTAGTGTCACCGTACGGGTTAGGATTAGGGGACGGGTGAGGGTCAGGCTTCGGGGAAGGGTTAGGGTTAGGGTTCGGGCTAGGGTTAGGGTTAGGGGACGGGGACGGTTTAGGGTCCAGGTGAGGGTACGACAACGCTTTAGGGGGAGCGTACGTGTGAGGGTGCGGGTTACTGTCAGCGTACGGGTTAGGATTAGGGGACGGGTGAGGGTCAGGCTTCGGGGAAGGGTTAGGGTTAGGGTTCGGGCTAGGGTTAGGGTTAGGGGACGGGGACGGTTTAGGGTCCAGGTGAGGGTACGACAACGCTTTAGGGGGAGCGTACGTGTGAGGGCGCGGGTTAGTGTCAGCGTACGGGTTAGGATTAGGGGACGGGTGAGGGTCAGGCTTCTGGGAAGGGTTAGGGTTAGGGTTCGGGCTAGGGTTAGGGCTAGGGGACGGGGACGGTTTAGGGTCCAGGTGAGGGTACGACAACGCTTTAGGGGGAGCGTACGTGTGAGGGCGCGGGTTAGTGTCAGCGTACGGGTTAGGATTAGGGGACGGGTGAGGGTCAGGCTTCGGGGAAGGGTTAGGGTTAGGGTTCGGGCTAGGGTTAGGGTTAGGGGACGGGGACGGTTTAGGGTCCAGGTGAGGGTACGACAACGCTTTAGGGGGAGCGTACGTGTGAGGGCGCGGGTTAGTGTCAGCGTACGGGTTAGGATTAGGGGACGGGTGAGGGTCAGGCTTCGGGGAAGGGTTAGGGTTAGGGTTCGGGCTAGGGTTAGGGTTAGGGGACGGGGACGGTTTAGGGTCCAGGTGAGGGTACGACAACGCTTTAGGGGGAGCGTACGTGTGAGGGCGCGGGTTAGTGTCAGCGTACGGGTTAGGATTAGGGGACGGGTGAGGGTCAGGCTTCGGGGAAGGGTTAGGGTTAGGGTTCGGGCTAGGGTTAGGGTTAGGGGACGGGGACGGTTTAGGGTCCAGGTGAGGGTATGACAACGCTTTAGGGGGAGCGTACGTGTGAGGGCGCGGGTTAGTGTCAGCGTACGGGTTAGGATTAGGGGACGTGTGAGGGTCAGGCTTCGGGGAAGGGTTAGGGTTAGGGTTCGGGCTAGGGTTAGGGTTAGGGGACGGGGACGGTTTAGGGTCCAGGTGAGGGTACGACAACGCTTTAGGGGGAGCGTACGTGTGAGGGCGCGGCTTAGTGTCAGCGTACGCGTTAGGATCAGGGGAAGGGGGAGGGTCAGGCTTCGGGGAAGTGTTAGGGTTAGGGTTCGGGCTAGGGTTAGGGTTAGGGGACGGGGACGGTTTAGGGTCCAGGTGAGGGTACGACAACGCTTTAGGGGGAGCGTACATGTGAGGGCGCGGGTTAGTGTCAGCGTACGGGTTAGGATTAGGGGACGGGTGAGCGTCAGGCTTCGGGGAAGGGTTAGGGTTAGGGTTCGGGCTAGGGTTAGGGTTAGGGGACGGGGACGGTTTAGGGTCCAGGTGAGGGTACGACAACGCTTTAGGGGGAGCGTACGTGTGAGGGCGCGGGTTAGTGTCAGCGTACGGGTTAGGATTAGGGGACGGTGAGGGTCAGGCTTCGGGGAAGGGTTAGGGTTAGGGTTCGGGCTAGGGTTAGGGTTAGGGGACGGGGACGGTTTAGGGTCCAGGTGAGGGTACGACAACGCTTTAGGGGGAGCGTACGTGTGAGGGCGCGGCTTAGTGTCAGCGTACGGGTTAGGATTAGGGGACGGGTGAGGGTCAGGCTTCGGGGAAGGTTTAGGGTTAGGGTTCGGGCTAGGGTTAGGGTTAGGGGACGGGGACGGTTTAGGGTCCAGGTGAGGGTACGACAACGCTTTAGGGGGAGCGTACGTGTGAGGGCGCGGGTTAGTGTCAGCGTATGGGTTAGGATTAGGGGACGGGTGAGGGTCAGGCTTCGGGGAAGGGTTAGGGTTAGGGTTCGGGCTAGGGTTAGGGTTAGGGGACGGGGACGGTTTAGGGTCCAGGTGAGGGTACGACAACGCTTTAGGGGGAGCGTACGTGTGAAGGCGCGGGTTAGTGTCACCGTACGGGTTAGGATTAGGGGACGGGTGAGGGTCAGGCTTCGGGGAAGGGTTAGGGTTAGGGTTCGGGCTAGGGTTAGGGTTAGGGGACGGGGACGGTTTAGGGTCCAGGTGAGGGTAAGACAACGCTTTAGGGGGAGCGTACGTGTGAGGGTGCGGGTTACTGTCAGCGTACGGGTTAGGATTAGGGGACGGGTGAGGGTCAGGCTTCGGGGAAGGGTTAGGGTTAGGGTTCGGGCTAGGGTTAGGGTTAGGGGACGGGGACGGTTTAGGGTCCAGGTGAGGGTACGACAACGCTTTAGGGGGAGCGTACGTGTGAGGGCGCGGGTTAGTGTCAGCGTAAGGGTTAGGATTAGGGGACGGGTGAGGGTCAGGCTTCGGGGAAGGGTTAGGGTTAGGGTTCGGGCTAGGGTTAGGGATAGGGGACGGGGACGGTTTAGGGTCCAGGTGAGGGTACGACAACGCTTTATGGGGAGCGTACGTGTGAGGGCGCGGGTTAGTGTCAACGTACGGGTTAGGACTAGGGGACGGGTGAGGGTCAGGCTTCGGGGAAGGGTTAGGGTTAGGGTTCGGGCTAGGGTTAGGGTTAGGGGACGGGGACGGTTTAGGGTCCAGGTGAGGGTACGACAACGCTTTAGGGGGAGCGTACGTGTGAGGGCGCGGGTTACTGTCAGCGTACGGGTTAGGATTAGGGGACGGGTGAGGGTCAGGCTTCGGGGAAGGGTTAGGGTTAGGGTTCGGGCTAGGGTTAGGGTTAGGGGACGGGGACGGTTTAGGGTCCAGGTGAGGGTACGACAACGCTTTAGGGGGAGCGTACGTGTGAGGGCGCGGGTTAGTGTCAGCGTACGGGTTAGGATTAGGGGACGGGTGAGGGTCAGGCTTCGGGGAAGGGTTAGGGTTAGGGTTCGGGCTAGGGTTAGGGTTAGGGGACGGGGACGGTTTAGGGTCCAGGTGAGGGTACGACAACGCTTTAGGGGGAGCGTACATGTGAGGGCGCGGGTTAGTGTCAGCGTACGGGTTAGGATTAGGGGACGGTGAGGGTCAGGCTTCGGGGAAGGGTTAGGGTTAGGGTTCGGGCTAGGGTTAGGGTTAGGGGACGGGGACGGTTTAGGGTCCAGGTGAGGGTACGACAACGCTTTAGGGGGAGCGTACGTGTGAGGGCGCGGGTTATTGTCCGCGTACTCCTTAGGATTAGGGGACGGGGGAGGGTCAGGCTTCGGGGTAGGGTTAGGGTTAGGGTTCGGGCTAGGGTTAGGGTTAGGGGACGGGGACGGTTTAGGGTCCAGGTGAGGGTACGACAACGCTTTAGGGGGAGCGTACGTGTGAGGGCGCGGGTTAGTGTCAGCGTACAGGTTAGGATTAGGGGACGGGTGAGGGTCAGGCATCGGGGAAGGGTTAGGGTTAGGGTTCGGGCTAGGGTTAGGGTTAGGGGACGGGGACGGTTTAGGGTCCAGGTGAGGGTACGACAACGCTTTAGGGGGAGCGTACGTGTGAGGGCGCGGGTTAGTGTCAGCGTACAGGTTAGGATTAGGGGACGGGTGAGGGTCAGGCATCGGGGAAGGGTTAGGGTTAGGGTTCGGGCTAGGGTTAGGGTTAGGGGACGGGGACGGTTTAGGGTCCAGGTGAGGGTACGACAACGCTTTAGGGGGAGCGTACGTGTGAGGGCGCGGGTTAGTGTCAGCGTACGGGTTAGGATTAGGGGACGGGTGAGGGTCAGGCTTCGGGGAAGTGTTAGGGTTCGGGCTCGGGCTAGGGTTAGGGTTAGGGGACGGGGACGGTTTAGGGTCCAGGTGAGGGTACGACAACGCTTTAGGGGGAGCGTACGTGTGAAGGCGCGGCTTAGTGTCAGCGTACGGGTTAGGATTAGGGGACGGGTGAGGGTCAGGCTTCGAGGAAGGGTTAGGGTTCGGGTTCGGGCTAGGGTTAGGGTTAGGGGACGGGGACGGTTTAGGGTCCAGGTGAGGGTACGACAACGCTTTATAGGGAGCGTACGTGTGAGGGCGCGGGTTAGTGTCAGCGTACGGGTTAGGATTAGGGGACGGGTGAGGGTCAGGCTTCGGGTAAGGGTTAGGGTTAGGGTTCGGGCTAGGGTTAGGGTTAGGGGACGGGGACGGTTTAGGGTCCAGGTGAGGGTACGACAACGCTTTAGGGGGAGCGTACGTGTGAGGGCGCGGCTTAGTGTCAGCGTACGGGTTAGGATTAGGGGACGGGTGAGGGTCAGGCTTCGGGGAAGGGTTAGGGTTAGGGTTCGGGCTAGGGTTAGGGTTAGGGGACGGGGACGGTTTAGGGTCCAGGTGAGGGTACAACAACGCTTTAGGGGGAGCGTACGTGTGAGGGCGCGGGTTAGTGTCAGCGTACGGGTTAGGATTAGGGGACGGGTGAGGGTCAGGCTTCGAGGAAGGGTTAGGGTTCGGGTTCGGGCTAGGGTTAGGGTTAGGGGACGGGGACGGTTTAGGGTCCAGGTGAGGGTACGACAACACTTTAGGGGGAGCGTACGTGTGAGGGCGCGGCTTAGTGTCAGCGTACGGGTTAGGATTAGGGGACGGGTGAGGATCAGGCTTCGGGGAAGGTTTAGGGTTAGGGTTCGGGCTAGGGTTAGGGTTAGGGGACGGGGACGGTTTAGGGTCCAGGTGAGGGTACGACAACGCTTTAGGGGGAGCGTACGTGTGAGGGCGCGGGTTAGTGTCAGCGTATGGGTTAGGATTAGGGGACGGGTGAGGGTCAGGCTTCGGGGAAGGGTTAGGGTTAGGGTTCGGGCTAGGGTTAGGGTTAGGGGACGGGGACGGTTTAGGGTCCAGGTGAGGGTACGACAACGCTTTAGGGGGAGCGTACGTGTGAAGGCGCGGGTTAGTGTCACCGTACGGGTTAGGATTAGGGGACGGGTGAGGGTCAGGCTTCGGGGAAGGGTTAGGGTTAGGGTTCGGGCTAGGGTTAGGGTTAGGGGACGGGGACGGTTTAGGGTCCAGGTGAGGGTACGACAACGCTTTAGGGGGAGCGTACGTGTGAGGGCGCGGGTTAGTGTCAGCGTACGGGTTAGGATTAGGGGACGGGTGAGGGTCAGGCTTCGGGGAAGGGTTAGGGTTAGGGTTCGGGCTAGGGTTAGGGTTAGGGGATGGGGACGGTTTAGGGTCCAGGTGAGGGTACGACAACGCTTTAGGGGGAGCGTACGTGTGAGGGTGCGGGTTACTGTCAGCGTACGGGTTAGGATTAGGGGATGGGTGAGGGTCAGGCTTCGGGGAAGGGTTAGGGTTAGGGTTCGGGCTAGGGTTAGGGTTAGGGGACGGGGACGGTTTAGGGTCCAGGTGAGGGTACGACAACGCTTTAGGGGGAGCGTACGTGTGAGGGCGCGGGTTAGTGTCAGCGTACGGGTTAGGATTAGGGGACGGGTGAGCGTCAGGCTTTGGGGAAGGGTTAGGGTTAGGGTTCGGGCTAGGGTTAGGGTTAGGGGACGGGGACGGTTTAGGGTCCAGGTGAGGGTACGACAATGCTTTAGGGGGAGCGTACGTGTGAGGGCGCGGGTTATTGTCCGCGTACAGGTTAGGATTAGGGGACGGGTGAGGGTCAGGCTTCGGGGAAGGGTTAGGGTTTGGGTTCGGGCTAGGGTTAGGGTTAGGGGACGGGGACGGTTTAGGGTCCAGGTGAGGGTACGACAACGCTTTAGGGGGAGCGTACGTGTGAGGGCGCGGGTTAGTGTCAGCGTACGGGTTAGGATTAGGGGACGGGTGAGGGTCAGGCTTCGGGGAAGGGTTAGGGTTAGGGTTCGGGCTAGGGTTAGGGTTAGGGGACGGGGACGGTTTAGGGTCCAGGTGAGGGTACGACAACGCTTTAGGGGGAGCGTACGTGTGAGGGCGCGGGTTAGTGTCCGCGTACGGGTTAGGATTAGGGGATGGGTGAGGGTCAGGCTTCGGGGAAGGGTTAGGGTTAGGGTTCGGGCTAGGGTTAGGGTTAGGGGACGGGGACGGTTTAGGGTCCAGGTGAGGGTACGACAACGCTTTAGGGGGAGCGTACGTGTGAGGGCGCGGGTTAGTGTCAGCGTACGGGTTAGGATTAGGGGACGGGTGAGGGTCAGGCTTCGGGGAAGGGTTAGGGTTAGGGTTCGGGCTAGGGTTAGGGTTAGGGGACGGGGACGGTTTAGGGTCCAGGTGAGGGTACGACAACGCTTTAGGGGGAGCGTACGTGTGAGGGCGCGGGTTAGTGTCAGCGTACGGGTTAGGATTAGGGGACGGGTGAGGGTCAGGCTTCGGGGAAGGGTTAGGGTTAGGGTTCGGGCTAGGGTTAGGGTTAGGGGACGGGGACGGTTTAGGGTCCAGGTGAGGGTACGACAACGCTTTAGGGGGAGCGTACGTGTGAGGGCGCGGGTTAGTGTCAGCGTACGGGTTAGGATTAGGGGACGGGTGAGGGTCAGGCTTCGCGGAAGGGTTAGGGTTAGGGTTCGGGCTAGGGTTAGGGTTAGGGGATGGGGACGGTTTAGGGTCCAGGTGAGGGTACGACAACGCTTTAGGGGGAGCGTACGTGTGAGGGTGCGGGTTACTGTCAGCGTACGGGTTAGGATTAGGGGACGGGTGAGGGTCAGGCTTCGGGGAAGGGTTAGGGTTAGGGTTCGGGCTAGGGTTAGGGTTAGGGGACGGGGACGGTTTAGGGTCCAGGTGAGGGTACGACAACGCTTTAGGGGGAGCGTACGTGTGAGGGCGCGGGTTAGTGTCAGCGTACGGGTTAGGATTAGGGGACGGGTGAGGGTCAGGCTTCGGGGAAGGGTTAGGGTTCGGGCTAGGGTTAGGGATAGGGGACGGGGACGGTTTAGGGTCCAGGTGAGGGTACGACAACGCTTTATGGGGAGCGTACGTGTGAGGGCGCGGGTTAGTGTCAACGTACGGGTTAGGATTAGGGGACGGGTGAGGGTCAGGCTTCGGGGAAGGGTTAGGGTTAGGGTTCGGGCTAGGGTTAGGGTTAGGGGACGGGGACGGTTTAGGGTCCAGGTGAGGGTACGACAACGCTTTAGGGGGAGCGTACGTGTGAGGGCGCGGGTTAGTGTCAGCGTACGGGTTAGGATTAGGGGACGGGTGAGGGTCAGGCTTCGGGGAAGGGTTAGGGTTAGGGTTCGGGCTAGGGTTAGGGTTAGGGGACGGGGACGGTTTAGGGTCCAGGTGAGGGTACGACAACGCTTTAGGGGGAGCGTACGTGTGAGGGCGCGGGTTAGTGTCAGCGTACGGGTTAGGATTAGGGGACGGGTGAGGGTCAGCCTTCGGGGAAGGGTTAGGGTTAGGGTTCGGGCTAGGGTTAGGGTTAGGGGACGGGGACGGTTTAGGGTCCAGGTGAGGGTACGACAACGCTTTAGGGGGAGCGTACGTGTGAGGGCGCGGGTTAGTGTCAGCGTACGGGTTAGGATTAGGGGACGGGTGAGGGTCAGGCTTCGGGGAAGGGTTAGGGTTAGTGTTCGGGCTAGGGTTAGGGTTAGGGGACGGGGACGGTTTAGGGTCCAGGTGAGGGTACGACAACGCTTTAGGGGGAGCGTACGTGTGAGGGCGCGGGTTAGTGTCAGCGTACGGGTTAGGATTAGGGGACGGGTGAGGGTCAGGCTTCGGGGAAGGGTTAGGGTTAGGGTTCGGGCTAGGGTTAGGGTTAGGGGACGGGGACGGTTTAGGGTCCAGGTGAGGGTACGACAACGCTTTAGGGGGAGCGTACGTGTGAGGGCGCGGGTTAGTGTCAGCGTACGGGTTAGGATTAGGGGACGGGTGAGGGTCAGGCTTCGGGGAAGGGTTAGGGTTAGGGTTCGGGCTAGGGTTAGGGTTAGGGGACGGGGACGGTTTAGGGTCCAGGTGAGGGTACGACAACGCTTTAGGGGGAGCGTACGTGTGAGGGCGCGGCTTAGTGTCAGCGTACGCGTTAGGATCAGGGGAAGGGGGAGGGTCAGGCTTCGGGGAAGTGTTAGGGTTAGGGTTCGGGCTAGGGTTAGGGTTAGGGGACGGGGACGGTTTAGGGTCCAGGTGAGGGTACGACAACGCTTTAGGGGGAGCGTACGTGTGAGGGCGCGGGTTAGTGTCAGCGTACGGGTTAGGATTAGGGGACGGGTGAGCGTCAGGCTTCGGGGAAGGGTTAGGGTTAGGGTTCGGGCTAGGGTTAGGGTTAGGGGACGGGGACGGTTTAGGGTCCAGGTGAGGGTACGACAATGCTTTAGGGGGAGCGTACGTGTGAGGGCGCGGGTTATTGTCCGCGTACTCCTTAGGATTAGGGGACGGGGGAGGGTCAGGCTTCGGGGTAGGGTTAGGGTTAGGGTTCGGGCTAGGGTTAGGGTTAGGGGACGGGGACGGTTTAGGGTCCAGGTGAGGGTACGACAACGCTTTAGGGGGAGCGTACGTGTTAGGGCGCGGGTTAGTGTCAGCGTACAGGTTAGGATTAGGGGACGTGTGAGGGTCAGGCTTCGGGGAAGGGTTAGGGTTAGGGTTCGGGCTAGGGTTAGGGTTAGGGGACGGGGACGGTTTAGGGTCCAGGTGAGGGTACGACAACGCTTTAGGGGGAGCGTACGTGTGAGGGCGCGGGTTAGTGTCAGCGTACGGGTTAGGATTAGGGGACGGGTGAGCGTCAGGCTTCGGGGAAGGGTTAGGGTTAGGGTTCGGGCTAGGGTTAGGGTTAGGGGACGGGGACGGTTTAGGGTCCAGGTGAGGGTACGACAATGCTTTAGGGGGAGCGTACGTGTGAGGGCGCGGGTTATTGTCCGCGTACAGGTTAGGATTAGGGGACGGGTGAGGGTCAGGCTTCGGGGAAGGGTTAGGGTTTGGGTTCGGGCTAGGGTTAGGGTTAGGGGACGGGGACGGTTTAGGGTCCAGGTGAGGGTACGACAACGCTTTAGGGGGAGCGTACGTGTGAGGGCGCGGGTTAGTGTCAGCGTACGGGTTAGGATTAGGGGACGGGTGAGGGTCAGGCTTCGGGGAAGGGTTAGGGTTAGGGTTCGGGCTAGGGTTAGGGTTAGGGGACGGGGACGGTTTAGGGTCCAGGTGAGGGTACGACAACGCTTTAGGGGGAGCGTACGTGTGAGGGCGCGGGTTAGTGTCCGCGTACGGGTTAGGATTAGGGGACGGGTGAGGGTCAGGCTTCGGGGAAGGGTTAGGGTTAGGGTTCGGGCTAGGGTTAGGGTTAGGGGACGGGGACGGTTTAGGGTCCAGGTGAGGGTACGACAACGCTTTAGGGGGAGCGTACGTGTGAGGGCGCGGGTTAGTGTCAGCGTACGGGTTAGGATTAGGGGACGGGTGAGGGTCAGGCTTCGGGGAAGGGTTAGGGTTAGGGTTCGGGCTAGGGTTAGGGTTAGGGGACGGGGACGGTTTAGGGTCCAGGTGAGGGTACGACAACGCTTTAGGGGGAGCGTACGTGTGAGGGCGCGGGTTAGTGTCAGCGTACGTGTTAGGATTAGGGGACGGGTGAGGGTCAGGCTTCGGGGAAGGGTTAGGGTTAGGGTTCGGGCTAGGGTTAGGGTTAGGGGACGGGGACGGTTTAGGGTCCAGGTGAGGGTACGACAACGCTTTAGGGGGAGCGTACGTGTGAGGGCGTGGGTTAGTGTCAGCGTACGGGTTAGGATTAGGGGACGGGTGAGGGTCAGGCTTCGGGGAAGGGTTAGGGTTAGGGTTCGGGCTAGGGTTAGGGTTAGGGGACGGGGACGGTTTAGGGTCCAGGTGAGGGTACGACAACGCTTTAGGGGGAGCGTACGTGTGAGGGCGCGGGTTAGTGTCAGCGTACGGGTTAGGATTAGGGGACGGGTGAGGGTCAGGCTTCGGGGAAGGGTTAGGGTTAGGGTTCGGGCTAGGGTTAGGGTTAGGGGACGGGGACGGTTTAGGGTCCAGGTGAGGGTACGACAACGCTTTAGGGGGAGCGTACGTGTGAGGGCGCGGGTTAGTGTCAGCGTACGGGTTAGGATTAGGGGACGGGTGAGGCTCAGGCTTCGGGGAAGGGTGAGGGTTAGGGTTCGGGCTAGGGTTAGGGTTAGGGGACGGGGACGGTTTAGGGTCCAGGTGAGGGTACGACAACGCTTTAGGGGGAGCGTATGTGTGAGGGCGCGGCTTAGTGTCAGCGTACGGGTTAGGATTAGGGGACGGGTGAGGGTCAGGCTTCGGGGAAGGGTTAGGGTTAGGGTTCGTGCTAGGGTTAGGGTTAGGGGACGGGGACGGTTTAGGGTCCAGGGGAGGGTACGACAACGCTTTAGGGGGAGCGTACGTGTGAGGGCGCGGCTTAGTGTCAGCGTATGGGTTAGGATTAGGGGACGGGTGAGGGTCAGGCTTCGGGGAAGGGTTAGGGTTAGGGTTCGGGCTAGGGTTAGGGTTAGGGGACGGGGACGGTTTAGGGTCCAGGTGAGGGTACGACAACGCTTTAGGGGGAGCGTACGTGTGAGGGCGCGGGTTAGTGTCAGCGTACGGGTTAGGATTAGGGGACGGGTGAGGGTCAGGCTTCGGGGAAGGGTTAGGGTTAGGGTTCGGGCTAGGGTTAGGGTTAGGGGACGGGGACGGTTTAGGGTCCAGGTGAGGGTACGACAACGCTTTAGGGGGAGCGTACGTGTGAGGGCGCGGGTTAGTGTCAGCGTACGGGTTAGGATTAGGGGACGGGTGAGGGTCAGGCTTCGGGGAAGGGTTAGGGTTAGGGTTCGGGCTAGGGTTAGGGTTAGGGGACGGGGACGGTTTAGGGTCCAGGTGAGGGTACGACAACGCTTTAGGGGGAGCGTACGTGTGAGGGCGCGGGTTAGTGTCAGCGTACGGGTTAGGATTAGGGGACGGGTGAGGCTCAGGCTTCGGGGAAGGGTGAGGGTTAGGGTTCGGGCTAGGGTTAGGGTTAGGGGACGGGGACGGTCTAGGGTCCAGGTGAGGGTACGACAACGCTTTAGGGGGAGGGTATGTGTGAGGGCGCGGGTTAGTGTCAGCGTACGGGTTAGGATTAGGGGACGGGTGAGGGTCAGGCTTCGGGGAAGGGTTAGGGTTAGGGTTCGTGCTAGGGTTAGGGTTAGGGGACGGGGACGGTTTAGGGTCCAGGGGAGGGTACGACAACGCTTTAGGGGGAGCGTACGTGTGAGGGCGCGGCTTAGTGTCAGCGTATGGGTTAGGATTAGGGGACGGGTGAGGGTCAGGCTTCGGGGAAGGGTTAGGGTTAGGGTTCGGGCTAGGGTTAGGGTTAGGGGACGGGGACGGTTTAGGGTCCAGGTGAGGGTACGACAACGCTTTAGGGGGAGCGTACGTGTGAGGGCGCGGGTTAGTGTCAGCGTACGGGTTAGGATTAGGGGACGGGTGAGGGTCAGGCTTCGGGGAAGGGTTAGGGTTAGGGTTCGGGCTAGGGTTAGGGTTAGGGGACGGGGACGGTTTAGGGTCCAGGTGAGGGTACGACAACGCTTTAGGGGGAGCGTACGTGTGAGGGCGCGGGTTAGTGTCAGCGTACGGGTTAGGATTAGGGGACGGGTGAGGGTCAGGCTTCGGGGAAGGGTTAGGGTTAGGGTTCGGGCTAGGGTTAGGGTTAGGGGACGGGGACGGTTTAGGGTCCAGGTGAGGGTACGACAACGCTTTAGGGGGAGCGTACGTGTGAGGGCGCGGGTTAGTGTCAGCGTACGGGTTAGGATTAGGGGACGGGTGAGGGTCAGGCTTCGGGGAAGGGTTAAGGTTAGGGTTCGGGCTAGGGTTAGGGTTAGGGGACGGGGACGGTTTAGGGTCCAGGTGAGGGTACGACAACGCTTTAGGGGGAGCGTACGTGTGAGGGCGTGGGTTAGTGTCAGCGTACGGGTTAGGATTAGGGGACGGGTGAGGGTCAGGCTTCGGGGAAGGGTTAGGGTTAGGGTTCGGGCTAGGGTTAGGGTTAGGGGACGGGGACGGTTTAGGGTCCAGGTGAGGGTACGACAACGCTTTAGGGGGAGCGTACGTGTGAGGGCGCGGGTTAGTGTCAGCGTACGGGTTAGGATTAGGGGACGGGTGAGGCTCAGGCTTCGGGGAAGGGTTAGGGTTAGGGTTCGGGCTAGGGTTAGGGTTAGGGGACGGGGACGGTTTAGGGTCCAGGTGAGGGTACGACAACGCTTTAGGGGGAGCGTACGTGTGAGGGCGCGGGTTAGTGTCAGCGTACGGGTTAGGATTAGGGGACGGGTGAGGGTCAGGCTTCGGGGAAGGGTTAGGGTTAGGGTTCGGGCTAGGGTTAGGGTTAGGGGACGGGGACGGTTTAGGGTCCAGGTGAGGGTACGACAACGCTTTAGGGGGAGCGTACGTGTGAGGGCGCGGGTTAGTGTCAGCGTACGGGTTAGGATTAGGGGACGGGTGAGGGTCAGGCTTCGGGGAAGGGTTAGGGTTAGGGTTCGGGCTAGGGTTAGGGTTAGGGGACGGGGACGGTTTAGGGTCCAGGTGAGGGTACGACAACGCTTTAGGGGGAGCGTACGTGTGAGGGCGCGGGTTAGTGTCCGCGTACGGGTTAGGATTAGGGGACGGGTGAGGGTCAGGCTTCGGGGAAGGGTTAGGGTTAGGGTTCGGGCTAGGGTTAGGGTTAGGGGACGGGGACGGTTTAGGGTCCAGGTGAGGGTACGACAACGCTTTAGGGGGAGCGTACCTGTGAGGGCGCGGCTTAGTGTCAGCGTACGGGTTAGGATTAGGGGACGGGTGAGGGTCAGGCTTCGGGGAAGGGTTAGGGTTAGGGTTCGGGCTAGGGTTAGGGTTAGGGGACAGGGACGGTTTAGGGTCCAGGTGAGGGTACGACAACGCTTTAGGGGGAGCGTACGTGTGAGGGCGCGGGTTAGTGTCAGCGTACGGGTTAGGATTAGGGGACGGGTGAGGGTCAGGCTTCGGGGAAGGGTTAGGGTTAGGGTTCGGGCTAGGGTTAGGGTTAGGGGACGGGGACGGTTTAGGGTCCAGGTGAGGGTACGACAACGCTTTAGGGGGAGCGTACGTGTGAGGGCGCGGGTTAGCGTCAGCGTACGGGTTAGGATTAGGGGACGGGTGAGGGTCAGGCTTCGGGGAAGGGTTAGGGTTAGGGTTCGGGCTAGGGTTAGGGTTAGGGGACGGGGACGGTTTAGGGTCCAGGTGAGGGTACGACAACGCTTTAGGGGGAGCGTACGTGTGAGGGCGCGGCTTAGTGTCAGCGTACGGGTTAGGATTAGGGGACGGGTGAGGGTCAGGCTTCGGGGAAGGGTTAGGGTTAGGGTTCGGGCTAGGGTTAGGGTTAGGGGACGGGGACGGTTTAGGGTCCAGGTGAGGTTACGACAACGCTTTAGGGGGAGCGTACGTGTGAGGGCGCGGGTTAGCGTCAGCGTACGGGTTAGGATTAGGGGACGGGTGAGGGTCAGGCTTCGGGGAAGGGTTAGGGTTAGGGTTCGGGCTAGGGTTAGGGTTAGGGGACGGGGACGGTTTAGGGTCCAGGTGAGGGTACGACAACGCTTTAGGGGGAGCGTACGTGTGAGGGCGCGGCTTAGTGTCAGCGTACGGGTTAGGATTAGGGGACGGGTGAGGGTCAGGCTTCGGGGAAGGGTTAGGGTTAGGGTTCGGGCTAGGGTTAGGGTTAGGGGACGGGGAAGATTTAGGGTCCAGGTGAGGGTACGACAACGCTTTAGGGGGAGCGTACGTGTGAGGGCGCGGGTTATTGTCCGCGTACTCCTTAGGATTAGGGGACGGGGGAGGGTCAGGCATCGGGGAAGGGTTAGGGTTAGGGTTCGGGCTAGGGTTAGGGTTAGGGGACGGGGACGGTTTAGGGTCCAGGTGAGGGTACGACAACGCTTTAGGGGGAGCGTACGTGTGAGGGCGCGGGTTAGTGTCAGCGTACGGGTTAGGATTAGGGGACGGGTGAGGGTCAGGCTTCGGGGAAGGTTTAGGGTTAGGGTTCGGGCTAGGGTTAGGGTTAGGGGACGGGGACGGTTTAGGGTCCAGGTGAGGGTACGACAACGCTTTAGGGGGAGCGTACGTGTGAGGGCGCGGCTTAGTGTCAGCGTACGGGTTAGGATTAGGGGACGGGTGAGGGTCAGGCTTCGGGGAAGGGTTAGGGTTAGGGTTCGGGCTAGGGTTAGGGTTAGGGAACGGGGAAGGTTTAGGGTCCAGGTGAGGGTACGACAACGCTTTAGGGGGAGCGTACGTGTGAGGGCGCGGGTTATTGTCCGCGTACTCCTTAGGATTAGGGGAAGGGGGAGGGTCAGGCTTCGGGGAAGGGTTAGGGTTAGGGTTCGGGCTAGGGTTAGGGTTAGGGGACGGGGACGGTTTAGGGTCCAGGTGAGGGTACGACAACGCTTTAGGGGGAGCGTACGTGTGAGGGCGCGGGTTAGTGTCAGCGTACGGGTTAGGATTAGGGGACGGGTGAGGGTCAGGCTTCGGGGAAGGGTTAGGGTTAGGGTTAGGGCTAGGGTTAGGGTTAGGGGACGGGGACGGTTTAGGGTCCAGGTGAGGGTACGACAACGCTTTAGGGGGAGCGTACGTGTGAGGGCGCGGGTTAGTGTCAGCGTACGGGTTAGGATTAGGGGACGGGTGAGGGTCAGGCTTCGGGGAAGGGTTAGGGTTAGGGTTCGGGCTAGGGTTAGGGTTAGGGGACGGGGACGGTTTAGGGTCCAGGTGAGGGTACGACAACGCTTTAGGGGGAGCGTACGTGTGAGGGCGCGGCTTAGTGTCAGCGTACGGGTTAGGATTAGGGGACGGGTGAGGGTCAGGCTTCGGGGAAGGGTTAGGGTTAGGGTTCGGGCTAGGGTTAGGGTTAGGGGACAGGGACGGTTTAGGGTCCAGGTGAGGGTACGACAACGCGTTAGGGGGAGCGTACGTGTGACGGCGCGGGTTAGTGTCAGCGTACGGGTTAGGATTAGGGGACGGGTGAGGGTCAGGCTTCGGGGAAGGGTTAGGGTTAGGGTTCGGGCTAGGGTTAGGGTTAGGGGACGGGGACGGTTTAGGGTCCAGGTGAGGGTACGACAACGCTTTAGGGGGAGCGTACGTGTGAGGGCGCGGGTTAGTGTCAGCGTACGGGTTAGGATTAGGGGACGGGTGAGGGTCAGGCTTTGGGGAAGGGTTAGGGTTAGGGTTCGGCCTAGGGTTAGGGTTAGGGGACGGGGACGGTTTAGGGTCCAGCTGAGGGTACGACAACGCTTTAGGGGGAGCGTACGTGTGAGGGCGCGGCTTAGTGTCAGCGTACGCGTTAGGTTAGGGGACGGGTGAGGGTCAGGCTTCGGGGAAGTGTTAGGGTTAGGGTTCGGGCTAGGGTTAGGGTTAGGGGACGGGGACGGTTTAGGGTCCAGGTGAGGGTACGACAACGCTTTAGGGGGAGCGTACGTGTGAGGGCGCGGCTTAGTGTCAGCGTACGGGTTAGGATTAGGGGACGGGTGAGGGTCAGGCTTCGGGGAAGGGTTAGGGTTAGGGTTCGGGCTAGGGTTAGGGTTAGGGGACGGGGAAGATTTAGGGTCCAGGTGAGGGTACGACAACGCTTTAGGGGGAGCGTACGTGTGAGGGCGCGGGTTATTGTCCGCGTACTCCTTAGGATTAGGGGACGGGGGAGGGTCAGGCTTCGGGGAAGTGTTAGGGTTAGGGTTCGGGCTAGGGTTAGGGTTAGGGGACGGGGACGGTTTAGGGTCCAGGTGAGGGTACGACAACGCTTTAGGGGGAGCGTACGTGTGAGGGCGCGGGTTAGTGTCAGCGTACGGGTTAGGATTAGGGGACGGGTGAGGGTCAGGCTTCGGGGAAGGGTTAGGGTTAGGGTTCGGGCTAGGGTTAGGGTTAGGGGACGGGGACGGTTTAGGGTCCAGGTGAGGGTACGACAACGCTTTAGGGGGAGCGTACGTGTGAGGGCGCGGCTTAGTGTCAGCGTACGGGTTAGGATTAGGGGACGGGTGAGGGTCAGGCTTCGGGGAAGGGTTAGGGTTAGGGTTCGGGCTAGGGTTAGGGTTAGGGGACGGGGAAGGTTTAGGGTCCAGGTGAGGGTACGACAACGCTTTAGGGGGAGCGTACGTGTGAGGGCGCGGGTTATTGTCCGCGTACTCCTTAGGATTAGGGGACGGGGGAGGGTCAGGCTTCGGGGAAGGGTTAGGGTTAGGGTTCGGGCTAGGGTTAGGGTTAGGGGACGGGGACGGTTTAGGGTCCAGGTGAGGGTACGACAACGCTTTAGGGGGAGCGTACGTGTGAGGGCGCGGGTTAGTGTCAGCGTACGGGTTAGGATTAGGGGACGGGTGAGGGTCAGGCTTCGGGGAAGGGTTAGGGTTAGGGTTCGGGCTAGGGTTAGGGTTAGGGGACGGGGACGGTTTAGGGTCCAGGTGAGGGTACGACAACGCTTTAGGGGGAGCGTACGTGTGAGGGCGCGGGTTAGTGTCAGCGTACGGGTTAGGATTAGGGGACGGGTGAGGGTCAGGCTTCGGGGAAGGGTTAGGGTTAGGGTTCGGGCTAGGGTTAGGGTTAGGGGACGGGGACGGTTTAGGGTCCAGCTGAGGGTACGACAACGCTTTAGGGGGAGCGTACGTGTGAGGGCGCGGCTTAGTGTCAGCGTACGCGTTAGGTTAGGGGACGGGTGAGGGTCAGGCTTCGGGGAAGTGTTAGGGTTAGGGTTTGGGCTAGGGTTAGGGTTAGGGGACGGGGACGGTTTAGGGTCCAGGTGAGGGTACGACAACGCTTTAGGGGGAGCGTACGTGTGAGGGCGCGGCTTAGTGTCAGCGTACGGGTTAGGATTAGGGGACGGGTGAGGGTCAGGCTTCGGGGAAGGGTTAGGGTTAGGGTTCGGGCTAGGGTTAGGGTTAGGGGACGGGGAAGATTTAGGGTCCAGGTAAGGGTACGACAACGCTTTAGGGGGAGCGTACGTGTGAGGGCGCGGGTTATTGTCCGCGTACTCCTTAGGATTAGGGGACGGGGGAGGGTCAGGCTTCGGGGAAGGGTTAGGGTTAGGGTTCGGGCTAGGGTTAGGGTTAGGGGACGGGGACGGTTTAGGGTCCAGGTGAGGGTACGACAACGCTTTAGGGGGAGCGTACGTGTGAGGGCGCGGGTTAGTGTCAGCGTACGGGTTAGGATTAGGGGACGGGTGAGGGTCAGGCTTCGGGGAAGGGTTAGGGTTAGGGTTCGGGCTAGGGTTAGGGTTAGGGGACGGGGACGGTTTAGGGTCCAGGTGAGGGTACGACAACGCTTTAGGGGGAGCGTACGTGTGAGGGCGCGGCTTAGTGTCAGCGTACGGGTTAGGATTAGGGGACGGGTGAGGGTCAGGCTTCGGGGAAGGGTTAGGGTTAGGGTTCGGGCTAGGGTTAGGGTTAGGGGACGGGGAAGGTTTAGGGTCCAGGTGAGGGTACGACAACGCTTTAGGGGGAGCGTACGTGTGAGGGCGCGGGTTATTGTCCGCGTACTCCTTAGGATTAGGGGACGGGGGAGGGTCAGGCTTCGGGGAAGGGTTAGGGTTAGGGTTCGGGCTAGGGTTAGGGTTAGGGGACGGGGACGGTTTAGGGTCCAGGTGAGGGTACGACAACGCTTTAGGGGGAGCGTACGTGTGAGGGCGCGGGTTAGTGTCAGCGTACGGGTTAGGATTAGGGGACGGGTGAGGGTCAGGCTTCGGGGAAGGGTTAGGGTTAGGGTTCGGGCTAGGGTTAGGGTTAGGGGACGGGGACGGTTTAGGGTCCAGGTGAGGGTACGACAACGCTTTAGGGGGAGCGTACGTGTGAGGGCGCGGGTTAGTGTCAGCGTACGGGTTAGGATTAGGGGACGGGTGAGGGTCAGGCTTCGGGGAAGGGTTAGGGTTAGGGTTCGGGCTAGGGTTAGGGTTAGGGGACGGGGACGGTTTAGGGTCCAGGTGAGGGTACGACAACGCTTTAGGGGGAGCGTACGTGTGAGGGCGCGGCTTAGTGTCAGCGTACGGGTTAGGATTAGGGGACGGGTGAGGGTCAGGCTTCGGGGAAGGTTAGGGTTAGGGTTCGGGCTAGGGTTAGGGTTAGGGGACGGGGACGGTTTAGAGTCCAGGTGAGGGTACGACAACGCGTTAGGGGGAGCGTACGTGTGACGGCGCGGGTTAGTGTCAGCGTACGGGTTAGGATTAGGGGACGGGTGAGGGTCAGGCTTCGGGGAAAGGTTAGGGTTAGGGTTCGGGCTAGGGTTAGGGTTAGGGGACGGGGACGGTTTAGGCTCCAGCTGAGGGTACGACAACGCTTTAGGGGGAGCGTACGTGTGAGGGCGCGGCTTAGTGTCAGCGTACGCGTTAGGTTAGGGGACGGGTGAGGGTCAGGCTTCGGGGAAGTGTTAGGGTTAGGGTTCGGGCTAGGGTTAGGGTTAGGGGACGGGGACGGTTTAGGGTCCAGGTGAGGGTACGACAACGCTTTAGGGGGAGCGTACGTGTGAGGGCGCGGGTTAGTGTCAGCGTACGGGTTAGGATTAGGGGACGGGTGAGTGTCAGGCTTCGGGGAAGTGTTGGGGTTAGGGTTCGGGCTAGGGTTAGGGTTAGGGGACGGGGACTGTTTAGGGTCCAGGTGAGGGTACGACAACGCTTTAGGGGGAGCGTACGTGTGAGGGCGTGGGTTAGTGTCAGCGTACGGGTTAGGATTAGGGGACGGGTGAGGGTCAGGCTTCGGGGAAGGGTTAGGGTTAGGGTTCGGGCTAGGGTTAGGTTTAGGGGACGGGGACGGTTTAGGGTCCAGGTGAGGGTACGACAACGCTTTAGGGGGAGCGTACGTGTGAGGGCGCGGGTTAGTGTCAGCGTACGGGTTAGGATTAGGGGACGGGTGAGGCTCAGGCTTCGGGGAAGGGTTAGGGTTAGGGTTCGGGCTAGGGTTAGGGTTAGGGGACGGGGACGGTTTAGGGTCCAGGTGAGGGTACGACAACGCTTTAGGGGGAGCGTACGTGTGAGGGCGCGGGTTAGTGTCAGCGTACGGGTTAGGATTAGGGGACGGGTGAGGGTCAGGCTTCGGGGAAGGGTTAGGGTTAGGGTTCGGGCTAGGGTTAGGGTTAGGGGACGGGGACGGTTTAGGGTCCAGGGGAGGGTATGACAACGCTTTAGGGGGAGCGTACGTGTGAGGGCGCGGCTTAGTGTCAGCGTATGGGTTAGGATTAGGGGACGGGTGAGGGTCAGGCTTCGGGGAAGGGTTAGGGTTAGGGTTCGGGCTAGGGTTAGGGTTAGGGGACGGGGACGGTTTAGGGTCCAGGTGAGGGTACGACAACGCTTTAGGGGGAGCGTACGTGTGAGGGCGCGGGTTAGTGTCAGCGTACGGGTTAGGATTAGGGGACGGGTGAGGGTCAGGCTTCGGGGAAGGGTTAGGGTTAGGGTTCGGGCTAGGGTTAGGGTTAGGGGACGGGGACGGTTTAGGGTCCAGGTGAGGGTACGACAACGCTTTAGGGGGTGCGTACGTGTGAGGGCGCGGCTTAGTGTCAGCGTACGGGTTAGGATTAGGGGACGGGTGAGGGTCAGGCTTCGGGGAAGGGTTAGGGTTAGGGTTCGGGCTAGGGTTAGGGTTAGGGGACGGGGACGGTTTAGGGTCCAGGTGAGTGTACGACAACGCTTTAGGGGGAGCGTACGTGTGAGGGCGCGGGTTAGTGTCAGCGTACGGGTTAGGATTAGGGGACGGGTGAGGGTCAGGCTTCGGGGAAGGGTTAGGGTTAGGGTTCGGGCTAGGGTTAGGGTTAGGGGACGGGGACGGTTTAGGGTCCAGGTGAGGGTACGACAACGCTTTAGGGGGAGCGTACGTGTGAGGGCGCGGGTTAGTGTCAGCGTACGGGTTAGGATTAGGGGACGGGTGAGGGTCAGGCTTCGGGGAAGGGTTAGGGTTAGGGTTCGGGCTAGGGTTAGGGTTAGGGGACGGGGACGGTTTAGGGTCCAGGTGAGGGTACGACAATGCTTTAGGGGGAGCGTACGTGTGAGGGCGCGGGTTAGTGTCAGCGTACGGGTTAGGATTAGGGGACGGGTGAGGGTCAGGCTTCGGGGAAGGGTTAGGGTTAGGGTTCGGGCTAGGGTTAGGGTTAGGGGACGGGGACGGTTTAGGGTCCAGGTGAGGGTACGACAACGCTTTAGGGGGAGCGTACGTGTGAGGGCGTGGGTTAGTGTCAGCGTACGGGTTAGGATTAGGGGACGGGTGAGGGTCAGGCTTCGTGGAAGGGTTAGGGTTAGGGTTCGGGCTAGGGTTAGGGTTAGGGGACGGGGACGGTTTAGGGTCCAGGTGAGGGTACGACAACGCTTTAGGGGGAGCGTACGTGTGAGGGCGCGGGTTAGTGTCAGCGTACGGGTTAGGATTAGGGGACGGGTGAGGGTCAGGCTTCGGGGAAGGGTTAGGGTTAGGGTTCGTGCTAGGGTTAGGGATAGGGGACGGGGAAGGTTTAGGGTCCAGGTGAGGGTACGACAACGCTTTAGGGGGAGCGTACGTGTGAGGGCGCGGGTTAGTGTCCGCGTACTCCTTAGGATTAGGGGACGGGGGAGGGTCAGGCTTCGGGGAAGGGTTAGGGTTAGGGTTCGGGCTAGGGTTAGGGTTAGGGGACGGGGACGGTTTAGGGTCCAGGTGAGGGTACGACAACGCTTTAGGGGGAGCGTACGTGTGAGGGCGCGGGTTAGTGTCAGCGTACGGGTTAGGATTAGGGGACGGGTGAGGGTCAGGCTTCGGGGAAGGGTTAGGGTTAGGGTTCGGGCTAGGGTTAGGGTTAGGGGACGGGGACGGTTTAGGGTCCAGGTGAGGGTACGACAACGCTTTAGGGGGAGCGTACGTGTGAGGGCGCGGGTTAGTGTCAGCGTACGGGTTAGGATTAGGGGACGGGTGAGGGTCAGGCTTCGGGGAAGGGTTAGGGTTAGGGTTCGGGCTAGGGTTAGGGTTAGGGGACGGGGACGGTTTAGGGTCCAGGTGAGGGTACGACAACGCTTTAGGGGGAGCGTACGTGTGAGGGCGCGGCTTAGTGTCAGCGTACGGGTTAGGATTAGGGGACGGGTGAGGGTCAGGCTTCGGGGAAGTGTTAGGGTTAGGGTTCGGGCTTGGGTTAGGGTTAGGGGACGGGGACGGTTTAGGGTCCAGGTGAGGGTACGACAACGCGTTAGGGGGAGCGTACGTGTGACGGCGTGGGTTAGTGTCAGCGTACGGGTTAGGATTAGGGGACGGGTGAGGGTCAGGCTTCGGGGAAGGGTTAGGGTTAGGGTTCGGGCTAGGGTTAGGGTTAGGGGACGGGGACGGTTTAGGGTCCAGGTGAGGGTACGACAACGCTTTAGGGGGAGCGTACGTGTGAGGGCGCGGGTTAGCGTCAGCGTACGGGTTAGGATTAGGGGACGGGTGAGGGTCAGGCTTCGGGGAAGGGTTAGGGTTAGGGTTCGGGCTAGGGTTAGGGTTAGGGGACGGGGACGGTTTAGGGTCCAGGTGAGGGTACGACAACGCTTTAGGGGGAGCGTACGTGTGAGGGCGCGGGTTAGTGTCAGCGTACGGGTTAGGATTAGGGGACGGGTGAGGGTCAGGCTTCGGGGAAGGGTTAGTGTTAGGGTTCGGGCTAGGGTTAGGGTTAGGGGACGGGGACGGTTTAGGGTCCTGGTGAGGGTGCGACAACGCTTTAGGGGGAGCGTACGTGTGAGGGCGCGGCTTAGCGTCAGCGTACGGGTTAGGATTAGGGGACGGGTGAGGGTCAAGCTTCGGGGAAGGGTTAGGGTTAGGGTTCGGGCTAGGGTTAGGGTTAGGGGACGGGGACGGTTTAGGGTCCAGGTGAGGGTACGACAACGCTTTAGGGGGAGCGTACGTGTGACGGCGCAGGTTAGTGTCAGCGTACGGGTTAGGATTAGGGGACGGGTGAGGGTCAGGCTTCGGGGAAGGGTTAGGGTTAGGGTTCGGGCTAGGGTTAGGGTTAGGGAACAGGGACGGTTTAGGGTCCTGGTGAGGGTACGACAACGCTTTATGGGGAGCGTACGTGTGAGGGCGCGGGTTAGTGTCAGCGTACGGGTTAGGATTAGGGGACGGGTGAGGGTCAGGCTTCGGGGAAGGGTTAGGGTTAGGGTTCGGGCTAGGGTTAGGGTTCGGGGACGGGGACGGTTTAGGGTCCAGGTGAGGGTACGACAACGCTTTAGGGGGAGCGTACGTGTGAGGGCGCGGGTTAGTGTCAGCGTACGGGTTAGGATTAGGGGACGGGTGAGGGTCAGGCTTCGGGGAAGGGTTAGGGTTAGGGTTCGGGCTAGGGTTAGGGTTAGGAGACGGGGACGGTTTAGGGTCCAGGTGAGGGTACGACAACGCTTTAGGGGGAGCGTACGTGTGAGGGCGCGGGTTAGTGTCAGCGTACGGGTTAGGATTAGGGGACGGGTGAGGGTCAGGCTTCGGGGAAGGGTTAGGGTTAGGGTTCGGGCTAGGGTTAGGGTTAGGGGACGGGGACGGTTTAGGGTCCAGGTGAGGGTACGACAACGCTTTAGGGGGAGCGTACGTGTGAGGGCGCGGGTTATTGTCCGCGTACTCCTTAGGATTAGGGGACGGGGGAGGGTCAGGCTTCGGGGAAGGGTTAGGGTTAGGGTTCGGGCTAGGGTTAGGGTTAGGGGACGGGGACGGTTTAGGGTACAGGTGAGGGTACGACAACGCTTTAGGGGGAGCGTACGTGTGAGGGCGCGGCTTAGTGTCAGCGTACGGGTTAGGATTAGGGGACGGGTGAGGGTCAGGCTTCGGGGAAGGGTTAGGGTTAGGGTTCGGGCTAGGGTTAGGGTTAGGGGACGGGGAAGATTTAGGGTCCAGGTGAGGGTACGACAACGCTTTAGGGGGAGCGTACGTGTGAGGGCGCGGGTTATTGTCCGCGTACTCCTTAGGATTAGGGGACGGGGGAGGGTCAGGCTTCGGGGAAGGGTTAGGGTTAGGGTTCGGGCTAGGGTTAGGGTTAGGGGACGGGGACGGTTTAGGGTACAGGTGAGGGTACGACAACGCTTTAGGGGGAGCGTACGTGTGAGGGCGCGGGTTAGTGTCAGCGTTCGGGTTAGGATTAGGGGACGGGTGAGGGTCAGGCTTCGGGGAAGGGTTAGGGTTAGGGTTCGGGCTAGGGTTAGGGTTAGGGGACGGGGACGGTTTAGGGTCCAGGTGAGGGTACGACAACGCTTTAGGGGGAGCGTACGTGTGAGGGCGCGGCTTAGTGTCAGCGTACGGGTTAGGATTAGGGGACGGGTGAGGGTCAGGCTTCGGGGAAGGGTTAGGGTTAGGGTTCGGGCTAGGGTTAGGGTTAGGAGACGGGGACGGTTTAGGGTCCAGGTGAGGGTACGACAACGCTTTAGGGGGAGCGTACGTGTGAGGGCGCGGGTTAGTGTCAGCGTACGGGTTAGGATTAGGGGACGGGTGAGGGTCAGGCTTCGGGGAAGGGTTAGGGTTAGGGTTCGGGCTAGGGTTAGGGTTAGGGGACGGGGACGGTTTAGGGTCCAGGTGAGGGTACGACAACGCTTTAGGGGGAGCGTACGTGTGAGGGCGCGGGTTATTGTCCGCGTACTCCTTAGGATTAGGGGACGGGGGAGGGTCAGGCTTCGGGGAAGGGTTAGGGTTAGGGTTCGGGCTAGGGTTAGGGTTAGGGGACGGGGACGGTTTAGGGTACAGGTGAGGGTACGACAACGCTTTAGGGGGAGCGTACGTGTGAGGGCGCGGCTTAGTGTCAGCGTACGGGTTAGGATTAGGGGACGGGTGAGGGTCAGGCTTCGGGGAAGGGTTAGGGTTAGGGTTCGGGCTAGGGTTAGGGTTAGGGGACGGGGAAGATTTAGGGTCCAGGTGAGGGTACGACAACGCTTTAGGGGGAGCGTACGTGTGAGGGCGCGGGTTATTGTCCGCGTACTCCTTAGGATTAGGGGACGGGGGAGGGTCAGGCTTCGGGGAAGGGTTAGGGTTAGGGTTCGGGCTAGGGTTAGGGTTAGGGGACGGGGACGGTTTAGGGTACAGGTGAGGGTACGACAACGCTTTAGGGGGAGCGTACGTGTGAGGGCGCGGGTTAGTGTCAGCGTTCGGGTTAGGATTAGGGGACGGGTGAGGGTCAGGCTTCGGGGAAGGGTTAGGGTTAGGGTTCGGGCTAGGGTTAGGGTTAGGGGACGGGGACGGTTTAGGGTCCAGGTGAGGGTACGACAACGCTTTAGGGGGAGCGTACGTGTGAGGGCGCGGCTTAGTGTCAGCGTACGGGTTAGGATTAGGGGACGGGTGAGGGTCAGGCTTCGGGGAAGGGTTAGGGTTAGGGTTCGGGCTAGGGTTAGGGTTAGGGGACGGGGACGGTTTAGGGTCCAGGTGAGGGTACGACAACGCTTTAGGGGGAGCGTACGTGTGAGGGCGCGGGTTAGCGTCCGCGTACTCCTTAGGATTAGGGGACGGGGGAGGGTCAGGCTTCGGGGAAGGGTTAGGGTTAGGGTTCGGGCTAGGGTTAGGGTTAGGGGACGGGGACGGTTTAGGGTCCAGGTGAGGGTACGACAACGCTTTAGGGGGAGCGTACGTGTGAGGGCGCGGGTTAGTGTCAGCGTACGGGTTAGGATTAGGGGACGGGTGAGGGTCAGGCTTCGGGGAAGGGTTAGGGTTAGGGTTCGGGCTAGGGTTAGGGTTAGGGGACGGGGACGGTTTAGGGTCCTGGTGAGGGTGCGACAACGCTTTAGGGGGAGCGTACGTGTGAGGGCGCGGCTTAGCGTCAGCGTACGGGTTAGGATTAGGGGACGGGTGAGGGTCAAGCTTCGGGGAAGGGTTAGGGTTAGGGTTCGGGCTAGGGTTAGGGTTAGGGGACGGGGACGGTTTAGGGTCCAGGTGAGGGTACGATAACGCTTTAGGGGGAGCGTACGTGTGACGGCGCAGGTTAGTGTCAGCGTACGGGTTAGGATTAGGGGACGGGTGAGGGTCAGGCTTCGGGGAAGGGTTAGGGTTAGGGTTCGGGCTAGGGTTAGGGTTAGGGAACAGGGACGGTTTAGGGTCCAGGTGAGGGTACGACAACGCTTTATGGGGAGCGTACGTGTGAGGGCACGGGTTAGTGTCAGCGTACGGGTTAGGATTAGGGGACGGGTGAGGGTCAGGCTTCGGGGAAGGGTTAGGGTTAGGGTTCGGGCTAGGGTTAGGGTTAGGGGACGGGGACGGTTTAGGGTCCAGGTGAGGGTACGACAACGCTTTAGGGGGAGCGTACGTGTGAGGGCGCGGGTTAGTGTCAGCGTACGGGTTAGGATTAGGGGACGGGTGAGGGTCAGGCTTCGGGGAAGGGTTAGGGTTAGGGTTCGGGCTAGGGTTAGGGTTAGGGGACGGGGACGGTTTAGGGTCCAGGTGAGGGTACGACAACGCTTTAGGGGGAGCGTACGTGTGAGGGCGCGGGTTAGTGTCAGCGTACGGGTTAGGATTAGGGGACGGGTGAGGGTCAGGCTTCGGGGAAGGGTTAGGGTTAGGGTTCGGGCTAGGGTTAGGGTTAGGGGACGGGGACGGTTTAGGGTCCAGGTGAGGGTACGACAACGCTTTAGGGGGAGCGTACGTGTGAGGGCGCGGCTTAGTGTCAGCGTACGGGTTAGGATTAGGGGACGGGTGAGGGTCAGGCTTCGGGGAAGGGTTAGGGTTAGGGTTCGGGCTAGGGTTAGGGTTAGGGGACGGGGAAGATTTAGGGTCCAGGTGAGGGTACGACAACGCTTTAGGGGGAGCGTACGTGTGAGGGCGCGGGTTATTGTCCGCGTACTCCTTAGGATTAGGGGACGGGGGAGGGTCAGGCTTCGGGGAAGGGTTAGGGTTAGGGTTCGGGCTAGGGTTAGGGTTAGGGGACGGGGACGGTTTAGGGTCCAGGTGAGGGTACGACAACGCTTTAGGGGGAGCGTACGTGTGAGGGCGCGGGTTAGTGTCAGCGTTCGGGTTAGGATTAGGGGACGGGTGAGGGTCAGGCTTCGGGGAAGGGTTAGGGTTAGGGTTCGGGCTAGGGTTAGGGTTAGGGGACGGGGACGGTTTAGGGTCCAGGTGAGGGTACGACAACGCTTTAGGGGGAGCGTACGTGTGAGGGCGCGGCTTAGTGTCAGCGTACGGGTTAGGATTAGGGGACGGGTGAGGGTCAGGCTTCGGGGAAGGGTTAGGGTTAGGGTTCGGGCTAGGGTTAGGGTTAGGGGACGGGGAAGGTTTAGGGTCCAGGTGAGGGTACGACAACGCTTTAGGGGGAGCGTACGTGTGAGGGCGCGGTTTATTGTCCGCGTACTCCTTAGGATTAGGGGACGGGGGAGGGTCAGGCTTCGGGGAAGGGTTAGGGTTAGGGTTCGGGCTAGGGTTAGGGTTAGGGGACGGGGACGGTTTAGGGTCCAGGTGAGGGTACGACAACGCTTTAGGGGGAGCGTACGTGTGAGGGCGCGGGTTAGTGTCAGCGTACGGGTTAGGATTAGGGGACGGGTGAGGGTCAGGCTTCGGGGAAGGGTTAGGGTTAGGGTTCGGGCTAGGGTTAGGGTTAGGGGACGGGGACGGTTTAGGGTCCAGGTGAGGGTACGACAACGCTTTAGGGGGTGCGTACGTGTGAGGGCGCGGCTTAGTGTCAGCGTACGGGTTAGGATTAGGGGACGGGTGAGGGTCAGGCTTCGGGGAAGGGTTAGGGTTAGGGTTCGGGCTAGGGTTAGGGTTAGGGGACGGGGACGGTTTAGGGTCCAGGTGAGGGTACGACAACGCTTTAGGGGGAGCGTACGTGTGAGGGCGCGGGTTAGTGTCAGCGTACGGGTTAGGATTAGGGGACGGGTGAGGGTCAGGCTTCGGGGAAGGGTTAGGGTTAGGGTTCGGGCTAGGGTTAGGGTTAGGGGACGGGGACGGTTTAGGGTCCAGGTGAGGGTACGACAACGCTTTAGGGGGAGCGTACCTGTGAGGGCGCGGGTTAGTGTCAGCGTACGGGTTAGGATTAGGGGACGGGTGAGGGTCAGGCTTCGGGGAAGGGTTAGGGTTAGGGTTCGGGCTAGGGTTAGGGTTAGGGGACGGGGACGGTTTAGGGTCCAGGTGAGGGTACGACAACGCTTTAGGGGGAGCGTACGTGTGAGGGCGCGGGTTAGTGTCAGCGTACGGGTTAGGATTAGGGGACGGGTGAGGGTCAGGCTTCGGGGAAGGGTTAGGGTTAGGGTTCGGGCTAGGGTTAGGGTTAGGGGACGGGGACGGTTTAGGGTCCAGGTGAGGGTACGACAACGCTTTAGGGGGAGCGTACGTGTGAGGGCGTGGGTTAGTGTCAGCGTACGGGTTAGGATTAGGGGACGGGTGAGGGTCAGGCTTCGTGGAAGGGTTAGGGTTAGGGTTCGGGCTAGGGTTAGGGTTAGGGGACGGGGACGGTTTAGGGTCCAGGTGAGGGTACGACAACGCTTTAGGGGGAGCGTACGTGTGAGGGCGCGGGTTAGTGTCAGCGTACGGGTTAGGATTAGGGGACGGGTGAGGGTCAGGCTTCGGGGAAGGGTTAGGGTTAGGGTTCGGGCTAGGGTTAGGGATAGGGGACGGGGAAGGTTTAGGGTCCAGGTGAGGGTACGACAACGCTTTAGGGGGAGCGTACGTGTGAGGGCGCGGGTTAGTGTCCGCGTACTCCTTAGGATTAGGGGACGGGGGAGGGTCAGGCTTCGGAGAAGGGTTAGGGTTAGGGTTCGGGCTAGGGTTAGGGTTAGGGGACGGGGACGGTTTAGGGTCCAGGTGAGGGTACGACAACGCTTTAGGGGGAGCGTACGTGTGAGGGCGCGGGTTAGTGTCAGCGTACGGGTTAGGATTAGGGGACGGGTGAGGGTCAGGCTTCGGGGAAGGGTTAGGGTTAGGGTTCGGGCTAGGGTTAGGGTTAGGGGACGGGGACGGTTTAGGGTCCAGGTGAGGGTACGACAACGCTTTAGGGGGAGCGTACGTGTGAGGGCGCGGGTTAGTGTCAGCGTACGGGTTAGGATTAGGGGACGGGTGAGGGTCAGGCTTCGGGGAAGGGTTAGGGTTAGGGTTCGGGCTAGGGTTAGGGTTAGGGGACGGGGACGGTTTAGGGTCCAGGTGAGGGTACGACAACGCTTTAGGGGGAGCGTACGTGTGAGGGCGTGGGTTAGTGTCAGCGTACGGGTTAGGATTAGGGGACGGGTGAGGGTCAGGATTCGTGGAAGGGTTAGGGTTAGGGTTCGGGCTAGGGTTAGGGTTAGGGGACGGGGACGGTTTAGGGTCCAGGTGAGGGTACGACAACGCTTTAGGGGGAGCGTACGTGTGAGGGCGCGGGTTAGTGTCAGCGTACGGGTTAGGATTAGGGGACGGGTGAGGGTCAGGCTTCGGGGAAGGGTTAGGGTTAGGGTTCGGGCTAGGGTTAGGGATAGGGGACGGGGAAGGTTTAGGGTCCAGGTGAGGGTACGACAACGCTTTAGGGGGAGCGTACGTGTGAGGGCGCGGGTTAGTGTCCGCGTACTCCTTAGGATTAGGGGACGGGGGAGGGTCAGGCTTCGGGGAAGGGTTAGGGTTAGGGTTCGGGCTAGGGTTAGGGTTAGGGGACGGGGACGGTTTAGGGTCCAGGTGAGGGTACGACAACGCTTTAGGGGGAGCGTACGTGTGAGGGCGCGGGTTAGTGTCAGCGTACGGGTTAGGATTAGGGGACGGGTGAGGGTCAGGCTTCGGGGAAGGGTTAGGGTTAGGGTTCGGGCTAGGGTTAGGGTTAGGGGACGGGGACGGTTTAGGGTCCAGGTGAGGGTACGACAACGCTTTAGGGGGAGCGTACGTGTGAGGGCGCGGGTTAGTGTCAGCGTACGGGTTAGGATTAGGGGACGGGTGAGGGTCAGGCTTCGGGGAAGGGTTAGGGTTAGGGTTCGGGCTAGGGTTAGGGTTAGGGGACGGGGACGGTTTAGGGTCCAGGTGAGGGTACGACAACGCGTTAGGGGGAGCCTACGTGTGACGGCGCGGGTTAGTGTCAGCGTACGGGTTAGGATTAGGGGACGGGTGAGGGTCAGGCTTCGGGGAAGGGTTAGGGTTAGGGTTCGGGCTAGGGTTAGGGTTAGGGGACGGGGACGGTTTAGGGTCCAGGTGAGGGTACGACAACGCTTTAGGGGGAGCGTACGTGTGAGGGCGCGGGTTAGCGTCAGCGTACGGGTTAGGATTAGGGGACGGGTGAGGGTCAGGCTTCGGGGAAGGGTTAGGGTTAGGGTTCGGGCTAGGGTTAGGGTTAGGGGACGGGGACGGTTTAGGGTCCAGGTGAGGGTACGACAACGCTTTAGGGGGAGCGTACGTGTGAGGGCGCGGGTTAGTGTCAGCGTACGGGTTAGGATTAGGGGACGGGTGAGGGTCAGGCTTCGGGGAAGGGTTAGGGTTAGGGTTCGGGCTAGGGTTAGGGTTAGGGGACGGGGACGGTTTAGGGTCCTGGTGAGGGTGCGACAACGCTTTAGGGGGAGCGTACGTGTGAGGGCGCGGCTTAGCGTCAGCGTACGGGTTAGGATTAGGGGACGGGTGAGGGTCAAGCTTCGGGGAAGGGTTAGGGTTAGGGTTCGGGCTAGGGTTAGGGTTAGGGGACGGGGACGGTTTAGGGTCCAGGTGAGGGTACGACAACGCTTTAGGGGGAGCGTACGTGTGACGGCGCGGGTTAGTGTCAGCGTACGGGTTAGGATTAGGGGACGGGTGAGGGTCAGGCTTCGGGGAAGGGTTAGGGTTAGGGTTCGGGCTAGGGTTAGGGTTAGGGAACAGGGACGGTTTAGGGTCCAGGTGAGGGTACGACAACGCTTTAGGGGGAGCGTACGTGTGAGGGCGCGGGTTAGTGTCAGCGTACGGGTTAGGATTAGGGGACGGGTGAGGGTCAGGCTTCGGGGAAGGGTTAGGGTTAGGGTTCGGGCTAGGGTTAGGGTTAGGGGACGGGGACGGTTTAGGGTCCAGGTGAGGGTACGACAACGCTTTAGGGGGAGCGTACGTGTGAGGGCGCGGGTTAGTGTCAGCGTACGGGTTAGGATTAGGGGACGGGTGAGGGTCAGGCTTCGGGGAAGGGTTAGGGTTAGGGTTCGGGCTAGGGTTAGGGTTAGGGGACGGGGACGGTTTAGGGTCCAGGTGAGGGTACGACAACGCTTTAGGGGGAGCGTACGTGTGAGGGCGCGGGTTAGTGTCAGCGTACGGGTTAGGATTAGGGGACGGGTGAGGGTCAGGCTTCGGGGAAGGGTTAGGGTTAGGGTTCGGGCTAGGGTTAGGGTTAGGGGACGGGGATGGTTTAGGGTCCAGGTGAGGGTACGACAACGCTTTAGGGGGAGCGTACGTGTGAGGGCGCGGCTTAGTGTCAGCGTACGGGTTAGGATTAGGGGACGGGTGAGGGTCAGGCTTCGGGGAAGGGTTAGGGTTAGGGTTCGGGCTAGGGTTAGGGTTAGGGGACGGGGAAGATTTAGGGTCCAGGTGAGGGTACGACAACGCTTTAGGGGGAGCGTACGTGTGAGGGCGCGGGTTATTGTCCGCGTACTCCTTAGGATTAGGGGACGGGGGAGGGTCAGGCTTCGGGGAAGGGTTAGGGTTAGGGTTCGGGCTAGGGTTAGGGTTAGGGGACGGGGACGGTTTAGGGTCCAGGTGAGGGTACGACAACGCTTTAGGGGGAGCGTACGTGTGAGGGCGCGGGTTAGTGTCAGCGTACGGGTTAGGATTAGGGGACGGGTGAGGGTCAGGCTTCGGGGAAGGGTTAGGGTTAGGGTTCGGGCTAGGGTTAGGGTTAGGGGACGGGGACGGTTTAGGGTCCAGGTGAGGGTACGACAACGCTTTAGGGGGAGCGTACGTGTGAGGGCGCGGCTTAGTGTCAGCGTACGGGTTAGGATTAGGGGACGGGTGAGGGTCAGGCTTCGGGGAAGGGTTAGGGTTAGGGTTCGGGCTAGGGTTAGGGTTAGGGGACGGGGAAGGTTTAGGGTCCAGGTGAGGGTACGACAACGCTTTAGGGGGAGCGTACGTGTGAGGGCGCGGGTTATTGTCCGCGTACTCCTTAGGATTAGGGGACGGGGGAGGGTCAGGCTTCGGGGAAGGGTTAGGGTTAGGGTTCGGGCTAGGGTTAGGGTTAGGGGACGGGGACGGTTTAGGGTCCAGGTGAGGGTACGACAACGCTTTAGGGGGAGCGTACGTGTGAGGGCGCAGGTTAGTGTCAGCGTACAGGTTAGGATTAGGGGACGGGTGAGGGTCAGGCTTCGGGGAAGGGTTAGGGTTAGGGTTCGGGCTAGGGTTAGGGTTAGGGGACGGGGACGGTTTAGGGTCCAGGTGAGGGTACGACAACGCTTTAGGGGGAGCGTACGTGTGAGGGCGCGGGTTAGTGTCAGCGTACGGGTTAGGATTAGGGGACGGGTGAGGGTCAGGTTTCGGGGAAGGGTTAGGGTTAGGGTTCGGGCTAGGGTTAGGGTTAGGGGACGGGGACGGTTTAGGGTCCAGGTGAGGGTACGACAACGCTTTAGGGGGAGCGTACGTGTGAGGGCGCGGCTTAGTGTCAGCGTACGGGTTAGGATTAGGGGACGGGTGAGGGTCAGGCTTCGGGGAAGGGTTAGGGTTAGGGTTCGGGCTAGGGTTAGGGTTAGGGGACGGGGACTGTTTAGGGTCCAGGTGAGGGTACGACAACGCTTTAGGGGGAGCGTACGTGTGAGGGCGCGGGTTAGTGTCAGCGTACGGGTTAGGATTAGGGGACGGGTGAGGGTCAGGCTTCGGGGAAGGGTTAGGGTTAGGGTTCGGGCTAGGGTTAGGGTTAGGGGACGGGGACGGTTTAGGGTCCAGGTGAGGGTACGACAACGCTTTAGGGGGAGCGTACGTGTGAGGGCGCGGCTTAGTGTCAGCGTACGGTTTAGGATTAGGGGACGGGTGAGGGTCAGGCTTCGGGGAAGGGTTAGGGTTAGGGTTCGGGCTAGGGTTAGGGTTAGGGGACGGGGAAGGTTTAGGGTCCAGGTGAGGGTACGACAACGCTTTAGGGGGAGCGTACGTGTGAGGGCGCGGGTTATTGTCCGCGTACTCCTTAGGATTAGGGGACGGGGGAGGGTCAGGCTTCGGGGAAGGGTTAGGGTTAGGGTTCGGGCTAGGGTTAGGGTTAGGGGACGGGGACGGTTTAGGGTCCAGGTGAGGGTACGACAACGCTTTAGGGGGAGCGTACGTGTGAGGGCGCGGGTTAGTGTCAGCGTACGGGTTAGGATTAGGGGACGGGTGAGGGTCAGGCTTCGGGGAAGGGTTAGGGTTAGGGTTCGGGCTAGGGTTAGGGTTAGGGGACGGGGACGGTTTAGGGTCCAGGTGAGGGTACGACAACGCTTTAGGGGGAGCGTACGTGTGAGGGCGTGGGTTAGTGTCAGCGTACGGGTTAGGATTAGGGGACGGGTGAGGGTCAGGCTTCGGGGAAGGGTTAGGGTTAGGGTTCGGGCTAGGGTTAGGGTTAGGGGACGGGGACGGTTTAGGGTCCAGGTGAGGGTACGACAACGCTTTAGGGGGAGCGTACGTGTGAGGGCGCGGGTTAGTGTCAGCGTACGGGTTAGGATTAGGGGACGGGTGAGGGTCAGGCTTCGGGGAAGGGTTAGGGTTAGGGTTCGGGCTAGGGTTAGGGTTAGGGGACGGGGACTGTTTAGGGTCCAGGTGAGGGTACGACAACGCTTTAGGGGGAGCGTACGTGTGAGGGCGCGGGTTAGTGTCAGCGTACGGGTTAGGATTAGGGGACGGGTGAGGGTCAGGCTTCGGGGAAGGGTTAGGGTTATGGTTCGGGCTAGGGTTAGGGTTAGGGGACGGGGACGGTTTAGGGTCCAGGTGAGGGTACGACAACGCTTTAGGGGGAGCGTACGTGTGAGGGCGCGGGTTAGTGTCAGCGTACGGGTTAGGATTAGGGGACGGGTGAGGGTCAGGCTTCGGGGAAGGGTTAGGGTTAGGGTTCGGGCTAGGGTTAGGGTTAGGGGACGGGGACGGTTTAGGGTCCAGGTGAGGGTACGACAACGCTTTAGGGGGAGCGTACGTGTGAGGGCACGGCTTAGTGTCAGCGTACGGGTTAGGATTAGGGGACGGGTGAGGGTCAGGCTTCGGGGAAGGGTTAGGGTTAGGGTTCGGGCTAGGGTTAGGGTTAGGGGACGGGGACGGTTTAGGGTCCAGGTGAGGGTACGACAACGCTTTAGGGGGAGCGTACGTGTGAGGGCGCGGGTTATTGTCCGCGTACTCCTTAGGATTAGGGGACGGGGGAGGGTCAGGCTTCGGGGAAGGGTTAGGGTTAGGGTTCGGGCTAGGGTTAGGGTTAGGGGACGGGGACGGTTTAGGGTCCAGGTGAGGGTACGACAACGCTTTAGGGGGAGCGTACGTGTGAGGGCGCGGGTTAGTGTCAGCGTATGGGTTAGGATTAGGGGACGGGTGAGGGTCAGGCTTCGGGGAAGGTTTAGGGTTAGGGTTCGGGCTAGGGTTAGGGTTAGGGGACGGGGACGGTTTAGGGTCCAGGTGAGGGTACGACAACGCTTTAGGGGGAGCGTACGTGTGAGGGCGCGGCTTAGTGTCAGCGTACGGGTTAGGATTAGGGGACGGGTGAGGGTCAGGCTTCGGGGAAGGTTTAGGGTTAGGATTCGGGCTAGGGTTACGGTTAGGGGACGGGGAAGGTTTAGGGTCCAGGTGAGGGTACGACAACGCTTTAGGGGGAGCGTACGTGTGAGGGCGCGGGTTATTGTCCGCGTACTCCTTAGGATTAAGGGACGGGTGAGGGTCAGGCTTCGGGAAAGGGTTAGGGTTAGGGTTCGGGCTAGGGTTAGGGTTAGGGGACGGGGACGGTTTAGGGTCCAGGTGAGGGTACGACAACGCTTTAGGGGGAGCGTACGTGTGAGGGCGCGGGTTAGTGTCAGCGTACGGGTTAGGATTAGGGGACGGGTGAGTGTCAGGTTTCGGGGAAGGGTTAGGGTTAGGGTTCGGGCTAGGGTTAGGGTTAGGGGACGGGGACGGTTTAGGGTCCAGGTGAGGGTACGACAACGCTTTAGGGGGAGCGTACATGTGAGGGCACGGGTTAGTGTCAGCGTACGGGTTAGGATTAGGGGACGGGTGAGGGTCAGTCTTCGGGGAAGGGTTAGGGTTAGGGTTCGGGCTAGGGTTAGGGTTAGGGGACGGGGACAGTTTAGGGTCCAGGTGAGGGTACGACAACGCTTTAGGGGGAGCGTACGTGTGAGGGCGCGGGTTAGTGTCAGCGTACGGGTTAGGATTAGGGGACGGGTGAGGGTCAGGCTTCGGGGAAGGGTTAGGGTTAGGGTTCGGGCTAGGGTTAGGGTTAGGGGACGGGGACGGTTTAGGGTCCAGGTGAGGGTACGACAACGCTTTAGGGGGAGCGTACGTGTGAGGGCGCGGGTTAGTGTCAGCGTACGGGTTAGGATTAGGGGACGGGTGAGGGTCAGGCTTCGGGGAAGGGTTAGGGTTAGGGTTCGGGCTAGGGTTAGGGTTAGGGGACGGGGACGGTTTAGGGTCCAGGTGAGGGTACGACAACGCTTTAGGGGGAGCGTACGTGTGAGGGCGCGGGTTAGTGTCAGCGTACGGGTTAGGATTAGGGGACGGGTGAGGGTCAGGCTTCGGGGAAGGGTTAGGGTTAGGGTTCGGGCTAGGGTTAGGGTTAGGGGACGGGGACGGTTTAGGGTCCAGGTGAGGGTACGACAACGCTTTAGGGGGAGCGTACGTGTGAGGGCGCGGGTTAGTGTCAGCGTACGGGTTAGGATTAGGGGACGGGTGAGGGTCAGGCTTCGGGGAAGGGTTAGGGTTAGGGTTCGGGCTAGGGTTAGGGTTAGGGGACGGGGACGGTTTAGTGTCCAGGTGAGGGTACGACAACGCTTTAGGGGGAGCGTACGTGTGAGGGCGCGGGTTAGTGTCAGCGTACGGGTTAGGATTAGGGGACGGGTGAGGGTCAGGCTTCGGGGAAGGGTTAGGGTTAGGGTTCGGGCTAGGGTTAGGGTTAGGGGACGGGGACGGTTTAGGGTCCAGGTGAGGGTACGACAACGCTTTAGGGGGAGCGTACGGGTGAGGGCGCGGGTTAGTGTCAGCGTACGGGTTAGGATTAGGGGACAGGTGAGGGTCAGGCTTCGGGGAAGGGTTAGGGTTAGGGTTCGGGCTAGGGTTAGGGTTAGGGGACGGGGACGGTTTAGGGTCCAGGTGAGGGTACGACAACGCTTTAGGGGGAGCGTACGTGTGAGGGCGCGGCTTAGTGTCAGCGTACGGGTTAGGATTAGGGGACGGGTGAGGGTCAGGCTTCGGGGAAGGGTTAGGGTTAGGGTTCGGGCTAGGGTTAGGGTTAGGGGACGGGGACGGTTTAGGGTCCAGGTGAGGGTACGACAACGCGTTAGGGGGAGCGTACGTGTGACGGCGCGGGTTAGAGTCAGCGTACGGGTTAGGATTAGGGGACGGGTGAGGGTCAGGCTTCGGGGAAGGGTTAGGGTTAGGGTTCGGGCTAGGGTTAGGGTTAGGGGACGGGGACGGTTTAGGGTCCAGGTGAGGGTACGACAACGCTTTAGGGGGAGCGTACGTGTGAGGGCGCGGCTTAGTGTCAGCGTACGGGTTAGGATTAGGGGACGGGTGAGGGTCAGGCTTCGGGGAAGGGTTAGGGTTAGGGTTCGGGCTAGGGTTAGGGTTAGGGGACGGGGACGGTTTAGGGTCCAGGTGAGGGTACGACAACGCTTTAGGGGGAGCGTACGTGTGAGGGCGCGGGTTAGAGTCAGCGTACGGGTTAGGATTAGGGGACGGGTGAGGGTCAGGCTTCGGGGAAGGGTTAGGGTTAGGGTTCGGGCTAGGGTTAGGGTTAGGGGACGGGGACGGTTTAGGGTCCAGGTGAGGGTACGACAACGCTTTAGGGGGAGCGTACGTGTGAGGGCGCGGGTTAGTGTCCGCGTACGGGTTAGGATTAGGGGACGGGTGAGGGTCAGGCTTCGGGGAAGGGTTAGGGTTAGGGTTCGGGCTAGGGTTAGGGTTAGGGGACGGGGACTGTTTAGGGTCCAGGTGAGGGTACGACAACGCTTTAGGGGGAGCGTACGTGTGAGGGCGCGGGTTAGTGTCAGCGTACGGGTTAGGATTAGGGGACGGGTGAGGGTCAGGCTTCGGGGAAGGGTTAGGGTTAGGGTTCGGGCTAGGGTTAGGGTTAGGGGACGGGGACGGTTTAGGGTCCAGGTGAGGGTACGACAACGCTTTAGGGGGAGCGTACGTGTGAGGGCGCGGGTTAGTGTCAGCGTACGGGTTAGGATTAGGGGACGGGTGAGGGTCAGGCTTCGGGGAAGGGTTAGGGTTAGGGTTCGGGCTAGGGTTAGGGTTAGGGGACGGGGACGGTTTAGGGTCCAGGTGAGGGTACGACAACGCTTTAGGGGAAGCGTACGTGTGAGGGCGTGGGTTAGTGTCAGCGTACGGGTTAGGATTAGGGGACGGGTGAGGGTCAGGATTCGTGGAAGGGTTAGGGTTAGGGTTCGGGCTAGGGTTAGGGTTAGGGGACGGGGACGGTTTAGGGTCCAGGTGAGGGTACGACAACGCTTTAGGGGGAGCGTACGTGTGAGGGCGCGGGTTAGTGTCAGCGTACGGGTTAGGATTAGGGGACGGGTGAGGGTCAGGCTTCGGGGAAGGGTTAGGGTTAGGGTTCGGGCTAGGGTTAGGGATAGGGGACGGGGAAGGTTTAGGGTCCAGGTGAGGGTACGACAACGCTTTAGGGGGAGCGTACGTGTGAGGGCGCGGGTTAGTGTCCGCGTACTCCTTAGGATTAGGGGACGGGGGAGGGTCAGGCTTCGGGGAAGGGTTAGGGTTAGGGTTCGGGCTAGGGTTAGGGTTAGGGGACGGGGACGGTTTAGGGTCCAGGTGAGGGTACGACAACGCTTTAGGGGGAGCGTACGTGTGAGGGCGCGGGTTAGTGTCAGCGTACGGGTTAGGATTAGGGGACGGGTGAGGGTCAGGCTTCGGGGAAGGGTTAGGGTTAGGGTTCGGGCTAGGGTTAGGGTTAGGGGACGGGGACGGTTTAGGGTCCAGGTGAGGGTACGACAACGCTTTAGGGGGAGCGTATGTGTGAGGGCGCGGGTTAGTGTCAGCGTACGGGTTAGGATTAGGGGACGGGTGAGGGTCAGGCTTCGGGGAAGGGTTAGGGTTAGGGTTCGGGCTAGGGTTAGGGTTAGGGGACGGGGACGGTTTAGGGTCCAGGTGAGGGTACGACAACGCTTTAGGGGGAGCGTACGTGTGAGGGCGCGGGTTAGTGTCAGCGTACGGGTTAGGATTAGGGGACGGGTGAGGGTCAGGCTTCGGGGAAGGGTTAGGGTTAGGGTTCGGGCTAGGGTTAGGGTTAGGGGACGGGGACGGTTTAGGGTCCAGGTGAGGGTACGACAACGCGTTAGGGGGAGCCTACGTGTGACGGCGCGGGTTAGTGTCAGCGTACGGGTTAGGATTAGGGGACGGGTGAGGGTCAGGCTTCGGGGAAGGGTTAGGGTTAGGGTTCGGGCTAGGGTTAGGGTTAGGGGACGGGGACGGTTTAGGGTCCAGGTGAGGGTACGACAACGCTTTAGGGGGAGCGTACGTGTGAGGGCGCGGGTTAGCGTCAGCGTACGGGTTAGGATTAGGGGACGGGTGAGGGTCAGGCTTCGGGGAAGGGTTAGGGTTAGGGTTCGGGCTAGGGTTAGGGTTAGGGGACGGGGACGGTTTAGGGTCCAGGTGAGGGTACGACAACGCTTTAGGGGGAGCGTACGTGTGAGGGCGCGGGTTAGTGTCAGCGTACGGGTTAGGATTAGGGGACGGGTGAGGGTCAGGCTTCGGGGAAGGGTTAGGGTTAGGGTTCGGGCTAGGGTTAGGGTTAGGGGACGGGGACGGTTTAGGGTCCTGGTGAGGGTGCGACAACGCTTTAGGGGGAGCGTACGTGTGAGGGCGCGGCTTAGCGTCAGCGTACGGGTTAGGATTAGGGGACGGGTGAGGGTCAAGCTTCGGGGAAGGGTTAGGGTTAGGGTTCGGGCTAGGGTTAGGGTTAGGGGACGGGGACGGTTTAGGGTCCAGGTGAGGGTACGACAACGCTTTAGGGGGAGCGTACGTGTGACGGCGCGGGTTAGTGTCAGCGTACGGGTTAGGATTAGGGGACGGGTGAGGGTCAGGCTTCGGGGAAGGGTTAGGGTTAGGGTTCGGGCTAGGGTTAGGGTTAGGGAACAGGGACGGTTTAGGGTCCAGGTGAGGGTACGACAACGCTTTAGGGGGAGCGTACGTGTGAGGGCGCGGGTTAGTGTCAGCGTACGGGTTAGGATTAGGGGACGGGTGAGGGTCAGGCTTCGGGGAAGGGTTAGGGTTAGGGTTCGGGCTAGGGTTAGGGTTAGGGGACGGGGACGGTTTAGGGTCCAGGTGAGGGTACGACAACGCTTTAGGGGGAGCGTACGTGTGAGGGCGCGGGTTAGTGTCAGCGTACGGGTTAGGATTAGGGGACGGGTGAGGGTCAGGCTTCGGGGAAGGGTTAGGGTTCGGGCTAGGGTTAGGGTTAGGGGACGGGGACGGTTTAGGGTCCAGGTGAGGGTACGACAACGCTTTAGGGGGAGCGTACGTGTGAGGGCGCGGGTTAGTGTCAGCGTACGGGTTAGGATTAGGGGACGGGTGAGGGTCAGGCTTCGGGGAAGGGTTAGGGTTAGGGTTCGGGCTAGGGTTAGGGTTAGGGGACGGGGATGGTTTAGGGTCCAGGTGAGGGTACGACAACGCTTTAGGGGGAGCGTACGTGTGAGGGCGCGGCTTAGTGTCAGCGTACGGGTTAGGATTAGGGGACGGGTGAGGGTCAGGCTTCGGGGAAGGGTTAGGGTTAGGGTTCGGGCTAGGGTTAGGGTTAGCGGACGGGGAAGATTTAGGGTCCAGGTGAGGGTACGACAACGCTTTAGGGGGAGCGTACGTGTGAGGGCGCGGGTTATTGTCCGCGTACTCCTTAGGATTAGGGGACGGGGGAGGGTCAGGCTTCGGGGAAGGGTTAGGGTTAGGGTTCGGGCTAGGGTTAGGGTTAGGGGACGGGGACGGTTTAGGGTCCAGGTGAGGGTACGACAACGCTTTAGGGGGAGCGTACGTGTGAGGGCGCGGGTTAGTGTCAGCGTACGGGTTAGGATTAGGGGACGGGTGAGGGTCAGGCTTCGGGGAAGGGTTAGGGTTAGGGTTCGGGCTAGGGTTAGGGTTAGGGGACGGGGACGGTTTAGGGTCCAGGTGAGGGTACGACAACGCTTTAGGGGGAGCGTACGTGTGAGGGCGCGGCTTAGTGTCAGCGTACGGGTTAGGATTAGGGGACGGGTTAGGGTCAGGCTTCGGGGAAGGGTTAGGGTTAGGGTTCGGGCTAGGGTTAGGGTTAGGGGACGGGGAAGGTTTAGGGTCCAGGTGAGGGTACGACAACGCTTTAGGGGGAGCGTACGTGTGAGGGCGCGGGTTATTGTCCGCGTACTCCTTAGGATTAGGGGACGGGGGAGGGTCAGGCTTCGGGGAAGGGTTAGGGTTAGGGTTCGGGCTAGGGTTAGGGTTAGGGGACGGGGACGGTTTAGGGTCCAGGTGAGGGTACGACAACGCTTTAGGGGGAGCGTACGTGTGAGGGCGCAGGTTAGTGTCAGCGTACGGGTTAGGATTAGGGGACGGGTGAGGGTCAGGCTTCGGGGAAGGGTTAGGGTTAGGGTTCGGGCTAGGGTTAGGGTTAGGGGACGGGGACGGTTTAGGGTCCAGGTGAGGGTACGACAACGCTTTAGGGGGAGCGTACGTGTGAGGGCGCGGGTTAGTGTCAGCGTACTCCTTAGGATTAGGGGACGGGGGAGGGTCAGGCTTCGGGGAAGGGTTAGGGTTAGGGTTCGGGCTAGGGTTAGGGTTAGGGGACGGGGACGGTTTAGGGTCCAGGTGAGGGTACGACAACGCTTTAGGGGGAGCGTACGTGTGAGGGCGCGGGTTAGTGTCAGCGTACGGGTTAGGATTAGGGGACGGGTGAGGGTCAGGCTTCGGGGAAGGGTTAGGGTTAGGGTTCGGGCTAGGGTTAGGGTTAGGGGACGGGGACGGTTTAGGGTCCAGGTGAGGGTACGACAACGCTTTAGGGGGAGCGTACGTGTGAGGGCGTGGGTTAGTGTCAGCGTACGGGTTAGGATTAGGGGACGGGTGAGGGTCAGGCTTCGGGGAAGGGTTAGGGTTAGGGTTCGGGCTAGGGTTAGGGTTAGGGGACGGGGACGGTTTAGGGTCCAGGTGAGGGTACGACAACGCTTTAGGGGGAGCGTACGTGTGAGGGCGCGGGTTAGTGTCAGCGTACGGGTTAGGATTAGGGGACGGGTGAGGGTCAGGCTTCGGGGAAGGGTTAGGGTTAGGGTTCGGGCTAGGGTTAGGGTTAGGGGACGGGGACTGTTTAGGGTCCAGGTGAGGGTACGACAACGCTTTAGGGGGAGCGTACGTGTGAGGGCGCGGGTTAGTGTCAGCGTACGGGTTAGGATTAGGGGACGGGTGAGGGTCAGGCTTCGGGGAAGGGTTAGGGTTATGGTTCGGGCTAGGGTTAGGGTTAGGGGACGGGGACGGTTTAGGGTCCAGGTGAGGGTACGACAACGCTTTAGGGGGAGCGTACGTGTGAGGGCGCGGGTTAGTGTCAGCGTACGGGTTAGGATTAGGGGACGGGTGAGGGTCAGGCTTCGGGGAAGGGTTAGGGTTAGGGTTCGGGCTAGGGTTAGGGTTAGGGGACGGGGACGGTTTAGGGTCCAGGTGAGGGTACGACAACGCTTTAGGGGGAGCGTACGTGTGAGGGCACGGCTTAGTGTCAGCGTACGGGTTAGGATTAGGGGACGGGTGAGGGTCAGGCTTCGGGGAAGGGTTAGGGTTAGGGTTCGGGCTAGGGTTAGGGTTAGGGGACGGGGACGGTTTAGGGTCCAGGTGAGGGTACGACAACGCTTTAGGGGGAGCGTACGTGTGAGGGCGCGGGTTATTGTCCGCGTACTCCTTAGGATTAGGGGACGGGGGAGGGTCAGGCTTCGGGGAAGGGTTAGGGTTAGGGTTCGGGCTAGGGTTAGGGTTAGGGGACGGGGACGGTTTAGGGTCCAGGTGAGGGTACGACAACGCTTTAGGGGGAGCGTACGTGTGAGGGCGCGGGTTAGTGTCAGCGTACGGGTTAGGATTAGGGGACGGGTGAGGGTCAGGCTTCGGGGAAGGGTTAGGGTTAGGGTTCGGGCTAGGGTTAGGGTTAGGGGACGGGGACGGTTTAGGGTCCAGGTGAGGGTACGACAACGCTTTAGGGGGAGCGTACGTGTGAGGGCGCGGCTTAGTGTCAGCGTACGGGTTAGGATTAGGGGACGGGTGAGGGTCAGGCTTCGGGGAAGGTTTAGGGTTAGGATTCGGGCTAGGGTTACGGTTAGGGGACGGGGAAGGTTTAGGGTCCAGGTGAGGGTACGACAACGCTTTAGGGGGAGCGTACGTGTGAGGGCGCGGGTTATTGTCCGCGTACTCCTTAGGATTAGGGGACGGGTGAGGGTCAGGCTTCGGGAAAGGGTTAGGGTTAGGGTTCGGGCTAGGGTTAGGGTTAGGGGACGGGGACGGTTTAGGGTCCAGGTGAGGGTACGACAACGCTTTAGGGGGAGCGTACGTGTGAGGGCGCGGGTTAGTGTCAGCGTACGGGTTAGGATTAGGGGACGGGTGAGTGTCAGGTTTCGGGGAAGGGTTAGGGTTAGGGTTCGGGCTAGGGTTAGGGTTAGGGGACGGGGACGGTTTAGGGTCCAGGTGAGGGTACGACAACGCTTTAGGGGGAGCGTACATGTGAGGGCACGGGTTAGTGTCAGCGTACGGGTTAGGATTAGGGGACGGGTGAGGGTCAGGCTTCGGGGAAGGGTTAGGGTTAGGGTTCGGGCTAGGGTTAGGGTTAGGGGACGGGGACAGTTTAGGGTCCAGGTGAGGGTACGACAACGCTTTAGGGGGAGCGTACGTGTGAGGGCGCGGGTTAGTGTCAGCGTACGGGTTAGGATTAGGGGACGGGTGAGGGTCAGGCTTCGGGGAAGGGTTAGGGTTAGGGTTCGGGCTAGGGTTAGGGTTAGGGGACGGGGACGGTTTAGGGTCCAGGTGAGGGTACGACAACGCTTTAGGGGGAGCGTACGTGTGAGGGCGCGGGTTAGTGTCAGCGTACGGGTTAGGATTAGGGGACGGGTGAGGGTCAGGCTTCGGGGAAGGGTTAGGGTTAGGGTTCGGGCTAGGGTTAGGGTTAGGGGACGGGGACGGTTTAGGGTCCAGGTGAGGGTACGACAACGCTTTAGGGGGAGCGTACGTGTGAGGGCGCGGGTTAATGTCAGCGTACGGGTTAGGATTAGGGGACGGGTGAGGGTCAGGCTTCGGGGAAGGGTTAGGGTTAGGGTTCGGGCTAGGGTTAGGGTTAGGGGACGGGGACGGTTTAGGGTCCAGGTGAGGGTACGACAACGCTTTAGGGGGAGCGTACGTGTGAGGGCGCGGGTTAGTGTCAGCGTACGGGTTAGGATTAGGGGACAGGTGAGGGTCAGGCTTCGGGGAAGGGTTAGGGTTAGGGTTCGGGCTAGGGTTAGGGTTAGGGGACGGGGACGGTTTAGGGTCCAGGTGAGGGTACGACAACGCTTTAGGGGGAGCGTACGTGTGAGGGCGCGGCTTAGTGTCAGCGTACGGGTTAGGATTAGGGGACGGGTGAGGGTCAGGCTTCGGGGAAGGGTTAGGGTTAGGGTTCGGGCTAGGGTTAGGGTTAGGGGACGGGGACGGTTTAGGGTCCAGGTGAGGGTACGACAACGCGTTAGGGGGAGCGTACGTGTGACGGCGCGGGTTAGTGTCAGCGTATGGGTTAGGATTAGGGGACGGGTGAGGGTCAGGCTTCGGGGAAGGGTTAGGGTTAGGGTTCGGGCTAGGGTTAGGGTTAGGGGACGGGGACGGTTTAGGGTCCAGGTGAGGGTACGACAACGCTTTAGGGGGAGCGTACGTGTGAGGGCGCGGGTTAGTGTCAGCGTACGGGTTAGGATTAGGGGACGGGTGAGGGTCAGGCTTCGGGGAAGGGTTAGGGTTAGGGTTCGGGCTAGGGTTAGGGTTAGGGGACGGGGACGGTTTAGGGTCCAGGTGAGGGTACGACAACGCTTTAGGGGGAGCGTACGTGTGAGGGCGCGGGTTAGCGTCAGCGTACGGGTTAGGATTAGGGGACGGGTGAGGGTCAGGCTTCGGGGAAGGGTTAGGGTTAGGGTTCGGGCTAGGGTTAGGGTTAGGGGACGGGGACGGTTTAGGGTCCTGGTGAGGGTGCGACAACGCTTTAGGGGGAGCGTACGTGTGAGGGCGTGGCTTAGCGTCAGCGTACGGGTTAGGATTAGGGGACGGGTGAGGGTCAGGCTTCGGGGAAGGGTTAGGGTTAGGGTTCGGGCTAGGGTTAGGGTTAGGGGACGGGGACGGTTTAGGGTCCAGGTGAGGGTACCACAACGCTTTAGGGGGAGCGTACGTGTGAGGGCGCGGGTTAGTGTCAGCGTAAGGGTTAGGATTAGGGGACGGGTGAGGGTCAGGCTTCGGGGAAGGGTTAGGGTTAGGGTTCGGGCTAGGGTTAGGGTTAGGGGACGGGGACGGTTTAGGGTCCAGTTGAGGGTACGACAACGCTTTAGGGGGAGCGTACGTGTGAGGGCGCGGGTTAGTGTCAGCGTAAGGGTTAGGATTAGGGGACGGGTGAGGGTCAGGCTTCGGGGAAGGGTTAGGGTTAGGGTTCGGGCTAGGGTTAGGGTTAGGGGACGGGGACGGTTTAGGGTCCAGGTGAGGGTACGACAACGCTTTAGGGGGAGCGTACGTGTGAGGGCGCGGGTTAGAGTCAGCGTACGGGTTAGGATTAGGGGACGGGTGAGGGTCAGGCTTCGGGGAAGGGTTAGGGTTAGGGTTCGGGCTAGGGTTAGGGTTAGGGGACGGGGACGGTTTAGGGTCCAGGTGAGGGTACGACAACGCTTTAGGGGGAGCGTACGTGTGAGGGCGCGGGTTAGTGTCCGCGTACGGGTTAGGATTAGGGGACGGGTGAGGGTCAGGCTTCGGGGAAGGGTTAGGGTTAGGGTTCGGGCTAGGGTTAGGGTTAGGGGACGGGGACTGTTTAGGGTCCAGGTGAGGGTACGACAACGCTTTAGGGGGAGCGTACGTGTGAGGGCGCGGGTTAGTGTCAGCGTACGGGTTAGGATTAGGGAACGGGTGAGGGTCAGGCTTCGGGGAAGGGTTAGGGTTAGGGTTCGGGCTAGGGTTAGGGTTAGGGGACGGGGACGGTTTAGGGTCCAGGTGAGGGTACGACAACGCTTTAGGGGGAGCGTACGTGTGAGGGCGCGGGTTAGTGTCAGCGTACGGGTTAGGATTAGGGGACGGGTGAGGGTCAGGCTTCGGGGAAGGGTTAGGGTTAGGGTTCGGGCTAGGGTTAGGGTTAGGGGACGGGGACGGTTTAGGGTCCAGGTGAGGGTACGACAACGCTTTAGGGGGAGCGTACGTGTGAGGGCGCGGGTTAGTGTCAGCGTACGGGTTAGGATTAGGGGACGGGTGAGGGTCAGGCTTCGGGGAAGGGTTAGGGTTAGGGTTCGGGCTAGGGTTAGGGTTAGGGGACGGGGACGGTTTAGGGTCCCGGTGAGGGTACGACAACGCTTTAGGGGGAGCGTACGTGTGAGGGCGCGGGTTATTGTCCGCGTACTCCTTAGGATTAGGGGACGGGGGAGGGTCAGGCTTCGGGGAAGGGTTAGGGTTAGGGTTCGGGCTAGGGTTAGGGTTAGGGGACGGGGACGGTTTAGGGTCCAGGTGAGGGTACGACAACGCTTTAGGGGGAGCGTACGTGTGAGGGCGCGGGTTAGTGTCAGCGTACGGGTTAGGATTAGGGGACGGGTGAGGGTCAGGCTTCGGGGAAGTGTTAGGGTTAGGGTTCGGGCTAGGGTTAGGGTTAGGGGACGGGGACGGTTTAGGGTCCAGGTGAGGGTACGACAACGCTTTAGGGGGAGCGTACGTGTGAGGGCGCGGCTTAGTGTCAGCGTACGGGTTAGGATTAGGGGACGGGTGAGGGTCAGGCTTCGGGGAAGGGTTAGGGTTAGGGTTCGGGCTAGGGTTAGGGTTAGGGGACGGGGACGGTTTAGGGTCCAGTTGAGGGTACGACAACGCTTTAGGGGGAGCGTACGTGTGAGGGCGCGGGTTAGTGTCAGCGTACGGGTTAGGATTAGGGGACGGGTGAGGGTCAGGCTTCGGGGAAGGGTTAGGGTTAGGGTTCGGGCTAGGGTTAGGGTTAGGGGACGGGGACGGTTTAGGGTCCAGGTGAGGGTACGACAACGCTTTAGGGGGAGCGTACGTGTGAGGGCGCGGGTTAGTGTCAGCGTACGGGTTAGGATTAGGGGACGGGTGAGGGTCAGGCTTCGGGGAAGGGTTAGGGTTAGGGTTCGGGCTAGGGTTAGGGTTAGGGGACGGGGACGGTTTAGGGTCCAGGTGAGGGTACGACAACGCTTTAGGGGGAGCGTACGTGTGAGGGCGCGGGTTAGTGTCAGCGTACGGGTTAGGATTAGGGGACGGGTGAGGGTCAGGCTTCGGGGAAGGGTTAGGGTTAGGGTTCGGGCTAGGGTTAGGGTTAGGGGACGGGGACGGTTTAGGGTCCAGGTGAGGGTACGACAACGCTTTAGGGGGAGCGTACGTGTGAGGGCGCGGCTTAGTGTCAGCGTACGGGTTAGGATTAGGGGACGGGTGAGGGTCAGGCTTCGGGGAAGGGTTAGGGTTAGGGTTCGGGCTAGGGTTAGGGTTAGGGGACGGGGACGGTTTAGGGTCCAGGTGAGGGTACGACAACGCGTTAGGGGGAGCGTACGTGTGACGGCGCGGGTTAGTGTCAGCGTACGGGTTAGGATTAGGGGACGGGTGAGGGTCAGGCTTCGGGGAAGGGTTAGGGTTAGGGTTCGGGCTAGGGTTAGGGTTAGGGGACGGGGACGGTTTAGGGTCCAGGTGAGGGTACGACAACGCTTTAGGGGGAGCGTACGTGTGAGGGCGCGGGTTAGTGTCAGCGTACGGGTTAGGATTAGGGGACGGGTGAGGGTCAGGCTTCGGGGAAGGGTTAGGGTTAGGGTTCGGGCTAGGGTTAGGGTTAGGGGACGGGGACGGTTTAGGGTCCAGGTGAGGGTACGACAACGCTTTAGGGGGAGCGTACGTGTGAGGGCGCGGGTTAGCGTCAGCGTACGGGTTAGGATTAGGGGACGGGTGAGGGTCAGGCTTCGGGGAAGGGTTAGGGTTAGGGTTCGGGCTAGGGTTAGGGTTAGGGGACGGGGATGGTTTAGGGTCCAGGTGAGGGTACGACAACGCTTTAGGGGGAGCGTACGTGTGAGGGCGCGGGTTAGTGTCAGCGTACGGGTTAGGATTAGGGGACGGGTGAGGGTCAGGCTTCGGGGAAGGGTTAGGGTTAGGGTTTGGGCTAGGGTTAGGGTTAGGGGACGGGGACGGTTTAGGGTCCTGGTGAGGGTGCGACAACGCTTTAGGGGGAGCGTACGTGTGAGGGCGCGGCTTAGCGTCAGCGTACGGGTTAGGATTAGGGGACGGGTGAGGGTCAAGCTTCGGGGAAGGGTTAGGGTTAGGGTTCGGGCTAGGGTTAGGGTTAGGGGACGGGGACGGTTTAGGGTCCAGGTGAGGGTACGACAACGCTTTAGGGGGAGCGTACGTGTGACGGCGCAGGTTAGTGTCAGCGTACGGGTTAGGATTAGGGGACGGGTGAGGGTCAGGCTTCGGGGAAGGGTTAGGGTTAGGGTTCGGGCTAGGGTTAGGGTTAGGGAACAGGGACGGTTTAGGGTCCAGGTGAGGGTACGACAACGCTTTATGGGGAGCGTACGTGTGAGGGCGCGGGTTAGTGTCAGCGTACGGGTTAGGATTAGGGGACGGGTGAGGGTCAGGCTTCGGGGAAGGGTTAGGGTTAGGGTTCGGGCTAGGGTTAGGGTTAGGGGACGGGGACGGTTTAGGGTCCAGGTGAGGGTACGACAACGCTTTAGGGGGAGCGTACGTGTGAGGGCGCGGGTTAGTGTCAGCGTACGGGTTAGGATTAGGGGACGGGTGAGGGTCAGGCTTCGGGGAAGGGTTAGGGTTAGGGTTCGGGCTAGGGTTAGGGTTAGGAGACGGGGACGGTTTAGGGTCCAGGTGAGGGTACGACAACGCTTTAGGGGGAGCGTACGTGTGAGGGCGCGGGTTAGTGTCAGCGTACGGGTTAGGATTAGGGGACGGGTGAGGGTCAGGCTTCGGGGGAGGGTTAGGGTTAGGGTTCGGGCTAGGGTTAGGGTTAGGGGACGGGGACGGTTTAGGGTCCAGGTGAGGGTACGACAACGCTTTAGGGGGAGCGTACGTGTGAGGGCGCGGCTTAGTGTCAGCGTACGGGTTAGGATTAGGGGACGGGTGAGGGTCAGGCTTCGGGGAAGGGTTAGGGTTAGGGTTCGGGCTAGGGTTAGGGTTAGGGGACGGGGAAGATTTAGGGTCCAGGTGAGGGTACGACAACGCTTTAGGGGGAGCGTACGTGTGAGGGCGCGGGTTATTGTCCGCGTACTCCTTAGGATTAGGGGACGGGGGAGGGTCAGGCTTCGGGGAAGGGTTAGGGTTAGGGTTCGGGCTAGGGTTAGGGTTAGGGGACGGGGACGGTTTAGGGTCCAGGTGAGGGTACGACAACGCTTTAGGGGGAGCGTACGTGTGAGGGCGCGGGTTAGTGTCAGCGTTCGGGTTAGGATTAGGGGACGGGTGAGGGTCAGGCTTCGGGGAAGGGTTAGGGTTAGGGTTCGGGCTAGGGTTAGGGTTAGGGGACGGGGACGGTTTAGGGTCCAGGTGAGGGTACGACAACGCTTTAGGGGGAGCGTACGTGTGAGGGCGCGGCTTAGTGTCAGCGTACGGGTTAGGATTAGGGGACGGGTGAGGGTCAGGCTTCGGGGAAGGGTTAGGGTTAGGGTTCGGGCTAGGGTTAGGGTTAGGGGACGGGGACGGTTTAGGGTCCAGGTGAGGGTACGACAACGCTTTACGGGGAGCGTACGTGTGAGGGCGCGGGTTAGCGTCCGCGTACTCCTTAGGATTAGGGGACGGGGGAGGGTCAGGCTTCGGGGAAGGGTTAGGGTTAGGGTTCGGGCTAGGGTTAGGGTTAGGGGACGGGGACGGTTTAGGGTCCAGGTGAGGGTACGACAACGCTTTAGGGGGAGCGTACGTGTGAGGGCGCGGGTTAGTGTCAGCGTACGGGTTAGGATTAGGGGACGGGTGAGGGTCAGGCTTCGGGGAAGGGTTAGGGTTAGGGTTCGGGCTAGGGTTAGGGTTAGGGGACGGGGACGGTTTAGGGTCCTGGTGAGGGTGCGACAACGCTTTAGGGGGAGCGTACGTGTGAGGGCGCGGCTTAGCGTCAGCGTACGGGTTAGGATTAGGGGACGGGTGAGGGTCAAGCTTCGGGGAAGGGTTAGGGTTAGGGTTCGGGCTAGGGTTAGGGTTAGGGGACGGGGACGGTTTAGGGTCCAGGTGAGGGTACGACAACGCTTTAGGGGGAGCGTACGTGTGACGGCGCAGGTTAGTGTCAGCGTACGGGTTAGGATTAGGGGACGGGTGAGGGTCAGGCTTCGGGGAAGGGTTAGGGTTAGGGTTCGGGCTAGGGTTAGGGTTAGGGAACAGGGACGGTTTAGGGTCCAGGTGAGGGTACGACAACGCTTTATGGGGAGCGTACGTGTGAGGGCGCGGGTTAGTGTCAGCGTACGGGTTAGGATTAGGGGACGGGTGAGGGTCAGGCTTCGGGGAAGGGTTAGGGTTAGGGTTCGGGCTAGGGTTAGGGTTAGGGGACGGGGACGGTTTAGGGTCCAGGTGAGGGTACGACAACGCTTTAGGGGGAGCGTACGTGTGAGGGCGCGGGTTAGTGTCAGCGTACGGGTTAGGATTAGGGGACGGGTGAGGGTCAGGCTTCGGGGAAGGGTTAGGGTTAGGGTTCGGGCTAGGGTTAGGGTTAGTGGTCGGGGAAGGTTTAGGGTCCAGGTGAGGGTACGACAACGCTTTAGGGGGAGCGTACGTGTGAGGGCGCGGGTTATTGTCCGCGTACTCCTTAGGATTAGGGGACGGGGGAGGGTCAGGCTTCGGGGAAGGGTTAGGGTTAGGGTTCGGGCTAGGGTTAGGGTTAGGGGACGGGGACGGTTTAGGGTCCAGGTGAGGGTACGACAACGCTTTAGGGGGAGCGTACGTGTGAGGGCGCGGGTTAGTGTCAGCGTACGGGTTAGGATTAGGGGACGGGTGAGGGTCAGGCTTCGGGGAAGGGTTAGGGTTAGGGTTCGGGCTAGGGTTAGGGTTAGGGGACGGGGACGGTTTAGGGTCCAGGTGAGGGTACGACAACGCTTTAGGGGGTGCGTACGTGTGAGGGCGCGGATTAGTGTCAGCGTACGGGTTAGGATTAGGGGACGGGTGAGGGTCAGGCTTCGGGGAAGGGTTAGGGTTAGGGTTCGGGCTAGGGTTAGGGTTAGGGGACGGGGACGGTTTAGGGTCCAGGTGAGGGTACGACAACGCTTTAGGGGGAGCGTACGTGTGAGGGCGCGGGTTAGTGTCAGCGTACGGGTTAGGATTAGGGGACGGGTGAGGGTCAGGCTTCGGGGAAGGGTTAGGGTTAGAGTTCGGGCTAGGGTTAGGGTTAGGGGACGGGGACGGTTTAGGGTCCAGGTGAGGGTACGACAACGCTTTAGGGGGAGCGTACCTGTGAGGGCGCGGGTTAGTGTCAGCGTACGGGTTAGGATTAGGGGACGGGTGAGGGTCAGGCTTCGGGGAAGGTTTAGGGTTAGGGTTCGGGCTAGGGTTAGGGTTAGGGGACGGGGACGGTTTAGGGTCCAGGTGAGGGTACGACAACGCTTTAGGGGGAGCGTACGTGTGAGGGCGCGGGTTAGTGTCAGCGTACGGGTTAGGATTAGGGGACGGGTGAGGGTCAGGCTTCGGGGAAGGGTTAGGGTTAGGGTTCGGGCTAGGGTTAGGGTTAGGGGACGGGGACGGTTTAGGGTCCAGGTGAGGGTACGACAACGCTTTAGGGGGAGCGTACGTGTGAGGGCGTGGGTTAGTGTCAGCGTACTGGTTAGGATTAGGGGACGGGTGAGGGTCAGGCTTCGTGGAAGGGTTAGGGTTAGGGTTCGGGCTAGGGTTAGGGTTAGGGGACGGGGACGGTTTAGGGTCCAGGTGAGGGTACGACAACGCTTTAGGGGGAGCGTACGTGTGAGGGCGCGGGTTAGTGTCAGCGTACGGGTTAGGATTAGGGGACGGGTGAGGGTCAGGCTTCGGGGAAGGGTTAGGGTTAGGGTTCGGGCTAGGGTTAGGGATAGGGGACGGGGAAGGTTTAGGGTCCAGGTGAGGGTACGACAACGCTTTAGGGGGAGCGTACGTGTGAGGGCGCGGGTTAGTGTCCGCGTACTCCTTAGGATTAGGGGACGGGGGAGGGTCAGGCTTCGGGGAAGGGTTAGGGTTAGGGTTCGGGCTAGGGTTAGGGTTAGGGGACGGGGACGGTTTAGGGTCCAGGTGAGGGTACGACAACGCTTTAGGGGGAGCGTACGTGTGAGGGCGCGGGTTAGTGTCAGCGTACGGGTTAGGATTAGGGGACGGGTGAGGGTCAGGCTTCGGGGAAGGGTTAGGGTTAGGGTTCGGGCTAGGGTTAGGGTTAGGGGACGGGGACGGTTTAGGGTCCAGGTGAGGGTACGACAACGCTTTAGGGGGAGCGTACGTGTGAGGGCGCGGGTTAGTGTCAGCGTACGGGTTAGGATTAGGGGACGGGTGAGGGTCAGGCTTCGGGGAAGGGTTAGGGTTAGGGTTCGGGCTAGGGTTAGGGTTAGGGGACGGGGACGGTTTAGGGTCCAGGTGAGGGTACGACAACGCTTTAGGGGGAGCGTACGTGTGAGGGCGCGGGTTAGTGTCAGCGTACGGGTTAGGATTAGGGGACGGGTGAGGGTCAGGCTTCGGGGAAGGGTTAGGGTTAGGGTTCGGGCTAGGGTTAGGGTTAGGGGACGGGGACGGTTTAGGGTCCCGGTGAGGGTACGACAACGCTTTAGGGGGAGCGTACGTGTGAGGGCGCGGGTTATTGTCCGCGTACTCCTTAGGATTAGGGGACGGGGGAGGGTCAGGCTTCGGGGAAGGGTTAGGGTTAGGGTTCGGGCTAGGGTTAGGGTTAGGGGACGGGGACGGTTTAGGGTCCAGGTGAGGGTACGACAACGCTTTAGGGGGAGCGTACGTGTGAGGGCGCGGGTTAGTGTCAGCGTACGGGTTAGGATTAGGGGACGGGTGAGGGTCAGGCTTCGGGGAAGTGTTAGGGTTAGGGTTCGGGCTAGGGTTAGGGTTAGGGGACGGGGACGGTTTAGGGTCCAGGTGAGGGTACGACAACGCTTTAGGGGGAGCGTACGTGTGAGGGCGCGGCTTAGTGTCAGCGTACGGGTTAGGATTAGGGGACGGGTGAGGGTCAGGCTTCGGGGAAGGGTTAGGGTTAGGGTTCGGGCTAGGGTTAGGGTTAGGGGACGGGGACGGTTTAGGGTCCAGTTGAGGGTACGACAACGCTTTAGGGGGAGCGTACGTGTGAGGGCGCGGGTTAGTGTCAGCGTACGGGTTAGGATTAGGGGACGGGTGAGGGTCAGGCTTCGGGGAAGGGTTAGGGTTAGGGTTCGGGCTAGGGTTAGGGTTAGGGGACGGGGACGGTTTAGGGTCCAGGTGAGGGTACGACAACGCTTTAGGGGGAGCGTACGTGTGAGGGCGCGGGTTAGTGTCAGCGTACGGGTTAGGATTAGGGGACGGGTGAGGGTCAGGCTTCGGGGAAGGGTTAGGGTTAGGGTTCGGGCTAGGGTTAGGGTTAGGGGACGGGGACGGTTTAGGGTCCAGGTGAGGGTACGACAACGCTTTAGGGGGAGCGTACGTGTGAGGGCGCGGGTTAGTGTCAGCGTACGGGTTAGGATTAGGGGACGGGTGAGGGTCAGGCTTCGGGGAAGGGTTAGGGTTAGGGTTCGGGCTAGGGTTAGGGTTAGGGGACGGGGACGGTTTAGGGTCCAGGTGAGGGTACGACAACGCTTTAGGGGGAGCGTACGTGTGAGGGCGCGGCTTAGTGTCAGCGTACGGGTTAGGATTAGGGGACGGGTGAGGGTCAGGCTTCGGGGAAGGGTTAGGGTTAGGGTTCGGGCTAGGGTTAGGGTTAGGAGACGGGGACGGTTTAGGGTCCAGGTGAGGGTACGACAACGCTTTAGGGGGAGCGTACGTGTGAGGGCGCGGGTTAGCGTCAGCGTACGGGTTAGGATTAGGGGACGGGTGAGGGTCAGGCTTCGGGGAAGGGTTAGGGTTAGGGTTCGGGCTAGGGTTAGGGTTAGGGGACGGGGATGGTTTAGGGTCCAGGTGAGGGTACGACAACGCTTTAGGGGGAGCGTACGTGTGAGGGCGCGGGTTAGTGTCAGCGTACGGGTTAGGATTAGGGGACGGGTGAGGGTCAGGCTTCGGGGAAGGGTTAGGGTTAGGGTTTGGGCTAGGGTTAGGGTTAGGGGACGGGGACGGTTTAGGGTCCTGGTGAGGGTGCGACAACGCTTTAGGGGGAGCGTACGTGTGAGGGCGCGGCTTAGCGTCAGCGTACGGGTTAGGATTAGGGGACGGGTGAGGGTCAAGCTTCGGGGAAGGGTTAGGGTTAGGGTTCGGGCTAGGGTTAGGGTTAGGGGACGGGGACGGTTTAGGGTCCAGGTGAGGGTACGACAACGCTTTAGGGGGAGCGTACGTGTGACGGCGCAGGTTAGTGTCAGCGTACGGGTTAGGATTAGGGGACGGGTGAGGGTCAGGCTTCGGGGAAGGGTTAGGGTTAGGGTTCGGGCTAGGGTTAGGGTTAGGGAACAGGGACGGTTTAGGGTCCAGGTGAGGGTACGACAACGCTTTATGGGGAGCGTACGTGTGAGGGCGCGGGTTAGTGTCAGCGTACGGGTTAGGATTAGGGGACGGGTGAGGGTCAGGCTTCGGGGAAGGGTTAGGGTTAGGGTTCGGGCTAGGGTTAGGGTTAGGGGACGGGGACGGTTTAGGGTCCAGGTGAGGGTACGACAACGCTTTAGGGGGAGCGTACGTGTGAGGGCGCGGGTTAGTGTCAGCGTACGGGTTAGGATTAGGGGACGGGTGAGGGTCAGGCTTCGGGGAAGGGTTAGGGTTAGGGTTCGGGCTAGGGTTAGGGTTAGGAGACGGGGACGGTTTAGGGTCCAGGTGAGGGTACGACAACGCTTTAGGGGGAGCGTACGTGTGAGGGCGCGGGTTAGTGTCAGCGTACGGGTTAGGATTAGGGGACGGGTGAGGGTCAGGCTTCGGGGGAGGGTTAGGGTTAGGGTTCGGGCTAGGGTTAGGGTTAGGGGACGGGGACGGTTTAGGGTCCAGGTGAGGGTACGACAACGCTTTAGGGGGAGCGTACGTGTGAGGGCGCGGCTTAGTGTCAGCGTACGGGTTAGGATTAGGGGACGGGTGAGGGTCAGGCTTCGGGGAAGGGTTAGGGTTAGGGTTCGGGCTAGGGTTAGGGTTAGGGGACGGGGAAGATTTAGGGTCCAGGTGAGGGTACGACAACGCTTTAGGGGGAGCGTACGTGTGAGGGCGCGGGTTATTGTCCGCGTACTCCTTAGGATTAGGGGACGGGGGAGGGTCAGGCTTCGGGGAAGGGTTAGGGTTAGGGTTCGGGCTAGGGTTAGGGTTAGGGGACGGGGACGGTTTAGGGTCCAGGTGAGGGTACGACAACGCTTTAGGGGGAGCGTACGTGTGAGGGCGCGGGTTAGTGTCAGCGTTCGGGTTAGGATTAGGGGACGGGTGAGGGTCAGGCTTCGGGGAAGGGTTAGGGTTAGGGTTTGGGCTAGGGTTAGGGTTAGGGGACGGGGACGGTTTAGGGTCCAGGTGAGGGTACGACAACGCTTTAGGGGGAGCGTACGTGTGAGGGCGCGGCTTAGTGTCAGCGTACGGGTTAGGATTAGGGGACGGGTGAGGGTCAGGCTTCGGGGAAGGGTTAGGGTTAGGGTTCGGGCTAGGGTTAGGGTTAGGGGACGGGGACGGTTTAGGGTCCAGGTGAGGGTACGACAACGCTTTACGGGGAGCGTACGTGTGAGGGCGCGGGTTAGCGTCCGCGTACTCCTTAGGATTAGGGGACGGGGGAGGGTCAGGCTTCGGGGAAGGGTTAGGGTTAGGGTTCGGGCTAGGGTTAGGGTTAGGGGACGGGGACGGTTTAGGGTCCAGGTGAGGGTACGACAACGCTTTAGGGGGAGCGTACGTGTGAGGGCGCGGGTTAGTGTCAGCGTACGGGTTAGGATTAGGGGACGGGTGAGGGTCAGGCTTCGGGGAAGGGTTAGGGTTAGGGTTCGGGCTAGGGTTAGGGTTAGGGGACGGGGACGGTTTAGGGTCCTGGTGAGGGTGCGACAACGCTTTAGGGGGAGCGTACGTGTGAGGGCGCGGCTTAGCGTCAGCGTACGGGTTAGGATTAGGGGACGGTTGAGGGTCAAGCTTCGGGGAAGGGTTAGGGTTAGGGTTCGGGCTAGGGTTAGGGTTAGGGGACGGGGACGGTTTAGGGTCCAGGTGAGGGTACGACAACGCTTTAGGGGAGCGTACGTGTGACGGCGCAGGTTAGTGTCAGCGTACGGGTTAGGATTAGGGGACGGGTGAGGGTCAGGCTTCGGGGAAGGGTTAGGGTTAGGGTTCGGGCTAGGGTTAGGGTTAGGGAACAGGGACGGTTTAGGGTCCAGGTGAGGGTACGACAACGCTTTATGGGGAGCGTACGTGTGAGGGCGCGGGTTAGTGTCAGCGTACGGGTTAGGATTAGGGGACGGGTGAGGGTCAGGCTTCGGGGAAGGGTTAGGGTTAGGGTTCGGGCTAGGGTTAGGGTTAGGGGACGGGGACGGTTTAGGGTCCAGGTGAGGGTACGACAACGCTTTAGGGGGAGCGTACGTGTGAGGGCGCGGCTTAGTGTCAGCGTACGGGTTAGGATTAGGGGACGGGTGAGGGTCAGGCTTCGGGGAAGGGTTAGGGTTAGGGTTCGGGCTAGGGTTAGGGTTAGTGGTCGGGGAAGGTTTAGGGTCCAGGTGAGGGTACGACAACGCTTTAGGGGGAGCGTACGTGTGAGGGCGCGGGTTATTGTCCGCGTACTCCTTAGGATTAGGGGACGGGGGAGGGTCAGGCTTCGGGGAAGGGTTAGGGTTAGGGTTCGGGCTAGGGTTAGGGTTAGGGGACGGGGACGGTTTAGGGTCCAGGTGAGGGTACGACAACGCTTTAGGGGGAGCGTACGTGTGAGGGCGCGGGTTAGTGTCAGCGTACGGGTTAGGATTAGGGGACGGGTGAGGGTCAGGCTTCGGGGAAGGGTTAGGGTTAGGGTTCGGGCTAGGGTTAGGGTTAGGGGACGGGGACGGTTTAGGGTCCAGGTGAGGGTACGACAACGCTTTAGGGGGTGCGTACGTGTGAGGGCGCGGATTAGTGTCAGCGTACGGGTTAGGATTAGGGGACGGGTGAGGGTCAGGCTTCGGGGAAGGGTTAGGGTTAGGGTTCGGGCTAGGGTTAGGGTTAGGGGACGGGGACGGTTTAGGGTCCAGGTGAGGGTACGACAACGCTTTAGGGGGAGCGTACGTGTGAGGGCGCGGGTTAGTGTCAGCGTACGGGTTAGGATTAGGGGACGGGTGAGGGTCAGGCTTCGGGGAAGGGTTAGGGTTAGAGTTCGGGCTAGGGTTAGGGTTAGGGGACGGGGACGGTTTAGGGTCCAGGTGAGGGTACGACAACGCTTTAGGGGGAGCGTACCTGTGAGGGCGCGGGTTAGTGTCAGCGTACGGGTTAGGATTAGGGGACGGGTGAGGGTCAGGCTTCGGGGAAGGTTTAGGGTTAGGGTTCGGGCTAGGGTTAGGGTTAGGGGACGGGGACGGTTTAGGGTCCAGGTGAGGGTACGACAACGCTTTAGGGGGAGCGTACGTGTGAGGGCGCGGGTTAGTGTCAGCGTACGGGTTAGGATTAGGGGACGGGGGAGGGTCAGGCTTCGGGGAAGGGTTAGGGTTAGGGTTCGGGCTAGGGTTAGGGTTAGGGGACGGGGACGGTTTAGGGTCCAGGTGAGGGTACGACAACGCTTTAGGGGGAGCGTACGTGTGAGGGCGTGGGTTAGTGTCAGCGTACTGGTTAGGATTAGGGGACGGGTGAGGGTCAGGCTTCGTGGAAGGGTTAGGGTTAGGGTTCGGGCTAGGGTTAGGGTTAGGGGACGGGGACGGTTTAGGGTCCAGGTGAGGGTACGACAACGCTTTAGGGGGAGCGTACGTGTGAGGGCGCGGGTTAGTGTCAGCGTACGGGTTAGGATTAGGGGACGGGTGAGGGTCAGGCTTCGGGGAAGGGTTAGGGTTAGGGTTCGGGCTAGGGTTAGGGATAGGGGACGGGGAAGGTTTAGGGTCCAGGTGAGGGTACGACAACGCTTTAGGGGGAGCGTACGTGTGAGGGCGCGGGTTAGTGTCCGCGTACTCCTTAGGATTAGGGGACGGGGGAGGGTCAGGCTTCGGGGAAGGGTTAGGGTTAGGGTTCGGGCTAGGGTTAGGGTTAGGGGACGGGGACGGTTTAGGGTCCAGGTGAGGGTACGACAACGCTTTAGGGGGAGCGTACGTGTGAGGGCGCGGGTTAGTGTCAGCGTACGGGTTAGGATTAGGGGACGGGTGAGGGTCAGGCTTCGGGGAAGGGTTAGGGTTAGGGTTCGGGCTAGGGTTAGGGTTAGGGGACGGGGACGGTTTAGGGTCCAGGTGAGGGTACGACAACGCTTTAGGGGGAGCGTACGTGTGAGGGCGCGGGTTAGTGTCAGCGTACGGGTTAGGATTAGGGGACGGGTGAGGGTCAGGCTTCGGGGAAGGGTTAGGGTTAGGGTTCGGGCTAGGGTTAGGGTTAGGGGACGGGGACGGTTTAGGGTCCAGGTGAGGGTACGACAACGCTTTAGGGGGAGCGTACGTGTGAGGGCGCGGGTTAGTGTCAGCGTACGGGTTAGGATTAGGGGACGGGTGAGGGTCAGGCTTCGGGGAAGGGTTAGGGTTAGGGTTCGGGCTAGGGTTAGGGTTAGGGGACGGGGACGGTTTAGGGTCCAGGTGAGGGTACGACAACGCGTTAGGGGGAGCCTACGTGTGACGGCGCGGGTTAGTGTCAGCGTACGGGTTAGGATTAGGGGACGGGTGAGGGTCAGGCTTCGGGGAAGGGTTAGGGTTAGGGTTCGGGCTAGGGTTAGGGTTAGGGGACGGGGACGGTTTAGGGTCCAGGTGAGGGTACGACAACGCTTTAGGGGGAGCGTACGTGTGAGGGCGCGGGTTAGCGTCAGCGTACGGGTTAGGATTAGGGGACGGGTGAGGGTCAGGCTTCGGGGAAGGGTTAGGGTTAGGGTTCGGGCTAGGGTTAGGGTTAGGGGACGGGGACGGTTTAGGGTCCAGGTGAGGGTACGACAACGCTTTAGGGGGAGCGTACGTGTGAGGGCGCGGGTTAGTGTCAGCGTACGGGTTAGGATTAGGGGACGGGTGAGGGTCAGGCTTCGGGGAAGGGTTAGGGTTAGGGTTCGGGCTAGGGTTAGGGTTAGGGGACGGGGACGGTTTAGGGTCCTGGTGAGGGTGCGACAACGCTTTAGGGGGAGCGTACGTGTGAGGGCGCGGCTTAGCGTCAGCGTACGGGTTAGGATTAGGGGACGGGTGAGGGTCAGGCTTCGGGGAAGGGTTAGGGTTAGGGTTCGGGCTAGGGTTAGGGTTAGGGGACGGGGACGGTTTAGGGTCCAGGTGAGGGTTCGACAACGCTTTAGGGGGAGCGTACGTGTGACGGCGCGGGTTAGTGTCAGCGTACGGGTTAGGATTAGGGGACGGGTGAGGGTCAGGCTTCGGGGAAGGGTTAGGGTTAGGGTTCGGGCTAGGGTTAGGGTTAGGGAACAGGGACGGTTTAGGGTCCAGGTGAGGGTACGACAACGCTTTAGGGGGAGCGTACGTGTGAGGGCGCGGGTTAGTGTCAGCGTACGGGTTAGGATTAGGGGACGGGTGAGGGTCAGGCTTCGGGGAAGGGTTAGGGTTAGGGTTCGGGCTAGGGTTAGGGTTAGGGGACGGGGACGGTTTAGGGTCCAGGTGAGGGTACGACAACGCTTTAGGGGGAGCGTACGTGTGAGGGCGCGGGTTGGTGTCAGCGTACGGGTTAGGATTAGGGGACGGGTGAGGGTCAGGCTTCGGGGAAGGGTTAGGGTTAGGGTTCGGGCTAGGGTTAGGGTTAGGGGACGGGGACGGTTTAGGGTCCAGGTGAGGGTACGACAACGCTTTAGGGGGAGCGTACGTGTGAGGGCGCGGGTTAGTGTCAGCGTACGGGTTAGGATTAGGGGACGGGTGAGGGTCAGGCTTCGGGGAAGGGTTAGGGTTAGGGTTCGGGCTAGGGTTAGGGTTAGGGGACGGGGACGGTTTAGGGTCCAGGTGAGGGTACGACAACGCTTTAGGGGGAGCGTACGTGTGAGGGCGCGGCTTAGTGTCAGCGTACGGGTTAGGATTAGGGGACGGGTGAGGGTCAGGCTTCGGGGAAGGGTTAGGGTTAGGGTTCGGGCTAGGGTTAGGGTTAGGGGACGGGGAAGATTTAGGGTCCAGGTGAGGGTACGACAACGCTTTAGGGGGAGCGTACGTGTGAGGGCGCGGGTTATTGTCCGCGTACTACTTAGGATTAGGGGACGGGGGAGGGTCAGGCTTCGGGGAAGGGTTAGGGTTAGGGTTCGGGCTAGGGTTAGGGTTAGGGGACGGGGACGGTTTAGGGTCCAGGTGAGGGTACGACAACGCTTTAGGGGGAGCGTACGTGTGAGGGCGCGGGTTAGTGTCAGCGTACGGGTTAGGATTAGGGGACGGGTGAGGGTCAGGCTTCGGGGAAGGGTTAGGGTTAGGGTTCGGGCTAGGGTTAGGGTTAGGGGACGGGGACGGTTTAGGGTCCAGGTGAGGGTACGACAACGCTTTAGGGGGAGCGTACGTGTGAGGGCGCGGCTTAGTGTCAGCGTACGGGTTAGGATTAGGGGACGGGTGAGGGTCAGGCTTCGGGGAAGGGTTAGGGTTAGGGTTCGGGCTAGGGTTAGGGTTAGGGGACGGGGACGGTTTAGGGTCCAGGTGAGGGTACGACAACGCTTTAGGGGGAGCGTACGTGTGAGGGCGCGGGTTATTGTCCGCGTACTCCTTAGGATTAGGGGACGGGGGAGGGTCAGGCTTCGGGGAAGGGTTAGGGTTAGGGTTCGGGCTAGGGTTAGGGTTAGGGGACGGGGAAGGTTTAGGGTCCAGGTGAGGGTACGACAACGCTTTAGGGGGAGCGTACGTGTGAGGGCGCGGGTTATTGTCCGCGTACTCCTTAGGATTAGGGGACGGGGGAGGGTCAGGCTTCGGGGAAGGGTTAGGGTTAGGGTTCGGGCTAGGGTTAGGGTTAGGGGACGGGGACGGTTTAGGGTCCAGGTGAGGGTACGACAACGCTTTAGGGGGAGCGTACGTGTGAGGGCGCGGGTTAGTGTCAGCGTACGGGTTAGGATTAGGGGACGGGTGAGGGTCAGGCTTCGGGGAAGGGTTAGGGTTAGGGTTCGGGCTAGGGTTAGGGTTAGGGGACGGGGACGGTTTAGGGTCCAGGTGAGGGTACGACAACGCTTTAGGGGGAGCGTACGTGTGAGGGCGCGGGTTAGTGTCAGCGTACGGGTTAGGATTAGGGGACGGGTGAGGGTCAGGCTTCGGGGAAGGGTTAGGGTTAGGGTTCGGGCTAGGGTTAGGGTTAGGGGACGGGGACGGTTTAGGGTCCAGGTGAGGGTACGACAACGCTTTAGGGGGAGCGTACGTGTGAGGGCGCGGGTTAGTGTCAGCGTACGGGTTAGGATTAGGGGACGGGTGAGGGTCAGGCTTCGGGGAAGGGTTAGGGTTAGGGTTCGGGCTAGGGTTAGGGTTAGGGGACGGGGACGGTTTAGGGTCCAGGTGAGGGTACGACAACGCTTTAGGGGGAGCGTACGTGTGAGGGCGCGGCTTAGTGTCAGCGTACGGGTTAGGATTAGGGGACGGGTGAGGGTCAGGCTTCGGGGAAGGGTTAGGGTTAGGGTTCGGGCTAGGGTTAGGGTTAGGGGACGGGGACGGTTTAGGGTCCAGGTGAGGGTACGACAACGCGTTAGGGGGAGCGTACGTGTGAGGGCGCGGGTTAGTGTCAGCGTACGGGTTAGGATTAGGGGACGGGTGAGGGTCAGGCTTCGGGGAAGGGTTAGGGTTAGGGTTCGGGCTAGGGATAGGGTTAGGGGACGGGGACGGTTTAGGGTCCAGGTGAGGGTACGACAACGCTTTAGGGGGAGCGTACGTGTGAGGGCGCGGGTTAGTGTCAGCGTACGGGTTAGGATTAGGGGACGGGTGAGGGTCAGGCTTCGGGGAAGGGTTAGGGTTAGGGTTCGGGCTAGGGTTAGGGTTAGGGGACGGGGACGGTTTAGGGTCCAGGTGAGGGTACGACAACGCTTTAGGGGGAGCGTACGTGTGAGGGCGCGGGTTAGTGTCAGCGTACTCCTTAGGATTAGGGGACGGGGGAGGGTCAGGCTTCGGGGAAGGGTTAGGGTTAGGGTTCGGGCTAGGGTTAGGGTTAGGGGACGGGGACGGTTTAGGGTCCAGGTGAGGGTACGACAACGCTTTAGGGGGAGCGTAAGTGTGAGGGCGCGGGTTAGTGTCAGCGTACGGGTTAGGATTAGGGGACGGGTGAGGGTCAGGCTTCGGGGAAGGGTTAGGGTTAGGGTTCGGGCTAGGGTTAGGGTTAGGGGACGGGGACGGTTTAGGGTCCAGGTGAGGGTACGACAACGCTTTAGGGGGAGCGTACGTGTGAGGGCGCGGCTTAGTGTCAGCGTACGGGTTAGGATTAGGGGACGGGTGAGGGTCAGGCTTCGGGGAAGGGTTAGGGTTAGGATTCGGGCTAGGGTTAGGGTTAGGGGACGGGGAAGGTTTAGGGTCCAGGTGAGGGTACGACAACGCTTTAGGGGGAGCGTACGTGTGAGGGCGCGGGTTGTTGTCCGCGTACTCCTTAGGATTAGGGGACGGGTGAGGGTCAGGCTTCGGGGAAGGGTTAGGGTTAGGGTTCGGGCTAGGGTTAGGGTTAGGGGACGGGGACGGTTTAGGGTCCAGGTGAGGGTACGACAACGCTTTAGGGGGAGCGTACGTGTGAGGGCGCGGGTTAGTGTCAGCGTACGGGTTAGGATTAGGGGACGGGTGAGGGTCAGGCTTCGGGGAAGGGTTAGGGTTAGGGTTCGGGCTAGGGTTAGGGTCAGGGGACGGGGACGGTTTAGGGTCCAGGTGAGGGTACGACAACGCTTTAGGGGGAGCGTACGTGTGAGGGCGCGGGTTAGTGTCAGCGTACGGGTTAGGATTAGGGGACGGGTGAGGGTCAGGCTTCGGGGAAGGGTTAGGGTTAGGGTTCGGGCTAGGGTTAGGGTTAGGGGACGGGGACGGTTTAGGGTCCAGGTGAGGGTACGACAACGCTTTTGGGGGAGCGTACGTGTGAGGGCGCGGGTTAGGGTCAGCGTACGCGTTAGGATTAGGGGACGGGTGAGTGTCAGGCTTCGGGGAAGGGTTAGGGTTAGGGTTCGGGCTAGGATTAGGGTTAGGGGACGGGGACGGTTTAGGGTCCAGGTGAGGGTACGACAACGCTTTAGGGGGAGCGTACGTGTGAGGGCGCGGGTTAGTGTCAGCGAACGGGTTAGGATTAGGGGACGGGTGAGGGTCAGGCTTCGGGGAAGGGTTAGGGTTAGGGTTCGGGCTAGGGTTAGGGTTAGGGGACGGGGACGGTTTAGGGTCCAGGTGAGGGTACGACAACGCTTTAGGGGGAGCGTACGTGTGAGGGCGCGGGTTAGTGTCAGCGTACGGGTTAGGATTAGGGGACGGGTGAGGGTCAGGCTTCGGGGAAGGGTTAGGGTTAGGGTTCGGGCTAGGGTTAGGGTTAGGGGACGGGGAAGGTTTAGGGTCCAGGTGAGGGTACGACAACGCTTTAGGGGGAGCGTACGTGTGAGGGCGCGGGTTATTGTCCGCGTACTCCTTAGGATTAGGGGACGGGGGAGGGTCAGGCTTCGGGGAAGGGTTAGGGTTAGGGTTCGGGCTAGGGTTAGGGTTAGGGGACGGGGACGGTTTAGGGTCCAGGTGAGGGTACGACAACGCTTTAGGGGGAGCGTACGTGTGAGGGCGCGGGTTAGTGTCAGCGTACGGGTTAGGATTAGAGGACGGGTGAGGGTCAGGCTTCGGGGAAGGGTTAGGGTTAGGGTTCGGGCTAGGGTTAGGGTTAGGGGACGGGGACGGTTTAGGGTCCAGGTGAGGGTACGACAACGCTTTAGGGGGAGCGTACGTGTGAGGGCGCGGGTTAGTGTCAGCGTATGGGTTAGGATTAGGGGACGGGTGAGGGTCAGGCTTCGGGGAAGGGTTAGGGTTCGGGCTAGGGTTAGGGTTAGGGGACGGGGACTGTTTAGGGTCCAGGTGAGGGTACGACAACGCTTTAGGGGGAGCGTACGTGTGAGGGCGCGGGTTAGTGTCAGCGTACGGGTTAGGATTAGGGGACGGGTGAGGGTCAGGATTCGGGGAAGGGTTAGGGTTAGGGTTCGGGCTAGGGTTAGGGTTAGGGGACGGGGACGGTTTAGGGTCCAGGTGAGGGTACGACAACGCTTTAGGGGGAGCGTACGTGTGAGGGCGCGGGTTAGTGTCAGCGTACGGGTTAGGATTAGGGGACGGGTGAGGGTCAGGCTTCGGGGAAGGGTTAGGGTTAGGGTTCGGGCTAGGGTTAGGGTTAGGGGACGGGGACGGTTTAGGGTCCAGGTGAGGGTACGACAACGCTTTAGGGGGAGCGTACGTGTGAGGGCACGGCTTAGTGTCAGCGTACGGGTTAGGATTAGGGGACGGGTGAGGGTCAGGCTTCGGGGAAGGGTTAGGGTTAGGGTTCGGGCTAGGGTTAGGGTTAGGGGACGGGGACTTTTTAGGGTCCAGGTGAGGGTACGACAACGCTTTAGGGGGAGCGTACGTGTGAGGGCGCGGGTTATTGTCCGCGTACTCCTTAGGATTAGGGGACGGGGGAGGGTCAGGCTTCGGGGAAGGGTTAGGGTTAGGGTTCGGGCTAGGGTTAGGGTTAGGGGACGGGGACGGTTTAGGGTCCAGGTGAGGGTACGACAACGCTTTAGGGGGAGCGTACGTGTGAGGGCGTGGGTTAGTGTCAGCGTACGGGTTAGGATTAGGGGACGGGTGAGGGTCAGGCTTCGGGGAAGGGTTAGGGTTAGGGTTCGGGCTAGGGTTAGGGTTAGGGGACGGGGACGGTTTAGGGTCCAGGTGAGGGTACGACAACGCTTTAGGGGGAGCGTACGTGTGAGGGCGCGGGTTAGTGTCAGCGTACGGGTTAGGATTAGGGGACGGGTGAGGGTCAGGCTTCGGGGAAGGGTTAGGGTTAGGGTTCGGGCTAGGGTTAGGGTTAGGGGACGGGGACGGTTTAGGGTCCAGGTGAGGGTACGACAACGCTTTAGGGGGAGCGTACGTGTGAGGGCGCGGGTTAGTGTCAGCGTACGGGTTAGGATTAGGGGACGGGTGAGGGTCAGGCTTCGGGGAAGGGTTAGGGTTAGGGTTCGGGCTAGGGTTAGGGTTAGGGGACGGGGACGGTTTAGGGTCCAGGTGAGGGTACGACAACGCTTTAGGGGGAGCGTACGTGTGAGGGCGCGGGTTAGTGTCAGCGAACGGGTTAGGATTAGGGGACGGGTGAGGGTCAGGCTTCGGGGAAGGGTTAGGGTTAGGGTTCGGGCTAGGGTTAGGGTTAGGGGACGGGGACGGTTTAGGGTCCAGGTGAGGGTACGACAACGCTTTAGGGGGAGCGTACGTGTGAGGGCGCGGGTTAGTGTCAGCGTACGGGTTAGGATTAGGGGACGGGTGAGGGTCAGGCTTCGGGGAAGGGTTAGGGTTAGGGTTCTGGCTAGGGTTAGGGTTAGGGGACGGGGAAGGTTTAGGGTCCAGGTGAGGGTACGACAACGCTTTAGGGGGAGCGTACGTGTGAGGGCGCGGGTTATTGTCCGCGTACTCCTTAGGATTAGGGGACGGGGGAGGGTCAGGCTTCGGGGAAGGGTTAGGGTTAGGGTTCGGGCTAGGGTTAGGGTTAGGGGACGGGGACGGTTTAGGGTCCAGGTGAGGGTACGACAACGCTTTAGGGGGAGCGTACGTGTGAGGGCGCGGGTTAGTGTCAGCGTACGGGTTAGGATTAGAGGACGGGTGAGGGTCAGGCTTCGGGGAAGGGTTAGGGTTAGGGTTCGGGCTAGGGTTAGGGTTAGGGGACGGGGACGGTTTAGGGTCCAGGTGAGGGTACGACAACGCTTTAGGGGGAGCGTACGTGTGAGGGCGCGGGTTAGTGTCAGCGTACGGGTTAGGATTAGGGGACGGGTGAGGGTCAGGCTTCGGGGAAGGGTTAGGGTTCGGGCTAGGGTTAGGGTTAGGGGACGGGGACTGTTTAGGGTCCAGGTGAGGGTACGACAACGCTTTAGGGGGAGCGTACGTGTGAGGGCGCGGGTTAGTGTCAGCGTACGGGTTAGGATTAGGGGACGGGTGAGGGTCAGGATTCGGGGAAGGGTTAGGGTTAGGGTTCGGGCTAGGGTTAGGGTTAGGGGACGGGGACGGTTTAGGGTCCAGGTGAGGGTACGACAACGCTTTAGGGGGAGCGTACGTGTGAGGGCGCGGGTTAGTGTCAGCGTACGGGTTAGGATTAGGGGACGGGTGAGGGTCAGGCTTCGGGGAAGGGTTAGGGTTAGGGTTCGGGCTAGGGTTAGGGTTAGGGGACGGGGACGGTTTAGGGTCCAGGTGAGGGTACGACAACGCTTTAGGGGGAGCGTACGTGTGAGGGCACGGCTTAGTGTCAGCGTACGGGTTAGGATTAGGGGACGGGTGAGGGTCAGGCTTCGGGGAAGGGTTAGGGTTAGGGTTCGGGCTAGGGTTAGGGTTAGGGGACGGGGACTTTTTAGGGTCCAGGTGAGGGTACGACAACGCTTTAGGGGGAGCGTACGTGTGAGGGCGCGGGTTATTGTCCGCGTACTCCTTAGGATTAGGGGACGGGGGAGGGTCAGGCTTCGGGGAAGGGTTAGGGTTAGGGTTCGGGCTAGGGTTAGGGTTAGGGGACGGGGACGGTTTAGGGTCCAGGTGAGGGTACGACAACGCTTTAGGGGGAGCGTACGTGTGAGGGCGTGGGTTAGTGTCAGCGTACGGGTTAGGATTAGGGGACGGGTGAGGGTCAGGCTTCGGGGAAGGGTTAGGGTTAGGGTTCGGGCTAGGGTTAGGGTTAGGGGACGGGGACGGTTTAGGGTCCAGGTGAGGGTACGACAACGCTTTAGGGGGAGCGTACGTGTGAGGGTGCGGGTTAGTGTCAGCGTACGGGTTAGGATTAGGGGACGGGTGAGGGTCAGGCTTCGGGGAAGGGTTAGGGTTAGGGTTCGGGCTAGGGTTAGGGTTAGGGGACGGGGACGGTTTAGGGTCCAGGTGAGGGTACGACAACGCTTTAGGGGGAGCGTACGTGTGAGGGCGCGGGTTAGTGTCAGCGTACGGGTTAGGATTAGGGGACGGGTGAGGGTCAGGCTTCGGGGAAGGGTTAGGGTTAGGGTTCGGGCTAGGGTTAGGGTTAGGGGACGGGGACGGTTTAGGGTCCAGGTGAGGGTACGACAACGCTTTAGGGGGAGCGTACGTGTGAGGGCGCGGGTTAGTGTCAGCGTACGGGTTAGGATTAGGGGACGGGTGAGGGTCAGGCTTCGGGGAAGGGTTAGGGTTAGGGTTCGGGCTAGGGTTAGGGTTAGGGGACGGGGACGGTTTAGGGTCCAGGTGAGGGTACGACAACGCTTTAGGGGGAGCGTACGTGTGAGGGCGCGGCTTAGTGTCAGCGTACGGGTTAGGATTAGGGGACGGGTGAGGGTCAGGCTTCGGGGAAGGGTTAGGGTTAGGGTTCGGGCTAGGGTTAGGGTTAGGGGACGGGGACGGTTTAGGGTCCAGGTGAGGGTGCGACAACGCTTTAGGGGGAGCGTACGTGTGAGGGCGCGGGTTAGTGTCAGCGTACGGGTTAGGATTAGGGGACGGGTGAGGGTCAGGCTTCGGGGAAGGGTTAGGGTTAGGGTTCGGGCTAGGGTTAGGGTTAGGGGACGGGGACGGTTTAGGGTCCAGGTGAGGGTACGACAACGCTTTAGGGGGAGCGTACGTGTGAGGGCGCGGCTTAGTGTCAGCGTACGCGTTAGGTTAGGGGACGGGTGAGGGTCAGGCTTCGGGGAAGTGTTAGGGTTAGGGTTCGGGCTAGGGTTAGGGTTAGGGGACGGGGACGGTTTAGGGTCCAGGTGAGGGTACGACAATGCTTTAGGGGGAGCGTACGTGTGAGGGCGTGGGTTAGTGTCAGCGTACGGGTTAGGATTAGGGGACGGGTGAGGGTCAGGCTTCGTGGAAGGGTTAGGGTTAGGGTTCGGGCTAGGGTTAGGGTTAGGGGACGGGGACGGTTTAGGGTCCAGGTGAGGGTACGACAACGCTTTAGGGGGAGCGTACGTGTGAGGGCGCGGCTTAGCGTCAGCGTACGGGTTAGGATTAGGGGACGGGTGAGGGTCAGGCTTCGGGGAAGGGTTAGGGTTAGGGTTCGGGCTAGGGTTAGGGTTAGGGGACGGGGAAGGTTTAGGGTCCAGGTGAGGGTACGACAACGCTTTAGGGGGAGCGTACGTGTGAGGGCGCGGGTTAGTGTCCGCGTACTCCTTAGGATTAGGGGACGGGGGAGGGTCAGGCTTCGGGGAAGGGTTAGGGTTAGGGTTCGGGCTAGGGTTAGGGTTAGGGGACGGGGACGGTTTAGGGTCCAGGTGAGGGTACGACAACGCTTTAGGGGGAGCGTACGTGTGAGGGCGCGGGTTAGTGTCAGCGTACGGGTTAGGATTAGGGGACGGGTGAGGGTCAGGCTTCGGGGAAGGGTTAGGGTTAGGGTTCGGGCTAGGGTTAGGGTTAGGGGACGGGGACGGTTTAGGGTCCAGGTGAGGGTACGACAACGCTTTAGGGGGAGCGTACGTGTGAGGGCACGGCTTAGTGTCAGCGTACGGGTTAGGATTAGGGGACGGGTGAGGGTCAGGCTTCGGGGAAGGGTTAGGGTTAGGGTTCGGGCTAGGGTTAGGGTTAGGGGACGGGGACGGTTTAGGGTCCAGGTGAGGGTACGACAACGCTTTAGGGGGAGCGTACGTGTGAGGGCGCGGGTTATTGTCCGCGTACTCCTTAGGATTAGGGGACGGGGGAGGGTCAGGCTTCGGGGAAGTGTTAGGGTTAGGGTTCGGGCTAGGGTTAGGGTTAGGGGACGGGGACGGTTTAGGGTCCAGGTGAGGGTACGACAACGCTTTAGGGGGAGCGTACGTGTGAGGGCGCGGGTTAGTGTCAGCGTACGGGTTAGGATTAGGGGACGGGTGAGGGTCAGGCTTCGGGGAAGGGTTAGGGTTAGGGTTCGGGCTAGGGTTAGGGTTAGGGGACGGGGACGGTTTAGGGTCCAGGTGAGGGTACGACAACGCTTTAGGGGGAGCGTACGTGTGAGGGCGCGGCTTAGTGTCAGCGTACGGGTTAGGATTAGGGGACGGGTGAGGGTCAGGCTTCGGGGAAGGGTTAGGGTTAGGATTCGGGCTAGGGTTAGGGTTAGGGGACGGGGAAGGTTTAGGGTCCAGGTGAGGGTACGACAACGCTTTAGGGGGAGCGTACGTGTGAGGGCGCGGGTTATTGTCCGCGTACTCCTTAGGAATAGGGGACGGGGGAGGGTCAGGCTTCGGGGAAGGGTTAGGGTTAGGGTTCGGGCTAGGGTTAGGGTTAGGGGACGGGGACGGTTTAGGGTCCAGGTGAGGGTACGACAACGCTTTAGGGGGAGCGTACGTGTGAGGGCGCGGGTTAGCGTCAGCGTACGGGTTAGGATTAGGGGACGGGTGAGGGTCAGGCTTCGGGGAAGGGTTAGGGTTAGGGTTCGGGCTAGGGTTAGGGTTAGGGGACGGGGACGGTTTAGGGTCCAGGTGAGGGTACGACAACGCTTTAGGGGGAGCGTACGTGTGAGGGCGCGGGTTAGTGTCAGCGTACGGGTTAGGATTAGGGGACGGGTGAGGGTCAGGCTTCGGGGAAGGGTTAGGGTTAGGGTTCGGGCTAGGGTTAGGGTTAGGGGACGGGGACGGTTTAGGGTCCAGGTGAGGGTACGACAACGCTTTAGGGGGAGCGTACGTGTGAGGGCGCGGCTTAGTGTCAGCGTACGGGTTAGGATTAGGGGACGGGTGAGGGTCAGGCTTCGGGGAAGGGTTAGGGTTAGGGGACGGGGACGGTTTAGGGTCCAGGTGAGGGTGCGACAACGCTTTAGGGGGAGCGTACGTGTGAGGGCGCGGGTTAGTGTCAGCGTACGGGTTAGGATTAGGGGACGGGTGAGGGTCAGGCTTCGGGGAAGGGTTAGGGTTAGGGTTCGGGCTAGGGTTAGGGTTAGGGGACGGGGACGGTTTAGTGTCCAGGTGAGGGTACGACAACGCTTTAGGGGGAGCGTACGTGTGAGGGCGCGGCTTAGTGTCAGCGTACGCGTTAGGTTAGGGGACGGGTGAGGGTCAGGCTTCGGGGAAGTGTTAGGGTTAGGGTTCGGGCTAGGGTTAGGGTTAGGGGACGGGGACGGTTTAGGGTCCAGGTGAGGGTACGACAACGCTTTAGGGGGAGCGTACGTGTGAGGGCGCGGGTTAGTGTCAGCGTACGGGTTAGGATTAGGGGACGGGTGAGGGTCAGGCTTCGGGGAAGGGTTAGGGTTAGTGTTCGGGCTAGGGTTAGGGTTAGGGGACGGGGACGGTTTAGGGTCCAGGTGAGGGTACGACAACGCTTTAGGGGGAGCGTACGTGTGAGGGCGCGGGTTAGTGTCAGCGTACGGGTTAGGATTAGGGGACGGGTGAGGGTCAGGCTTCGGGGAAGGGTTAGGGTTAGGGTTCGGGCTAGGGTTAGGGTTAGGGGACGGGGACGGTTTAGGGTCCAGGTGAGGGTACGACAACGCTTTAGGGGGAGCGTACGTGTGAGGGCGCGGGTTAGTGTCAGCGTACGGGTTAGGATTAGGGGACGGGTGAGGGTCAGGCTTCGGGGAAGGGTTAGGGTTAGGGTTCGGGCTAGGGTTAGGGTTAGGGGACGGGGACGGTTTAGGGTCCAGGTGAGGGTACGACAACGCTTTAGGGGGAGCGTACGTGTGAGGGCGCGGCTTAGTGTCAGCGTACGGGTTAGGATTAGGGGACGGGTGAGGGTCAGGCTTCGGGGAAGGGTTAGGGTTAGGGTTCGGGCTAGGGTTAGGGTTAGGGGACGGGGACGGTTTAGGGTCCAGGTGAGGGTACGACAACGCTTTAGGGGGAGCGTACGTGTGAGGGCGCGGGTTATTGTCCGCGTACTCCTTAGGATTAGGGGACGGGGGAGGGTCAGGCTTCGGGGAAGGGTTAGGGTTAGGGTTCGGGCTAGGGTTAGGGTTAGGGGACGGGGAAGGTTTAGGGTCCAGGTGAGGGTACGACAACGCTTTAGGGGGAGCGTACGTGTGAGGGCGCGGGTTATTGTCCGCGTACTCCTTAGGATTAGGGGACGGGGGAGGGTCAGGCTTCGGGGAAGGGTTAGGGTTAGGGTTCGGCCTAGGGTTAGGGTTAGGGGACGGGGACGGTTTAGGGTCCAGGTGAGGGTACGACAACGCTTTAGGGGGAGCGTACGTGTGAGGGCGCGGGTTAGTGTCAGCGTACGGGTTAGGATTAGGGGACGGGTGAGGGTCAGGCTTCGGGGAAGGGTTAGGGTTAGGGTTCGGGCTAGGGTTACGGTTAGGGGACGGGGACGGTTTAGGGTCCAGGTGAGGGTACGACAACGCTTTAGGGGGAGCGTACGTGTGAGGGCGCGGGTTAGTGTCAGCGTACGGGTTAGGATTAGGGGACGGGTGAGGGTCAGGCTTCGGGGAAGGGTTAGGGTTAGGGTTCGGGCTAGGGTTAGGGTTAGGGGACGGGGACGGTTTAGGGTCCAGGTGAGGGTACGACAACGCTTTAGGGGGAGCGTACGTGTGAGGGCGCGGGTTAGTGTCAGCGTACGGGTTAGGATTAGGGGACGGGTGAGGGTCAGGCTTCGGGGAAGGGTTAGGGTTAGGGTTCGGGCTAGGGTTAGGGTTAGGGGACGGGGACGGTTTAGGGTCCAGGTGAGGGTACGACAACGCTTTAGGGGGAGCGTACGTGTGAGGGCGCGGCTTAGTGTCAGCGTACGGGTTAGGATTAGGGGACGGGTGAGGGTCAGGCTTCGGGGAAGGGTTAGGGTTAGGGTTCGGGCTAGGGTTAGGGTTAGGGGACGGGGACGGTTTAGGGTCCAGGTGAGGATACGACAACGCGTTAGGGGGAGCGTACGTGTGAGGGCGCGGGTTAGTGTCAGCGTACGGGTTAGGATTAGGGGACGGGTGAGGGTCAGGCTTCGGGGAAGGGTTAGGGTTAGGGTTCGGGCTAGGGATAGGGTTAGGGGACGGGGACGGTTTAGGGTCCAGGTGAGGGTACGACAACGCTTTAGGGGGAGCGTACGTGTGAGGGCGCGGGTTAGTGTCAGCGTACGGGTTAGGATTAGGGGACGGGTGAGGGTCAGGCTTCGGGGAAGGGTTAGGGTTAGGGTTCGGGCTAGGGTTAGGGTTAGGGGACGGGGACGGTTTAGGGTCCAGGTGAGGGTACGACAACGCTTTAGGGGGAGCGTACGTGTGAGGGCGCGGGTTATTGTCCGCGTACTCCTTAGGATTAGGGGACGGGGGAGGGTCAGGCTTCGGGGAAGGGTTAGGGTTAGGGTTCGGGCTAGGGTTAGGGTTAGGGGACGGGGACGGTTTAGGGTCCAGGTGAGGGTACGACAACGCTTTAGGGGGAGCGTACGTGTGAGGGCGCGGGTTAGTGTCAGCGTACGGGTTAGGATTAGGGGACGGGTGAGGGTCAGGCTTCGGGGAAGGGTTAGGGTTAGTGTTCGGGCTAGGGTTAGGGTTAGGGGACGGGGACGGTTTAGGGTCCAGGTGAGGGTACGACAACGCTTTAGGGGGAGCGTACGTGTGAGGGCGCGGGTTAGTGTCAGCGTACGGGTTAGGATTAGGGGACGGGTGAGGGTCAGGCTTCGGGGAAGGGTTAGGGTTAGGGTTCGGGCTAGGGTTAGGGTTAGGGGACGGGGACGGTTTAGGGTCCAGGTGAGGGTACGACAACGCTTTAGGGGGAGCGTACGTGTGAGGGCGCGGGTTAGTGTCAGCGTACGGGTTAGGATTAGGGGACGGGTGAGGGTCAGGCTTCGGGGAAGGGTTAGGGTTAGGGTTCGGGCTAGGGTTAGGGTTAGGGGACGGGGACGGTTTAGGGTCCAGGTGAGGGTACGACAACGCTTTAGGGGGAGCGTACGTGTGAGGGCGCGGCTTAGTGTCAGCGTACGGGTTAGGATTAGGGGACGGGTGAGGGTCAGGCTTCGGGGAAGGGTTAGGGTTAGGGTTCGGGCTAGGGTTAGGGTTAGGGGACGGGGACGGTTTAGGGTCCAGGTGAGGGTACGACAACGCTTTAGGGGGAGCGTACGTGTGAGGGCGCGGGTTATTGTCCGCGTACTCCTTAGGATTAGGGGACGGGGGAGGGTCAGGCTTCGGGGAAGGGTTAGGGTTAGGGTTCGGGCTAGGGTTAGGGTTAGGGGACGGGGAAGGTTTAGGGTCCAGGTGAGGGTACGACAACGCTTTAGGGGGAGCGTACGTGTGAGGGCGCGGGTTATTGTCCGCGTACTCCTTAGGATTAGGGGACGGGGGAGGGTCAGGCTTCGGGGAAGGGTTAGGGTTAGGGTTCGGGCTAGGGTTAGGGTTAGGGGACGGGGACGGTTTAGGGTCCAGGTGAGGGTACGACAACGCTTTAGGGGGAGCGTACGTGTGAGGGCGCGGGTTAGTGTCAGCGTACGGGTTAGGATTAGGGGACGGGTGAGGGTCAGGCTTCGGGGAAGGGTTAGGGTTAGGGTTCGGGCTAGGGTTACGGTTAGGGGACGGGGACGGTTTAGGGTCCAGGTGAGGGTACGACAACGCTTTAGGGGGAGCGTACGTGTGAGGGCGCGGGTTAGTGTCAGCGTACGGGTTAGGATTAGGGGACGGGTGAGGGTCAGGCTTCGGGGAAGGGTTAGGGTTAGGGTTCGGGCTAGGGTTAGGGTTAGGGGACGGGGACGGTTTAGGGTCCAGGTGAGGGTACGACAACGCTTTAGGGGGAGCGTACGTGTGAGGGCGCGGGTTAGTGTCAGCGTACGGGTTAGGATTAGGGGACGGGTGAGGGTCAGGCTTCGGGGAAGGGTTAGGGTTAGGGTTCGGGCTAGGGTTAGGGTTAGGGGACGGGGACGGTTTAGGGTCCAGGTGAGGGTACGACAACGCTTTAGGGGGAGCGTACGTGTGAGGGCGCGGGTTATTGTCCGCGTACTCCTTAGGATTAGGGGACGGGGGAGGGTCAGGCTTCGGGGAAGGGTTAGGGTTAGGGTTCGGGCTAGGGTTAGGGTTAGGGGACGGGGACGGTTTAGGGTCCAGGTGAGGGTACGACAACGCTTTAGGGGGAGCGTAAGTGTGAGGGCGCGGGTTAGTGTCAGCGTACGGGTTAGGATTAGGGGACGGGTGAGGGTCAGGCTTCGGGGAAGGGTTAGGGTTAGGGTTCGGGCTAGGGTTAGGGTTAGGGGACGGGGACGGTTTAGGGTCCAGGTGAGGGTACGACAACGCTTTAGGGGGAGCGTACGTGTGAGGGCGCGGCTTAGTGTCAGCGTACGGGTTAGGATTAGGGGACGGGTGAGGGTCAGGCTTCGGGGAAGGGTTAGGGTTAGGATTCGGGCTAGGGTTAGGGTTAGGGGACGGGGAAGGTTTAGGGTCCAGGTGAGGGTACGACAACGCTTTAGGGGGAGCGTACGTGTGAGGGCGCGGGTTGTTGTCCGCGTACTCCTTAGGATTAGGGGACGGGGGAGGGTCAGGCTTCGGGGAAGGGTTAGGGTTAGGGTTCGGGCTAGGGTTAGGGTTAGGGGACGGGGACGGTTTAGGGTCCAGGTGAGGGTACGACAACGCTTTAGGGGGAGCGTACGTGTGAGGGCGAGGGTTAGTGTCAGCGTACGGGTTAGGATTAGGGGACGGGTGAGGGTCAGGCTTCGGGGAAGGGTTAGGGTTAGGGTTCGGGCTAGGGTTAGGGTCAGGGGACGGGGACGGTTTAGGGTCCAGGTGAGGGTACGACAACGCTTTAGGGGGAGCGTAAGTGTGAGGGCGCGGGTTAGTGTCAGCGTACGGGTTAGGATTAGGGGACGGGTGAGGGTCAGGCTTCGGGGAAGGGTTAGGGTTAGGGTTCGGGCTAGGGTTAGGGTTAGGGGACGGGGACGGTTTAGGGTCCAGGTGAGGGTACGACAACGCTTTTGGGGGAGCGTACGTGTGAGGGCGCGGGTTAGGGTCAGCGTACGCGTTAGGATTAGGGGACGGGTGAGTGTCAGGCTTCGGGGAAGGGTTAGGGTTAGGGTTCGGGCTAGGATTAGGGTTAGGGGACGGGGACGGTTTAGGGTCCAGGTGAGGGTACGACAACGCTTTAGGGGGAGCGTACGTGTGAGGGCGCGGGTTAGTGTCAGCGAACGGGTTAGGATTAGGGGACGGGTGAGGGTCAGGCTTCGGGGAAGGGTTAGGGTTAGGGTTCGGGCTAGGGTTAGGGTTAGGGGACGGGGACGGTTTAGGGTCCAGGTGAGGGTACGACAACGCTTTAGGGGGAGCGTACGTGTGAGGGCGCGGGTTAGTGTCAGCGTACGGGTTAGGATTAGGGGACGGGTGAGGGTCAGGCTTCGGGGAAGGGTTAGGGTTAGGGTTCGGGCTAGGGTTAGGGTTAGGGGACGGGGACGGTTTAGGGTCCAGGTGAGGGTACGACAACGCTTTAGGGGGAGCGTACGTGTGAGGGCGCGGGTTATTGTCCGCGTACTCCTTAGGATTAGGGGACGGGGGAGGGTCAGGCTTCGGGGAAGGGTTAGGGTTAGGGTTCGGGCTAGGGTTAGGGTTAGGGGACGGGGACGGTTTAGGGTCCAGGTGAGGGTACGACAACGCTTTAGGGGGAGCGTAAGTGTGAGGGCGCGGGTTAGTGTCAGCGTACGGGTTAGGATTAGAGGACGGGTGAGGGTCAGGCTTCGGGGAAGGGTTAGGGTTAGGGTTCGGGCTAGGGTTAGGGTTAGGGGACGGGGACGGTTTAGGGTCCAGGTGAGGGTACGACAACGCTTTAGGGGGAGCGTACGTGTGAGGGCGCGGGTTAGTGTCAGCGTACGGGTTAGGATTAGGGGACGGGTGAGGGTCAGGCTTCGGGGAAGGGTTAGGGTTCGGGCTAGGGTTAGGGTTAGGGGACGGGGACTGTTTAGGGTCCAGGTGAGGGTACGACAACGCTTTAGGGGGAGCGTACGTGTGAGGGCGCGGGTTAGTGTCAGCGTACGGGTTAGGATTAGGGGACGGGTGAGGGTCAGGATTCGGGGAAGGGTTAGGGTTAGGGTTCGGGCTAGGGTTAGGGTTAGGGGACGGGGACGGTTTAGGGTCCAGGTGAGGGTACGACAACGCTTTAGGGGGAGCGTACGTGTGAGGGCGCGGGTTAGTGTCAGCGTACGGGTTAGGATTAGGGGACGGGTGAGGGTCAGGCTTCGGGGAAGGGTTAGGGTTAGGGTTCGGGCTAGGGTTAGGGTTAGGGGACGGGGACGGTTTAGGGTCCAGGTGAGGGTACGACAACGCTTTAGGGGGAGCGTACGTGTGAGGGCACGGCTTAGTGTCAGCGTACGGGTTAGGATTAGGGGACGGGTGAGGGTCAGGCTTAGGGGAAGGGTTAGGGTTAGGGTTCGGGCTAGGGTTAGGGTTAGGGGACGGGGACTTTTTAGGGTCCAGGTGAGGGTACGACAACGCTTTAGGGGGAGCGTACGTGTGAGGGCGCGGGTTATTGTCCGCGTACTCCTTAGGATTAGGGGACGGGGGAGGGTCAGGCTTCGGGGAAGGGTTAGGGTTAGGGTTCGGGCTAGGGTTAGGGTTAGGGGACGGGGACGGTTTAGGGTCCAGGTGAGGGTACGACAACGCTTTAGGGGGAGCGTACGTGTGAGGGCGTGGGTTAGTGTCAGCGTACGGGTTAGGATTAGGGGACGGGTGAGGGTCAGGCTTCGGGGAAGGGTTAGGGTTAGGGTTCGGGCTAGGGTTAGGGTTAGGGGACGGGGACGGTTTAGGGTCCAGGTGAGGGTACGACAACGCTTTAGGGGGAGCGTACGTGTGAGGGCGCGGGTTAGTGTCAGCGTACGGGTTAGGATTAGGGGACGGGTGAGGGTCAGGCTTCGGGTAAGGGTTAGGGTTAGGGTTCGGGCTAGGGTTAGGGTTAGGGGACGGGGACGGTTTAGGGTCCAGGTGAGGGTACGACAACGCTTTAGGGGGAGCGTACGTGTGAGGGCGCGGGTTAGTGTCAGCGTACGGGTTAGGATTAGGGGACGGGTGAGGGTCAGGCTTCGGGGAAGGGTTAGGGTTAGGGTTCGGGCTAGGGTTAGGGTTAGGGGACGGGGACGGTTTAGGGTCCAGGTGAGGGTACGACAACGCTTTAGGGGGAGCGTACGTGTGAGGGCGCGGGTTAGTGTCAGCGTACGGGTTAGGATTAGGGGACGGGTGAGGGTCAGGCTTCGGGGAAGGGTTAGGGTTAGGGTTCGGGCTAGGGTTAGGGTTAGGGGACGGGGACGGTTTAGGGTCCAGGTGAGGGTACGACAACGCTTTAGGGGGAGCGTACGTGTGAGGGCGCGGCTTAGTGTCAGCGTACGGGTTAGGATTAGGGGACGGGTGAGGGTCAGGCTTCGGGGAAGGGTTAGGGTTAGGGTTCGGGCTAGGGTTAGGGTTAGGGGACGGGGACGGTTTAGGGTCCAGGTGAGGGTGCGACAACGCTTTAGGGGGAGCGTACGTGTGAGGGCGCGGGTTAGTGTCAGCGTACGGGTTAGGATTAGGGGACGGGTGAGGGTCAGGCTTCGGGGAAGGGTTAGGGTTAGGGTTCGGGCTAGGGTTAGGGTTAGGGGACGGGGACGGTTTAGGGTCCAGGTGAGGGTACGACAACGCTTTAGGGGGAGCGTACGTGTGAGGGCGCGGCTTAGTGTCAGCGTACGCGTTAGGTTAGGGGACGGGTGAGGGTCAGGCTTCGGGGAAGTGTTAGGGTTAGGGTTCGGGCTAGGGTTAGGGTTAGGGGACGGGGACGGTTTAGGGTCCAGGTGAGGGTACGACAACGCTTTAGGGGGAGCGTACGTGTGAGGGCGTGGGTTAGTGTCAGCGTACGGGTTAGGATTAGGGGACGGGTGAGGGTCAGGCTTCGGGGAAGGGTTAGGGTTAGGGTTCGGGCTAGGGTTAGGGTTAGGGGACGGGGACGGTTTAGGGTCCAGGTGAGGGTACGACAACGCTTTAGGGGGAGCGTACGTGTGAGGGCGCGGCTTAGCGTCAGCGTACGGGTTAGGATTAGGGGACGGGTGAGGGTCAGGCTTCGGGGAAGGGTTAGGGTTAGGGTTCGGGCTAGGGTTAGGGTTAGGGGACGGGGAAGGTTTAGGGTCCAGGTGAGGGTACGACAACGCTTTAGGGGGAGCGTACGTGTGAGGGCGCGGGTTAGTGTCAGCGTACGGGTTAGGATTAGGGGACGGGTGAGGGTCAGGATTCGGGGAAGGGTTAGGGTTAGGGTTCGGGCTAGGGTTAGGGTTAGGGGACGGGGACGGTTTAGGGTCCAGGTGAGGGTACGACAACGCTTTAGGGGGAGCGTACGTGTGAGGGCGCGGGTTAGTGTCAGCGTACGGGTTAGGATTAGGGGACGGGTGAGGGTCAGGCTTCGGGGAATGGTTAGGGTTAGGGTTCGGGCTAGGGTTAGGGTTAGGGGACGGGGACGGTTTAGGGTCCAGGTGAGGGTACGACAACGCTTTAGGGGGAGCGTACGTGTGAGGGCACGGCTTAGTGTCAGCGTACGGGTTAGGATTAGGGGACGGGTGAGGGTCAGGCTTCGGGGAAGGGTTAGGGTTAGGGTTCGGGCTAGGGTTAGGGTTAGGGGACGGGGACGGTTTAGGGTCCAGGTGAGGGTACGACAACGCTTTAGGGGGAGCGTACGTGTGAGGGCGCGGGTTATTGTCCGCGTACTCCTTAGGATTAGGGGACGGGGGAGGGTCAGGCTTCGGGGAAGTGTTAGGGTTAGGGTTCGGGCTAGGGTTAGGGTTAGGGGACGGGGACGGTTTAGGGTCCAGGTGAGGGTACGACAACGCTTTAGGGGGAGCGTACGTGTGAGGGCGCGGGTTAGTGTCAGCGTACGGGTTAGGATTAGGGGACGGGTGAGGGTCAGGCTTCGGGGAAGGGTTAGGGTTAGGGTTCGGGCTAGGGTTAGGGTTAGGGGACGGGGACGGTTTAGGGTCCAGGTGAGGGTACGACAACGCTTTAGGGGGAGCGTACGTGTGAGGGCGCGGCTTAGTGTCAGCGTACGGGTTAGGATTAGGGGACGGGTGAGGGTCAGGCTTCGGGGAAGGGTTAGGGTTAGGATTCGGGCTAGGGTTAGGGTTAGGGGACGGGGAAGGTTTAGGGTCCAGGTGAGGGTACGACAACGCTTTAGGGGGAGCGTACGTGTGAGGGCGCGGGTTATTGTCCGCGTACTCCTTAGGAATAGGGGACGGGGGAGGGTCAGGCTTCGGGGAAGGGTTAGGGTTAGGGTTCGGGCTAGGGTTAGGGTTAGGGGACGGGGACGGTTTAGGGTCCAGGTGAGGGTACGACAACGCTTTAGGGGGAGCGTACGTGTGAGGGCGCGGGTTAGTGTCAGCGTACGGGTTAGGATTAGGGGACGGGTGAGGGTCAGGCTTCGGGGAAGGGTTAGGGTTAGGGTTCGGGCTAGGGTTAGGGTTAGGGGACGGGGACGGTTAGGGTCCAGGTGAGGGTACGACAACGCTTTAGGGGGAGCGTACGTGTGAGGGCGCGGGTTAGTGTCAGCGTACGGGTTAGGATTAGGGGACGGGTGAGGGTCAGGCTTCGGGGAAGGGTTAGGGTTAGGGTTCGGGCTAGGGTTAGGGTTAGGGGACGGGGACGGTTTAGGGTCCAGGTGAGGGTACGACAACGCTTTAGGGGGAGCGTACGTGTGAGGGCGCGGCTTAGTGTCAGCGTACGGGTTAGGATTAGGGGACGGGTGAGGGTCAGGCTTCGGGGAAGGGTTAGGGTTAGGGGACGGGGACGGTTTAGGGTCCAGGTGAGGGTGCGACAACGCTTTAGGGGGAGCGTACGTGTGAGGGCGCGGGTTAGTGTCAGCGTACGGGTTAGGATTAGGGGACGGGTGAGGGTCAGGCTTCGGGGAAGGGTTAGGGTTAGGGTTCGGGCTAGGGTTAGGGTTAGGGGACGGGGACGGTTTAGTGTCCAGGTGAGGGTACGACAACGCTTTAGGGGGAGCGTACGTGTGAGGGCGCGGCTTAGTGTCAGCGTACGCGTTAGGTTAGGGGACGGGTGAGGGTCAGGCTTCGGGGAAGTGTTAGGGTTAGGGTTCGGGCTAGGGTTAGGGTTAGGGGACGGGGACGGTTTAGGGTCCAGGTGAGGGTACGACAACGCTTTAGGGGGAGCGTACGTGTGAGGGCGCGGGTTAGTGTCAGCGTACGGGTTAGGATTAGGGGACGGGTGAGGGTCAGGCTTCGGGGAAGGGTTAGGGTTAGTGTTCGGGCTAGGGTTAGGGTTAGGGGACGGGGACGGTTTAGGGTCCAGGTGAGGGTACGACAACGCTTTAGGGGGAGCGTACGTGTGAGGGCGCGGGTTAGTGTCAGCGTACGGGTTAGGATTAGGGGACGGGTGAGGGTCAGGCTTCGGGGAAGGGTTAGGGTTAGGGTTCGGGCTAGGGTTAGGGTTAGGGGACGGGGACGGTTTAGGGTCCAGGTGAGGGTACGACAACGCTTTAGGGGGAGCGAACGTGTGAGGGCGCGGGTTAGTGTCAGCGTACGGGTTAGGATTAGGGGACGGGTGAGGGTCAGGCTTCGGGGAAGGGTTAGGGTTAGGGTTCGGGCTAGGGTTACGGTTAGGGGACGGGGACTGTTTAGGGTCCAGGTGAGGGTACGACAACGCTTTAGGGGGAGCGTACGTGTGAGGGCGCGGGTTAGTGTCAGCGTACGGGTTAGGATTAGGGGACGGGTGAGGGTCAGGCTTCGGGGAAGGGTTAGGGTTAGGGTTCGGGCTAGGGTTAGGGTTAGGGGACGGGGAAGGTTTAGGGTCCAGGTGAAGGTACGACAACGCTTTAGGGGGAGCGTACGTGTGAGGGCGCGGGTTATTGTCCGCGTACTCCTTAAGATTAGGGGACGGGGGAGAGTCAGGCTTCGGGGAAGGGTTAGGGTTAGGGTTGGGGCTAGGGTTAGGGTTAGGGGACGGGGACGGTTTAGGGTCCAGGTGAGGGTACGACAACGCTTTAGGGGGAGCGTACGTGTGAGGGCGCGGGTTAGTGTCAGCGTACGAGTTAGGATTAGGGGACGGGGGAGGGTCAGGCTTCGGGGAAGGGTTAGGGTTAGGGTTCGGGCTAGGGTTAGGGTTAGGGGACGGGGACGGTTTAGGGTCCAGGTGAGGGTACGACAACGCTTTAGGGGGAGCGTACGTGTGAGGGCGCGGGTTAGTGTCAGCGTAAGGGTTAGGATTAGGGGACGGGTGAGGGTCAGGCTTCGGGGAAGGGTTAGGGTTAGGGTTCGGGCTAGGGTTAGGGTTAGGGGACGGGGACGGTTTAGGGTCCAGGTGAGGGTACGACAACGCTTTAGGGAGAGCGTACGTGTGAGGGCGCGGGTTAGTGTCAGCGTACGGGTTAGGATTAGAGGACGGGTGAGGGTCAGGCTTCGGGGAAGGGTTAGGGTTAGGGTTCGGGCTAGGGTTAGGGTTAGGGGACGGGGACGGTTTAGGGTCCAGGTGAGGGTACGACAACGCTTTAGGGGGAGCGTACGTGTGAGGGCGCGGGTTAGTGTCAGCGTACGGGTTAGGATTAGGGGACGGGTGAGGGTCAGGCTTCGGGGAAGGGTTAGGGTTAGGGTTCGGGCTAGGGTTAGGGTTAGGGGACGGGGACGGTTTAGGGTCCAGGTGAGGGTACGACAACGCTTTAGGGGGAGCGTACGTGTGAGGGCGCGGGTTAGTGTCAGCGTACGGGTTAGGATTAGGGGACGGGTGAGGGTCAGGCTTCGGGGAAGGGTTAGGGTTAGGGTTCGGGCTAGGGTTAGGGTTAGGGGACGGGGACGGTTTAGGGTCCAGGTGAGGGTACGACAACGCTTTAGGGGGAGCGTACGTGTGAGGGCGCGGGTTAGTGTCAGCGTACGGGTTAGGATTAGGGGACGGGTGAGGGTCAGGCTTCGGGGAAGGGTTAGGGTTAGGGTTCGGGCTAGGGTTAGGGTTAGGGGACAGGGACGGTTTAGGGTCCAGGTGAGGGTACGACAACGCTTTAGGGGGAGCGTACGTGTGAGGGCGCGGGTTAGTGTCAGCGTACGGGTTAGGATTAGGGGACGGGTGAGGGTCAGGCTTCGGGGAAGGTTTAGGGTTAGGGTTCGGGCTAGGGTTAGGGTTAGGGGACGGGGACGGTTTAGGGTCCAGGTGAGGGTGCGACAACGCTTTAGGGGGAGCGTACATGTGAGGGCGCGGGTTAGTGTCAGCGTACGGGTTAGGATTAGGGGACGGGTGAGGGTCAGGCTTCGGGGAAGGGTTAGGGTTAGGGTTCGGGCTAGGGTTAGGGTTAGGGGACGGGGACGGTTTAGGGTCCAGGTGAGGGTACGACAACGCTTTAGGGGGAGCGTACGTGTGAGGGCGCGGCTTAGTGTCAGCGTACGCGTTAGGTTAGGGGACGGGTGAGGGTCAGGCTTCGGGGAAGTGTTAGGGTTAGGGTTCGGGTTAGGGTTAGGGTTAGGGGACGGGGACGGTTTAGGGTCCAGGTGAGGGTACGACAACGCTTTAGGGGGAGCGTACGTGTGAGGGCGCGGGTTAGTGTCAGCGTACGGGTTAGGATTAGGGGACGGGTGAGGGTCAGGCTTCGGGGAAGGGTTAGGGTTAGGGTTCGGGCTAGGGTTAGGGTTAGGGGACGGGGACGGTTTAGGGTCCAGGTGAGGGTACGACAACGCTTTAGGGGGAGCGTACGTGTGAGGGCGCGGGTTAGTGTCAGCGTACGGGTTAGGATTAGGGGACGGGTGAGGGTCAGGCTTCGGGGAAGGGTTAGGGTTAGGGTTCGGGCTAGGGTTAGGGTTAGGGGACGGGGACGGTTTAGGGTCCAGGTGAGGGTACGACAACGCTTTAGGGGGAGCGTACGTGTGAGGGCGCGGGTTAGTGTCAGCGTACGGGTTAGGATTAGGGGACGGGTGAGGGTCAGGCTTCGGGGAAGGGTTAGGGTTAGGGTTCGGGCTAGGGTTACGGTTAGGGGACGGGGACGGTTTAGGGTCCAGGTGAGGGTACGACAACGCTTTAGGGGGAGCGTACGTGTGAGGGCGCGGGTTAGTGTCAGCGTACGGGTTAGGATTAGGGGACGGGTGAGGGTCAGGCTTCGGGGAAGGGTTAGGGTTAGGGTTCGGGCTAGGGTTAGGGTTAGGGGACGGGGAAGGTTTAGGGTCCAGGTGAAGGTACGACAACGCTTTAGGGGGAGCGTACGTGTGAGGGCGCGGGTTATTGTCCGCGTACTCCTTAAGATTAGGGGACGGGGGAGAGTCAGGCTTCGGGGAAGGGTTAGGGTTAGGGTTCGGGCTAGGGTTAGGGTTAGGGGACGGGGACGGTTTAGGGTCCAGGTGAGGGTACGACAACGCTTTAGGGGGAGCGTACGTGTGAGGGCGCGGCTTAGTGTAAGCGTACGGGTTAGGATTAGGGGACGGGTGAGGGTCAGGCTTCGGGGAAGGGTTAGGGTTAGGGTTCGGGCTAGGGTTAGGGTTAGGGGACGGGGACGGTTTAGGGTCCAGGTGAGGGTACGACAACGCTTTAGGGGGAGCGTACGTGTGAGGGCGCGGGTTAGCGTCAGCGTACGGGTTAGGATTAGGGGACGGGTGAGGGTCAGGCTTCGGGGAAGGGTTAGGGTTAGGGTTCGGGCTAGTGTTAGGGTTAGGGGACGGGGACGGTTTAGGGTCCAGGTGAGGGTACGACAACGCTTTAGGGGGAGCGTACGTGTGACTGCGCGGGTTAGCGTCAGCGTACGGGTTAGGATTAGGGGACGGGTGAGGGTCAGGCTTCGGGGAAGGGTTAGGGTTAGGGTTCGGGCTAGGGTTAGGGTTAGGGGACGGGGACGGTTTAGGGTCCAGGTGAGGGTACGACAACGCTTTAGGGGGAGCGTACGTGTGAGGGCGCGGGTTAGTGTCAGCGTACGGGTTAGGATTAGGGGACGGGTGAGGGTCAGGCTTCGGGGAAGGGTTAGGGTTAGGGTTCGGGCTAGGGTTAGGGTTAGGGGACGGGGACGGTTTAGGGTCCAGGTGAGGGTACGACAACGCTTTAGGGGGAGCGTACGTGTGAGGGCGCGGGTTAGTGTCAGCGTACGGGTTAGGATTAGGGGACGGGTGAGGGTCAGGCTTCGGGGAAGGGTTAGGGTTAGGGTTCGGGCTAGGGTTAGGGTTAGGGGACGGGGACGGTTTAGGGTCCAGGTGAGGGTACGACAACGCTTTAGGGGGAGCGTACGTGTGAGGGCGCGGGTTAGTGTCAGCGTACGGGTTAGGATTAGGGGACGGGTGAGGGTCAGGCTTCGGGGAAGGGTTAGGGTTAGGGTTCGGGCTAGGGTTAGGGTTAGGGGACGGGGACGGTTTAGGGTCCAGGTGAGGGTACGACAACGCTTTAGGGGGAGCGTACGTGTGAGGGCGCGGGCTAGTGTCAGCGTACGGGTTAGGATTAGGGGACGGGTGAGGGTCAGGCTTCGGGGAAGGGTTAGGGTTAGGGTTCGGGCTAGGGTTAGGGTTAGGGGACGGGGACGGTTTAGGGTCTAGGTGAGGGTACGACAACGCTTTAGGGGGAGCGTACGTGTGAGGGCGCGGGTTAGTGTCAGCGTACGGGTTAGGATTAGGGGACGGGTGAGGGTCAGGCTTCGGGGAAGGGTTAGGGTTAGGGTTCGGGCTAGGGTTAGGGTTAGGGGACGGGGACGGTTTAGGGTCCAGGTGAGGGTACGACAACGCTTTAGGGGGAGCGTACGTGTGAGGGCGCGGGTTAGTGTCAGCGTACGGGTTAGGATTAGGGGACGGGTGAGGGTCAGGCTTCGGGGAAGGGTTAGGGTTAGGGTTCGGGCTAGGGTTACGGTTAGGGGACGGGGACGGTTTAGGGTCCAGGTGAGGGTATGACAACGCTTTAGGGGGAGCGTACGTGTGAGGGCGCGGGTTAGTGTCAGCGTACGGGTTAGGATTAGGGGACGGGTGAGGGTCAGGCTTCGGGGAAGGGTTAGGGTTAGGGTTCGGGCTAGGGTTAGGGTTAGGGGACGGGGACGGTTTAGGGTCCAGGTGAGGGTACGACAACGCTTTAGGGGGAGCGTACGTGTGAGGGCGCGGGTTAGTGTCAGCGTACGGGTTAGGATTAGGGGACGGGTGAGGGTCAGGCTTCGGGGAAGGGTTAGGGTTAGGGTTCGGGCTAGGGTTAGGGTTAGGGGATGGGGACGGTTTAGGGTCCAGGTGAGGGTACGACAACGCTTTAGGGGGAGCGTACGTGTGAAGGCGCGGGTTAGTGTCAGCGTACGGGTTAGGATTAGGGGACGGGTGAGGGTCAGGCTTCGGGGAAGGGTTAGGGTTAGGGTTCGGGCTAGGGTTAGGGTTAGGGGACGGGGACGGTTTAGGGTCCAGGTGAGGGTACGACAACGCTTTAGGGGGAGCGTACGTGTGAGGGCGCGGGTTAGTGTCACCGTACGGGTTAGGATTAGGGGACGGGTGAGGGTCAGGCTTCGGGGAAGGGTTAGGGTTAGGGTTCGGGCTAGGGTTAGGGTTAGGGGATGGGGACGGTTTAGGGTCCAGGTGAGGGTACGACAACGCTTTAGGGGGAGCGTACGTGTGAGGGCGAGGGTTAGTGTCAGCGTACGGGTTAGGATTAGGGGACGGGTGAGGGTCAGGCTTCGGGGAAGTGTTAGGGTTAGGGTTCGGGCTAGGGTTAGGGTTAGGGGACGGGGACGGTTTAGGGTCCAGGTGAGGGTACGACAACGCTTTAGGGGGAGCGTACGTGTGAGGGCGCGGGTTAGTGTCAGCGTACGCGTTAGGATTAGGGGACGGGTGAGTGTCAGGCTTCGGGGAAGGGTTAGGGTTAGGGTTCGGGCTAGGATTAGGGTTAGGGGACGGGGACGGTTTAGGGTCCAGGTGAGTGTACGACAACGCTTTAGGGGGAGCGTACGTGTGAGGGCGCGGGTTAGTGTCAGCGTACGGGTTAGGATTAGGGGACGGGTGAGGGTCAGGCTTCGGGGAAGGGTTAGGGTTAGGGTTCGGGCTAGGGTTAGGGTTAGGGGACGGGGACGGTTTAGGGTCCAGGTGAGGGTACGACAACGCTTTAGGGGGAGCGTACGTGTGAGGGCGCGGGTTAGTGTCAGCGTATGGGTTAGGATTAGGGGACGGGTGAGGGTCAGGCTTCGGGGAAGGGTTAGGGTTAGGGTTCGGGCTAGGGTTAGGGTTAGGGGACGGGGACGGTTTAGGGTCCAGGTGAGGGTACGACAACGCTTTAGGGGGAGCGTACGTGTGAGGGCGCGGGTTAGTGTCAGCGTACGGGTTAGGATTAGGGGACGGGTGAGGGTCAGGCTTCGGGGAAGGTTTAGGGTTAGGGTTCGGGCTAGGGTTAGGGTTAGGGGACGGGGACGGTTTAGGGTCCAGGTGAGGGTACGACAACGCTTTAGGGGAAGCGTACGTGTGAGGGCGCGGGTTAGTGTCAGCGTACGGGTTAGGATTAGGGGACGGGTGAGGGTCAGGCTTCGGGGAAGGGTTAGGGTTAGGGTTCGGGCTAGGGTTAGGGTTAGGGGACGGGGACGGTTTAGGGTCCAGGTGAGGGTACGACAACGCTTTAGGGGGTGCGTACGTGTGAGGGCGCGGCTTAGTGTCAGCGTACGGGTTAGGATTAGGGGACGGGTGAGGGTCAGGCTTCGGGGAAGGGTTAGGGTTAGGGTTCGGGCTAGGGTTAGGGTTAGGGGACGGGGACGGTTTAGGGTCCAGGTGAGGGTACGACAACGCTTTAGGGGGAGCGTACGTGTGAGGGCGCGGGTTAGTGTCAGCGTACGGGTTAGGATTAGGGGACGGGTGAGGGTCAGGCTTCGGGGAAGGGTTAGGGTTAGGGTTCGGGCTAGGGTTAGGGTTAGGGGACGGGGACGGTTTAGGGTCCAGGTGAGGGTACGACAACGCTTTAGGGGGAGCGTACGTGTGAGGGCGCGGGTTAGTGTCAGTGTACGGGTTAGGATTAGGGGACGGGTGAGGGTCAGGCTTCGGGGAAGGGTTAGGGTTAGGGTTCGGGCTAGGGTTAGGGTTAGGGGACGGGGACGGTTTAGGGTCCAGGTGAGGGTACGACAACGCTTTAGGGGGAACGTACGTGTGAGGGCGCGGGTTAGTGTCAGCGTACGGGTTAGGATTAGGGGACGGGTGAGGGTCAGGCTTCGGGGAAGGGTTAGGGTTAGGGTTCGGGCTAGGGTTAGGGTTAGGGGATGGGGACGGTTTAGGGTCCAGGTGAGGGTACGACAACGCTTTAGGTGGAGCGTACGTTTGAGGGCGAGGGTTAGTGTCAGCGTACGGGTTAGGATTAGGGGACGGGTGAGGGTCAGGCTTCGGGGAAGTGTTAGGGTTAGGGTTCGGGCTAGGGTTAGGGTTAGGGGACGGGGACGGTTTAGGGTCCAGGTGAGGGTACGACAACGCTTTAGGGGGAGCGTACGTGTGAGGGCGCGGGTTAGTGTCAGCGTACGCGTTAGGATTAGGGGAAGGGTGAGTGTCAGGCTTCGGGGAAGGGTTAGGGTTAGGGTTCGGGCTAGGATTAGGGTTAGGGGACGGGGACGGTTTAGGGTCCAGGTGAGGGTACGACAACGCTTTAGGGGGAGCGTACGTGTGAGGGCACGGGTTAGTGTCAGCGTACGGGTTAGGATTAGGGGACGGGTGAGGGTCAGGCTTCGGGGAAGGGTTAGGGTTAGGGTTCGGGCTAGGATTAGGGTTAGGGGACGGGGACGGTTTAGGGTCCAGGTGAGGGTACGACAACGCTTTAGGAGGAGCGTACGTGTGAGGGCGCGGGTTAGCGTCAGCGTACGGGTTAGGATTAGGGAACGGGTGAGGGTCAGGCTTCGGGGAAGGGTTAGGGTTAGGGTTCGGGCTAGGGTTAGGGTTAGGGGACGGTTTAGGGTCCAGGTGAGGGTACGACAATGCTTTAGGGGGAGCGTACGTGTGAGGGCGTGGGTTAGTGTCAGCGTACGGGTTAGGATGAGGGGACGGGTGAGGGTCAGGCTTCGGGGAAGGGTTAGGGTTAGGGTTCGGGCTAGGGTTAGGGTTAGGGGACGGGGACGGTTTAGGGTCCAGGTGAGGGTACGACAACGCTTTAGGGGGAGCGTACGTGTGAGGGCGCGGCTTAGCGTCAGCGTACGGGTTAGGATTAGGGGACGGGTGAGGGTCAGGCTTCGGGGAAGGGTTAGGGTTAGGGTTCGGGCTAGGGTTAGGGTTAGGGGACGGGGACGGTTTAGGGTCCAGGTGAGGGTACGACAACGCTTTAGGGGGAGCGTACGTGTGAGGGCGCGGGTTAGTGTCAGCGTACGGGTTAGGATTAGGGGACGGGTGAGGGTCAGGATTCGGGGAAGGGTTAGGGTTAGGGTTCGGGCTAGGGTTAGGGTTAGGGGACGGGGACGGTTTAGGGTCCAGGTGAGGGTACGACAATGCTTTAGGGGGAGCGTACGTGTGAGGGCGCGGGTTAGTGTCAGCGTACGGGTTAGGATTAGGGGACGGGTGAGGGTCAGGCTTCGGGGAAGGGTTAGGGTTAGGGTTCGGGCTAGGGTTAGGGTTAGGGGACGGGGACGGTTTAGGGTCCAGGTGAGGGTACGACAACGCTTTAGGGGGAGCGTACGTGTGAGGGCACGGCTTAGTGTCAGCGTACGGGTTAGGATTAGGGGACGGGTGAGGGTCAGGCTTCGGGGAAGGGTTAGGGTTAGGGTTCGGGCTAGGGTTAGGGTTAGGGGACGGGGACGGTTTAGGGTCCAGGTGAGGGTACGACAACGCTTTAGGGGGAGCGTACGTGTGAGGGTGCGGGTTATTGTCCGCGTACTCCTTAGGATTAGGGGACGGGGGAGGGTCAGGCTTCGGGGAAGTGTTAGGGTTAGGGTTCGGGCTAGGGTTAGGGTTAGGGGACGGGGACGGTTTAGGGTCCAGGTGAGGGTACGACAACGCTTTAGGGGGAGCGTACGTGTGAGGGCGCGGGTTAGTGTCAGCGTACGGGTTAGGATTAGGGGACGGGTGAGGGTCAGGCTTCGGGGAAGGGTTAGGGTTAGGGTTCGGGCTAGGGTTAGGGTTAGGGGACGGGGACGGTTTAGGGTCCAGGTGAGGGTACGACAACGCTTTAGGGGGAGCGTACGTGTGAGGGCGCGGCTTAGTGTCAGCGTACGGGTTAGGATTAGGGGACGGGTGAGGGTCAGGCTTCGGGGAAGGGTTAGGGTTAGGATTCGGGCTAGGGTTAGGGTTAGGGGACGGGGAAGGTTTAGGGTCCAGGTGAGGGTACGACAACGCTTTAGGGGGAGCGTACGTGTGAGGGCGCGGGTTATTGTCCGCGTACTCCTTAGGAATAGGGGACGGGGGAGGGTCAGGCTTCGGGGAAGGGTTAGGGTTAGGGTTCGGGCTAGGGTTAGGGTTAGGGGACGGGGACGGTTTAGGGTCCAGGTGAGGGTACGACAACGCTTTAGGGGGATCGTACGTGTGAGGGCGCGGGTTAGTGTCAGCGTACGGGTTAGGATTAGGGGACGGGTGAGGGTCAGGCTTCGGGGAAGGGTTAGGGTTAGGGTTCGGGCTAGGGTTAGGGTTAGGGGACGGGGACGGTTTAGGGTCCAGGTGAGGGTACGACAACGCTTTAGGGGGAGCGTACGTGTGAGGGCGCGGGTTAGTGTCAGCGTACGGGTTAGGATTAGGGGACGGGTGAGGGTCAGGCTTCGGGGAAGGGTTAGGGTTAGGGTTCGGGCTAGGGTTAGGGTTAGGGGACGGGGACGGTTTAGGGTCCAGGTGAGGGTACGACAACGCTTTAGGGGGAGCGTACGTGTGAGGGCGCGGCTTAGTGTCAGCGTACGGGTTAGGATTAGGGGACGGGTGAGGGTCAGGCTTCGGGGAAGGGTTAGGGTTAGGGGACGGGGACGGTTTAGGGTCCAGGTGAGGGTGCGACAACGCTTTAGGGGGAGCGTACGTGTGAGGGCGCGGGTTAGTGTCAGCGTACGGGTTAGGATTAGGGGACGGGTGAGGGTCAGGCTTCGGGGAAGGGTTAGGGTTAGGGTTCGGGCTAGGGTTAGGGTTAGGGGACGGGGACGGTTTAGGGTCCAGGTGAGGGTACGACAACGCTTTAGGGGGAGCGTACGTGTGAGGGCGCGGCTTAGTGTCAGCGTACGCGTTAGGTTAGGGGACGGGTGAGGGTCAGGCTTCGGGGAAGTGTTAGGGTTAGGGTTCGGGCTAGGGTTAGGGTTAGGGGACGGGGACGGTTTAGGGTCCAGGTGAGGGTACGACAACGCTTTAGGGGGAGCGTACGTGTGAGGGCGCGGGTTAGTGTCAGCGTACGGGTTAGGATTAGGGGACGGGTGAGGGTCAGGCTTCGGGGAAGGGTTAGGGTTAGGGTTCGGGCTAGGGTTAGGGTTAGGGGACGGGGACGGTTTAGGGTCCAGGTGAGGGTACGACAACGCTTTAGGGGGAGCGTACGTGTGAGGGCGCGGGTTAGTGTCAGCGTACGGGTTAGGATTAGGGGACGGGTGAGGGTCAGGCTTCGGGGAAGGGTTAGGGTTAGGGTTCGGGCTAGGGTTAGGGTTAGGGGACGGGGACGGTTTAGGGTCCAGGTGAGGGTACGACAACCCTTTAGGGGGAGCGAACGTGTGAGGGCGCGGGTTAGTGTCAGCGTACGGGTTAGGATTAGGGGACGGGTGAGGGTCAGGCTTCGGGGAAGGGTTAGGGTTAGGGTTCGGGCTAGGGTTACGGTTAGGGGACGGGGACTGTTTAGGGTCCAGGTGAGGGTACGACAACGCTTTAGGGGGAGCGTACGTGTGAGGGCGCGGGTTAGTGTCAGCGTACGGGTTAGGATTAGGGGACGGGTGAGGGTCAGGCTTCGGGGAAGGGTTAGGGTTAGGGTTCGGGCTAGGGTTAGGGTTAGGGGACGGGGAAGGTTTAGGGTCCAGGTGAAGGTACGACAACGCTTTAGGGGGAGCGTACGTGTGAGGGCGCGGGTTATTGTCCGCGTACTCCTTAAGATTAGGGGACGGGGGAGAGTCAGGCTTCGGGGAAGGGTTAGGGTTAGGGTTCAGGCTAGGGTTAGGGTTAGGGGACGGGGACGGTATAGGGTCCAGGTGAGGGTACGACAACGCTTTAGGGGGAGCGTTCGTGTGAGGGCGCGGCTTAGTGTAAGCGTACGGGTTAGGATTAGGGGACGGGTGAGGGTCAGGCTTCGGGGAAGGGTTAGGGTTAGGGTTCGGGCTAGGGTTAGGGTTAGGGGACGGGGACGGTTTAGGGTCCAGGTGAGGGTACGACAACGCTTTAGGGGGAGCGTACGTGTGAGGGCGCGGGTTAGCGTCAGCGTACGGGTTAGGATTAGGGGACGGGTGAGGGTCAGGCTTCGGGGAAGGGTTAGGGTTAGGGTTCGGGCTAGGGTTAGGGTTAGGGGACGGGGACGGTTTAGGGTCCAGGTGAGGGTACGACAACGCTTTAGGGGGAGCGTACGTGTGACTGCGCGGGTTAGCGTCAGCGTACGGGTTAGGATTAGGGGACGGGTGAGGGTCAGGCTTCGGGGAAGGGTTAGGGTTAGGGTTCGGGCTAGGGTTAGGGTTAGGGGACGGGGACGGTTTAGGGTCCAGGTGAGGGTACGACAACGCTTTAGGGGGAGCGTACGTGTGAGGGCGCGGGTTAGTGTCAGCGTACGGGTTAGGATTAGGGGACGGGTGAGGGTCAGGCTTCGGGGAAGGGTTAGGGTTAGGGTTCGGGCTAGGGTTAGGGTTAGGGGACGGGGACGGTTTAGGGTCCAGGTGAGGGTACGACAACGCTTTAGGGGGAGCGTACGTGTGAGGGCGCGGGTTAGTGTCAGCGTACGGGTTAGGATTAGGGGACGGGTGAGGGTCAGGCTTCGGGGAAGGGTTAGGGTTAGGGTTCGGGCTAGGGTTAGGGTTAGGGGACGGGGACGGTTTAGGGTCCAGGTGAGGGTACGACAACGCTTTAGGGGGAGCGTACGTGTGAGGGCGCGGGTTAGTGTCAGCGTACGGGTTAGGATTAGGGGACGGGTGAGGGTCAGGCTTCGGGGAAGGGTTAGGGTTAGGGTTGGGGCTAGGGTTAGGGTTAGGGGACGGGGACGGTTTAGGGTCCAGGTGAGGGTACGACAACGCTTTAGGGGGAGCGTACGTGTGAGGGCGCGGGCTAGTGTCAGCGTACGGGTTAGGATTAGGGGACGGGTGAGGGTCAGGCTTCGGGGAAGGGTTAGGGTTAGGGTTCGGGCTAGGGTTAGGGTTAGGGGACGGGGACGGTTTAGGGTCTAGGTGAGGGTACGACAACGCTTTAGGGGGAGCGGACGTGTGAGGGCGCGGGTTAGTGTCAGCGTACGGGTTAGGATTAGGGGACGGGTGAGGGTCAGGCTTCGGGGAAGGGTTAGGGTTAGGGTTCGGGCTAGGGTTAGGGTTAGGGGACGGGGACGGTTTAGGGTCCAGGTGAGGGTACGACAACGCTTTAGGGGGAGCGTACGTGTGAGGGCGCGGGTTAGTGTCAGCGTACGGGTTAGGATTAGGGGACGGGTGAGGGTCAGGCTTCGGGGAAGGGTTAGGGTTAGGGTTCGGGCTAGGGTTAGGGTTAGGGGACGGGGACGGTTTAGGGTCCAGGTGAGGGTACGACAACGCTTTAGGGGGAGCGTACGTGTGAGGGCGCGGGTTAGTGTCAGCGTACGGGTTGGGATTAGGGGACGGGTGAGGGTCAGGCTTCGGGGAAGGGTTAGGGTTAGGGTTCGGGCTAGGGTTAGGGTTAGGGGACGGGGACGGTTTAGGGTCCAGGTGAGGGTACGACAACGCTTTAGGGGGAGCGTACGTGTGAGGGCGCGGGTTAGTGTCAGCGTACGGGTTAGGATTAGGGGACGGGTGAGGGTCAGGCTTCGGGGAAGGGTTAGGGTTAGGGTTCGGGCTAGGGTTAGGGTTAGGGGACGGGGACGGTTTAGGGTCCAGGTGAGGGTACGACAACGCTTTAGGGGGAGCGTACGTGTGAGGGCGCGGGTTAGTGTCAGCGTACGGGTTAGGATTAGGGGACGGGTGAGGGTCAGGCTTCGGGGAAGGGTTAGGGTTAGGGTTCGGGCTAGGGTTAGGGTTAGGGGACGGGGACGGTTTAGGGTCCAGGTGAGGGTACGACAACGCTTTAGGGGGAGCGTACGTGTGAGGGCGCGGGTTAGTGTCAGCGTACGGGTTAGGATTAGGGGACGGGTGAGGGTCAGGCTTCGGGGAAGGGTTAGGGTTAGGGTTCGGGCTAGGGTTAGGGTTAGGGGATGGGGACGGTTTAGGGTCCAGGTGAGGGTACGACAACGCTTTAGGGGGAGCGTACGTGTGAGGGCGAGGGTTAGTGTCAGCGTACGGGTTAGGATTAGGGGACGGGTGAGGGTCAGGCTTCGGGGAAGTGTTAGGGTTAGGGTTCGGGCTAGGGTTAGGGTTAGGGGACGGGGACGGTTTAGGGTCCAGGTGAGGGTACGACAACGCTTTAGGGGGAGCGTACGTGTGAGGGCGCGGGTTAGTGTCAGCGTACGCGTTAGGATTAGGGGACGGGTGAGTGTCAGGCTTCGGGGAAGGGTTAGGGTTAGGGTTCGGGCTAGGATTAGGGTTAGGGGACGGGGACGGTTTAGGGTCCAGGTGAGGGTACGACAACGCTTTAGGGGGAGCGTACGTGTGAGGGCGCGGGTTAGTGTCAGCGTACGGGTTAGGATTAGGGGACGGGTGAGGGTCAGGCTTCGGGGAAGGGTTAGGGTTAGGGTTCGGGCTAGGGTTAGGGTTAGGGGACGGGGACGGTTTAGGGTCCAGGTGAGGGTACGACAACGCTTTAGGGGGAGCGTACGTGTGAGGGCGCGGGTTAGTGTCAGCGTATGGGTTAGGATTAGGGGACGGGTGAGGGTCAGGCTTCGGGGAAGGGTTAGGGTTAGGGTTCGGGCTAGGGTTAGGGTTAGGGGACGGGGACGGTTTAGGGTCCAGGTGAGGGTACGACAACGCTTTAGGGGGAGCGTACGTGTGAGGGCGCGGGTTAGTGTCAGCGTACGGGTTAGGATTAGGGGACGGGTGAGGGTCAGGCTTCGGGGAAGGGTTAGGGTTAGGGTTCGGGCTAGGGTTAGGGTTAGGGGACGGGGACGGTTTAGGGTCCAGGTGAGGGTACGACAACGCTTTAGGGGAAGCGTACGTGTGAGGGCGCGGGTTAGTGTCAGCGTACGGGTTAGGATTAGGGGACGGGTGAGGGTCAGGCTTCGGGGAAGGGTTAGGGTTAGGGTTCGGGCTAGGGTTAGGGTTAGGGGACGGGGACGGTTTAGGGTCCAGGTGAGGGTACGACAACGCTTTAGGGGGTGCGTACGTGTGAGGGCGCGGGTTAGTGTCAGCGTACGGGTTAGGATTAGGGGACGGGTGAGGGTCAGGCTTCGGGGAAGGGTTAGGGTTAGGGTTCGGGCTAGGGTTAGGGTTAGGGGACGGGGACGGTTTAGGGTCCAGGTGAGGGTACGACAACGCTTTAGGGGGAGCGTACGTGTGAGGGCGCGGGTTAGTGTCAGCGTACGGGTTAGGATTAGGGGACGGGTGAGGGTCAGGCTTCGGGGAAGGGTTAGGGTTAGGGTTCGGGCTAGGGTTAGGGTTAGGGGACGGGGACGGTTTAGGGTCCAGGTGAGGGTACGACAACGCTTTAGGGGGAGCGTACGTGTGAGGGCGCGGGTTAGTGTCAGCGTACGGGTTAGGATTAGGGGACGGGTGAGGGTCAGGCTTCGGGGAAGGGTTAGGGTTAGGGTTCGGGCTAGGGTTAGGGTTAGGGGATGGGGACGGTTTAGGGTCCAGGTGAGGGTACGACAACGCTTTAGGTGGAGCGTACGTTTGAGGGCGAGGGTTAGTGTCAGCGTACGGGTTAGGATTAGGGGACGGGTGAGGGTCAGGCTTCGGGGAAGTGTTAGGGTTAGGGTTCGGGCTAGGGTTAGGGTTAGGGGACGGGGACGGTTTAGGGTCCAGGTGAGGGTACGACAACGCTTTAGGGGGAGCGTACGTGTGAGGGCGCGGGTTAGTGTCAGCGTACGCGTTAGGATTAGGGGAAGGGTGAGTGTCAGGCTTCGGGGAAGGGTTAGGGTTAGGGTTCGGGCTAGGATTAGGGTTAGGGGACGGGGACGGTTTAGGGTCCAGGTGAGGGTACGACAACGCTTTAGGGGGAGCGTACGTGTGAGGGCACGGGTTAGTGTCAGCGTACGGGTTAGGATTAGGGGACGGGTGAGGGTCAGGCTTCGGGGAAGGGTTAGGGTTAGGGTTCGGGCTAGGATTAGGGTTAGGGGACGGGGACGGTTTAGGGTCCAGGTGAGGGTACGACAACGCTTTAGGAGGAACGTACGTGTGAGGGCGCGGGTTAGCGTCAGCGTACGGGTTAGGATTAGGGAACGGGTGAGGGTCAGGCTTCGGGGAAGGGTTAGGGTTAGGGTTCGGGCTAGGGTTAGGGTTAGGGGACGGGGACGGTTTAGGGTCCAGGTGAGGGTACGACAACGCTTTAGGGGGAGCGTACGTGTGAGGGCGCGGGTTAGTGTCAGCGTACGGGTTAGGATTAGGGGACGGGTGAGGGTCAGGCTTCGGGGAAAGGTTAGGGTTAGGGTTCGGGCTAGGGTTAGGGTTAGGGGACGGGGACGGTTTAGGGTCCAGGTGAGGGTACGACAACGCTTTAGGGGGAGCGTACGTGTGAGGGCGCGGGTTAGTGTCAGCGTACGGGTTAGGATTAGGGGACGGGTGAGGGTCAGGCTTCGGGGAAGGGTTAGGGTTAGGGTTCGGGCTAGGGTTAGGGTTAGGGGACGGGGACGGTTTAGGGTCCTGGTGAGGGTGCGACAACGCTTTAGGGGGAGCGTACGTGTGAGGGCGTGGCTTAGTGTCAGCGTACGGGTTAGGATTAGGGGACGGGTGAGGGTCAGGCTTCGGGGAAGGGTTAGGGTTAGGGTTCGGGCTAGGGTTAGGGTTAGGGGACGGAGACGGTTTAGGGTCCAGGTGAGGGTACGACAACGATTTAGGGGGAGCGTACGTGTGAGGGCGCGGGTTAGTGTCAGCGTACGGGTTAGGATTAGGGGACGGGTGAGGGTCAGGCTTCGGGGAAGGGTTAGGGTTAGGGTTCGGGCTAGGGTTAGGGTTAGGGGACGGGGACGGTTTAGGGTCCAGGTGAGGGTACGACAACGCTTTAGGGGGAGCGTACGTGTGAGGGCACGGGTTAGTGTCAGCGTACGCGGTAGGATTAGGGGACGGGTGAGGGTCAGGCTTCGGGGAAGGGTTAGGGTTAGGGTTCGGGCTAGGGTTAGGGTTAGGGGACGGGGACGGTTTAGGGTCCAGGTGAGGGTACGACAACGCTTTAGGGGGAGCGTACGTGTGAGGGCGCGGCTTAGTGTCAGCGTACGGGTTAGGATTAGGGGACGGGTAAGGGTCAGGCTTCGGGGAAGGGTTAGGGTTAGGGTTCGGGCTAGGGTTAGGGTTAGGGGACGGGGACGGTTTAGGGTCCAGGTGAGGGTACGACAACGCTTTAGGGGGAGCGTACGTGTGAGGGCGCGGGTTAGTGTCAGCGTACGGGTTAGGATTAGGGGACGGGTGAGGGTCAGGCTTCGGGGAAGGGTTAGGGTTAGGGTTCGGGCTAGGGTTAGCGTTAGGGGACGGGGACGGTTTAGGGTCCAGGTGAGGGTACGACAACGCTTTAGGGGGAGCGTACGTGTGAGGGCGCGGGTTAGTGTCAGCGTACGGGTTAGGATTAGGGGACGGGTGAGGGTCAGGCTTCGGGGAAGGGTTAGGGTTAGGGTTCGGGCTAGGGTTAGGGTTAGGGGACGGGGACGGTTTAGGGTCCAGGTGAGGGTACGACAACGCTTTAGGGGGAGCGTACGTGTGAGGGCGCGGGTTAGTGTCAGCGTACGCGTTAGGATTAGGGGACGGGTGAGTGTCAGGCTTCGGGGAAGGGTTAGGGTTAGGGTTCGGGCTAGGATTAGGGTTAGGGGACGGAGACGGTTTAGGGTCCAGGTGAGGGTACGACAACGCTTTAGGGGGAGCGTACGTGTGAGGGCGCGGGTTAGCGTCAGCGTACGGGTTAGGATTAGGGGACGGGTGAGGGTCAGGCTTCGGGGAAGGGTTAGGGTTAGGGTTCGGGCTAGGATTAGGGTTAGGGGACGGGGACGGTTTAGGGTCCAGGTGAGGGGACGACAACGCTTTAGGAGGAGCGTACGTGTGAGGGCGCGGGTTAGCGTCAGCGTACGGGTTAGGATTAGGGGACGGGTGAGGGTCAGGCTTCGGGGAAGGGTTAGGGTTAGGGTTCGGGCTAGGGTTAGGGTTAGGGGACGGGGACGGTTTAGGGTCCAGGTGAGGGTACGACAACGCTTTAGGGGGAGCGTACGTGTGAGGGCGCGGGTTAGTGTCAGCGTACGGGTTAGGATTAGGGGACGGGTGAGGGTCAGGCTTCGGGGAAGGGTTAGGGTTAGGGTTCGGGCTAGGGTTAGGGTTAGGGGACGGGGACGGTTTAGGGTCCAGGTGAGGGTACGACAACGCTTTAGGGGGAGCGTACGTGTGAGGGCGCTGGTTAGTGTCAGCGTACGGGTTAGGATTAGGGGACGGGTGAGGGTCAGGCTTCGGGGAAGGGTTAGGGTTAGGGTTCGGGCTAGGGTTAGGGTTAGGGGACGGGGACGGTTTAGGGTCCAGGTGAGGGTACGACAACGCTTTAGGGGGAGCGTACGTGTGAGGGCGCGGGTTAGTGTCAGCGTACGGGTTAGGATTAGGGGACGGGTGAGGGTCAGGCTTTGGGGAAGGGTTAGGGTTAGGGTTCGGGCTAGGGTTAGGGTTAGGGGACGGGGACGGTTTAGGGTCCAGGTGAGGGTACGACAACGCTTTAGGGGGAGCGTACGTGTGAGGGCGCGGGTTAGTGTCAGCGTACGGGTTAGGATTAGGGGACGGGTGAGGGTCAGGCTTCGGGGAAGGGTTAGGGTTAGGGTTCGGGCTAGGGTTAGGGTTAGGGGACGGGGACGGTTTAGGGTCCAGGTGAGGGTACGACAACGCTTTAGGGGGAGCGTACGTGTGAGGGCGCGGGTTAGTGTCAGCGTACGCGTTAGGATTAGGGGACGGGTGAGTGTCAGGCTTCGGGGAAGGGTTAGGGTTAGGGTTCGGGCTAGGATTAGGGTTAGGGGACGGGGACGGTTTAGGGTCCAGGTGAGGGTACGACAACGCTTTAGGGGGAGCGTACGTGTGAGGGCGCGGGTTAGTGTCAGCGTACGGGTTAGGATTAGGGGACGGGTGAGGGTCAGGCTTCGGGGAAGGGTTAGGGTTAGGGTTCGGGCTAGGATTAGGGTTAGGGGACGGGGACGGTTTAGGGTCCAGGTGAGGGGACGACAACGCTTTAGGAGGAGCGTACGTGTGAGGGCGCGGGTTAGCGTCAGCGTACGGGTTAGGATTAGGGGACGGGTGAGGGTCAGGCTTCGGGGAAGGGTTAGGGTTAGGGTTCGGGCTAGGGTTAGGGTTAGGGGACGGGGACGGTTTAGGGTCCAGGTGAGGGTACGACAACGCTTTAGGGGGAGCGTACGTGTGAGGGCGCGGGTTAGTGTCAGCGTACGGTTTAGGATTAGGGGACGGGTGAGTGTCAGGCTTCGGGGAAGGGTTAGGGTTAGGGTTCGGGCTAGGATTAGGGTTAGGGGACGGGGACGGTTTAGGGTCCAGGTGAGGGTACGACAACGCTTTAGGGGGAGCGTACGTGTGAGGGCGCGGGTTAGTGTCAGCGTACGGGTTAGGATTAGGGGACGGGTGAGGGTCAGGCTTCGGGGAAGGGTTAGGGTTAGGGTTCGGGCTAGGATTAGGGTTAGGGGACGGGGACGGTTTAGGGTCCAGGTGAGGGGACGACAACGCTTTAGGAGGAGCGTACGTGTGAGGGCGCGGGTTAGCGTCAGCGTACGGGTTAGGATTAGGGGACGGGTGAGGGTCAGCCTTCGGGGAAGTGTTAGGGTTAGGGTTCGGGCTAGGGTTAGGGTTAGGGGACGGGGACGGCTTAGGGTCCAGGTGAGGGTACGACAACGCTTTAGGGGGAGCGTACGTGTGAGGGCGCGGGTTAGTGTCAGCGTACGGGTTAGGATTAGGGGACGGGTGAGGGTCAGGCTTCGGGGAAGGGTTAGGGTTAGGGTTCGGGCTAGGATTAGGGTTAGGGGACGGGGACGGTTTAGGGTCCAGGTGAGGGTACGACAACGCTTTAGGGGGAGCGTACGTGTGAGGGCGCGGGTTAGTGTCAGCGTACGGGTTAGGATTAGGGGACGGGTGAGGGTCAGGCTTCGGGGAAGGGTTAGGGTTAGGGTTCGGGCTAGGATTAGGGTTAGGGGACGGGGACGGTTTAGGGTCCAGGTGAGGGGACGACAACGCTTTAGGAGGAGCGTACGTGTGAGGGCGCGGGTTAGCGTCAGCGTACGGGTTAGGATTAGGGGACGGGTGAGGGTCAGGCTTCGGGGAAGGGTTAGGGTTAGGGTTCGGGCTAGGGTTAGGGTTAGGGGACGGGGACGGTTTAGGGTCCAGGTGAGGGTACGACAACGCTTTAGGGGGAGCGTACGTGTGAGGGCGCGGGTTAGTGTCAGCGTACGGGTTAGGATTAGGGGACGGGTGAGGGTCAGGCTTCGGGGAAGGGTTAGGGTTAGGGTTCGGGCTAGGGTTAGGGTTAGGGGACGGGGACGGTTTAGGGTCCAGGTGAGGGTACGACAACGCTTTAGGGGGAGCGTACGTGTGAGGGCGCGGGTTAGTGTCAGCGTACGGGTTAGGATTAGGGGACGGGTGAGGGTCAGGCTTCGGGGAAGGGTTAGGGTTAGGGTTCGGGCTAGGGTTAGGGTTAGGGGACAGGGACGGTTTAGGGTCCAGGTGAGGGTACGACAACGCTTTAGGGGGAGCGTACGTGTGAGGGCGCGGGTTAGTGTCAGCGTACGGGTTAGGATTAGGGGACGTGTGAGGGTCAGGCTTCGGGGAAGTGTTAGGGTTAGGGTTCGGGCTAGGGTTAGGGTTAGGGGACGGGGACGGTTTAGGGTCCAGGTGAGGGTACGACAACGCTTTAGGGGGAGCGTACGTGTGAGGGCGCGGGTTAGTGTCAGCGTACGGGTTAGGATTAGGGGACGGGTGAGGGTCAGGCTTCGGGGAAGGGTTAGGGTTAGGGTTCGGGCTAGGGTTAGGGTTAGGGGACGGGGACGGTTTAGGGTCCAGGTGAGGGTACGACAACGCTTTAGGTGGAGCGTACGTGTGAGGGCGCGGGTTAGTGTCAGCGTACGGGTTAGGATTAGGGGACGGGTGAGGGTCAGGCTTCGGGGAAGGGTTAGGGTTAGGGTTCGGGCTAGGGTTAGGGTTAGGGGACGGGGACGGTTTAGGGTCCAGGTGAGGGTACGACAACGCTTTAGGGGGAGCGTACGTGTGAGGGCGCGGGTTAGTGTCAGCGTACGGGTTAGGATTAGGGGACGGGTGAGGGTCAGGCTTCGGGGAAGGGTTAGGGTTAGGGTTGGGGCTAGGGTTAGGGATAGGGGACGGGGACGGTTTAGGGTCCAGGTGAGGGTACGACAACGCTTTAGGGGGAGCGTACGTGTGAGGGCGTGGGTTAGTGTCAGCGTACGGGTTAGGATTAGGGGACGGGTGAGGGTCAGGCTTCGGGGAAGGGTTAGGGTTAGGGTTCGGGCTAGGGTTAGGGTTAGGGGATGGGGACGGTTTAGGGTCCAGGTGAGGGTACGACAACGCTTTAGGGGGAGCGTACGTGTGAGGGCGCGGGTTAGTGTCAGCGTACGCGTTAGGATTAGGGGACGGGTGAGTGTCAGGCTTCGGGGAAGGGTTAGGGTTAGGGTTCGGGCTAGGATTAGGGTTAGGGGACGGGGACGGTTTAGGGTCCAGGTGAGGGTACGACAACGCTTTAGGGGGAGCGTACGTGTGAGGGCGCGGGTTAGCGTCAGCGTACGGGTTAGGATTAGGGGACGGGTGAGGGTCAGGCTTCGGGGAAGGGTTAGGGTTAGGGTTCGGGCTAGGGTTAGGGTTAGGGGACGGGGACGGTTTAGGGTCCAGGTGAGGGTACGACAACGCTTTAGGGGGAGCGTACGTGTGAGGGCGCGGGTTAGTGTCAGCGTACGGGTTAGGATTAGGGGACGGGTGAGGGTCAGGCTTCGGGGAAAGGTTAGGGTTAGGGTTCGGGCTAGGGTTAGGGTTAGGGGACGGGGACGGTTTAGGGTCCAGGTGAGGGTACGACAACGCTTTAGGGGGAGCGTACGTGTGAGGGCGCGGGTTAGTGTCAGCGTACGGGTTAGGATTAGGGGACGGGTGAGGGTCAGGCTTCGGGGAAGGGTTAGGGTTAGGGTTCGGGCTAGGGTTAGGGTTAGGGGACGGGGACGGTTTAGGGTCCAGGTGAGGGTACGACAACGCTTTAGGGGGAGCGTACGTGTGAGGGCGCGGGTTAGTGTCAGCGTACGGGTTAGGATTAGGGGACGGGTGAGGGTCAGGCTTCGGGGAAGGGTTAGGTTTAGGGTTCGGGCTAGGGTTAGGGTTAGGGGACGGGGACGGTTTAGGGTCCAGGTGAGGGTACGACAACGATTTAGGGGGAGCGTACGTGTGAGGGCGCGGGTTAGTGTCAGCGTACGCGTTAGGATTAGGGGACGGGTGAGTGTCTGGCTTCGGGGAAGGGTTAGGGTTAGGGTTCGGGCTAGGATTAGGGTTAGGGGACGGGGACGGTTTAGGGTCCAGGTGAGGGTACGACAACGCTTTAGGGGGGGCGTACGTGTGAGGGCGCGGGTTAGTGTCAGCGTACGGGTTAGGATTAGGGGACGGGTGAGGGTCAGGCTTCGGGGAAGGGTTAGGGTTAGGGTTCGGGCTAGGATTAGGGTTAGGGGACGGGGACGGTTTAGGGTCCAGGTGAGGGTACGACAACGCTTTAGGGGGAGGGTACGTGTGAGGGCGCGGGTTAGTGTCAGCGTACGGGTTAGGATTAGGGGACGGGTGAGGGTCAGGCTTCGGGGAAAGGTTAGGGTTAGGGTTCGGGCTAGGGTTAGGGTTAGGGGACGGGGATGGTTTAGGGTCCAGGTGAGGGTACGACAACGCTTTAGGGGGAGCGTACGTGTGAGGGCGCGGGTTAGTGTCAGCGTACGGGTTAGGATTAGGGGACGGGTGAGGGTCAGGCTTCGGGGAAGGGTTAGGGTTAGGGTTCGGGCTAGGGTTAGGGTTAGGGGACGGGGACGGTTTAGGGTCCAGGTGAGGGTACGACAACGCTTTAGGTGGAGCGTACGTGTGAGGGCGCGGGTTAGTGTCAGCGTACGGGTTAGGATTAGGGGACGGGTGAGGGTCAGGCTTCGGGGAAGGGTTAGGGTTAGGGTTCGGGCTAGGGTTAGGGTTAGGGGACGGGGACGGTTTAGGGTCCAGGTGAGGGTACGACAACGCTTTAGGGGAAGCGTACGTGTGAGGGCGCGGGTTAGTGTCAGCGTACGGGTTAGGATTAGGGGACGGGTGAGGGTCACGCTTCGGGGAAGGGTTAGGGTTAGGGTTGGGGCTAGGGTTAGGGATAGGGGCCGGGGACGGTTTAGGGTCCAGGTGAGGGTATGACAACGCTTTAGGGGGAGCGTACGTGTGAGGGCGTGGGTTAGTGTCAGCGTACGGGTTAGGATTAGGGGACGGGTGAGGGTCAGGCTTCGGGGAAGGGTTAGGGTTAGGGTTCGTGCTAGGGTTAGGGTTAGGGGACGGGGACGGTTTAGGGTCCAGGTGAGGGTACGACAACGCTTTAGGGGGAGCGTACGTGTGAGGGCGCGGGTTAGTGTCAGCGTACGCGTTAGGATTAGGGGACGGGTGAGTGTCAGGCTTCGGGGAAGGGTTAGGGTTAGGGTTCAGGCTAGGATTAGGGTTAGGGGACGGGGACGGTTTAGGGTCCAGGTGAGGGTACGACAACGCTTTAGGGGGAGCGTACGTGTGAGGGCGCGGGTTAGCGTCAGCGTACGGGTTAGGATTAGGGGACGGGTGAGGGTCAGGCTTCGGGGAAGGGTTAGGGTTAGGGTTCGGGCTAGGGTTAGGGTTAGGGGACGGGGACGGTTTAGGGTCCAGGTGAGGGTACGACAACGCTTTAGGGGGAGCGTACGTGTGAGGGCGCGGGTTAGTGTCAGCGTACGGGTTAGGATTAGGGGACGGGTGAGGGTCAGGCTTCGGGGAAAGGTTAGGGTTAGGGTTCGGGCTAGGGTTAGGGTTAGGGGACGGGGACGGTTTAGGGTCCAGGTGAGGGTACGACAACGCTTTAGGGGGAGCGTACGTGTGAGGGCACGGGTTAGTGTCAGCGTACGGGTTAGGATTAGGGGACGGGTGAGGGTCAGGCTTCGGGGAAGGGTTAGGGTTAGGGTTCGTGCTAGGGTTAGGGTTAGGGGACGGGGACGGTTTAGGGTCCAGGTGAGGGTACGACAACGCTTTAGGGGGAGCGTACGTGTGAGGGCGCGGGTTAGTGTCAGCGTACGGGTTAGGATTAGGGGACGGGTGAGGGTCAGGCTTCGGGGAAGGGTTAGGGTTAGGGTTCGGGCTAGGGTTAGGGTTAGGGGACGGGGACGGTTTAGGGTCCAGGTGAGGGTACGACAACGCTTTAGGGGGAGCGTACGTGTGAGGGCGCGGGTTAGTGTCAGCGTACGGGTTAGGATTAGGGGACGGGTGAGGGTCAGGCTTCGGGGAAGGGTTAGGGTTAGGGTTCGGGCTAGGGTTAGGGTTAGGGGACGGGGACGGTTTACGGTCCAGTTGAGGGTACGACAACGCTTTAGGGGGAGCGTACGTGTGAGGGCGCGGGTTAGTGTCAGCGTACGGGTTAGGATTAGGGGACGGGTGAGGGTCAGGCTTCGGGGAAGGGTTAGGGTTAGGGTTCGGGCTAGGGTTAGGGTTAGGGGACGGGGACGGTTTAGGGTCCAGGTGAGGGTACGACAACGCTTTAGGGGGAGCGTACGTGTGAGGGCGCGGGTTAGTGTCAGCGTACGGGTTAGGATTAGGGGACGGGTGAGGGTCAGGCTTCGGGGAAGGGTTAGGGTTAGGGTACGGGCTAGGGTTAGGGCTAGGGGACGGGGACGGTTTAGGGTCCAGGTGAGGGTACGACAACGCTTTAGTGGGAGCGTACGTGTGAGGGCGCGGGTTAGTGTCAGCGTACGGGTTAGGATTAGGGGACGGGTGAGGGTCAGGCTTCGGGGAAGGGTTAGGGTTAGGGTTCGGGCTAGGGTTAGGGTTAGGGGACGGAGACGGTTTAGGGTCCAGGTGAGGGTACGACAACGCTTTAGGGGGAGCGTACGTGTGAGGGCGCGGGTTAGTGTCAGCGTACGGGTTAGGATTAGGGGACGGGTGAGGGTCAGGCTTCGGGGAAGGGTTAGGGTTAGGGTTCGGGCTAGGGTTAGGGTTAGGGGACGGGGACGGTTTAGGGTCCAGGTGAGGGTACGACAACGCTTTAGGGGGAGCGTACGTGTGAGGGCGCGGGTTAGTGTCAGCGTGCGGGTTAGGATTAGGGGACGGGTGAGGGTCAGGCTTCGGGGAAGGGTTAGGGTTAGGGTTCGGGCTAGGGTTAGGGTTAGGGGACGGGGACGGTTTAGGGTCCAGGTGAGGGTACGACAACGCTTTAGGGGGAGCGTACGTGTGAGGGCGCGGGTTAGTGTCAGCGTACGGGTTAGGATTAGGGGACGGGTGATGGTCAGGCTTCGGGGAAGGGTTAGGGTTAGGGTTCGGGCTAGGGTTAGGGTTAGGGGACGGGGACGGTTTAGGGTCCAGGTGAGGGTACGACAACGCTTTAGGGGGAGCGTACGTGTGAGGGCGCGGCTTAGTGTCAGCGTACGGGTTAGGATTAGGGGACGGGTGAGGATCAGGCTTCGGGGAAGGGTTAGGGTTAGGGTTCGGGCTAGGGTTAGGGTTAGGGGACGGGGACGGTTTAGGGTCCAGGTGAGGGTACGACAACGCTTTAGGGGGAGCGTACGTGTGAGGGCGCGGGTTAGTGTCAGCGTACGGATTAGGATTAGGGGACGGGTGAGGGTCAGGCTTCGGGGAAGGGTTAGGGTTAGGGTTCGGGCTAGGGTTAGGGTTAGGGGACGGGGACGGTTTAGGGTCCAGGTGAGGGTACGACAACGCTTTAGGGGGAGCGTACGTGTGAGGGCGCGGGTTAGTGTCCGCGTACGGGTTAGGATTAGGGGACGGGTGAGGGTCAGGCTTCGGGGAAGGGTTAGGGTTAGGGTTCGGGCTAGGGTTAGGGTTAGGGGACGGGGACGGTTTAGGGTCCAGGTGAGGGTACGACAACGCTTTAGGGGGAGCGTACGTGTGAGGGCGCGGGTTAGTGTCAGCGTACGGGTTAGGATTAGGGGACGGGTGAGGGTCAGGCTTCGGGGAAGGGTTAGGGTTAGGGTTGGGGCTAGGGTTAGGGATAGGGGACGGGGACGGTTTAGGGTCCAGGTGAGGGTACGACAACGCTTTAGGGGGAGCGTACGTGTGAGGGCGCGGGTTAGTGTCAGCGTACGGGTTAGGATTAGGGGACGGGTGAGGGTCAGGCTTCGGGGAAGGGTTAGGGTTAGGGTTCGGGCTAGGGTTAGGGTTAGGGGACGGAGACGGTTTAGGGTCCAGGTGAGGGTACGACAACGCTTTAGGGGGAGCGTACGTGTGAGGGTGCGGGTTAGTGTCAGCGTACGGGTTAGGATTAGGGGACGGGTGAGGGTCAGGCTTCGGGGAAGGGTTAGGGTTAGGGTTCGGGCTAGGGTTAGGGTTAGGGGACGGGGACGGTTTAGGGTCCAGGTGAGGGTACGACAACGCTTTAGGGGGAGCGTACGTGTGAGGGCGCGGGTTAGTGTCAGCGTACGGGGTAGGATTAGGGGACGGGTGAGGGTCAGGCTTCAGGGAAGGGTTAGGGTTAGGGGACGGGGACGGTTTAGGGTCCAGGTGAGGGTACGACAACGCGTTAGGGGGAGCGTACGTGTGAGGGCGCGGCTTAGTGTCAGCGTACGTGTTAGGATTAGGGGACGGGTGAGGGTCAGGCTTCGGGGAAGGGTTAGGGTTAGGGTTCGGGCTAGGGTTAGGGTTAGGGGACGGGGACGGTTTAGGGTCCAGGTGAGGGTACGACAACGCTTTAGGGGGAGCGTACGTGTGAGGGCGCGGGTTAGTGTCAGCGTACGGGTTAGGATTAGGGGACGGCTGAGGGTCAGGCTTCGGGGAAGGGTTAGGGTTAGGGTTCGGGCTAGGGTTAGGGTTAGGGGACGGGGACGGTTTAGGGTCCAGGTGAGGGTACGACAACGCTTTAGGGGGAGCGTACGTGTGAGGGCGCGGGTTATCGTCAGCGTACGGGTTAGGATTAGGGGACGGGTGAGGGTCAGGCTTCGGGGAAGGGTTAGGGTTAGGGTTCGCGCTAGGGTTAGGGTTAGGGGACGGGGACGGTTTAGGGTCCAGGTGAGGGTACGACAACGCTTCAGGGGGAGCGTACGTGTGAGGGCGCGGGTTAGTGTCAGCGTACGGGTTAGGATTAGGGGACGGGTGAGGGTCAGGCTTCGGGGAAGGGTTAGGGTTAGGGTTCGGGCTACGGTTAGGGTTAGGGGACGGGGACGGTTTAGGGTCCAGGTGAGGGTACGACAACGCTTTAGGGGGAGCGTACGTGTGAGGGCGCGGGTTAGTGTCAGAGTACGCGTTAGGATTAGGGGACGGGTGAGGGTCAGGCTTCGTGGAAGGGTTAGGGTTAGGGTTCGGGCTAGGATTAGGGTTAGGGGACGGGGACGGTTTAGGGTCCAGGTGAGGGTACGACAACGCTTTAGGAGGAGCGTACGTGTGAGGGCGCGGGTTAGTGTCAGCGTACGGGTTAGGATTAGGGGACGGGTGAGGGTCAGGCTTCGGGGAAGGGTTAGGGTTAGGGTTCGGGCTAGGATTAGGGTTAGGGGACGGGGACGGTTTAGGGTCCAGGTGAGGGTACGACAACGCTTTAGGAGGAGCATATGTGTGAGGGCGCGGGTTAGCGTCAGCGTACGGGTTAGGATTAGGGGACGGGTGAGGGTCAGGCTTCGGGGAAGGGTTAGGGTTAGGGTTCGGGCTAGGGTTAGGGTTAGGGGACGGGGACGGTTTAGGGTCCAGGTGAGGGTACGACAACGCTTTAGGGGGAGCGTACGTGTGAGGGCGCGGGCTAGTGTCAGCGTACGGGTTAGGATTAGGGGACGGGTGAGGGTCAGGCTTCGGGGAAGGGTTAGGGTTAGGGTTCGGGCTAGGGTTAGGGTTAGGGGACGGGGACGGTTTAGGGTCCAGGTGAGGGTACGACAACGCTTTAGGGGGAGCGTACGTGTGAGGGCGCGGGTTAGTGTCAGCGTACGGGTTAGGATTAGGGGACGGGTGAGGGTCAGGCTTCGGGGAAGGGTTAGGGTTAGGGTTCGGGCTAGGGTTAGGGTTAGGGGACGGGGACGGTTTAGGGTCCAGGTGAGGGTACGACAACGCTTTAGGGGGATCGTACGTGTGAGGGCGCGGGTTAGTGTCAGCGTACGGGTTAGGATTAGGGGACGGGTGAGGGTCAGGCTTCGGGGAAGGGTTAGGGTTAGGGTTCGGGCTAGGGTTAGGGTTAGGGGACGGGGACGGTTTAGGGTCCAGGTGAGGGTACGACAACGCTTTAGGGGGAGCGTACGTGTGAGGGCGCGGGTTAGTGTCAGCGTACGGGTTAGGATTAGGGGACGGGTGAGGGTCAGGCTTCGGGGAAGGGTTAGGGTTAGGGTTCGGGCTAGGGTTAGGGTTAGGGGACGGGGACGGTTTAGGGTCCAGGTGAGGGTACGACAACGCTTTAGGGGGAGCGTACGTGTGAGGGCGCGGGTTAGTGTCAGCGTACGGGTTAGGATTAGGGGACGGGTGAGGGTCAGGCTTCGGGGAAGGGTTAGGGTTAGGGTTCGGGCTAGGGTTAGGGTTAGGGGACGGGGACGGTTTAGGGTCCAGGTGAGGGTACGACAACGCTTTAGGGGGAGCGTACGTGTGAGGGCGCAGGTTAGTGTCAGCGTACGGGTTAGGATTAGGGGACGGGTGAGGGTCAGGCTTCGGGGAAGGGTTAGGGTTAGGGTTCGGGCTAGGATTAGGGTTAGGGGACGGGGAAGGTTTAGGGTCCAGGTGAGGGTACGACAACGCTTTAGGAGGAGCGTACGTGTGAGGGCGCGGGTTAGCGTCAGCGTACGGGTTAGGATTAGGGGACGGGTGAGGGTCAGGCTTCGGGGAAGGGTTAGGGTTAGGGTTCGGGCTAGGGTTAGGGTTAGGGGACGGGGACGGTTTAGGGTCCAGGTGAGGGTACGACAACGCTTTAGGGGGAGCGTACGTGTGAGGGCGCGGGTTAGTGTCAGCGTACGGGTTAGGATTAGGGGACGGGTGAGGGTCAGGCTTCGGGGAAAGGTTAGGGTTAGGGTTCGGGCTAGGGTTAGGGTTAGGGGACGGGGACGGTTTAGGGTCCTGGTGAGGGTGCGACAACGCTTTAGGGGGAGCGTACGTGTGAGGGCGCGGCTTAGTGTCAGCGTACGGGTTAGGATTAGGGGACGGGTGAGGGTCAGGCTTCGGGGAAGGGTTAGGGTTAGGGTTCGGGCTAGGGTTAGGGTTAGGGGACGGGGACGGTTTAGGGTCCAGGTGAGGGTACGACAACGCTTTAGGGGGAGCGTACGTGTGAGGGCGCGGGTTATTGTCCGCGTACTCCTTAGGATTAGGGGACGGGGGAGGGTCAGGCTTCGGGGAAGGGTTAGGGTTAGGGTTCGGGCTACGGTTAGGGTTAGGGGACGGGGACGGTATAGGGTCCAGGTGAGGGTACGACAACGCTTTAGGGGGAGCGTATGTGTGAGGGAGCGGCTTAGCGTCAGCGTACGGGTTAGGATTAGGGGACGGATGAGGGTCAGGCTTCGGGGAAGGGTTAGGGTTAGGGTTCGGGCTAGGGTTAGGGTTAGGGGACGGGGACGGTTTAGGGTCCAGGTGAGGGTACGACAACGCTTTAGGGGGAGCGTACGTGTGAGGGCGCGGGTTAGTGTCAGCGTACGGGTTAGGATTAGGGGACGGGTGAGGGTCAGGCTTCGGGGAAGGGTTAGGGTTAGGGTTCGGGCTAGGGTTAGGGTTAGGGGACGGGGACGGTTTAGGGTCCAGGTGAGGGTACGACAACGCTTTAGGGGGAGCGTACGTGTGAGGGCGCGGGTTAGTGTCAGCGTACGGGGTAGGATTAGGGGACGGGTGAGGGTCAGGCTTCGGGGAAGGGTTAGGGTTAGGGGACGGGGACGGTTTAGGGTCCAGGTGAGGGTACGACAACGCTTTAGGGGGAGCGTACGTGTGAGGGCGCGGCTTAGTGTCAGCGTACGGGTTAGGATTAGGGGACGGGTGAGGGTCAGGCTTCGGGGAAGGGTTAGGGTTAGGGTTCGGGCTAGGGTTAGGGTTAGGGGACGGGGACGGTTTAGGGTCCAGGTGAGGGTACGACAACGCTTTAGGGGGAGCGTACGTGTGAGGGCGCGGGTTAGTGTCAGCGTACGGGTTAGGATTAGGGGACGGCTGAGGGTCAGGCTTCGGGGAAGGGTTAGGGTTAGGGTTCGGGCTAGGGTTAGGGTTAGGGGACGGGGACGGTTTAGGGTCCAGGTGAGGGTACGACAACGCTTTAGGGGGAGCGTACGTGTGAGGGCGCGGGTTAGCGTCAGCGTACGGGTTAGGATTAGGGGACGGGTGAGGGTCAGGCTTCGGGGAAGGGTTAGGGTTAGGGTTCGGGCTAGGGTTAGGGTTAGGGGACGGGGACGCTTTAGGGTCCAGGTGAGGGTACGACAACGCTTCAGGGGGAGCGTACGTGTGAGGGCGCGGGTTAGTGTCAGCGTACGGGTTAGGATTAGGGGACGGGTGAGGGTCAGGCTTCGGGGAAGGGTTAGGGTTAGGGTTCGGGCTAGGGTTAGGGTTAGGGGACGGGGACGGTTTAGGGTCCAGGTGAGGGTACGACAACGCTTTAGGGGGAGCGTACGTGTGAGGGCGCGGGTTAGTGTCAGCGTACGGGTTAGGATTAGGGGACGGGTGAGGGTCAGGCTTCGGGGAAGGGTTAGGGTTAGGGTTCGGGCTAGGATTAGGGTTAGGGGACGGGGACGGTTTAGGGTCCAGGTGAGGGTACGACAACGCTTTAGGGGGAGCGTACGTGTGAGGGCGCGGGTTAGTGTCAGCGTACGGGTTAGGATTAGGGGACGGGTGAGGGTCAGGCTTCGGGGAAGGGTTAGGGTTATGGTTCGGGCTAGGATTAGGGTTAGGGGACGGGGACGGTTTAGGGTCCAGGTGAGGGTACGACAACGCTTTAGGAGGAGCGTACGTGTGAGGGCGCGGGTTAGCGTCAGCGTACGGGTTAGGATTAGGGGACGGGTGAGGGTCAGGCTTCGGGGAAGGGTTAGGGTTAGGGTTCGGGCTAGGGTTAGGGTTAGGGGACGGGGACGGTTTAGGGTCCAGGTGAGGGTACGACAACGCTTTAGGGGGAGCGTACGTGTGAGGGCGCGGGTTAGCGTCAGCGTACGGGTTAGGATTAGGGGACGGGTGAGGGTCAGGCTTCGGGGAAGGGTTAGGGTTAGGGTTCGGGCTAGGGTTAGGGTTAGGGGACGGGGACGGTTTAGGGTCCAGGTGAGGGTACGACAACGCTTCAGGGGGAGCGTACGTGTGAGGGCGCGGGTTAGTGTCAGCGTACGGGTTAGGATTAGGGGACGGGTGAGGGTCAGGCTTCGGGGAAGGGTTAGGGTTAGGGTTCGGGCTAGGGTTAGGGTTAGGGGACGGGGACGGTTTAGGGTCCAGGTGAGGGTACGACAACGCTTTAGGGGGAGCGTACGTGTGAGGGCGCGGGTTAGTGTCAGCGTACGGGTTAGGATTAGGGGACGGGTGAGGGTCAGGCTTCGGGGAAGGGTTAGGGTTAGGGTTCGGGCTAGGATTAGGGTTAGGGGACGGGGACGGTTTAGGGTCCAGGTGAGGGTACGACAACGCTTTAGGGGGAGCGTACGTGTGAGGGCGCGGGTTAGTGTCAGCGTACGGGTTAGGATTAGGGGACGGGTGAGGGTCAGGCTTCGGGGAAGGGTTAGGGTTAGGGTTCGGGCTAGGATTAGGGTTAGGGGACGGGGACGGTTTAGGGTCCAGGTGAGGGTACGACAACGCTTTAGGAGGAGCGTACGTGTGAGGGCGCGGGTTAGCGTCAGCGTACGGGTTAGGATTAGGGGACGGGTGAGGGTCAGGCTTCGGGGAAGGGTTAGGGTTAGGGTTCGGGCTAGGGTTAGGGTTAGGGGACGGGGACGGTTTAGGGTCCAGGTGAGGGTACGACAACGCTTTAGGGGGAGCGTACGTGTGAGGGCGCGGGTTAGTGTCAGCGTACGGGTTAGGATTAGGGGACGGGTGAGGGTCAGGCTTCGGGGAAGGGTTAGGGTTAGGGTTCGGGCTAGGGTTAGGGTTAGGGGACGGGGACGGTTTAGGGTCCAGGTGAGGGTATGACAACGCTTTAGGGGGAGCGTACGTGTGAGGGCGCGGGTTAGTGTCAGCGTACGGGTTAGGATTAGGGGACGGGTGAGGGTCAGGCTTCGGGGAAGGGTTAGGGTTAGGGTTCGGGCTAGGGTTAGGGTTAGGGGACGGGGACGGTTTAGGGTCCAGGTGAGGGTACGACAACGCTTTAGGGGGAGCGTACGTGTGAGGGCGCGGGTTAGTGTCACCGTACGGGTTAGGATTAGGGGACGGGTGAGGGTCAGGCTTCGGGGAAGGGTTAGGGTTAGGGTTGGGGCTAGGGTTAGGGTTAGGGGACGGGGACGGTTTAGGGTCCAGGTGAGGGTACGACAACGCTTTAGGGGGAGCGTACGTGTGAGGGCGCGGGTTAGTGTCCGCGTACGGGTTAGGATTAGGGGACGGGTGAGGGTCAGGCTTCGAGGAAGGGTTAGGGTTAGGGTTCGGGCTAGGGTTAGGGTTAGGGGACGGGGACGGTTTAGGGTCCAGGTGAGGGTACGACAACGCTTTAGGGGGAGCGTACGTGTGAGGGCGCGGGTTAGTGTCAGCGTACGGGTTAGGATTAGGGGACGGGTGAGGGTCAGGCTTCGGGGAAGGGTTAGGGTTAGGGTTCGGGCTAGGGTTAGGGTTAGGGGACGGGGACGGTTTAGGGTCCAGGTGAGGGTACGACAACGCTTTAGGGGGAGCGTACGTGTGAGGGCGCGGGTTAGTGTCAGCGTACGGGGTAGGATTAGGGGACGGGTGAGGGTCAGGCTTCGGGGAAGGGTTAGGGTTAGGGGACGGGGACGGTTTAGGGTCCAGGTGAGGGTACGACAACGCTTTAGGGGGAGCGTACGTGTGAGGGCGCGGCTTAGTGTCAGCGTACGGGTTAGGATTAGGGGACGGGTGAGGGTCAGGCTTCGGGGAAGGGTTAGGGTTAGGTTTCGGGCTAGGGTTAGGGTTAGGGGACGGGGACGGTTTAGGGTCCAGGTGAGGGTACGACAACGCTTCAGGGGGAGCGTACGTGTGAGGGCGCGGGTTAGTGTCAGCGTACGGGTTAGGATTAGGGGACGGGTGAGGGTCAGGCTTCGGGGAAGGGTTAGGGTTAGGGTTCGGGCTAGGGTTAGGGTTAGGGGACGGGGACGGTTTAGGGTCCAGGTGAGGGTACGACAACGCTTTAGGGGGAGCGTACGTGTGAGGGCGCGGGTTAGTGTCAGCGTACGCGTTAGGATTAGGGGACGGGTGAGGGTCAGGCTTCGGGGAAGGGTTAGGGTTAGGGTTCGGGCTAGGATTAGGGTTAGGGGACGGGGACGGTTTAGGGTCCAGGTGAGGGTACGACAACGCTTTAGGGGGAGCGTACGTGTGAGGGCGCGGGTTAGTGTCAGCGTACGGGTTAGGATTAGGGGACGGGTGAGGGTCAGGCTTCGGGGAAGGGTTAGGGTTAGGGTTCGGGCTAGGATTAGGGTTAGGGGACTGGGACGGTTTAGGGTCCAGGTGAGGGTACGACAACGCTTTAGGAGGAGCGTACGTGTGAGGGCGCGGGTTAGCGTCAGCGTACGGGTTAGGATTAGGGGACGGGTGAGGGTCAGGCTTCGGGGAAGGGTTAGGGTTAGGGTTGGGGCTAGGGTTAGGGTTAGGGGACGGGGACGGTTTAGGGTCCAGGTGAGGGTACGACAACGCTTTAGGGGGAGCGTACGTGTGAGGGCGCGGGCTAGTGTCAGCGTACGCGTTAGGATTAGGGGACGGGTGAGGGTCAGGCTTCGGGGAAGGGTTAGGGTTAGGGTTGGGGCTAGGGTTAGGGTTAGGGGACGGGGACGGTTTAGGGTCCAGGTGAGGGTACGACAACGCTTTAGGGGGAGCGTACGTGTGAGGGTGCGGGCTAGTGTCAGCGTACGGGTTAGGATTAGGGGACGGGTGAGGGTCAGGCTTCGGGGAAAGGTTAGGGTTAGGGTTCGGGCTAGGGTTAGGGTTAGGGGACGGGGACGGTTTAGGGTCCAGGTGAGGGTACGACAACGCTTTAGGGGGAGCGTACGTGTGAGGGCGCGGGTTAGTGTCAGCGTACGGGTTAGGATTAGGGGACGGGTGAGGGTCAGGCTTCGGGGAAGGGTTAGGGTTAGGGTTCGGGCTAGGGTTAGGGTTAGGGGACGGGGACGGTTTAGGGTCCAGGTGAGGGTACGACAACGCTTTAGGGGGATCGTACGTGTGAGGGCGCGGGTTAGTGTCAGCGTACGGGTTAGGATTAGGGGACGGGTGAGGGTCAGGCTTCGGGGAAGGGTTAGGGTTAGGGTTCGGGCTAGGGTTAGGGTTAGGGGACGGGGACGGTTTAGGGTCCAGGTGAGGGTACGACAACGCTTTAGGGGGAGCGTACGTGTGAGGGCGCGGGTTAGTGTCAGCGTACGGGTTAGGATTAGGGGACGGGTGAGGGTCAGGCTTCGGGGAAGGGTTAGGGTTAGGGTTCGGGCTAGGGTTAGGGTTAGGGGACGGGGACGGTTTAGGGTCCAGGTGAGGGTACGACAACGCTTTAGGGGGAGCGTATGTGTGAGGGCGCGGGTTAGTGTGAGCGTACGGGTTAGGATTAGGGGACGGGTGAGGGTCAGGCTTCGGGGAAGGGTTAGGGTTAGGGTTCGGGCTAGGGTTAGGGTTAGGGGACGGGGACGGTTTAGGGTCCAGGTGAGGGTACGACAACGCTTTAGGGGGAGCGTACGTGTGAGGGCGCGGGTTAGTGTCAGCGTACGGGTTAGGATTAGGGGACGGGTGAGGGTCAGGCTTCGGGGAAGGGTTAGGGTTAGGGTTCGGGCTAGGGTTAGGGTTAGGGGACGGGGACGGTTTAGGGTCCAGGTGAGGGTACAACAACGCTTCAGGGGGAGCGTACGTGTGAGGGCGCGGGTTAGTGTCAGCGTACGGGTTAGGATTAGGGGACGGGTGAGGGTCAGGCTTCGGGGAAGGGTTAGGGTTAGGGTTCGGGCTAGGGTTAGGGTTAGGGGACGGGGACGGTTTAGGGTCCAGGTGAGGGTACGACAACGCTTTAGGGGGAGCGTACGTGTGAGGGCGCGGGTTAGTGTCAGCGTACGCGTTAGGATTAGGGGACGGGTGAGGGTCAGGCTTCGGGGAAGGGTTAGGGTTAGGGTTCGGGCTAGGATTAGGGTTAGGGGACGGGGACGGTTTAGGGTCCAGGTGAGGGTACGACAACGCTTTAGGGGGAGCGTACGTGTGAGGGCGCGGGTTAGTGTCAGCGTACGGGTTAGGATTAGGGGACGGGTGAGGGTCAGGCTTCGGGGAAGGGTTAGGGTTAGGGTTCGGGCTAGGATTAGGGTTAGGGGACTGGGACGGTTTAGGGTCCAGGTGAGGGTACGACAACGCTTTAGGAGGAGCGTACGTGTGAGGGCGCGGGTTAGCGTCAGCGTACGGGTTAGGATTAGGGGACGGGTGAGGGTCAGGCTTCGGGGAAGGGTTAGGGTTAGGGTTGGGGCTAGGGTTAGGGTTAGGGGACGGGGACGGTTTAGGGTCCAGGTGAGGGTACGACAACGCTTTAGGGGGAGCGTACGTGTGAGGGCGCGGGCTAGTGTCAGCGTACGCGTTAGGATTAGGGGACGGGTGAGGGTCAGGCTTCGGGGAAGGGTTAGGGTTAGGGTTGGGGCTAGGGTTAGGGTTAGGGGACGGGGACGGTTTAGGGTCCAGGTGAGGGTACGACAACGCTTTAGGGGGAGCGTACGTGTGAGGGTGCGGGCTAGTGTCAGCGTACGGGTTAGGATTAGGGGACGGGTGAGGGTCAGGCTTCGGGGAAGGGTTAGGGTTAGGGTTCGGGCTAGGGTTAGGGTTAGGGGACGGGGACGGTTTAGGGTCCAGGTGAGGGTACGACAACGCTTTAGGGGGAGCGTACGTGTGAGGGCGCGGGTTAGTGTCAGCGTACGGGTTAGGATTAGGGGACGGGTGAGGGTCAGGCTTCGGGGAAGGGTTAGGGTTAGGGTTCGGGCTAGGGTTAGGGTTAGGGGACGGGGACGGTTTAGGGTCCAGGTGAGGGTACGACAACGCTTTAGGGGGATCGTACGTGTGAGGGCGCGGGTTAGTGTCAGCGTACGGGTTAGGATTAGGGGACGGGTGAGGGTCAGGCTTCGGGGAAGGGTTAGGGTTAGGGTTCGGGCTAGGGTTAGGGTTAGGGGACGGGGACGGTTTAGGGTCCAGGTGAGGGTACGACAACGCTTTAGGGGGAGCGTACGTGTGAGGGCGCGGGTTAGTGTCAGCGTACGGGTTAGGATTAGGGGACGGGTGAGGGTCAGGCTTCGGGGAAGGGTTAGGGTTAGGGTTCGGGCTAGGGTTAGGGTTAGGGGACGGGGACGGTTTAGGGTCCAGGTGAGGGTACGACAACGCTTTAGGGGGAGCGTATGTGTGAGGGCGCGGGTTAGTGTGAGCGTACGGGTTAGGATTAGGGGACGGGTGAGGGTCAGGCTTCGGGGAAGGGTTAGGGTTAGGGTTCGGGCTAGGGTTAGGGTTAGGGGACGGGGACGGTTTAGGGTCCAGGTGAGGGTACGACAACGCTTTAGGGGGAGCGTACGTGTGAGGGCGCGGGTTAGTGTCAGCGTACGGGTTAGGATTAGGGGACGGGTGAGGGTCAGGCTTCGGGGAAGGGTTAGGGTTAGGGTTCGGGCTAGGGTTAGGGTTAGGGGACGGGGACGGTTTAGGGTCCAGGTGAGGGTACGACAACGCTTTAGGGGGAGCGTACGTGTGAGGGCGCGGGTTAGTGTCAGCGTACGCGTTAGGATTAGGGGACGGGTGAGTGTCAGGCTTCGGGGAAGGGTTAGGGTTAGGGTTCGGGCTAGGATTAGGGTTAGGGGACGGGGACGGTTTAGGGTCCAGGTGAGGGTACGACAACGCTTTAGGGGGAGCGTACGTGTGAGGGCGCGGGTTAGTGTCAGCGTACGGGTTAGGATTAGGGGACGGGTGAGGGTCAGGCTTCGGGGAAAGGTTAGGGTTAGGGTTCGGGCTAGGATTAGGGTTAGGGGACGGGGAAGGTTTAGGGTCCAGGTGAGGGTACGACAACGCTTTAGGAGGAGCGTACGTGTGAGGGCGCGGGTTAGCGTCAGCGTACGGGTTAGGATTAGGGGACGGGTGAGGGTCAGGCTTTGGGGAAGGGTTAGGGTTAGGGTTCGGGCTAGGGTTAGGGTTAGGGGACGGGGACGGTTTAGGGTCCAGGTGAGGGTACGACAACGCTTTAGGGGGAGCGTACGTGTGAGGGCGCGGGTTAGTGTCAGCGTACGGGTTAGGATTAGGGGACGGGTGAGGGTCAGGCTTCGGGGAAAGGTTAGGGTTAGGGTTCGGGCTAGGGTTAGGGTTAGGGGACGGGGACGGTTTAGGGTCCAGGTGAGGGTACGACAACGCTTTAGGGGGAGCGTACGTGTGAGGGCGCGGGTTAGTGTCAGCGTACGGGTTAGGATTAGGGGACGGGTGAGGGTCAGGCTTCGGGGAAGGGTTAGGGTTAGGGTTCGGGCTAGGATTAGGGTTAGGGAACGGGGAAGGTTTAGGGTCCAGGTGAGGGTACGACAACGCTTTAGGAGGAGCGTACGTGTGAGGGCGCGGGTTAGCGTCAGCGTACGGGTTAGGATTAGGGGACGGGTGAGGGTCAGGCTTCGGGGAAGGGTTAGGGTTAGGGTTCGGGCTAGGGTTAGGGTTAGGGGACGGGGACGGTTTAGGGTCCAGGTGAGGGTACGACAACGCTTTAGGGGGAGCGTACGTGTGAGGGCGCGGGTTAGTGTCAGCGTACGGGTTAGGATTAGGGGACGGGTGAGGGTCAGGCTTCGGGGAAAGTTTAGGGTTAGGGTTCGGGCTAGGGTTAGGGTTAGGGGACGGGGACGGTTTAGGGTCCTGGTGAGGGTGCGACAACGCTTTAGGGGGAGCGTACGTGTGAGGGCGCGGCTTAGTGTCAGCGTACGGGTTAGGATTAGGGGACGGGTGAGGGTCAGGCTTCGGGGAAGGGTTAGGTTTAGGGTTCGGGCTAGGGTTAGGGTTAGGGGACGGGGACGGTTTAGGGTCCAGGTGAGGGTACGACAACGCTTTAGGGGGAGCGTACGTGTGAGGGCGCGGGTTAGTGTCAGCGTACGGGTTAGGATTAGGGGACGGGTGAGGGTCAGGCTTCGGGAAAGGGTTAGGGTTAGGGTTTGGGCTAGGGTTAGGGTTAGGGGACGGGGACGGTTTAGGGTCCAGGTGAGGGTACGACAACGCTTTAGGGGGAGCGTACGTGTGAGGGCGCGGGTTAGTGTCAGCGTACGGGTTAGGATTAGGGGACGGGTGAGGGTCAGGCTTCGGGGAAGGGTTAGGGTTAGGGTTCGGGCTAGGGTTAGGGTTAGGGGACGGGGACAGTTTAGGGTCCAGGTGAGGGTACGACAACGCTTTAGGGGGAGCGTACGTGTGAGGGCGCGGCTTAGTGTCAGCGTACGGGTTAGGATTAGGGGACTGGTGAGGGTCAGGCTTCGGGGAAGTGTTAGGGTTAGGGTTCGGGCTAGGGTTAGGGTTAGGGGACGGGGAAGGTTTAGGGTCCAGGTGAGGGTACGACAACGCTTTAGGGGGAGCGTACGTGTGAGGGCGCGGGTTAGTGTCAGCGTACGGGTTAGGATTAGGGGACGGGTGAGGGTCAGGTTTCGGGGAAGGGTTAGGGTTAGGGTTCGGGCTAGGGTTAGGGTTAGGGGACGGGGAAGGTTTAGGGTCCAGGTGAGGGTACGACAACGCTTTAGTGGGAGCGTACGTGTGAGTGCGCGGGTTATTGTCCGCGTACTCCTTAGGATTAGGGGACGGGGGAGGGTCAGGCTTCGGGGAAGGGTTAGGGTTAGGGTTCGGGCTAGGGTTAGGGTTAGGGGACGGGGACGGTATAGGGTCCAGGTGAGGGTACGACAACGCTTTAGGGGGAGCGTATGTGTGAGGGCGCGGGTTAGTGTCAGCGTGCGGGTTAGGATTAGGGGACGGGTGAGGGTCAGGCTTCGGGGAAGGGTTAGGGTTAGGGTTCGGGCTAGGGTTAGGGTTAGGGGACGGGGACGGTTTAGGGTCCAGGTGAGGGTACGACAACGCTTTAGGGGGAGCGTACGTGTGAGGGCGCGGGTTAGTGTCAGCGTACGGGTTAGGATTAGGGGACGGGTGATGGTCAGGCTTCGGGGAAGGGTTAGGGTTAGGGTTCGGGCTAGGGTTAGGGTTAGGGGACGGGGACGGTTTAGGGTCCAGGTGAGGGTACGACAATGCTTTAGGGGGAGCGTACGTGTGAGGGCGCGGCTTAGTGTCAGCGTACGGGTTAGGATTAGGGGACGGGTGAGGATCAGGCTTCGGGGAAGGGTTAGGGTTAGGGTTCGGGCTAGGGTTAGGGTTAGGGGACGGGGACGGTTTAGGGTCCAGGTGAGGGTACGACAACGCTTTAGGGGGAGCGTACGTGTGAGGGCGCGGGTTAGTGTCAGCGTACGGGTTAGGATTAGGGGACGGGTGAGGGTCAGGCTTCGGGGAAGGGTTAGGGTTAGGGTTCGGGCTAGGGTTAGGGTTAGGGGACGGGGACGGTTTAGGGTCCAGGTGAGGGTACGACAACGCTTTAGGGGGAGCGTACGTGTGAGGGCGCGGGTTAGTGTCCGCGTACGGGTTAGGATTAGGGGACGGGTGAGGGTCAGGCTTCGGGGAAGGGTTAGGGTTAGGGTTCGGGCTAGGGTTAGGGTTAGGGGACGGGGACGGTTTAGGGTCCAGGTGAGGGTACGACAATGCTTTAGGGGGAGCGTACGTGTGAGGGCGCGGGTTAGTGTCAGCGTACGGGTTAGGATTAGGGGACGGGTGAGGGTCAGGCTTCGGGGAAGGGTTAGGGTTAGGGTTCGGGCTAGGGTTAGGGTTAGGGGACGGGGACGGTTTAGGGTCCAGGTGAGGGAACGACAACGCTTTGGGGGAGCGTACGTGTGAGGGCGCGGGTTAGTGTCAGCGTACGGGTTAGGATTAGGGGACGGGTGAGGGTCAGGCTTCGGGGAAGGGTTATGGTTAGGGTTCGTGCTAGGGTTAGGGTTAGGGGACGGGGACGGTTTAGGGTCCAGGTGAGGGTACGACAACGCTTTAGGGGGAGCGTACGTGTGAGGGCGCGGGTTAGTGTCAGCGTTCGGGTTAGGATTAGGGGACGGGTGAGGGTCAGGCTTCGGGGAAGGGTTAGGGTTAGGGTTCGGGCTAGGGTTAGGGTTAGGGGACGGGGACGGTTTACGGTCCAGGTGAGGGTACGACAACGCTTTAGGGGGAGCGTACGTGTGAGGGCGCGGGTTAGTGTCAGCGTACGGGTTAGGATTAGGGGACGGGTGAGGGTCAGGCTTCGGGGAAGGGTTAGGGTTAGGGTTGGGGCTAGGGTTAGGGATAGGGGACGGGGACCGTTTAGGGTCCAGGTGAGGGTACGACAACGCTTTAGGGGGAGCATACGTGTGAGGGCGTGGGTTAGTGTCAGCGTACGGGTTAGGATTAGGGGACGGGTGAGGGTCAGGCTTCGGGGAAGGGTTAGGGTTAGGGTTCGGGCTAGGGTTAGGGTTAGGGGACGGGGACGGTTTAAGGTCCAGGTGAGGGTACGACAACGCTTTAGGGGGAGCGTACGTGTGAGGGCGCGGGTTAGTGTCAGCGTACGCGTTAGGATTAGGGGACGGGTGAGTGTCAGGCTTCGGGGAAGGGTTAGGGTTAGGGTTCGGGCTAGGATTAGGGTTAGGGGACGGGGACGGTTTAGGGTCCAGGTGAGTGTACGACAACGCTTTAGGGGGAGCGTACGTGTGAGGGCGCGGGTTAGCGTCAGCGTACGGGTTAGGATTAGGGGACGGGTGAGGGTCAGGCTTCGGGGAAGGGTTAGGGTTAGGGTTCGGGCTAGGGTTAGGGTTAGGGGACGGGGACGGTTTAGGGTCCAGGTGAGGGTACGACAACGCTTTAGGGGGAGCGTACGTGTGAGGGCGCGGGTTAGTGTCAGCGTACGGGTTAGGATTAGGGGACGGGTGAGGGTCAGGCTTCGGGGAAAGGTTAGGGTTAGGGTTCGGGCTAGGGTTAGGGTTAGGGGACGGGGACGGTTTAGGGTCCAGGTGAGGGTACGACAACGCTTTAGGGGGAGCGTACGTGTGAGGGCGCGGGTTAGTGTCAGCGTACGGGTTAGGATTAGGGGACGGGTGAGGGTCAGGCTTCGGGGAAGGGTTAGGGTTAGGGTTCGGGCTAGGGTTAGGGTTAGGGGACGGGGACGGTTTAGGGTCCAGGTGAGGGTACGACAACGCTTTAGTGGGAGCGTACGTGTGGGGGCGCGGGTTAGTGTCAGCGTACGGGTTAGGATTAGGGGACGGGTGAGGGTCAGGCTTCGGGGAAGGGTTAGGGTTAGAGTTCGGGCTAGGGTTAGGGTTAGGGGACGGAGACGGTTTAGGGTCCAGGTGAGGGTACGACAACGCTTTAGGGGGAGCGTACGGGTGAGGGCGCGGGTTAGTGTCAGCGTACGGGTTAGGATTAGGGGACGGGTGAGGGTCAGGCTTCGGGGAAGGGTTAGGGTTAGGGTTCGGGCTAGGGTTAGGGTTAGGGGACGGGGACGGTTTAGGGTCCAGGTGAGGGTACGACAACGCTTTAGGGGGAGCGTACGTGTGAGGGCGCGGGTTAGTGTCAGCGTACGGGGTAGGATTAGGGGACGGGTGAGGGTCAGGCTTCGGGGAAGGGTTAGGGTTAGGAGACGGGGACGGTTTAGGGTCCAGGTGAGGGTACGACAACGCTTTAGGGGGAGCATACGTGTGAGGGCGCGGCTTAGTGTCAGCGTACGGGTTAGGATTAGGGGACGGGTGAGGGTCAGGCTTCGGGGAAGGGTTAGGGTTAGGGTTCGGGCTAGGGTTAGGGTTAGGGGACGGGGACGGTTTAGGGTCCAGGTGAGGGTACGACAACGCTTTAGGGGGAGCGTACGTGTGAGGGCGCGGGTTAGTGTCAGCGTACGGGTTAGGATTAGGGGACGGCTGAGGGTCAGGCTTCGGGGAAGGGTTAGGGTTAGGGTTCGGGCTAGGGTTAGGGTTAGGGGACGGGGACGGTTTAGGGTCCAGGTGAGGGTACGACAACGCTTTAGGGGGAGCGTACGTGTGAGGGCGCGGGTTAGCGTCAGCGTACGTGTTAGGATTAGGGGACGGGTGAGGGTCAGGCTTCGGGGAAGGGTTAGGGTTAGGGTTCGGGCTAGGGTTAGGGTTAGGGGACGGGGACGGTTTAGGGTCCAGGTGAGGGTACGACAACGCTTCAGGGGGAGCGTACGTGTGAGGGCGCGGGTTAGTGTCAGCGTACGGGTTAGGATTAGGGGACAGGTGAGGGTCAGGCTTCGGGGAAGGGTTAGGGTTAGGGTTCGGGCTACGGTTAGGGTTAGGGGACGGGGACGGTTTAGGGTCCAGGTGAGGGTACGACAACGCTTTAGGGGGAGCGTACGTGTGAGGGCGCGGGTTAGTGTCAGAGTACGCGTTAGGATTAGGGGACGGGTGAGGGTCAGGCTTCGTGGAAGGGTTAGGGTTAGGGTTCGGGCTAGGATTAGGGTTAGGGGACGGGGACGGTTTAGGGTCCAGGTGAGGGTACGACAACGCTTTAGGAGGAGCGTACGTGTGAGGGCGCGGGTTAGTGTCAGCGTACGGGTTAGGATTAGGGGACGGGTGAGGGTCAGGCTTCGGGGAAGGGTTAGGGTTAGGGTTCGGGCTAGGATTAGGGTTAGGGGACGGGGACGGTTTAGGGTCCAGGTGAGGGTACGACAACGCTTTAGGAGGAGCGTATGTGTGAGGGCGCGGGTTAGCGTCAGCGTACGGGTTAGGATTAGGGGACGGGTGAGGGTCAGGCTTCGGGGAAGGGTTAGGGTTAGGGTTCGGGCTAGGGTTAGGGTTAGGGGACGGGGACGGTTTAGGGTCCAGGTGAGGGTACGACAACGCTTTAGGGGGAGCGTACGTGTGAGGGCGCGGGTTAGTGTCAGCGTACGGGTTAGGATTAGGGGACGGGTGAGGGTCAGGCTTCGGGGAAGGGTTAGGGTTAGGGTTCGGGCTAGGGTTAGGGTTAGGGGACGGGGACGGTTTAGGGTCCAGGTGAGGGTACGACAACGCTTTAGGGGGAGCGTACGTGTGAAGGCGCGGGTTAGTGTCAGCGTACGGGTTAGGATTAGGGGACGGCTGAGGGTCAGGCTTCGGGGAAGGGTTAGGGTTAGGGTTCGGGCTAGGGTTAGGGTTAGGGGACGGGGATGGTTTAGGGTCCAGGTGAGGGTACGACAACGCTTTAGGGGGAGCGTACGTGTGAGGGCGCGGGTTAGTGTCAGCGTACGGGTTAGGATTAGGGGACGGGTGAGGGTCAGGCTTCGGGGAAGGGTTAGGGTTAGGGTTGGGGCTAGGGTTAGGGTTAGGGGACGGGGACGGTTTAGGGTCCAGGTGAGGGTACGACAACGCTTTAGGGGGAGCGTACGTGTGAGGGCGCGGGCTAGTGTCAGCGTACGGGTTAGGATTAGGGGACGGGTGAGGGTCAGGCTTCGGGGAAGGGTTAGGGTTAGGGTTCGGGCTAGGGTTAGGGTTAGGGGACGGGGACGGTTTAGGGTCCAGGTGAGGGTACGACAACGCTTTAGGGGGAGCGTACGTGTGAGGGCGCGGGTTAGTGTCAGCGTACAGGTTAGGATTAGGGGACGGGTGAGGGTCAGGCTTCGGGGAAGGGTTAGGGTTAGGGTTCGGGCTAGGGTTAGGGTTAGGGGACGGGGACGGTTTAGGGTCCAGGTGAGGGTACGACAACGCTTTAGGGGGATCGTACGTGTGAGGGGGCGGGTTAGTGTCAGCGTACGGGTTAGGATTAGGGGACGGGTGAGGGTCAGGCTTCGGGGAAGGGTTAGGGTTAGGGTTCGGGCTAGGGTTAGGGTTAGGGGACGGGGACGGTTTAGGGTCCAGGTGAGGGTACGACAACGCTTTAGGGGGAGCGTACGTGTGAGGGCGCGGGTTAGTGTCAGCGTACGGGTTAGGATTAGGGGACGGGTGAGGGTCAGGCTTCGGGGAAGGGTTAGGGTTAGGGTTCGGGCTAGGGTTAGGGTTAGGGGACGGGGACGGTTTAGGGTCCAGGTGAGGGTACGACAACGCTTTAGGGGGAGCGTACGTGTGAGGGCGCGGCTTAGTGTCAGCGTACGGGTTAGGATTAGGGGACGGGTGAGGGTCAGGCTTCGGGGAAGGGTTAGGGTTAGGGTTCGGGCTAGGGTTAGGGTTAGGGGACGGGGACGGTTTAGGGTCCAGGTGAGGGTACGACAACGCTTTAGGGGGAGCGTACGTGTGAGGGCGCTGGTTAGTGTCAGCGTACGGGTTAGGATTAGGGGACGGGTGAGGGTCAGGCTTCGGGAAAGGGTTAGGGTTAGGGTTCGGGCTAGGGTTAGGGTTAGGGGACGAGGACGGTTTAGGGTCCAGGTGAGGGTACGACAACGCTTTAGGGGGAGCCTACGTGTGAGGGCGCGGGTTAGTGTCAGCGTACGGGTTAGGATTAGGGGACGGGTGAGGGTCAGGCTTCGGGGAAGGGTTAGGGTTAGGGTTCGGGCTAGGGTTAGGGTTAGGGGACGGGGACGGTTTAGGGTCCAGGTGAGGGTACGACAACGCTTTAGGGGGAGCGTACGTGTGAGGGCGCGGGTTATTGTCCGCGTACTCCTTAGGATTAGGGGACGGGGGAGGGTCAGGCTTCGGGGAAGGGTTAGGGTTAGGGTTCGGGCTACGGTTAGGGTTAGGGGACGGGGACGGTATAGGGTCCAGGTGAGGGTACGACAACGCTTTAGGGGGAGCGTATGTGTGAGGGAGCGGCTTAGCGTCAGCGTACGGGTTAGGATTAGGGGACGGATGAGGGTCAGGCTTCGGGGAAGGGTTAGGGTTAGGGTTCGGGCTAGGGTTAGGGTTAGGGGACGGGGACGGTTTAGGGTCCAGGTGAGGGTACGACAACGCTTTAGGGGGAGCGTACGTGTGAGGGCGCGGGTTAGTGTCAGCGTACGGGTTAGGATTAGGGGACGGGTGAGGGTCAGGCTTCGGGGAAGGGTTAGGGTTAGGGTTCGGGCTAGGGTTAGGGTTAGGGGACGGGGACGGTTGAGGGTCCAGGTGAGGGTACGACAACGCTTTAGGGGGAGCGTACGTGTGAGGGCGCGGGTTAGTGTCAGCGTACGGGGTAGGATTAGGGGACGGGTGAGGGTCAGGCTTCGGGGAAGGGTTAGGGTTAGGGTTCGGGCTAGGGTTAGGGTTAGGGGACGGGGACGGTTTAGGGTCCAGGTGAGGGTACGACAACGCTTTAGGGGGAGCGTACGTGTGAGGGCGCGGGTTAGTGTCAGCGTACGGGTTAGGATTATGGGACGGGTGAGGGTCAGGCTTCGGGGAAAGGTTAGGGTTAGGGTTCGGGCTAGGGTTAGGGTTAGGGGACGGGGACGGTTTAGGGTCCAGGTGAGGGTACGACAACGCTTTAGGGGGAGCGTACGTGTGAGGGCGCGGGTTAGTGTCAGCGTACGGGTTAGGATTAGGGGACGGGTGAGGGTCAGGCTTCGGGGAAGGGTTAGGGTTAGGGTTCGGGCTAGGGTTAGGGTTAGGGGACGGGGACGGTTTAGGGTCCAGGTGAGGGTACGACAACGCTTTAGTGGGAGCGTACGTGTGGGGGCGCGGGTTAGTGTCAGCGTACGGGTTAGGATTAGGGGACGGGTGAGGGTCAGGCTTCGGGGAAGGGTTAGGGTTAGGGTTCGGGCTAGGGTTAGGGTTAGGGGACGGAGACGGTTTAGGGTCCAGGTGAGGGTACGACAACGCTTTAGGGGGAGCGTACGTGTGAGGGCGCGGGTTAGTGTCAGCGTACGGGTTAGGATTAGGGGACGGGTGAGGGTCAGGCTTCGGGGAAGGGTTAGGGTTAGGGTTCGGGCTAGGGTTAGGGTTAGGGGACGGGGACGGTTTAGGGTCCAGGTGAGGGTACGACAACGCTTTAGGGGGAGCGTACGTGTGAGGGCGCGGGTTAGTGTCAGCGTACGGGGTAGGATTAGGGGACGGGTGAGGGTCAGGCTTCGGGGAAGGGTTAGGGTTAGGGGACGGGGACGGTTTAGGGTCCAGGTGAGGGTACGACAACGCTTTAGGGGGAGCGTACGTGTGAGGGCGCGGCTTAGTGTCAGCGTACGGGTTAGGATTAGGGGACGGGTGAGGGTCAGGCTTCGGGGAAGGGTTAGGGTTAGGGTTCGGGCTAGGGTTAGGGTTAGGGGACGGGGACGGTTTAGGGTCCAGGTGAGGGTACGACAACGCTTTAGGGGGAGCGTACGTGTGAGGGCGCGGGTTAGTGTCAGCGTACGGGTTAGGATTAGGGGACGGCTGAGGGTCAGGCTTCGGGGAAGGGTTAGGGTTAGGGTACGGGCTAGGGTTAGGGTTAGGGGACGGGGACGGTTTAGGGTCCAGGTGAGGGTACGACAACGCTTTAGGGGGAGCGTACGTGTGAGGGCGCGGGTTAGCGTCAGCGTACGGGTTAGGATTAGGGGACGGGTGAGGGTCAGGCTTCGGGGAAGGGTTAGGGTTAGGGTTCGGGCTAGGGTTAGGGTTAGGGGACGGGGACGGTTTAGGGTCCAGGTGAGGGTACGACAACGCTTCAGGGGGAGCGTACGTGTGAGGGCGCGGGTTAGTGTCAGCGTACGGGTTAGGATTAGGGGACGGGTGAGGGTCAGGCTTCGGGGAAGGGTTAGGGTTAGGGTTCGGGCTACGGTTAGGGTTAGGGGACGGGGACGGTTTAGGGTCCAGGTGAGGGTACGACAACGCTTTAGGGGGAGCGTACGTGTGAGGGCGCGGGTTAGTGTCAGAGTACGCGTTAGGATTAGGGGACGGGTGAGGGTCAGGCTTCGTGGAAGGGTTAGGGTTAGGGTTCGGGCTAGGATTAGGGTTAGGGGACGGGGACGGTTTAGGGTCCAGGTGAGGGTACGACAACGCTTTAGGAGGAGCGTACGTGTGAGGGCGCGGGTTAGTGTCAGCGTACGGGTTAGGATTAGGGGACGGGTGAGGGTCAGGCTTCGGGGAAGGGTTAGGGTTAGGGTTCGGGCTAGGATTAGGGTTAGGGGACGGGGACGGTTTAGGGTCCAGGTGAGGGTACGACAACGCTTTAGGAGGAGCGTATGTGTGAGGGCGCGGGTTAGCGTCAGCGTACGGGTTAGGATTAGGGGACGGGTGAGGGTCAGGCTTTGGGGAAGGGTTAGGGTTAGGGTTCGGGCTAGGGTTAGGGTTAGGGGACGGGGACGGTTTAGGGTCCAGGTGAGGGTACGACAACGCTTTAGGGGGAGCGTACGTGTGAGGGCGCGGGTTAGTGTCAGCGTACGGGTTAGGATTAGGGGACGGGTGAGGGTCAGGCTTCGGGGAAGGGTTAGGGTTAGGGTTCGGGCTAGGGTTAGGGTTAGGGGACGGGGACGGTTTAGGGTCCAGGTGAGGGTACGACAACGCTTTAGGGGGAGCGTACGTGTGAGGGCGCGGGTTAGTGTCAGCGTACGGGTTAGGATTAGGGGACGGCTGAGGGTCAGGCTTCGGGGAAGGGTTAGGGTTAGGGTTCGGGCTAGGGTTAGGGTTAGGGGACGGGGATGGTTTAGGGTCCAGGTGAGGGTACGACAACGCTTTAGGGGGAGCGTACGTGTGAGGGCGCGGGTTAGTGTCAGCGTACGGGTTAGGATTAGGGGACGGGTGAGGGTCAGGCTTCGGGGAAGGGTTAGGGTTAGGGTTGGGGCTAGGGTTAGGGTTAGGGGACGGGGACGGTTTAGGGTCCAGGTGAGGGTACGACAACGCTTTAGGGGGAGCGTACGTGTGAGGGCGCGGGCTAGTGTCAGCGTACGGGTTAGGATTAGGGGACGGGTGAGGGTCAGGCTTCGGGGAAGGGTTAGGGTTAGGGTTCGGGCTAGGGTTAGGGTTAGGGGACGGGGACGGTTTAGGGTCCAGGTGAGGGTACGACAACGCTTTAGGGGGAGCGTACGTGTGAGGGCGCGGGTTAGTGTCAGCGTACGGGTTAGGATTAGGGGACGGGTGAGGGTCAGGCTTCGGGGAAGGGTTAGGGTTAGGGTTCGGGCTAGGGTTAGGGTTAGGGGACGGAGACGGTTTAGGGTCCAGGTGAGGGTACGACAACGCTTTAGGGGGAGCGTACGTGTGAGGGCGCGGGTTAGTGTCAGCGTACGGGTTAGGATTAGGGGACGGGTGAGGGTCAGGCTTCGGGGAAGGGTTAGGGTTAGGGTTCGGGCTAGGGTTAGGGTTAGGGGACGGGGACGGTTTAGGGTCCAGGTGAGGGTACGACAACGCTTTAGGGGGAGCGTACGTATGAGGGCGCGGGTTAGTGTCAGCGTACGGGGTAGGATTAGGGGACGGGTGAGGGTCAGGCTTCGGGGAAGGGTTAGGGTTAGGGGACGGGGACGGTTTAGGGTCCAGGTGAGGGTACGACAACGCTTTAGGGGGAGCGTACGTGTGAGGGCGCGGCTTAGTGTCAGCGTACGGGTTAGGATTAGGGGACGGGTGAGGGTCAGGCTTCGGGGAAGGGTTAGGGTTAGGGTTCGGGCTAGGGTTAGGGTTAGGGGACGGGGACGGTTTAGGGTCCAGGTGAGGGTACGACAACGCTTTAGGGGGAGCGTACGTGTGAGGGCGCGGGTTAGTGTCAGCGTACGGGTTAGGATTAGGGGACGGCTGAGGGTCAGGCTTCGGGGAAGGGTTAGGGTTAGGGTTCGGGCTAGGGTTAGGGTTAGGGGACGGGGACGGTTTAGGGTCCAGGTGAGGGTACGACAACGCTTTAGGGGGAGCGTACGTGTGAGGGCGCGGGTTAGCGTCAGCGTACGGGTTAGGATTAGGGGACGGGTGAGGGTCAGGCTTCGGGGAAGGGTTAGGGTTAGGGTTCGGGCTAGGGTTAGGGTTAGGGGACGGGGACGGTTTAGGGTCCAGGTGAGGGTACGACAACGCTTCAGGGGGAGCGTACGTGTGAGGGCGCGGGTTAGTGTCAGCGTACGGGTTAGGATTAGGGGACGGGTGAGGGTCAGGCTTCGGGGAAGGGTTAGGGTTAGGGTTCGGGCTACGGTTAGGGTTAGGGGACGGGGACGGTTTAGGGTCCAGGTGAGGGTACGACAACGCTTTAGGGGGAGCGTACGTGTGAGGGCGCGGGTTAGTGTCAGAGTACGCGTTAGGATTAGGGGACGGGTGAGGGTCAGGCTTCGTGGAAGGGTTAGGGTTAGGGTTCGGGCTAGGATTAGGGTTAGGGGACGGGGACGGTTTAGGGTCCAGGTGAGGGTACGACAACGCTTTAGGAGGAGCGTACGTGTGAGGGCGCGGGTTAGTGTCAGCGTACGGGTTAGGATTAGGGGACGGGTGAGGGTCAGGCTTCGGGGAAGGGTTAGGGTTAGGGTTCGGGCTAGGATTAGGGTTAGGGGACGGGGACGGTTTAGGGTCCAGGTGAGGGTACGACAACGCTTTAGGAGGAGCGTATGTGTGAGGGCGCGGGTTAGCGTCAGCGTACGGGTTAGGATTAGGGGACGGGTGAGGGTCAGGCTTTGGGGAAGGGTTAGGGTTAGGGTTCGGGCTAGGGTTAGGGTTAGGGGACGGGGACGGTTTAGGGTCCAGGTGAGGGTACGACAACGCTTTAGGGGGAGCGTACGTGTGAGGGCGCGGGTTAGTGTCAGCGTACGGGTTAGGATTAGGGGACGGGTGAGGGTCAGGCTTCGGGGAAGGGTTAGGGTTAGGGTTCGGGCTAGGGTTAGGGTTAGGGGACGGGGACGGTTTAGGGTCCAGGTGAGGGTACGACAACGCTTTAGGGGGAGCGTACGTGTGAGGGCGCGGGTTAGTGTCAGCGTACGGGTTAGGATTAGGGGACGGCTGAGGGTCAGGCTTCGGGGAAGGGTTAGGGTTAGGGTTCGGGCTAGGGTTAGGGTTAGGGGACGGGGATGGTTTAGGGTCCAGGTGAGGGTACGACAACGCTTTAGGGGGAGCGTACGTGTGAGGGCGCGGGTTAGTGTCAGCGTACGGGTTAGGATTAGGGGACGGGTGAGGGTCAGGCTTCGGGGAAGGGTTAGGGTTAGGGTTGGGGCTAGGGTTAGGGTTAGGGGACGGGGACGGTTTAGGGTCCAGGTGAGGGTACGACAACGCTTTAGGGGGAGCGTACGTGTGAGGGCGCGGGCTAGTGTCAGCGTACGGGTTAGGATTAGGGGACGGGTGAGGGTCAGGCTTCGGGGAAGGGTTAGGGTTAGGGTTCGGGCTAGGGTTAGGGTTAGGGGACGGGGACGGTTTAGGGTCCAGGTGAGGGTACGACAACGCTTTAGGGGGAGCGTACGTGTGAGGGCGCGGGTTAGTGTCAGCGTACGGGTTAGGATTAGGGGACGGGTGAGGGTCAGGCTTCGGGGAAGGGTTAGGGTTAGGGTTCGGGCTAGGGTTAGGGTTAGGGGACGGGGACGGTTTAGGGTCCAGGTGAGGGTACGACAACGCTTTAGGGGGAGCGTACGTGTGAGGGCGCGGGTTAGTGTCAGCGTACGGGTTAGGATTAGGGGACGGGTGAGGGTCAGGCTTCGGGGAAGGGTTAGGGTTAGGGTTCGGGCTAGGGTTAGGGTTAGGGGACGGGGACGGTTTAGGGTCCAGGTGAGGGTACGACAACGCTTTAGGGGGAGCGTACGTGTGAGGGCGCGGGTTAGTGTCAGCGTACGGGTTAGGATTAGGGGACGGGTGAGGGTCAGGCTTCGGGGAAGGGTTAGGGTTAGGGTTCGGGCTAGGGTTAGGGTTAGGGGACGGGGACGGTTTAGGGTCCAGGTGAGGGTACGACAACGCTTTAGGGGGAGCGTACGTGTGAGGGCGCGGGTTAGTGTCAGCGTACGGGTTAGGATTAGGGGACGGGTGAGGGTCAGGCTTCGGGGAAGGGTTAGGGTTAGGGTTCGGGCTAGGGTTAGGGTTAGGGGACGGGGACGGTTTAGGGTCCAGGTGAGGGTACGACAACGCTTTAGGGGGAGCGTACGTGTGAGGGCGCAGGTTAGCGTCAGCGTACGGGTTAGGATTAGGGGACGGGTGAGGGTCAGGCTTCGGGGAAGGGTTAGGGTTAGGGTTCGGGCTAGGATTAGGGTTAGGGGACGGGGAAGGTTTAGGGTCCAGGTGAGGGTACGACAACGCTTTAGGAGGAGCGTACGTGTGAGGGCGTGGGTTAGCGTCAGCGTACGGGTTAGGATTAGGGGACGGGTGAGGGTCAGGCTTCGGGGAAGGGTTAGGGTTAGGGTTCGGGCTAGGGTTAGGGTTAGGGGACGGGGACGGTTTAGGGTCCAGGTGAGGGTACGACAACGCTTTAGGGGGAGCGTACGTGTGAGGGCGCGGGTTAGTGTCAGCGTACGGGTTAGGATTAGGGGACGGGTGAGGGTCAGGCTTCGGGGAAAGGTTAGGGTTAGGGTTCGGGCTAGGGTTAGGGTTAGGGGACGGGGACGGTTTAGGGTCCTGGTGAGGGTGCGACAACGCTTTAGGGGGAGCGTACGTGTGAGGGCGCGGCTTAGTGTCAGCGTACGGGTTAGGATTAGGGGACGGGTGAGGGTCAGGCTTCGGGGAAGGGTTAGGGTTAGGGTTCGGGCTAGGGTTAGGGATAGGGGACGGGGACGGTTTAGGGTCCAGGTGAGGGTACGACAACGCTTTAGGGGGAGCGTACGTGTGAGGGCGCGGGTTAGTGTCAGCGTACGGGTTAGGATTAGGGGACGGGTGAGGGTCAGGCTTCGGGAAAGGGTTAGGGTTAGGGTTCGGGCTAGGGTTAGGGTTAGGGGACGAGGACGGTTTAGGGTCCAGGTGAGGGTACGACAACGCTTTAGGGGGAGCCTACGTGTGAGGGCGCGGGTTAGTGTCAGCGTACGGGTTAGGATTAGGGGACGGGTGAGGGTCAGGCTTCGGGGAAGGGTTAGGGTTAGGGTTCGGGCTAGGGTTAGGGTTAGGGGACGGGGACGGTTTAGGGTCCAGGTGAGGGTACGACAACGCTTTAGGGGGAGCGTACGTGTGAGGGCGCGGGTTATTGTCCGCGTACTCCTTAGGATTAGGGGACGGGGGAGGGTCAGGCTTCGGGGAAGGGTTAGGGTTAGGGTTCGGGCTACGGTTAGGGTTAGGGGACGGGGACGGTATAGGGTCCAGGTGAGGGTACGACAACGCTTTAGGGGGAGCGTATGTGTGAGGGAGCGGCTTAGCGTCAGCGTACGGGTTAGGATTAGGGGACGGATGAGGGTCAGGCTTCGGGGAAGGGTTAGGGTTAGGGTTCGGGCTAGGGTTAGGGTTAGGGGACGGGGACGGTTTAGGGTCCAGGTGAGGGTACGACAACGCTTTAGGGGGAGCGTACGTGTGAGGGCGCGGGTTAGTGTCAGCGTACGGGTTAGGATTAGGGGACGGGTGAGGGTCAGGCTTCGGGGAAGGGTTAGGGTTAGGGTTCGGGCTAGGGTTAGGGTTAGGGGACGGGGACGGTTTAGGGTCCAGGTGAGGGTACGACAACGCTTTAGGGGGAGCGTACGTGTGAGGGCGCGGGTTAGTGTCAGCGTACGGGTTAGGATTAGGGGACGGCTGAGGGTCAGGCTTCGGGGAAGGGTTAGGGTTAGGGTTCGGGCTAGGGTTAGGGTTAGGGGACGGGGATGGTTTAGGGTCCAGGTGAGGGTACGACAACGCTTTAGGGGGAGCGTACGTGTGAGGGCGCGGGTTAGTGTCAGCGTACGGGTTAGGATTAGGGGACGGGTGAGGGTCAGGCTTCGGGGAAGGGTTAGGGTTAGGGTTGGGGCTAGGGTTAGGGTTAGGGGACGGGGACGGTTTAGGGTCCAGGTGAGGGTACGACAACGCTTTAGGGGGAGCGTACGTGTGAGGGCGCGGGCTAGTGTCAGCGTACGGGTTAGGATTAGGGGACGGGTGAGGGTCAGGCTTCGGGGAAGGGTTAGGGTTAGGGTTCGGGCTAGGGTTAGGGTTAGGGGACGGGGACGGTTTAGGGTCCAGGTGAGGGTACGACAACGCTTTAGGGGGAGCGTACGTGTGAGGGCGCGGGTTAGTGTCAGCGTACGGGTTAGGATTAGGGGACGGGTGAGGGTCAGGCTTCGGGGAAGGGTTAGGGTTAGGGTTCGGGCTAGGGTTAGGGTTAGGGGACGGGGACGGTTTAGGGTCCAGGTGAGGGTACGACAACGCTTTAGGGGGAGCGTACGTGTGAGGGCGCGGGTTAGTGTCAGCGTACGGGTTAGGATTAGGGGACGGGTGAGGGTCAGGCTTCGGGGAAGGGTTAGGGTTAGGGTTCGGGCTAGGATTAGGGTTAGGGGACGGGGACGGTTTAGGGTCCAGGTGAGGGTACGACAACGCTTTAGGGGGAGCGTACGTGTGAGGGCGCGGGTTAGTGTCAGCGTACGGGTTAGGATTAGGGGACGGGTGAGGGTCAGGCTTCGGGGAAGGGTTAGGGTTAGGGTTCGGGCTAGGGTTAGGGTTAGGGGACGGGGACGGTTTAGGGTCCAGGTGAGGGTACGACAACGCTTTAGGGGGAGCGTACGTGTGAGGGCGCGGGTTAGTGTCAGCGTACGGGTTAGGATTAGGGGACGGGTGAGGGTCAGGCTTCGGGGAAGGGTTAGGGTTAGGGTTCGGGCTAGGGTTAGGGTTAGGGGACGGGGACGGTTTAGGGTCCAGGTGAGGGTACGACAACGCTTTAGGGGGAGCGTACGTGTGAGGGCGCAGGTTAGCGTCAGCGTACGGGTTAGGATTAGGGGACGGGTGAGGGTCAGGCTTCGGGGAAGGGTTAGGGTTAGGGTTCGGGCTAGGATTAGGGTTAGGGGACGGGGAAGGTTTAGGGTCCAGGTGAGGGTACGACAACGCTTTAGGAGGAGCGTACGTGTGAGGGCGTGGGTTAGCGTCAGCGTACGGGTTAGGATTAGGGGACGGGTGAGGGTCAGGCTTCGGGGAAGGGTTAGGGTTAGGGTTCGGGCTAGGGTTAGGGTTAGGGGACGGGGACGGTTTAGGGTCCAGGTGAGGGTACGACAACGCTTTAGGGGGAGCGTACGTGTGAGGGCGCGGGTTAGTGTCAGCGTACGGGTTAGGATTAGGGGACGGGTGAGGGTCAGGCTTCGGGGAAAGGTTAGGGTTAGGGTTCGGGCTAGGGTTAGGGTTAGGGGACGGGGACGGTTTAGGGTCCTGGTGAGGGTGCGACAACGCTTTAGGGGGAGCGTACGTGTGAGGGCGTGGCTTAGTGTCAGCGTACGGGTTAGGATTAGGGGACGGGTGAGGGTCAGGCTTCGGGGAAGGGTTAGGGTTAGGGTTCGGGCTAGGGTTAGGGATATGGGACGGGGACGGTTTAGGGTCCAGGTGAGGGTACGACAACGCTTTATGGGGAGCGTACGTGTGAGGGCGCGGGTTAGTGTCAGCGTACGGGTTAGGATTAGGGGACGGGTGAGGGTCAGGCTTCGGGAAAGAGTTAGGGTTAGGGTTCGGGCTAGGGTTAGGGTTAGGGGACGAGGACGGTTTAGGGTCCAGGTGAGGGTACGACAACGCTTTAGGGGGAGCCTACGTGTGAGGGCGCGGGTTAGTGTCAGCGTACGGGTTAGGATTAGGGGACGGGTGAGGGTCAGGCTTCGGGGAAGGGTTAGGGTTAGGGTTCGGGCTAGGGTTAGGGTTAGGGGACGGGGACGGTTTAGGGTCCAGGTGAGGGTACGACAACGCTTTAGGGGGAGCGTACGTGTGAGGGCGCGGGTTAGTGTCAGCGTACGGGGTAGGATTAGGGGACGGGTGAGGGTCAGGCTTCGGGGAAGTGTTAGGGTTAGGGGACGGGGACGGTTTAGGGTCCAGGTGAGGGTACGACAACGCTTTAGGGGGAGCGTACGTGTGAGGGCGCGGCTTAGTGTCAGCGTACGGGTTAGGATTAGGGGACGGGTGAGGGTCAGGCTTCGGGGAAGGGTTAGGGTTAGGGTTCGGGCTAGGGTTAGGGTTAGGGGACGGGGACGGTTTAGGGTCCAGGTGAGGGTACGACAACGCTTTAGGGGGAGCGTACGTGTGAGGGCGCGGGTTAGTGTCAGCGTACGGGTTAGGATTAGGGGACGGCTGAGGGTCAGGCTTCGGGGAAGGGTTAGGGTTAGGGTTCGGGCTAGGGTTAGGGTTAGGGGACGGGGACGGTTTAGGGTCCAGGTGAGGGTACGACAACGCTTTAGGGGGAGCGTACGTGTGAGGGCGCGGGTTAGCGTCAGCGTACGGGTTAGGATTAGGGGACGGGTGAGGGTCAGGCTTCGGGGAAGGGTTAGGGTTAGGGTTCGGGCTAGGGTTAGGGTTAGGGGACGGGGACGGTTTAGGGTCCAGGTGAGGGTACGACAACGCTTCAGGGGGAGCGTACGTGTGAGGGCGCGGGTTAGTGTCAGCGTACGGGTTAGGATTAGGGGACGGGTGAGGGTCAGGCTTCGGGGAAGGGTTAGGGTTAGGGTTCGGGCTAGGGTTAGGGTTAGGGGACGGGGACGGTTTAGGGTCCAGGTGAGGGTACGACAACGCTTTAGGGGGAGCGTACGTGTGAGGGCGCGGGTTAGTGTCAGCGTACGCGTTAGGATTAGGGGACGGGTGAGGGTCAGGCTTCGGGGAAGGGTTAGGGTTAGGGTTCGGGCTAGGATTAGGGTTAGGGGACGGGGACGGTTTAGGGTCCAGGTGAGGGTACGACAACGCTTTAGGGGGAGCGTACGTGTGAGGGCGCGGGTTAGTGTCAGCGTACGGGTTAGGATTAGGGGACGGGTGAGGGTCAGGCTTCGGGGAAGGGTTAGGGTTAGGGTTCGGGCTAGGATTAGGGTTAGGGGACGGGGACGGTTTAGGGTCCACGTGAGGGTACGACAACGCTTTAGGAGGAGCGTACGTGTGAGGGCGCGGGTTAGCGTCAGCGTACGGGTTAGGATTAGGGGACGGGTGAGGGTCAGGCTTCGGGGAAGGGTTAGGGTTAGGGTTCGGGCTAGGGTTAGGGTTAGGGGACGGGGACGGTTTAGGGTCCAGGTGAGGGTACGACAACGCTTTAGGGGGAGCGTACGTGTGAGGGCGCGGGTTAGTGTCAGCGTACGGGTTAGGATTAGGGGACGGGTGAGGGTCAGGCTTCGGGGAAGGGTTAGGGTTAGGGTTCGGGCTAGGGTTAGGGTTAGGGGACGGGGACGGTTTAGGGTCCAGGTGAGGGTACGACAACGCTTTAGGGGGAGCGTACGTGTGAGGGCGCGGGTTAGTGTCAGCGTACGGGTTAGGATTAGGGGACGGGTGAGGGTCAGGCTTCGGGGAAGGGTTAGGGTTAGGGTTCGGGCTAGGGTTAGGGTTAGGGGACGGGGACGGTTTAGGGTCCAGGTGAGGGTACGACAACGCTTTAGGGGGAGCGTACGTGTGAGGGCGCGGGTTAGTGTCAGCGTACGGGTTAGGATTAGGGGACGGGTGAGGGTCAGGCTTCGGGGAAGGGTTAGGGTTAGGGTTGGGGCTAGGGTTAGGGTTAGGGGACGGGGACGGTTTAGGGTCCAGGTGAGGGTACGACAACGCTTTAGGGGGAGCGTACGTGTGAGGGTGCGGGCTAGTGTCAGCGTACGGGTTACGATTAGGGGACGGGTGAGGGTCAGGCTTCGGGGAAGGGTTAGGGTTAGGGTTCGGGCTAGGGTTAGGGTTAGGGGACGGGGACGGTTTAGGGTCCAGGTGAGGGTACGACAACGCTTTAGGGGGAGCGTACGTGTGAGGGCGCGGGTTAGTGTCAGCGTACGGGTTAGGATTAGGGGACGGGTGAGGGTCAGGCTTCGGGGAAGGGTTAGGGTTAGGGTTCGGGCTAGGGTTAGGGTTAGGGGACGGGGACGGTTTAGGGTCCAGGTGAGGGTACGACAACGCTTAGGGGGATCGTACGTGTGAGGGCGCGGGTTAGTGTCCGCGTACGGGTTAGGATTAGGGGACGGGTGAGGGTCAGGCTTCGGGGAAGGGTTAGGGTTAGGGTTCGGGCTAGGGTTAGGGTTAGGGGACGGGGACGGTTTAGGGTCCAGGTGAGGGTACGACAACGCTTTAGGGGGAGCGTACGTGTGAGGGCGCGGGTTAGTGTCAGCGTACGGGTTAGGATTAGGGGACGGGTGAGGGTCAGGCTTCGGGGAAGTGTTAGGGTTAGGGTTCGGGCTAGGGTTAGGGTTAGGGGACGGGGACGGTTTAGGGTCCAGGTGAGGGTACGACAACGCTTTAGGGGGAGCGTACGTGTGAGGGCGCGGGTTAGTGTCAGCGTACGGGTTAGGATTAGGGGACGGGTGAGGGTCAGGCTTCGGGGAAGGGTTAGGGTTAGGGTTCGGGCTAGGGTTAGGGTTAGGGGACGGGGACGGTTTAGGGTCCAGGTGAGGGTACGACAACGCTTTAGGGGGAGCGTACGTGTGAGGGCGCAGGTTAGTGTCAGCGTACGGGTTAGGATTAGGGGACGGGTGAGGGTCAGGCTTCGGGGAAGGGTTAGGGTTAGGGTTCGGGCTAGGATTAGGGTTAGGGGACGGGGAAGGTTTAGGGTCCAGGTGAGGGTACGACAACGCTTTAGGAGGAGCGTACGTGTGAGGGCGCGGGTTAGCGTCAGCGTACGGGTTAGGATTAGGGTACGGGTGAGGGTCAGGCTTCGGGGAAGGGTTAGGGTTAGGGTTCGGGCTAGGGTTAGGGTTAGGGGACGGGGACGGTTTAGGGTCCAGGTGAGGGTACGACAACGCTTTAGGGGGAGCGTACGTGTGAGGGCGCGGGTTAGTGTCAGCGTACGGGTTAGGATTAGGGGACGGGTGAGGGTCAGGCTTCGGGGAAAGGTTAGGGTTAGGGTTCGGGCTAGGGTTAGGGTTAGGGGACGGGGACGGTTTAGGGTCCTGGTGAGGGTGCGACAACGCTTTAGGGGGAGCGTACGTGTGAGGGCGCGGCTTAGTGTCAGCGTACGGGTTAGGATTAGGGGACGGGTGAGGGTCAGGCTTCGGGGAAGGGTTAGGGTTAGGGTTCGGGCTAGGGTTAGGGTTAGGGGACGGGGACGGTTTAGGGTCCAGGTGAGGGTACGACAATGCTTTAGGGGGAGCGTACATGTGAGGGCGTGGCTTAGTGTCAGCGTACGGGTTAGGATTAGGGGACGCGTGAGGGTCAGGCTTCGGGGAAGTGTTAGGGTTAGGGTTCGGGCTAGGGTTAGGGTTAGGGGACGGGGACGGTTTAGGGTCCAGGTGAGGGTACGACAACGCTTTAGGGGGAGCGTACATGTGAGGGCGCGGGTTAGTGTCAGCGTACGGGTTAGGATTAGGGGACGGGTGAGGGTCACGCTTCGGGGAAGGGTTAGGGTTAGGGTTCGGGCTAGGGTTAGTGTTAGGGGACGGGGACGGTTTAGGGTCCAGGTGAGGGTACGACAACGCTTTAGGGGGAGCGTACGTGTGAGGGCGCGGGTTAGTGTCCGCGTACGGGTTAGGATTAGGGGACGGGTGAGGGTCAGGCTTCGGGGAAGGGTTAGGGTTAGGGTTCGGGCTAGGGTTAGGGTTAGGGGACGGGGACGGTTTAGGGTCCAGGTGAGGGTACGACAACGCTTTAGGGGGAGCGTACGTGTGAGGGCGCGGGTTAGTGTCAGCGTACGGGTTAGGATTAGGGGACGGGTGAGGGTCAGGCTTCGGGGAAGGGTTAGGGTTAGGGTTCGGGCTAGGGTTAGGGTTAGGGGACGGGGACAGTTTAGGGTCCAGGTGAGGGTACGACAACGCTTTAGGGGGAGCGTACGTGTGAGGGCGCGGGTTAGTGTCAGCGTACGGGTTAGGATTAGGGGACGGGTGAGGGTCAGGCTTCGGGGAAGGGTTAGGGTTAGGGTTCGGGCTAGGGTTAGGGTTAGGGGACGGGGACGGTTTAGGGTCCAGGTGAGGGTACGACAACGCTTTAGGGGGAGCGTACGTGTGAGGGCGCGGGTTAGTGTCAGCGTACGGGTTAGGATTAGGGGACGGGTGAGGGTCAGGCTTCGGGGAAGGGTTAGGGTTAGGGTTCGGGCTAGGGTTAGGGTTAGGGGACGGGGACGGTTTAGGGTCCAGGTGAGGGTACGACAACGCTTTAGGGGGAGCGTACTTGTGAGGGCGCGGGTTAGTGTCAGCGTACGGGTTAGGATTAGGGGACGGGTGAGGATCAGGCTTCGGGGAAGGGTTAGGGTTAGGGTTCGGGCTAGGGTTAGGGTTAGGGGACGGGGACGGTTTAGGGTCCAGGTGAGGGTACGACAACGCTTTAGGGGGAGCGTACATGTGAGGGCGCGGGTTAGTGTCAGCGTACGGGTTAGGATTAGGGGACGGGTGAGGATCAGGCTTCGGGGAAGGGTTAGGGTTAGGGTTCGGGCTAGGGTTAGGGTTAGGGGACGGGGACGGTTTAGGGTCCAGGTGAGGGTACGACAACGCTTTAGGGGGAGCGTACGTGTGAGGGCGCGGGTTAGTGTCAGCGTACGGGTTAGGATTAGGGGACGGGTGAGGGTCAGGCTTCGGGGAAGGGTTAGGGTTAGGGTTCGGGCTAGGGTTAGGGTTAGGGGACGGGGACGGTTTAGGGTCCAGGTGAGGGTACGACAACGCTTTAGGGGGAGCGTACGTGTGAGGGCGCGGGTTAGTGTCAGCGTACGGGTTAGGATTAGGGGACGGGTGAGGGTCAGGCTTCGGGGAAGGGTTAGGGTTAGGGTTCGGGCTAGGGTTAGGGTTAGGGGACGGGGACGGTTTAGGGTCCAGGTGAGGGTACGACAACGCTTTAGGGGGAGCGTACGTGTGAGGGCGCGGGTTAGTGTCAGCGTACGGGTTAGGATTAGGGGACGGGTGAGGGTCAGGCTTCGGGGAAGGGTTAGGGTTAGGGTTCGGGCTAGGGTTAGGGTTAGGGGACGGGGACGGTTTAGGGTCCAGGTGAGGGTACGACAACGCTTTAGGGGGAGCGTACGTGTGAGGGCGCGGGTTAGTGTCCGCGTACGGGTTAGGACTAGGGGACGGGTGAGGGTCAGGCTTCGGGGAAGGGTTAGGGTTAGGGTTCGGGCTAGGGTTAGGGTTAGGGGACGGGGACGGTTTAGGGTCCAGGTGAGGGTACGACAACGCTTTAGGGGGAGCGTACGTGTGAGGGCGCGGGTTAGTGTCAGCGTACGGGTTAGGATTAGGGGACGGGTGAGGGTCAGGCTTCGGGGAAGGGTTAGGGTTAGGGTTCGGGCTAGGGTTAGGGTTAGGGGACGGGGACGGTTTAGGGTCCAGGTGAGGGTACGACAACGCTTTAGGGGGAGCGTACGTGTGAGGGCGCGGGTTAGTGTCAGCGTACGGGTTAGGATTAGGGGACGGGTGAGGGTCAGGCTTCGGGGAAGGGTTAGGGTTAGGGTTCGGGCTAGGGTTAGGGTTAGGGGATGGGGACGGTTTAGGGTCCAGTTGAGGGTACGACAACGCTTTAGTGGGAGCGTACGTGTGAGGGCCAAGTTAGTGTCAGCGTACGGGTTAGGATTAGGGGACGGGTGAGGGTCAGGCTTCAGGGAAGGGTTAGGGTTAGGGTTCGGGCTAGGGTTAGGGTTAGGGGACGGGGACGGTTTAGGGTCCTGGTGAGGGTGCGACAACGCTTTAGGGGGAGCGTACGTGTGAGGGCGCGGCTTAGTGTCAGCGTACGGGTTAGGATTAGGGGACGGGTGAGGGTCAGGCTTCGGGGAAGGGTTAGGGTTAGGGTTCGGGCTAGGGTTAGGGTTAGGGGACGGGGACGGTTTAGGGTCCAGGTGAGGGTACGACAACGCTTTAGGGGGAGCGTACGTGTGAGGGCGCGGGTTAGTGTCAGCGTACGGGTTAGGATTAGGGGACGGGTGAGGGTCAGGCTTCGGGGAAGGGTTAGGGTAAGGGTTGGGGCTAGGGTTAGGGTTAGGGGACGGGGACGGTTTAGGGTCCAGGTGAGGGTACGACAACGCTTTAGGGGGAGCGTACGTGTGAGGGCGCGGGCTAGTGTCAGCGTACGGGTTAGGATTAGGGGACGGGTGAGGGTCAGGCTTCGGGGAAGGGTTAGGGTTAGGGTTCGGGCTAGGGTTAGGGTTAGGGGACGGGGACGGTTTAGGGTCCAGGTGAGGGTACGACAACGCTTTAGGGGGAGCGTACGTGTGAGGGCGCGGGTTAGTGTCAGCGTACGGGTTAGGATTAGGGGACGGGTGAGGGTCAGGCTTCGAGGAAGGGTTAGGGTTAGGGTTCGGGCTAGGGTTAGGGTTAGGGGACGGGGACGGTTTAGGGTCCAGGTGAGGGTACGACAACGCTTTAGGGGGATCGTACGTGTGAGGGCGCAGGTTAGTGTCAGCGTACGGGTTAGGATTAGGGGACGGGTGAGGGTCAGGCTTCGGGGAAGGGTTAGGGTTAGGGTTCGGGCTAGGATTAGGGTTAGGGGACGGGGAAGGTTTAGGGTCCAGGTGAGGGTACGACAACGCTTTAGGAGGAGCGTACGTGTGAGGGCGCGGGTTAGCGTCAGCGTACGGGTTAGGATTAGGGTACGGGTGAGGGTCAGGCTTCGGGGAAGGGTTAGGGTTAGGGTTCGGGCTAGGGTTAGGGTTAGGGGACGGGGACGGTTTAGGGTCCAGGTGAGGGTACGACAACGCTTTAGGGGGAGCGTACGTGTGAGGGCGCGGGTTAGTGTCAGCGTACGGGTTAGGATTAGGGGACGGGTGAGGGTCAGGCTTCGGGGAAAGGTTAGGGTTAGGGTTCGGGCTAGGGTTAGGGTTAGGGGACGGGGACGGTTTAGGGTCCAGGTGAGGGTGCGACAACGCTTTAGGGGGAGCGTACGTGTGAGGGCGCGGCTTAGTGTCAGCGTACGGGTTAGGATTAGGGGACGGGTGAGGGTCAGGCTTCGGGGAAGGGTTAGGGTTAGGGTTCGGGCTAGGGTTAGGGTTAGGGGACGGGGACGGTTTAGGGTCCAGGTGAGGGTACGACAACGCTTTAGGGGGAGCGTACGTGTGAGGGCGCGGGTTAGTGTCAGCGTACGGGTTAGGATTAGGGGACGGGTGAGGGTCAGGCTTCGGGAAAGGGTTAGGGTTAGGGTTCGGGCTAGGGTTAGGGTTAGGGGACGAGGACGGTTTAGGGTCCAGGTGAGGGTACGACAACGCTTTAGGGGGAGCCTACGTGTGAGGGCGCGGGTTAGTGTCAGCGTACGGGTTAGGATTAGGGGACGGGTGAGGGTCAGGCTTCGGGGAAGGGTTAGGGTTAGGGTTCGGGCTAGGGTTAGGGTTAGGGGACGGGGACGGTTTAGGGTCCAGGTGAGGGTACGACAACGCTTTAGGGGGAGCGTACGTGTGAGGGCGCGGCTTAGTGTCAGCGTACGGGTTAGGATTAGGGGACTGGTGAGGGTCAGGCTTCGGGGAAGGGTTAGGGTTAGGGTTCGGGCTAGGGTTAGGGTTAGGGGACGGGGACAGTTTAGGGTCCAGGTGAGGGTACGACAACGCTTTAGGGGGAGCGTACGTGTGAGGGCGCGGGTTAGTGTCAGCGTACGGGTTAGGATTAGGGGACGGGTGAGGGTCAGGCTTCGGGGAAGGGTTAGGGTTAGGGTTCGGGCTAGGGTTAGGGTTAGGGGACGGGGACGGTTTAGGGTCCAGGTGAGGGTACGACAACGCTTTAGGGGGAGCGTACGTGTGAGGGCGCGGCTTAGTGTCAGCGTACGGGTTAGGATTAGGGGACTGGTGAGGGTCAGGCTTCGGGGAAGGGTTAGGGTTAGGGTTCGGGCTAGGGTTAGGGTTAGGGGACGGGGACGGTTTAGGGTCCAGGTGAGGGTACGACAACGCTTTAGGGGGAGCGTACGTGTGAGGGCGCGGGTTAGTGTCAGCGTACGGGTTAGGATTAGGGGACGGGTGAGGGTCAGGCTTCGGGGAAGGGTTAGGGTTAGGGTTCTGGCTAGGGTTAGGGTTAGGAGACGGGGACGGTATAGGGTCCAGGTGAGGGTACGACAACGCTTTAGGGGGAGCGTATGTGTGAGGGCGCGGCTTAGTGTCAGCCTACGGGTTAGGATTAGGGGACGCGTGAGGGTCAGGCTTCGGGGAAGGGTTAGGGTTAGGGTTCGGGCTAGGGTTAGGGTTAGGGGACAGGGACGGTTTAGGGTCCAGGTGAGGGTACGACAACGCTTTAGGGGGAGCGTACGTGTGAGGGCGCGGGTTAGTGTCAGCGTATGGGTTAGGATTAGGGGACGGGTGAGGGTCAGGCTTCGGGGAAGGGTTAGGGTTAGGGTTCGGGCTAGGGTTAGGGTTAGGGGACGGGGACGGTTTAGGGTCCAGGTGAGGGTACGACAATGCTTTAGGGGGAGCGTACGTGTGAGGGCGCGGCTTAGTGTCAGCGTACGGGTTAGGATTAGGGGACGGGTGAGGGTCAGGCTTCGGAGAAGGGTTAGGGTTAGGGTTCGGGCTAGGGTTAGGGTTAGGGGACGGGGACGGTTTAGGGTCCAGGTGAGGGTACGACAACGCTTTAGGGGGAGCGTACGTGTGAGGGCGCGGGTTAGTGTCCGCGTACGGGTTAGGATTAGGGGACGGGTGAGGGTCAGGCTTCGGGGAAGGGTTAGGGTTTGGGTTCGGGCTAGGGTTAGGGTTAGGGGACGGGGACGGTTTAGGGTCCAGGTGAGGGTACGACAACGCTTTAGGGGGAGCGTACGTGTGAGGGCGCGGCTTAGTGTCAGCGTACGCGTTAGGATCAGGGGAAGGGGGAGGGTCAGGCTTCGGGGAACTGTTAGGGTTAGGGTTCGGGCTAGGGTTAGGGTTAGGGGACGGGGACGGTTTAGGGTCCAGGTGAGGGTACGACAACGCTTTAGGGGGAGCGTACGTGTGAGGGCGCGGGTTAGTGTCAGCGTACGGGTTAGGATTGGGGACGGGTGAGCGTCAGGCTTCGGGGAAGGGTTAGGGTTAGGGTTCGGGCTAGGGTTAGGGTTAGGGGACGGGGACGGTTTAGGGTCCAGGTGAGGGTACGACAATGCTTTAGGGGGAGCGTACGTGTGAGGGCGCGGGTTATTGTCCGCGTACGCCTTAGGATTAGGGGACGGGGGAGGGTCAGGCTTCGGGGTAGGGTTAGGGTTAGGATTCGGGCTAGGGTTAGGGTTAGGGGACGGGGACGGTTTAGGGTCCAGGTGAGGGTACGACAACGCTTTAGGGGGAGCGTACGTGTGAGGGCGCGGGTTAGTGTCAGCGTACAGGTTAGGATTAGGGGACGGGTGAGGGTCAGGCTTCGGGGAAGGGTTAGGGTTAGGGTTCGGGTAGGGTTAGGGTTAGGGGATGGGTACGGTTTAGGGTCCAGGTGAGGGTACGACAACGCTTTAGGGGGAGCGTACGTGTGAGGGCGCGGCTTAGTGTCAGCGTACAGGTTAGGATTAGGGGACGGGTGAGGGTCAGGCTTCGGGGAAGGGTTAGGGTTTGGGTTCGGGCTAGGGTTAGGGTTAGGGGACGGGGACGGTTTAGGGTCCAGGTGAGGGTACGACAACGCTTAAGGGGGAGCGTACGTGTGAGGGCGCGGGTTAGTGTCAGCGTACGGGTTAGGATTAGGGGACGGGTGAGGGTCAGGCTTCGGGGAAGGGTTAGGGTTAGGGTTCGGGCTAGGGTTAGGGTTAGGGGACGGGGACGGTTTAGGGTCCAGGTGAGGGTACGACAACGCTTTAGGGGGAGCGTACGTGTGAGGGCGCGGGTTAGTGTCAGCGTACGGGTTAGGATTAGGGGACGGGTGAGGGTCAGGCTTCGGGGAAGGGTTAGGGTTAGGGTTCGGGCTAGGGTTAGGGTTAGGGGACGGGGACGGTTTAGGGTCCAGGTGAGGGTACGACAACGCTTTAGGGGGAGCGTACGTGTGAGGGCGCGGGTTAGTGTCAGCGTACGGGTTAGGATTAGGGGACGGGTGAGGGTCAGGCTTCGGGGAAGGGTTAGGGTTAGGGTTCGGGCTAGGGTTAGGGTTAGGGGACGGGGACGGTTTAGGGTCCAGGTGAGGGTACGACAACGCTTTAGGGGGAGCGTACGTGTGAGGGCGCGGGTTAGTGTCAGCGTACGGGTTAGGATTAGGGGACGGGTGAGGGTCAGGCTTCGGGGAAGGGTTAGGGTTAGGGTTCGGGCTAGGGTTAGGGTTAGGGAACGGGGACGGTTTAGGGTCCAGGTGAGGGTACGACAACGCTTTAGGGGGAGCGTACGTGTGAGAGCGTGGCTTAGTGTCAGCGTACGCGTTAGGATTAGGGGACGGGTGAGGGTCAGGCTTCGGGGAAGCGTTAGGGTTAGGGTTCGGGCTAGGGTTAGGGTTAGGGGACGGGGACGGTTTAGGGTCCAGGTAAGGGTACGACAACGCTTTAGGGGGAGCGTACGTGTGAGGGCGCGGGTTAGTGTCAGCGTACGGGTTAGGATTGGGGACGGGTGAGGGTCAGGCTTCGGGGAAGGGTTAGGGTTAGGGTTCGGGCTAGGGTTAGGGTTAGGGGACGGGGACGGTTTAGGGTCCAGGTGAGGGTACGACAACGCTTTAGGGGGAGCGTACGTGTGAGGGCGCGGGTTAGTGTCAGCGTACGGGTTAGGATTAGGGGACGGGTGAGGGTCAGGCTTCGGGGAAGGGTTAGGGTTAGGGTTCGGGCTAGGGTTAGGGTTAGGGGACGGTTTAGGGTCCAGGTGAGGGTACGACAACGCTTTAGGGGGAGCGTACGTGTGAGGGCGCGGGTTAGTGTCACCGTACGGGTTAGGATTAGGGGACGGGTGAGGGTCAGGCTTCGGGGAAGGGTTAGGGTTAGGGTTCGGGCTAGGGTTAGGGTTAGGGGACGGGGACGGTTTAGGGTCCAGGTGAGTGTACGACAACGCTTTAGGGGGAGCGTACGTGTGAGGGCGCGGGTTAGCGTCAGCGTACGGGTTAGGATTAGGGGACGGGTGAGGGTCAGGCTTCGGGGAAGGGTTAGGGTTAGGGTTCGGGCTAGGGTTAGGGTTAGGGGACGGGGACGGTTTAGGGTCCAGGTGAGGGTACGACAACGCTTTAGGGGGAGCGTACGTGTGAGGGCGCGGGTTAGTGTCAGCGTACGGGTTAGGATTAGGGGACGGGTGAGGGTCAGGCTTCGGGGAAAGGTTAGGGTTAGGGTTCGGGCTAGGGTTAGGGTTAGGGGACGGGGACGGTTTAGGGTCCAGGTGAGGGTACGACAACGCTTTAGGGGGAGCGTATGTGTGAGGGCGCGGGTTAGTGTCAGCGTACGGGTTAGGATTAGGGTACGGGTGAGGGTCAGGCTTCGGGGAAGGGTTAGGGTTAGGGTTCGGGCTAGGGTTAGGGTTAGGGGACGGGGACTGTTTAGGGTCCAGGTGAGGGTACGACAACGCTTTAGTGGGAGCGTACGTGTGGGGGCGCGGGTTAGTGTCAGCGTACGGGTTAGGATTAGGGGACGGGTGAGGGTCAGGCTTCGGGGAAGGGTTAGGGTTAGGGTTCGGGCTAGGGTTAGGGTTAGGGGACGCAGACGGTTTAGGGTCCAGGTGAGGGTACGACAACGCTTTAGGGGGAGCGTACGTGTGAGGGCGCGGGTTAGTGTCAGCGTACGGGTTAGGATTAGGGGACGGGTGAGGGTCAGGCTTCGGGGAAGGGTTAGGGTTAGGGTTCGGGCTAGGGTTAGGGTTAGGGGACGGGGACGGTTTAGGGTCCAGGTGAGGGTACGACAACGCTTTAGGGGGAGCGTACGTGTGAGGGCGCGGGTTAGTCTCAGCGTACGGGGTAGGATTAGGGGACGGGTGAGGGTCAGGCTTCGGGGAAGGGTTAGGGTTAGGGGACGGGGACGGTTTAGGGTCCAGGTGAGGGTACGACAACGCTTTAGGGGGAGCGTACGTGTGAGGGCGCGGCTTAGTGTCAGCGTACGGGTTAGGATTAGGGGACGGGTGAGGGTCAGGCTTCGGGGAAGGGTTAGGGTTAGGGTTCGGGCTAGGGTTAGGGTTAGGGGACGGGGACGGTTTAGGGTCCAGGTGAGGGTACGACAACGCTTTAGGGGGAGCGTACGTGTGAGGGCGCGGGTTAGTGTCAGCGTACGGGTTAGGATTAGGGGACGGCTGAGGGTCAGGCTTCGGGGAAGGGTTAGGGTTAGGGTTCGGGCTAGGGTTAGGGTTAGGGGACGGGGACGGTTTAGGGTCCAGGTGAGGGTACGACAACGCTTTAGGGGGAGCGTACGTGTGAGGGCGCGGGTTAGCGTCAGCGTACGGGTTAGGATTAGGGGACGGGTGAGGGTCAGGCTTCGGGGAAGGGTTAGGGTTAGGGTTCGGGCTAGGGTTAGGGTTAGGGGACGGGGACGGTTTAGGGTCCAGGTGAGGGTACGACAACGCTTCAGGGGGAGCGTACGTGTGAGGGCGCGGGTTAGTGTCAGCGTACGGGTTAGGATTAGGGGACGGGTGAGGGTCAGGCTTCGGGGAAGGGTTAGGGTTAGGGTTCGGGCTAGGGTTAGGGTTAGGGGACGGGGACGGTTTAGGGTCCAGGTGAGGGTACGACAACGCTTTAGGGGGAGCGTACGTGTGAGGGCGCGGGTTAGTGTCAGCGTACGCGTTAGGATTAGGGGACGGGTGAGGGTCAGGCTTCGGGGAAGGGTTAGGGTTAGGGTTCGGGCTAGGGTTAGGGTTAGGGGACGGGGATGGTTTAGGGTCCAGGTGAGGGTACGACAACGCTTTAGGGGGAGCGTACGTGTGAGGGCGCGGGTTAGTGTCAGCGTACGGGTTAGGATTAGGGGACGGGTGAGGGTCAGGCTTCGGGGAAGGGTTAGGGTTAGGGTTGGGGCTAGGGTTAGGGTTAGGGGACGGGGACGGTTTAGGGTCCAGGTGAGGGTACGACAACGCTTTAGGGGGAGCGTACGTGTGAGGGCGCGGGCTAGTGTCAGCGTACGGGTTAGGATTAGGGGACGGGTGAGGGTCAGGCTTCGGGGAAGGGTTAGGGTTAGGGTTCGGGCTAGGGTTAGGGTTAGGGGACGGGGACGGTTTAGGGTCCAGGTGAGGGTACGACAACGCTTTAGGGGGAGCGTACGTGTGAGGGCGCGGGTTAGTGTCAGCGTACGGGTTAGGATTAGGGGACGGGTGAGGGTCAGGCTTCGAGGAAGGGTTAGGGTTAGGGTTCGGGCTAGGGTTAGGGTTAGGGGACGGGGACGGTTTAGGGTCCAGGTGAGGGTACGACAACGCTTTAGGGGGATCGTACGTGTGAGGGCGCGGGTCAGTGTCAGCGTACGGGTTAGGATTAGGGGACGGGTGAGGGTCAGGCTTCGGGGAAGGGTTAGGGTTAGGGTTCGGGCTAGGGTTAGGGTTAGGGGACGGGGACGGTTTAGGGTCCAGGTGAGGGTACGACAACGCTTTAGGGGGAGCGTACGTGTGAGGGCGCGGGTTAGTGTCAGCGTACGGGTTAGGATTAGGGGACGGGTGAGGGTCAGGCTTCGGGGAAGGGTTAGGGTTAGGGTTCGGGCTAGGGTTAGGGTTAGGGGACGGGGACGGTTTAGGGTCCAGGTGAGGGTACGACAACGCTTTAGGGGGAGCGTACGTGTGAGGGCGCGGGTTAGTGTCAGCGTACGGGTTAGGATTAGGGGACGGGTGAGGGTCAGGCTTCGGGGAACGGTTAGGGTTAGGGTTCGGGCTAGGGTTAGGGTTAGGGGACGGGGACGGTTTAGGGTCCAGGTGAGGGTACGAAAACGCTTTAGGGGGAGCGTACGTGTGAGGGCGCGGGTTAGTGTCAGCGTACGGGTTAGGATTGGGGACGGGTGAGCGTCAGGCTTCGGGGAAGGGTTAGGGTTAGGGTTCGGGCTAGGGTTAGGGTTAGGGGACGGGGACGGTTTAGGGTCCAGGTGAGGGTACGAGAACGCTTTAGGGGGAGCGTACGTGTGAGGGCGCGGGTTAGTGTCAGCGTACGGGTTAGGATTAGGGGACGGGTGAGGGTCAGGCTTCGGGGAAGGGTTAGGGTTAGGGTTCGGGCTAGGGTTAGGGTTAGGGGACGGGGACGGTTTAGGGTCCAGGTGAGGGTACGACAACGCTTTAGGGGGAGCGTACGTGTGAGGGCGCGGGTTAGTGTCAGCGTACGGGTTAGAATTAGGGGACGGGTGAGGGTCAGGCTTCGGGGAAAGGTTAGGGTTAGGGTTCGGGCTAGGGTTAGGGTTAGGGGACGGGGACGGTTTAGGGTCCTGGTGAGGGTGCGACAACGCTTTAGGGGGAGCGTACGTGTGAGGGCGCGGCTTAGTGTCAGCGTACGGGTTAGGATTAGGGGACGGGTGAGGGTCAGGCTTCGGGGAAGGGTTAGGGTTAGGGTTCGGGCTAGGGTTAGGGTTAGGGGACGGGGACGGTTTAGGGTCCAGGTGAGGGTACGACAACGCTTTAGGGGGAGCGTACGTGTGAGGGCGTGGGTTAGTGTCAGCGTACGGGTTAGGATTAGGGGACGGGTGAGGGTCAGGCTTCGGGAAAGGGTTAGGGTTAGGGTTCGGGCTAGGGTTAGGGTTAGGGGACGAGGACGGTTTAGGGTCCAGGTGAGGGTACGACAACGCTTTAGGGGGAGCCTACGTGTGAGGGCGCGGGTTAGTGTCAGCGTACGGGTTAGGATTAGGGGACGGGTGAGGGTCAGGCTTCGGGGAAGGGTTAGGGTTAGGGTTCGGGCTAGGGTTAGGGTTAGGGGACGGGGACGGTTTAGGGTCCAGGTGAGGGTACGACAACGCTTTAGGGGGAGCGTACGTGTGAGGGCGCGGCTTAGTGTCAGCGTACGGGTTAGGATTAGGGGACTGGTGAGGGTCAGGCTTCGGGGAAGGGTTAGGGTTAGTGTTCGGGCTAGGGTTAGGGTTAGGGGACGGGGACGGTTTAGGGTCCAGGTGAGGGTACGACAACGCTTTAGGGGGAGCGTACGTGTGAGGGCGCGGGTTAGTGTCAGCGTACGGGTTAGGATTAGGGGACGGGTGAGGGTCAGGTTTCGGGGAAGGGTTAGGGTTAGGGTTCGGGCTAGGGTTAGGGTTAGGGGACGGGGAAGGTTTAGGGTCCAGGTGAGGGTACGACAACGCTTTAGGGGGAGCGTACGTGTGAGGGCGCGGCTTAGTGTCAGCGTACAGGTTAGGATTAGGGGACGGGTGAGGGTCAGGCTTCGGGGAAGGGTTAGGGTTTGGGTTCGGGCTAGGGTTAGGGTTAGGGGACGGGGACGGTTTAGGGTCCAGGTGAGGGTACGACAACGCTTAAGGGGGAGCGTACGTGTGAGGGCGCGGGTTAGTGTCAGCGTACGGGTTAGGATTAGGGGACGGGTGAGGGTCAGGCTTCGGGGAAGGGTTAGGGTTAGGGTTCGGGCTAGGGTTAGGGTTAGGGGACGGGGACGGTTTAGGGTCCAGGTGAGGGTACGACAACGCTTTAGGGGGAGCGTACGTGTGAGGGCGCGGGTTAGTGTCAGCGTACGGGTTAGGATTAGGGGACGGGTGAGGGTCAGGCTTCGGGGAAGGGTTAGGGTTAGGGTTCGGGCTAGGGTTAGGGTTAGGGGACGGGGACGGTTTAGGGTCCAGGTGAGGGTACGACAACGCTTTAGGGGGAGCGTACGTGTGAGGGCACGGGTTAGTGTCAGCGTACGGGTTAGGATTAGGGGACGGGTGAGGGTCAGGCTTCGGGGAAGGGTTAGGGTTAGGGTTCGGGCTAGGGTTAGGGTTAGGGGACGGGGACGGTTTAGGGTCCAGGTGAGGGTACGACAACGCTTTAGGGGGAGCGTACGTGTGAGGGCGCGGGTTAGTGTCAGCGTACGGGTTAGGATTAGGGGACGGGTGAGGGTCAGGCTTCGGGGAAGGGTTAGGGTTAGGGTTCGGGCTAGGGTTAGGGTTAGGGGACGGGGACGGTTTAGGGTCCAGGTGAGGGTACGACAACGCTTTAGGGGGAGCGTACGTGTGAGGGCGTGGCTTAGTGTCAGCGTACGCGTTAGGATTAGGGGACGGGTGAGGGTCAGGCTTCGGGGAAGGGTTAGGGTTAGGGTTCGGGCTAGGGTTAGGGTTAGGGGACGGGGACGGTTTAGGGTCCAGGTGAGGGTACGACAACGCTTTAGGGGGAGCGTACGTGTGAGGGCGCGGGTTAGTGTCAGCGTACGGGTTAGGATTGGGGACGGGTGAGGGTCAGGCTTCGGGGAAGGGTTAGGGTTAGGGTTCGGGCTAGGGTTAGGGTTAGGGGACGGGGACGGTTTAGGGTCCAGGTGAGGGTACGACAACGCTTTAGGGGGAGCGTACGTGTGAGGGCGCGGGTTAGTGTCAGCGTACGGGTTAGGATTAGGGGACGGGTGAGGGTCAGGCTTCGGGGAAGGGTTAGGGTTAGGGTTCGGGCTAGGGTTAGGGTTAGGGGACGGGGACGGTTTAGGGTCCAGGTGAGGGTACGACAACGCTTTAGGGGGAGCGTACGTGTGAGGGCGCGGGTTAGTGTCACCGTACGGGTTAGGATTAGGGGACGGGTGAGGGTCAGGCTTCGGGGAAGGGTTAGGGTTAGGGTTCGGGCTAGGGTTAGGGTTAGGGGACGGGGACGGTTTAGGGTCCAGGTGAGTGTACGACAACGCTTTAGGGGGAGCGTACGTGTGAGGGCGCGGGTTAGCGTCAGCGTACGGGTTAGGATTAGGGGACGGGTGAGGGTCAGGCTTCGGGGAAGGGTTAGGGTTAGGGTTCGGGCTAGGGTTAGGGTTAGGGGACGGGGACGGTTTAGGGTCCAGGTGAGGGTACGACAACGCTTTAGGGGGAGCGTACGTGTGAGGGCGCGGGTTAGTGTCAGCGTACGGGTTAGGATTAGGGGACGGGTGAGGGTCAGGCTTCGGGGAAAGGTTAGGGTTAGGGTTCGGGCTAGGGTTAGGGTTAGGGGACGGGGACGGTTTAGGGTCCAGGTGAGGGTACGACAACGCTTTAGGGGGAGCGTATGTGTGAGGGCGCGGGTTAGTGTCAGCGTACGGGTTAGGATTAGGGTACGGGTGAGGGTCAGGCTTCGGGGAAGGGTTAGGGTTAGGGTTCGGGCTAGGGTTAGGGTTAGGGGACGGGGACGGTTTAGGGTCCAGGTGAGGGTACGACAACGCTTTAGTGGGAGCGTACGTGTGGGGGCGCGGGTTAGTGTCAGCGTACGGGTTAGGATTAGGGGACGGGTGAGGGTCAGGCTTCGGGGAAGGGTTAGGGTTAGGGTTCGGGCTAGGGTTAGGGTTAGGGGACGCAGACGGTTTAGGGTCCAGGTGAGGGTACGACAACGCTTTAGGGGGAGCGTACGTGTGAGGGCGCGGGTTAGTGTCAGCGTACGGGTTAGGATTAGGGGACGGGTGAGGGTCAGGCTTCGGGGAAGGGTTAGGGTTAGGGTTCGGGCTAGGGTTAGGGTTAGGGGACGGGGACGGTTTAGGGTCCAGGTGAGGGTACGACAACGCTTTAGGGGGAGCGTACGTGTGAGGGCGCGGGTTAGTCTCAGCGTACGGGGTAGGATTAGGGGACGGGTGAGGGTCAGGCTTCGGGGAAGGGTTAGGGTTAGGGGACGGGGACGGTTTAGGGTCCAGGTGAGGGTACGACAACGCTTTAGGGGGAGCGTACGTGTGAGGGCGCGGCTTAGTGTCAGCGTACGGGTTAGGATTAGGGGACGGGTGAGGGTCAGGCTTCGGGGAAGGGTTAGGGTTAGGGTTCGGGCTAGGGTTAGGGTTAGGGGACGGGGACGGTTTAGGGTCCAGGTGAGGGTACGACAACGCTTTAGGGGGAGCGTACGTGTGAGGGCGCGGGTTAGTGTCAGCGTACGGGTTAGGATTAGGGGACGGCTGAGGGTCAGGCTTCGGGGAAGGGTTAGGGTTAGGGTTCGGGCTAGGGTTAGGGTTAGGGGACGGGGACGGTTTAGGGTCCAGGTGAGGGTACGACAACGCTTTAGGGGGAGCGTACGTGTGAGGGCGCGGGTTAGCGTCAGCGTACGGGTTAGGATTAGGGGACGGGTGAGGGTCAGGCTTCGGGGAAGGGTTAGGGTTAGGGTTCGGGCTAGGGTTAGGGTTAGGGGACGGGGACGGTTTAGGGTCCAGGTGAGGGTACGACAACGCTTCAGGGGGAGCGTACGTGTGAGGGCGCGGGTTAGTGTCAGCGTACGGGTTAGGATTAGGGGACGGGTGAGGGTCAGGCTTCGGGGAAGGGTTAGGGTTAGGGTTCGGGCTAGGGTTAGGGTTAGGGGACGGGGACGGTTTAGGGTCCAGGTGAGGGTACGACAACGCTTTAGGGGGAGCGTACGTGTGAGGGCGCGGGTTAGTGTCAGCGTACGGGTTAGGATTAGGGGACGGGTGAGGGTCAGGCTTCGGGGAAGGGTTAGGGTTAGGGTTGGGGCTAGGGTTAGGGTTAGGGGACGGGGACGGTTTAGGGTCCAGGTGAGGGTACGACAACGCTTTAGGGGGAGCGTACGTGTGAGGGCGCGGGCTAGTGTCAGCGTACGGGTTAGGATTAGGGGACGGGTGAGGGTCAGGCTTCGGGGAAGGGTTAGGGTTAGGGTTCGGGCTAGGGTTAGGGTTAGGGGACGGGGACGGTTTAGGTTCCAGGTGAGGGTACGACAACGCTTTAGGGGGAGCGTACGTGTGAGGGCGCGGGTTAGTGTCAGCGTACGGGTTAGGATTAGGGGACGGGTGAGGGTCAGGCTTCGAGGAAGGGTTAGGGTTAGGGTTCGGGCTAGGGTTAGGGTTAGGGGACGGGGACGGTTTAGGGTCCAGGTGAGGGTACGACAACGCTTTAGGGGGATCGTACGTGTGAGGGCGCGGGTTAGTGTCAGCGTACGGGTTAGGATTAGGGGACGGGTGAGGGTCAGGCTTCGGGGAAGGGTTAGGGTTAGGGTTCGGGCTAGGGTTAGGGTTAGGGGACGGGGACGGTTTAGGGTCCAGGTGAGGGTACGACAACGCTTTAGGGGGAGCGTACGTGTGAGGGCGCGGGTTAGTGTCAGCGTACGGGTTAGGATTAGGGGACGGGTGAGGGTCAGGCTTCGGGGAAGGGTTAGGGTTAGGGTTCGGGCTAGGGTTAGGGTTAGGGGACGGGGACGGTTTAGGGTCCAGGTGAGGGTACGACAACGCTTTAGGGGGAGCGTACGTGTGAGGGCGCGGGTTAGTGTCAGCGTACGGGTTAGGATTAGGGGACGGGTGAGGGTCAGGCTTCGGGGAAGGGTTAGGGTTAGGGTTCGGGCTAGGGTTAGGGTTAGGGGACGGGGACGGTTTAGGGTCCAGGTGAGTGTACGACAACGCTTTAGGGGGAGCGTACGTGTGAGGGCGCGGGTTAGTGTCAGCGTACGGGTTAGGATTAGGGGACGGGTGAGGGTCAGGCTTCGGGAAAGGGTTAGGGTTAGGGTTCGGGCTAGGGTTAGGGTTAGGGGACGAGGACGGTTTAGGGTCCAGGTGAGGGTACGACAACGCTTTAGGGGGAGCCTACGTGTGAGGGCGCGGGTTAGTGTCAGCGTACGGGTTAGGATTAGGGGACGGGTGAGGGTCAGGCTTCGGGGAAGGGTTAGGGTTAGGGTTCGGGCTAGGGTTAGGGTTAGGGGACGGGGACGGTTTAGGTTCCAGGTGAGGGTACGACAACGCTTTAGGGGGAGCGTACGTGTGAGGGCGCGGCTTAGTGTCAGCGTACGGGTTAGGATTAGGGGACTGGTGAGGGTCAGGCTTCGGGGAAGGGTTAGGGTTAGTGTTCGGGCTAGGGTTAGGGTTAGGGGACGGGGACGGTTTAGGGTCCAGGTGAGGGTACGACAACGCTTTAGGGGGAGCGTACGTGTGAGGGCGCGGGTTAGTGTCAGCGTACGGGTTAGGATTAGGGGACGGGTGAGGGTCAGGTTTCGGGGAAGGGTTAGGGTTAGGGTTCGGGCTAGGGTTAGGGTTAGGGGACGGGGAAGGTTTAGGGTCCAGGTGAGGGTACGACAACGCTTTAGGGGGAGCGTACGTGTGAGGGCGCGGGTTATTGTCCGCGTACTCCTTAGGATTAGGGGACGGGGGAGGGTCAGGCTTCGGGGAAGGGTTAGGGTTAGGGTTCGGGCTACGGTTAGGGTTAGGGGACGGGGACGGTATAGGGTCCAGGTGAGGGTACGACAACGCTTTAGGGGGAGCGTATGTGTGAGGGCGCGGCTTAGCGTCAGCGTACGGGTTAGGATTAGGGGACGGATGAGGGTCAGGCTTCGGGGAAGGGTTAGGGTTAGGGTTCGGTCTAGGGTTAGGGTTAGGGGACGGGGACGGTTTAGGGTCCAGGTGAGGGTACGACAACGCTTTAGGGGGAGCGTACGTGTGAGGGCGCGGGTTAGTGTCAGCGTACGGGTTAGGATTAGGGGACGGGTGAGGGTCAGGCTTCGGGGAAGGGTTAGGGTTAGGGTTCGGGCTAGGGTTAGGGTTAGGGGACGGGGACGGTTTAGGGTCCAGGTGAGGGTACGACAACGCTTTAGGGGGAGCGTACGTGTGAGGGCGCGGGTTAGTGTCAGCGTACGGGTTAGGATTGGGGACGGGTGAGGGTCAGGCTTCGGGGAAGGGTTAGGGTTAGGGTTCGGGCTAGGGTTAGGGTTAGGGGACGGGGACGGTTTAGGGTCCAGGTGAGGGTACGACAACGCTTTAGGGGGAGCGTACGTGTGAGGGCGCGGGTTAGTGTCAGCGTACGGGTTAGGATTAGGGGACGGGTGAGGGTCAGGCTTCGGGGAAGGGTTAGGGTTAGGGTTCGGGCTAGGGTTAGGGTTAGGGGACGGGGACGGTTTAGGGTCCAGGTGAGGGTACGACAACGCTTTAGGGGGAGCGTACGTGTGAGGGCGCGGGTTAGTGTCACCGTACGGGTTAGGATTAGGGGACGGGTGAGGGTCAGGCTTCGGGGAAGGGTTAGGGTTAGGGTTCGGGCTAGGGTTAGGGTTAGGGGACGGGGACGGTTTAGGGTCCAGGTGAGTGTACGACAACGCTTTAGGGGGAGCGTACGTGTGAGGGCGCGGGTTAGCGTCAGCGTACGGGTTAGGATTAGGGGACGGGTGAGGGTCAGGCTTCGGGGAAGGGTTAGGGTTAGGGTTCGGGCTAGGGTTAGGGTTAGGGGACGGGGACGGTTTAGGGTCCAGGTGAGGGTACGACAACGCTTTAGGGGGAGCGTACGTGTGAGGGCGCGGGTTAGTGTCAGCGTACGGGTTAGGATTAGGGGACGGGTGAGGGTCAGGCTTCGGGGAAAGTTTAGGGTTAGGGTTCGGGCTAGGGTTAGGGTTAGGGGACGGGGACGGTTTAGGGTCCAGGTGAGGGTACGACAACGCTTTAGGGGGAGCGTATGTGTGAGGGCGCGGGTTAGTGTCAGCGTACGGGTTAGGATTAGGGTACGGGTGAGGGTCAGGCTTCGGGGAAGGGTTAGGGTTAGGGTTCGGGCTAGGGTTAGGGTTAGGGGACGGGGACGGTTTAGGGTCCAGGTGAGGGTACGACAACGCTTTAGTGGGAGCGTACGTGTGGGGGCGCGGGTTAGTGTCAGCGTACGGGTTAGGATTAGGGGACGGGTGAGGGTCAGGCTTCGGGGAAGTGTTAGGGTTAGGGTTCGGGCTAGGGTTAGGGTTAGGGGACGCAGACGGTTTAGGGTCCAGGTGAGGGTACGACAACGCTTTAGGGGGAGCGTACGTGTGAGGGCGCGGGTTAGTGTCAGCGTACGGGTTAGGATTAGGGGACGGGTGAGGGTCAGGCTTCGGGGAAGGGTTAGGGTTAGGGTTCGGGCTAGGGTTAGGGTTAGGGGACGGGGACGGTTTAGGGTCCAGGTGAGGGTACGACAACGCTTTAGGGGGAGCGTACGTGTGAGGGCGCGGGTTAGTCTCAGCGTACGGGGTAGGATTAGGGGACGGGTGAGGGTCAGGCTTCGGGGAAGGGTTAGGGTTAGGGGACGGGGACGGTTTAGGGTCCAGGTGAGGGTACGACAACGCTTTAGGGGGAGCGTACGTGTGAGGGCGCGGCTTAGTGTCAGCGTACGGGTTAGGATTAGGGGACGGGTGAGGGTCAGGCTTCGGGGAAGGGTTAGGGTTAGGGTTCGGGCTAGGGTTAGGGTTAGGGGACGGGGACGGTTTAGGGTCCAGGTGAGGGTACGACAACGCTTTAGGGGGAGCGTACGTGTGAGGGCGCGGGTTAGTGTCAGCGTACGGGTTAGGATTAGGGGACGGCTGAGGGTCAGGCTTCGGGGAAGGGTTAGGGTTAGGGTTCGGGCTAGGGTTAGGGTTAGGGGACGGGGACGGTTTAGGGTCCAGGTGAGGGTACGACAACGCTTTAGGGGGAGCGTACGTGTGAGGGCGCGGGTTAGCGTCAGCGTACGGGTTAGGATTAGGGGACGGGTGAGGGTCAGGCTTCGGGGAAGGGTTAGGGTTAGGGTTCGGGCTAGGGTTAGGGTTAGGGGACGGGGACGGTTTAGGGTCCAGGTGAGGGTACGACAACGCTTCAGGGGGAGCGTACGTGTGAGGGCGCGGGTTAGTGTCAGCGTACGGGTTAGGATTAGGGGACGGGTGAGGGTCAGGCTTCGGGGAAGGGTTAGGGTTAGGGTTCGGGCTAGGGTTAGGGTTAGGGGACGGGGACGGTTTAGGGTCCAGGTGAGGGTACGACAACGCTTTAGGGGGAGCGTACGTGTGAGGGCGCGGGTTAGTGTCAGCGTACGCGTTAGGATTAGGGGACGGGTGAGGGTCAGGCTTCGGGGAAGGGTTAGGGTTAGGGTTCGGGCTAAGGTTAGGGTTAGGGGACGGGGATGGTTTAGGGTCCAGGTGAGGGTACGACAACGCTTTAGGGGGAGCGTACGTGTGAGGGCGCGGGTTAGTGTCAGCGTACGGGTTAGGATTAGGGGACGGGTGAGGGTCAGGCTTCGGGGAAGGGTTAGGGTTAGGGTTGGGGCTAGGGTTAGGGTTAGGGGACGGGGACGGTTTAGGGTCCAGGTGAGGGTACGACAACGCTTTAGGGGGAGCGTACGTGTGAGGGCGCGGGCTAGTGTCAGCGTACGGGTTAGGATTAGGGGACGGGTGAGGGTCAGGCTTCGGGGAAGGGTTAGGGTTAGGGTTCGGGCTAGGGTTAGGGTTAGGGGACGGGGACGGTTTAGGGTCCAGGTGAGGGTACGACAACGCTTTAGGGGGAGCGTACGTGTGAGGGCGCGGGTTAGTGTCAGCGTACGGGTTAGGATTAGGGGACGGGTGAGGGTCAGGCTTCGAGGAAGGGTTAGGGTTAGGGTTCGGGCTAGGGTTAGGGTTAGGGGACGGGGACGGTTTAGGGTCCAGGTGAGGGTACGACAACGCTTTAGGGGGAGCGTACGTGTGAGGGCGCGGGTTAGTGTCAGCGTACGGGTTAGGATTAGGGGACGGGTGAGGGTCAGGCTTCGGGGAAGGGTTAGGGTTAGGGTTCGGGCTAGGGTTAGGGTTAGGGGACGGGGACGGTTTAGGGTCCAGGTGAGGGTACGACAACGCTTTAGGGGGAGCGTACGTGTGAGGGCGCGGGTTAGTGTCAGCGTACCGGTTAGGATTAGGGGACGGGTGAGGGTCAGGCTTCGGGGAAGGGTTAGGGTTAGGGTTCGGGCTAGGGTTAGGGTTAGGGGACGGGGACGGTTTAGGGTCCAGGTGAGGGTACGACAACGCTTTAGGGGGAGCGTACGTGTGAGGGCGCGGGTTAGTGTCAGCGTACGGGTTAGGATTAGGGGACGGGTGAGGGTCAGGCTTCGGGGAAGGGTTAGGGTTAGGGTTCGGGCTAGGGTTAGGGTTAGGGGACGGGGACGGTTTAGGGTCCAGGTGAGTGTACGACAACGCTTTAGGGGGAGCGTACGTGTGAGGGCGCGGGTTAGTGTCAGCGTACGGGTTAGGATTAGGGGACGGGTGAGGGTCAGGCTTCGGGAAAGGGTTAGGGTTAGGGTTCGGGCTAGGGTTAGGGTTAGGGGACGAGGACGGTTTAGGGTCCAGGTGAGGGTACGACAACGCTTTAGGGGGAGCCTACGTGTGAGGGCGCGGGTTAGTGTCAGCGTACGGGTTAGGATTAGGGGACGGGTGAGGGTCAGGCTTCGGGGAAGGGTTAGGGTTAGGGTTCGGGCTAGGGTTAGGGTTAGGGGACGGGGACGGTTTAGGGTCCAGGTGAGGGTACGACAACGCTTTAGGGGGAGCGTACGTGTGAGGGCGCGGCTTAGTGTCAGCGTACGGGTTAGGATTAGGGGACTGGTGAGGGTCAGGCTTCGGGGAAGGGTTAGGGTTAGTGTTCGGGCTAGGGTTAGGGTTAGGGGACGGGGACGGTTTAGGGTCCAGGTGAGGGTACGACAACGCTTTAGGGGGAGCGTACGTGTGAGGGCGCGGGTTAGTGTCAGCGTACGGGTTAGGATTAGGGGACGGGTGAGGGTCAGGTTTCGGGGAAGGGTTAGGGTTAGGGTTCGGGCTAGGGTTAGGGTTAGGGGACGGGGAAGGTTTAGGGTCCAGGTGAGGGTACGACAACGCTTTAGGGGGAGCGTACGTGTGAGGGCGCGGGTTATTGTCCGCGTACTCCTTAGGATTAGGGGACGGGGGAGGGTCAGGCTTCGGGGAAGGGTTAGGGTTAGGGTTCGGGCTACGGTTAGGGTTAGGGGACGGGGACGGTATAGGGTCCAGGTGAGGGTACGACAACGCTTTAGGGGGAGCGTATGTGTGAGGGCGCGGCTTAGCGTCAGCGTACGGGTTAGGATTAGGGGACGGATGAGGGTCAGGCTTCGGGGAAGGGTTAGGGTTAGGGTTCGGTCTAGGGTTAGGGTTAGGGGACGGGGACGGTTTAGGGTCCAGGTGAGGGTACGACAACGCTTTAGGGGGAGCGTACGTGTGAGGGCGCGGGTTAGTGTCAGCGTACGGGTTAGGATTAGGGGACGGGTGAGGGTCAGGCTTCGGGGAAGGGTTAGGGTTAGGGTTCGGGCTAGGGTTAGGGTTAGGGGACGGGGACGGTTTAGGGTCCAGGTGAGGGTACGACAACGCTTTAGGGGGAGCGTACGTGTGAGGGCGCGGGTTAGTGTCAGCGTACGGGTTAGAATTAGGGGACGGGTGAGGGTCAGGCTTCGGGGAAAGGTTAGGGTTAGGGTTCGGGCTAGGGTTAGGGTTAGGGGACGGGGACGGTTTAGGGTCCTGGTGAGGGTGCGACAACGCTTTAGGGGGAGCGTACGTGTGAGGGCGCGGCTTAGTGTCAGCGTACGGGTTAGGATTAGGGGACGGGTGAGGGTCAGGCTTCGGGGAAGGGTTAGGGTTAGGGTTCGGGCTAGGGTTAGGGTTAGGGGACGGGGACGGTTTAGGGTCCAGGTGAGGGTACGACAACGCTTTAGGGGGAGCGTACGTGTGAGGGCGTGGGTTAGTGTCAGCGTACGGGTTAGGATTAGGGGACGGGTGAGGGTCAGGCTTCGGGAAAGGGTTAGGGTTAGGGTTCGGGCTAGGGTTAGGGTTAGGGGACGAGGACGGTTTAGGGTCCAGGTGAGGGTACGACAACGCTTTAGGGGGAGCCTACGTGTGAGGGCGCGGGTTAGTGTCAGCGTACGGGTTAGGATTAGGGGACGGGTGAGGGTCAGGCTTCGGGGAAGGGTTAGGGTTAGGGTTCGGGCTAGGGTTAGGGTTAGGGGACGGGGACGGTTTAGGGTCCAGGTGAGGGTACGACAACGCTTTAGGGGGAGCGTACGTGTGAGGGCGCGGCTTAGTGTCAGCGTACGGGTTAGGATTATGGGACTGGTGAGGGTCAGGCTTCGGGGAAGGGTTAGGGTTAGTGTTCGGGCTAGGGTTAGGGTTAGGGGACGGGGACGGTTTAGGGTCCAGGTGAGGGTACGACAACGCTTTAGGGGGAGCGTACGTGTGAGGGCGCGGGTTAGTGTCAGCGTACGGGTTAGGATTAGGGGACGGGTGAGGGTCAGGTTTCGGGGAAGGGTTAGGGTTAGGGTTCGGGCTAGGGTTAGGGTTAGGGGACGGGGAAGGTTTAGGGTACAGGTGAGGGTACGACAACGCTTTAGGGGGAGCGTACGTGTGAGGGCGCGGGTTATTGTCCGCGTACTCCTTAGGATTAGGGGACGGGGGAGGGTCAGGCTTCGGGGAAGGGTTAGGGTTAGGGTTCGGGCTACGGTTAGGGTTAGGGGACGGGGACGGTATAGGGTCCAGGTGAGGGTACGACAACGCTTTAGGGGGTGCGTATGTGTGAGGGCGCGGCTTAGCGTCAGCGTACGGGTTAGGATTAGGGGACGGATGAGGGTCAGGCTTCGGGGAAGGGTTAGGGTTAGGGTTCGGGCTAGGGTTAGGGTTAGGGGACGGGGACGGTTTAGGGTCCAGGTGAGGGTACGACAACGCTTTAGGGGGAGCGTACGTGTGAGGGCGCGGGTTAGTGTCAGCGTACGGGTTAGGATTAGGGGACGGGTGAGGGTCAGGCTTCGGGGAAGGGTTAGGGTTAGGGTTCGGGCTAGGGTTAGGGTTAGGGGACGGGGACGGTTTAGGGTCCAGGTGAGGGTACGACAATGCTTTAGGGGGAGCGTACGTGTGAGGGCGTGGCTTAGTGTCAGCGTACGGGTTAGGATTAGGGGACGGGTGAGGGTCAGGCTTCGGGGAAGTGTTAGGGTTACGGTTCGGGCTAGGGTTAGGGTTAGGGGACGGGGACGGTTTAGGGTCCAGGTGAGGGTACGACAACGCTTTAGGGGGAGCGTACGTGTGAGGGCGCGGCTTAGTGTCAGCGTACGGGTTAGGATTAGGGGACGGGTGAGGGTCAGGCTTCGGGGAAGGTTTAGGGTTAGGGTTCGGGCTAGGGTTAGGGTTAGGGGACGGGGACGGTTTAGGGTCCAGGTGAGGGTACGACAACGCTTTAGGGGGAGCGTACGTGTGAGGGCGCGGGTTAGTGTCCGCGTACGGGTTAGGATTAGGGGACGGGTGAGGGTCAGGCTTCGGGGAAGGGTTAGGGTTAGGGTTCGGGCTAGGGTTAGGGTTAGGGGACGGGGACGGTTTAGGGTCCAGGTGAGGGTACGACAACGCTTTAGGGGGAGCGTACGTGTGAGGGCGCGGGTTAGTGTCAGCGTACGGGTTAGGATTAGGGGACGGGTGAGGGTCAGGCTTCGGGGAAGGGTTAGGGTTAGGGTTCGGGCTAGGGTTAGGGTTAGGGGACGGGGACGGTTTAGGGTCCAGGTGAGGGTACGACTACGCTTTAGGGGGAGCGTACGTGTGAGGGCGCGGGTTAGTGTCAGCGTACGGGTTAGGATTAGGGGACGGGTGAGGGTCAGGCTTCGGGAAAGTGTTAGGGTTAGGGTTCGGGCTAGGGTTAGGGTTAGGGGACGAGGACGGTTTAGGGTCCAGGTGAGGGTACGACAACGCTTTAGGGGGAGCCTACGTGTGAGGGCGCGGGTTAGTGTCAGCGTACGGGTTAGGATTAGGGGACGGGTGAGGGTCAGGCTTCGGGGAAGGGTTAGGGTTAGGGTTCGGGCTAGGGTTAGGGTTAGGGGACGGGGACGGTTTAGGGTCCAGGTGAGGGTACGACAACGCTTTAGGGGGAGCGTACGTGTGAGGGCGCGGGTTAGTGTCAGCGTACGGGTTAGGATTAGGGGACTGGTGAGGGTCAGGCTTCGGGGAAGGGTTAGGGTTAGTGTTCGGGCTAGGGTTAGGGTTAGGGGACGGGGACGGTTTAGGGACCAGGTGAGGGTACGACAACGCTTTAGGGGGAGCGTACGTGTGAGGGCGCGGGTTAGTGTCAGCGTACGGGTTAGGATTAGGGGACGGGTGAGGGTCAGGTTTCGGGGAAGGGTTAGGGTTAGGGTTCGGGCTAGGGTTAGGGTTAGGGGACGGGGAAGGTTTAGGGTACAGGTGAGGGTACGACAACGCTTTAGGGGGAGCGTACGTGTGAGGGCGCGGGTTATTGTCCGCGTACTCCTTAGGATTAGGGGACGGGGGAGGGTCAGGCTTCGGGGAAGGGTTAGGGTTAGGGTTCGGGCTACGGTTAGGGTTAGGGGACGGGGACGGTATAGGGTCCAGGTGAGGGTACGACAACGCTTTAGGGGGTGCGTATGTGTGAGGGCGCGGCTTAGCGTCAGCGTACGGGTTAGGATTAGGGGACGGATGAGGGTCAGGCTTCGGGGAAGGGTTAGGGTTAGGGTTCGGGCTAGGGTTAGGGTTAGGGGACGGGGACGGTTTAGGGTCCAGGTGAGGGTACGACAACGCTTTAGGGGGAGCGTACGTGTGAGGGCGCGGGTTAGTGTCAGCGTACGGGTTAGGATTAGGGGACGGGTGAGGGTCAGGCTTCGGGGAAGGGTTAGGGTTAGGGTTCGGGCTAGGGTTAGGGTTAGGGGACGGGGACGGTTTAGGGTCCAGGTGAGGGTACGACAATGCTTTAGGGGGAGCGTACGTGTGAGGGCGTGGCTTAGTGTCAGCGTACGGGTTAGGATTAGGGGACGGGTGAGGGTCAGGCTTCGGGGAAGTGTTAGGGTTACGGTTCGGGCTAGGGTTAGGGTTAGGGGACGGGGACGGTTTAGGGTCCAGGTGAGGGTACGACAACGCTTTAGGGGGAGCGTACGTGTGAGGGCGCGGCTTAGTGTCAGCGTACGGGTTAGGATTAGGGGACGGGTGAGGGTCAGGCTTCGGGGAAGGTTTAGGGTTAGGGTTCGGGCTAGGGTTAGGGTTAGGGGACGGGGACGGTTTAGGGTCCAGGTGAGGGTACGACAACGCTTTAGGGGGAGCGTACGTGTGAGGGCGCGGGTTAGTGTCCGCGTACGGGTTAGGATTAGGGGACGGGTGAGGGTCAGGCTTCGGGGAAGGGTTAGGGTTAGGGTTCGGGCTAGGGTTAGGGTTAGGGGACGGGGACGGTTTAGGGTCCAGGTGAGGGTACGACAACGCTTTAGGGGGAGCGTACGTGTGAGGGCGCGGGTTAGTGTCAGCGTACGGGTTAGGATTAGGGGACGGGTGAGGGTCAGGCTTCGGGGAAGGGTTAGGGTTAGGGTTCGGGCTAGGGTTAGGGTTAGGGGACGGGGACGGTTTAGGGTCCAGGTGAGGGTACGACAACGCTTTAGGGGGAGCGTACGTGTGAGGGCGCGGGTTAGTGTCAGCGTACGGGTTAGGATTAGGGGACGGGTGAGGGTCAGGCTTCGGGGAAGGGTTAGGGTTAGGGTTCGGGCTAGGGTTAGGGTTAGGGGACGGGGACGGTTTAGGGTCCAGGTGAGGGTACAACAACGCTTTAGGGGGAGCGTACGTGTGAGGGCGCGGGTTAGTGTCAGCGTACGGGTTAGGATTAGGGGACGGGTGAGGGTCAGGCTTCGGGGAAGGGTTAGGGTTAGGGTTCGGGCTAGGGTTAGGGTTAGAGGACGGGGACGGTTTAGGGTCCAGGTGAGGGTACGACAACACTTTAGGGGGAGCGTACGTGTGAGGGCGCGGGTTAGTGTCAGCGTACGGGTTAGGATTAGGGGACGGGTGAGGGTCAGGCTTCGGGGAAGGGTTAGGGTTAGGGTTCGGGCTAGGGTTAGGGTTAGGGGACGGGGACGGTTTAGGGTCCAGGTGAGGGTACGACAACGCTTTAGGGGGAGCGTACGTGTGAGGGCGCGGGTTAGTGTCAGCGTACGTGTTAGGATTAGGGGACGGGTGAGGATCAGGCTTCGGGGAAGGGTTAGGGTTAGGGTTCGGGCTAGGGTTAGAGTTAGGGGACGGGGACGGTTTAGGGTCCAGGTGAGGGTACGACAACGCTTTAGGGGGAGCGTACGTGTGAGGGCGCGGGTTAGTGTCAGCGTACGGGTTACGATTAGGGGACGGGTGAGGGTCAGGCTTCGGGGAAGGGTTAGGGTTAGGGTTCGGGCTAGGGTTAGGGTTAGGGGACGGGGACGGTTTAGGGTCCAGGTGAGGGTACGACAACGCTTTAGGGGGAGCGTACGTGTGAGGGCGCGGGTTAGTGTCAGCGTACGGGTTACGATTAGGGGACGGGTGAGTGTCAGGCTTCGGGGAAGGGTTAGGGTTAGGGTTCGGGCTAGGGTTAGGGTTAGGGGACGGGGACGGTTTAGGGTCCAGGTGAGGGTACGACAACGCTTTAGGGGGAGCGTACGTGTGAGGGCGCGGGTTAGTGTCCGCGTACGGGTTAGGACTAGGGGACGGGTGAGGGTCAGGCTTCGGGGAAGGGTTAGGGTTAGGGTTCGGGCTAGGGTTAGGGTTAGGGGACGGGGACGGTTTAGGGTCCAGGTGAGGGTACGACAACGCTTTAGGGGGAGCGTATGTGTGAGGGCGCGGGTTAGTGTCAGCGTACGGGTTAGGATTAGGGGACGGGTGAGGGTCAGGCTTCGGGGAAGGGTTAGGGTTAGGGTTCGGGCTAGGGTTAGGGTTAGGGGACGGGGACGGTTTAGGGTCCAGGTGAGGGTACGACAACGCTTTACGGGGAGCGTACGTGTGAGGGCGCGGGTTAGTGTCAGCGTACGGGTTAGGATTAGGGGACGGGTGAGGGTCAGGCTTCGGGGAAGGGTTAGGGTTAGGGTTCGGGCTAGGGTTAGGGTTAGGGAATGGGGACGGTTTAGGGTCCAGTTGAGGGTACGACAACGCTTTAGTGGGAGCGTACGTGTGAGGGCGCAAGTTAGTGTCAGCGTACGGGTTAGGATTAGGGGACGGGTGAGGGTCAGGCTTCAGGGAAGGGTTAGGGTTAGGGTTCGGGCTAGGGTTAGGGTTAGGGGACGGGGACGGTTTAGGGTCCAGGTGAGGGTACGACAACGCTTTAGGGGGAGCGTACGTGTGAGGGCGCGGGTTAGTGTCTGCGTACGGGTTAGGATTAGGGGACGGGTGAGGGTCAGGCTTCGGGGAAGGGTTAGGGTTAGGGTTCTGGCTAGGGTTAGGGTTAGGAGACGGGGACGGTATAGGGTCCAGGTGAGGGTACGACAACGCTTTAGGGGGAGCATATGTGTGAGGGCGCGGCTTAGTGTCAGCCTACGGGTTAGGATTAGAGGACGCGTGAGGGTCAGGCTTCGGGGAAGGGTTAGGGTTAGGGTTCGGGCTAGGGTTAGGGTTAGGGGACAGGGACGGTTTAGGGTCCAGGTGAGGGTACGACAACGCTTTAGGGGGAGCGTACGTGTGAGGGCGCGGGTTAGTGTCAGCGTATGGGTTAGGATTAGGGGACGGGTGAGGGTCAGGCTTCGGGGAAGGGTTAGGGTTAGGGTTCGGGCTAGGGTTAGGGTTAGGGGACGGGGACGGTTTAGGGTCCAGGTGAGGGTACGACAATGCTTTAGGGGGAGCGTACGTGTGAGGGCGCGGCTTAGTGTCAGCGTACGGGTTAGGATTAGGGGACGGGTGAGGGTCAGGCTTCGGGGAAGGGTTAGGGTTAGGGTTCGGGCTAGGGTTAGGGTTAGGGGACGGGGACGGTTTAGGGTCCAGGTGAGGGTACGACAACGCTTTAGGGGGAGCGTACGTGTGAGGGCGCGGGTTAGTGTCCGCGTACGGGTTAGGATTAGGGGACGGGTGAGGGTCAGGCTTCGGGGAAGGGTTAGGGTTAGGGTTCGGGCTAGGGTTAGGGGACGGGGACGGTTTAGGGTCCAGGTGAGGGTACGACAATGCTTTAGGGGGAGCGTACGTGTGAGGGCGCGGGTTAGTGTCAGCGTACGGGTTAGGATTAGGGGACGGGTGAGGGTCAGGCTTCGGGGAAGGGTTAGGGTTAGGGTTCGGGCTAGGGTTAGGGTTAGGAGACGGGGACGGTTTAGGGTCCAGGTGAGGGAACGACAACGCTTTAGGGGGAGCGTACGTGTGAGGGCGCGGGTTAGTGTCAGTGTACGGGTTAGGATTAGGGGACGGGTGAGGGTCAGGCTTCGGGGAAGGGTTAGGGTTAGGGTTGGGGCTAGGGTTAGGGTTAGGGGACGGGGACGGTTTAGGGTCCAGGTGAGGGTACGACAACGCTTTAGGGGGAGCGTACGTGTGAGGGCGTGGGCTAGTGTCAGCGTACGGGTTAGGATTAGGGGACGGGTGAGGGTCAGGCTTCGGGGAAGGGTTAGGGTTAGGGTTCGGGCTAGGGTTAGGGTTAGGGGACGGGGACGGTTTAGGGTCCAGGTGAGGGTACGACAACGCTTTAGGGGGAGCGTACGTGTGAGGGCGCGGGTTAGTGTCAGCGTACGGGTTAGGATTAGGGGACGGGTGAGGGTCAGGCTTCGGGGAAGGGTTAGGGTTAGGGTTCGGGCTAGGGTTAGGGTTAGGGGACGGGGACGGTTTAGGGTCCAGGTGAGGGTACGACAACGCTTTAGGGGGATCGTACGTGTGAGGGCGCGGGTTAGTGTCAGCGTACGGGTTACGATTAGGGGACGGGTGAGGGTCAGGCTTCGGGGAAGGGTTAGGGTTAGGGTTCGGGCTAGGGTTAGGGTTAGGGGACGGGGACGGTTTAGGGTCCAGGTGAGGGTACGACAACGCTTTAGGGGGAGCGTACGTGTGAGGGCGCGGGTTAGTGTCAGCGTACGGGTTAGGATTAGGGGACGGGTGAGGGTCAGGCTTCGGGGAAGGGTTAGGGTTAGGGTTCAGGCTAGGGTTAGGGTTAGGGGACGGGGACGGTTTAGGGTCCAGGTGAGGGTACGACAACGCTTTAGGGGGAGCGTACGTGTGAGGGCGCGGGTTAGCGTCAGCGTACGGGTTAGGATTAGGGGACGGGTTAGGGTCAGGCTTCGGGGAAGGGTTAGGGTTAGGGTTCGGGCTAGGGTTAGGGTTAGGGGACGGGGACGGTTTAGGGTCCAGGTGAGGGTACGACAACGCTTTAGGGGGAGCGTACGTGTGAGGGCGCGGGTTAGTGTCAGCGTACGGGTTAGGATTAGGGGACGGGTGAGGGTCAGGCTTCGGGGAAGGGTTAGGGTTAGGGTTCGGGCTAGGGTTAGGGTTAGGGGACGGGGACGGTTTAGGGTCCAGGTGAGGGTACGACAACGCTTTAGGGGGAGCGTACGTGTGAGGGCGCGGGTTAGTGTCAGCGTACGGGTTAGGATTAGGGGACGGGTGAGGGTCAGGCTTCGGGGAAGGGTTAGGGTTAGGGTTCGGGCTAGGGTTAGGGTTAGGGGACGGGGACGGTTTAGGGTCCAGGTGAGGGTACGACAACGCTTTAGGGGGAGCGTACGTGTGAGGGCGCGGGTTAGTGTCAGCGTACGGGTTAGGATTAGGGGACGGGTGAGGGTCAGGCTTCGGGGAAGGGTTAGGGTTAGGGTTCGGGCTAGGGTTAGGGTTAGGGGACGGGGACGGTTTAGGGTCCAGGTGAGGGTACGACAACGCTTTAGGGGGAGCGTACGTGTGAGGGCGCGGTTTAGTGTCAGCGTACGGGTTAGGATTAGGGGACGGGTGAGGGTCAGGCTTCGGGGAAGGGTTAGGGTTAGGGTTCGGGCTAGGGTTAGGGTTAGGGGACGGGGACGGTTTAGGGTCCAGGTGAGGGTACGACAACGCTTTAGGGGGAGCGTACGTGTGAGGGCGCGGCTTAGTGTCAGCGTACGCGTTAGGATCAGGGGAAGGGGGAGGGTCAGGCTTCGGGGAAGTGTTAGGGTTAGGGTTCGGGCTAGGGTTAGGGTTAGGGGACGGGGACGGTTTAGGGTCCAGGTGAGGGTACGACAACGCTTTAGGGGGAGCGTACGTGTGAGGGCGCGGGTTAGTGTCAGCGTACGGGTTAGGATTAGGGGACGGGTGAGCGTCAGGCTTCGGGGAAGGGTTAGGGTTAGGGTTCGGGCTAGGGTTAGGGTTAGGGGACGGGGACGGTTTAGGGTCCAGGTGAGGGTACGACAATGCTTTAGGGGGAGCGTACGTGTGAGGGCGCGGGTTATTGTCCGCGTACTCCTTAGGATTAGGGGACGGGGGAGGGTCAGGCTTCGGGGTAGGGTTAGGGTTAGGGTTCGGGCTAGGGTTAGGGTTAGGGGACGGGGACGGTTTAGGGTCCAGGTGAGGGTACGACAACGCTTTAGGGGGAGCGTACGTGTGAGGGCGCGGGTTAGTGTCAGCGTACAGGTTAGGATTAGGGGACGGGTGAGGGTCAGGCTTCGGGGAGGGGTTAGGGTTAGGGTTCGGGCTAGGGTTAGGGTTAGGGGACGGGGACGGTTTAGGGTCCAGGTGAGGGTACGACAACGCTTTAGGGGGAGCGTACGTGTGAGGGCGCGGGTTAGTGTCAGCGTACGGGTTAGGATTAGGGGACGGGTGAGCGTCAGGCTTCGGGGAAGGGTTAGGGTTAGGGTTCGGGCTAGGGTTAGGGTTAGGGGACGGGGACGGTTTAGGGTCCAGGTGAGGGTACGACAATGCTTTAGGGGGAGCGTACGTGTGAGGGCGCGGGTTATTGTCCGCGTACTCCTTAGGATTAGGGGACGGGGGAGGGTCAGGCTTCGGGGTAGGGTTAGGGTTAGGGTTCGGGCTAGGGTTAGGGTTAGGGGACGGGGACGGTTTAGGGTCCAGGTGAGGGTACGACAACGCTTTAGGGGGAGCGTACGTGTGAGGGCGCGGGTTAGTGTCAGCGTACAGGTTAGGATTAGGGGACGGGTGAGGGTCAGGCTTCGGGGAAGGGTGAGGGTTAGGGTTCGGGCTAGGGTTAGGGTTAGGGGATGGGTACGGTTTAGGGTCCAGGTGAGGGTACGACAACGCTTTAGGGGGAGCGTACGTGTGAGGGCGCGGTTTAGTGTCAGCGTACGGGTTAGGATTAGGGGACGGGTGAGGGTCAGGCTTCGGGGAAGGGTTAGGGTTAGGGTTCGGGCTAGGGTTAGGGTTAGGGGACGGGGACGGTTTAGGGTCCAGGTGAGGGTACGACAACGCTTTAGGGGGAGCGTACGTGTGAGGGCGCGGCTTAGTGTCAGCGTACGCGTTAGGATCAGGGGAAGGGGGAGGGTCAGGCTTCGGGGAAGTGTTAGGGTTAGGGTTCGGGCTAGGGTTAGGGTTAGGGGACGGGGACGGTTTAGGGTCCAGGTGAGGGTACGACAACGCTTTAGGGGGAGCGTACGTGTGAGGGCGCGGGTTAGTGTCAGCGTACAGGTTAGGATTAGGGGACGGGTGAGGGTCAGGCTTCGGGGAAGGGTTAGGGTTAGGGTTCGGGCTAGGGTTAGGGTTAGGGGACGGGGACGGTTTAGGGTCCAGGTGAGGGTACGACAACGCTTTAGGGGGAGCGTACGTGTGAGGGCGCGGGTTAGTGTCAGCGTACGGGTTAGGATTAGGGGACGGGTGAGCGTCAGGCTTCTGGGAAGGGTTAGGGTTAGGGTTCGGGCTAGGGTTAGGGTTAGGGGACGGGGACGGTTTAGGGTCCAGGTGAGGGTACGACAATGCTTTAGGGGGAGCGTACGTGTGAGGGCGCGGGTTATTGTCCGCGTACTCCTTAGGATTAGGGGACGGGCGAGGGTCAGGCTTCGGGGTAGGGTTAGGGTTAGGGTTCGGGCTAGGGTTAGGGTTAGGGGACGGGGACGGTTTAGGGTCCAGGTGAGGGTACGACAACGCTTTAGGGGGAGCGTACGTGTGAGGGCGCGGGTTAGTGTCAGCGTACAGGTTAGGATTAGGGGACGGGTGAGGGTCAGGCTTCGGGGAAGGGTGAGGGTTAGGGTTCGGGCTAGGGTTAGGGTTAGGGGATGGGTACGGTTTAGGGTCCAGGTGAGGGTACGACAACGCTTTAGGGGGAGCATACGTGTGAGGGCGCGGCTTAGTGTCAGCGTACAGGTTAGGATTAGGGGACGGGTGAGGGTCAGGCTTCGGGGAAGGGTTAGGGTTTGGGTTCGGGCTAGGGTTAGGGTTAGGGGACGGGGACGGTTTAGGGTCCAGGTGAGGGTACGACAACGCTTTAGGGGGAGCGTACGTGTGAGGGCGCGGGTTAGTGTCAGCGTACGGGTTAGGATTAGGGGACGGGTGAGGGTCAGGCTTCGGGGAAGGGTTAGGGTTAGGGTTCGGGCTAGGGTTAGGGTTAGGGGACGGGGACGGTTTAGGGTCCAGGTGAGGGTACGACAACGCTTTAGGGGGAGCGTACGTGTGAGGGCGCGCGTTAGTGTCCGCGTACGGGTTAGGATTAGGGGACGGGTGAGGGTCAGGCTTCGGGGAAGGTTTAGGGTTAGGGTTCGGGCTAGGGTTAGGGTTAGGGGACGGGGACGGTTTAGGGTCCAGGTGAGGGTACGACAACGCTTTAGGGGGAGCGTACGTGTGAGGGCGCGGGTTAGTGTCAGCGTACGGGTTAGGATGAGGGGATGGGTGAGGGTCAGGCTTCGGGGAAGGGTTAGGGTTAGGGTTCGGGCTAGGGTTAGGGTTAGGGGACGGGGACGGTTTAGGGTCCAGGTGAGGGTACGACAACGCTTTAGGGGGAGCGTACGTGTGAGGGCGCGGGTTAGTGTCAGCGTACGTGTTAGGATTAGGGGACGGGTGAGGGTCAGGCTTCGGGGAAGGGTTAGGGTTAGGGTTCGGGCTAGGGTTAGGGTTAGGGGACGGGGACGGTTTAGGGTCCAGGTGAGGGTACGACAACGCTTTAGGGGGAGCGTACGTGTGAGGGCGTGGGTTAGTGTCAGCGTACGGGTTAGGATTAGGGGACGGGTGAGGGTCAGGCTTCGGGGAAGGGTTAGGGTTAGGGTTCGGGCTAGGGTTAGGGTTAGGGGACGGGGACGGTTTAGGGTCCAGGTGAGGGTACGACAACGCTTTAGGGGGAGCGTACGTGTGAGGGCGCGGGTTAGTGTCAGCGTACGGGTTAGGATTAGGGGACGGGTGAGGGTCAGGCTTCGGGGAAGGGTTAGGGTTAGGGTTCGGGCTAGGGTTAGGGTTAGGGGACGGGGACGGTTTAGGGTCCAGGTGAGGGTACGACAACGCTTTAGGGGGAGCGTACGTGTGAGGGCGCGGGTTAGTGTCAGCGTACGGGTTAGGATTAGGGGACGGGTGAGGCTCAGGCTTCGGGGAAGGGTGAGGGTTAGGGTTCGGGCTAGGGTTAGGGTTAGGGGACGGGGACGGTTTAGGGTCCAGGTGAGGGTACGACAACGCTTTAGGGGGAGCGTATGTGTGAGGGCGCGGGTTAGTGTCAGCGTACGGGTTAGGATTAGGGGACGGGTGAGGGTCAGGCTTCGGGGAAGAGTTAGGGTTAGGGTTCGGGCTAGGCTTAGGGTTAGGGGACGGGGACGGTTTAGGGTCCAGGGGAGGGTACGACAACGCTTTAGGGGGAGCGTACGTGTGAGGGCGCGGCTTAGTGTCAGCGTATGGGTTAGGATTAGGGGACGGGTGAGGGTCAGGCTTCGGGGAAGGGTTAGGGTTAGGGTTCGGGCTAGGGTTAGGGTTAGGGGACGGGGACGGTTTAGGGTCCAGGTGAGGGTACGACAACGCTTTAGGGGGAGCGTACGTGTGAGGGCGCGGGTTAGTGTCAGCGTACGGGTTAGGATTAGGGGACGGGTGAGGGTCAGGCTTCGGGGAAGGTTTAGGGTTAGGGTTCGGGCTAGGGTTAGGGTTAGGGGACGGGGACGGTTTAGGGTCCAGGTGAGGGTACGACAACGCTTTAGGGGGAGCGTACGTGTGAGGGCGCGGGTTAGTGTCAGCGTACGGGTTAGGATTAGGGGACGGGTGAGGGTCAGGCTTCGGGGAAGGGTTAGGGTTAGGGTTCGGGCTAGGGTTAGGGTTAGGGGACGGGGACGGTTTAGGGTCCAGGTGAGGGTACGACAACGCTTTAGGGGGAGCGTACGTGTGAGGGCGCGGGTTAGTGTCAGCGTACGGGTTAGGATTAGGGGACGGGTGAGGGTCAGGCTTCGGGGAAGGGTTAGGGTTAGGGTTCGGGCTAGGGTTAGGGTTAGGGGACGGGGACGGTTTAGGGTCCAGGTGAGGGTACGACAACGCTTTAGGGGGAGCGTACGTGTGAGGGCGTGGGTTAGTGTCAGCGTACGGGTTAGGATTAGGGGACGGGTGAGGGTCAGGCTTCGGGGAAGGGTTAGGGTTAGGGTTCGGGCTAGGGTTAGGGTTAGGGGACGGGGACGGTTTAGGGTCCAGGTGAGGGTACGACAACGCTTTAGGGGGAGCGTACGTGTGAGGGCGCGGGTTAGTGTCAGCGTACGGGTTAGGATTAGGGGACGGGTGAGGCTCAGGCTTCGGGGAAGGGTTAGGGTTAGGGTTCGGGCTAGAGTTAGGGTTAGGGGACGGGGACGGTTTAGGGTCCAGGTGAGGGTACGACAACGCTTTAGTTGGAGCGTACGTGTGAGGGCGCGGGTTAGTGTCAGCGTACGGGTTAGGATTAGGGGACGGGTGAGGGTCAGGCTTCGGGGAAGGGTTAGGGTTAGGGTTCGGGCTAGGGTTAGGGTTAGGGGACGGGGACGGTTTAGGGTCCAGGTGAGGGTACGACAACGCTTTAGGGGGAGCGTACGTGTGAGGGCGCGGGTTAGTGTCAGCGTACGGGTTAGGATTAGGGGACGGGTGAATGTCAGGCTTCGGGGAAGAGTTAGGGTTAGGGTTCGGGCTAGGGTTAGGGTTAGGGGACGGGAACGGTTTAGGGTCCAGGTGAGGGTACGACAACGCTTTAGGGGGAGCGTACGTGTGAGGGCGCGGGTTAGTGTCCGCGTACGGGTTAGGATTAGGGGACGGGTGAGGGTCAGGCTTCGGGGAAGGGTTAGGGTTAGGGTTCGGGCTAGGGTTAGGGTTAGGGGACGGGGACGGTTTAGGGTCCAGGTGAGGGTACGACAACGCTTTAGGGGGAGCGTACGTGTGAGGGCGCGGCTTAGTGTCAGCGTACGGGTTAGGATTAGGGGACGGGTGAGGGTCAGGCATCGGGGAAGGGTTAGGGTTAGGGTTCGGGCTAGGGTTAGGGTTAGGGGACGGGGACGGTTTAGGGTCCAGGTGAGGGTACGACAACGCTTTAGGGGGAGCGTACGTGTGACGGCGCGGGTTAGTGTCAGCGTACGGGTTAGGATTAGGGGACGGGTGAGGGTCAGGCTTCGGGGAAGGGTTAGGGTTAGGGTTCGGGCTAGGGTTAGGGTTAGGGGACGGGGACGGTTTAGGGTCCAGGTGAGGGTACGACAACGCTTTAGGGGGAGCGTACGTGTGAGGGCGCACGTTAGTGTCAGCGTACGGGTTAGGATTAGGGGACGGGTGAGGGTCAGGCTTCGGGGAAGGGTTAGGGTTAGGGTTCGGGCTAGGGTTAGGGTTAGGGGACAGGGACGGTTTAGGGTCCAGGTGAGGGTACGACAACGCTTTAGGGGGAGCGTACGTGTGAGGGCGCGGCTTAGTGTCAGCGTACGCGTTAGGATCAGGGGAAGGGGGAGGGTCAGGCTTCGGGGAAGTGTTAGGGTTAGGGTTCGGGCTAGGGTTAGGGTTAGGGGACGGGGACGGTTTAGGGTCCAGGTGAGGGTACGACAACGCTTTAGGGGGAGCGTACGTGTGAGGGCGCGGGTTAGTGTCAGCGTACGGGTTAGGATTAGGGGACGGGTGAGCGTCAGGCTTCGGGGAAGGGTTAGGGTTAGGGTTCGGGCTAGGGTTAGGGTTAGGGGACGGGGACGGTTTAGGGTCCAGGTGAGGGTACGACAATGCTTTAGGGGGAGCGTACGTGTGAGGGCGCGGGTTATTGTCCGCGTACTCCTTAGGATTAGGGGACGGGGGAGGGTCAGGCTTCGGGGTAGGGTTAGGGTTAGGGTTCGGGCTAGGGTTAGGGTTAGGGGACGGGGACGGTTTAGGGTCCAGGTGAGGGTACGACAACGCTTTAGGCGGAGCGTACGTGTGAGGGCGCGGGTTAGTGTCAGCGTACAGGTTAGGATTAGGGGACGGGTGAGGGTCAGGCTTCGGGGAAGGGTTAGGGTTAGGGTTCGGGCTAGGGTTAGGGTTAGGGGACGGGGACGGTTTAGGGTCCAGGTGAGGGTACGACAACGCTTTAGGGGGAGCGTACGTGTGAGGGCGCGGGTTAGTGTCAGCGTACGGGTTAGGATTAGGGGACGGGTGAGCGTCAGGCTTCGGGGAAGGGTTAGGGTTAGGGTTCGGGCTAGGGTTAGGGTTAGGGGACGGGGACGGTTTAGGGTCCAGGTGAGGGTACGACAATGCTTTAGGGGGAGCGTACGTGTGAGGGCGCGGGTTATTGTCCGCGTACTCCTTAGGATTAGGGGACGGGGGAGGGTCAGGCTTCGGGGTAGGGTTAGGGTTAGGGTTCGGGCTAGGGTTAGGGTTAGGGGACGGGGACGGTTTAGGGTCCAGGTGAGGGTACGACAACGCTTTAGGGGGAGCATACGTGTGAGGGCGCGGCTTAGTGTCAGCGTACAGGTTAGGATTAGGGGACGGGTGAGGGTCAGGCTTCGGGGAAGGGTTAGGGTTTGGGTTCGGGCTAGGGTTAGGGTTAGGGGACGGGGACGGTTTAGGGTCCAGGTGAGGGTACGACAACGCTTTAGGGGGAGCGTACGTGTGAGGGCGCGGGTTAGTGTCAGCGTACGGGTTAGGATTAGGGGACGGGTGAAGGTCAGGCTTCGGGGAAGAGTTAGGGTTAGGGTTCGGGCTAGGGTTAGGGTTAGGGGACGGGGACGGTTTAGGGTCCAGGTGAGGGTACGACAACGCTTTAGGGGGAGCGTACGTGTGAGGGCGCGGGTTAGTGTCCGCGTACGGGTTAGGATTAGGGGACGGGTGAGGGTCAGGCTTCGGGGAAGGGTTAGGGTTAGGGTTCGGGCTAGGGTTAGGGTTAGGGGACGGGGACGGTTTAGGGTCCAGGTGAGGGTACGACAACGCTTTAGGGGGAGCGTACGTGTGAGGGCGCGGCTTAGTGTCAGCGTACGGGTTAGGATTAGGGGACGGGTGAGGGTCAGGCATCGGGGAAGGGTTAGGGTTAGGGTTCGGGCTAGGGTTAGGGTTAGGGGACGGGGACGGTTTAGGGTCCAGGTGAGGGTACGACAACGCTTTAGGGGGAGCGTACGTGTGACGGCGCGGGTTAGTGTCAGCGTACGGGTTAGGATTAGGGGACGGGTGAGGGTCAGGCTTCGGGGAAGGGTTAGGGTTAGGGTTCGGGCTAGGGTTAGGGTTAGGGGACGGGGACGGTTTAGGGTCCAGGTGAGGGTACGACAACGCTTTAGGGGGAGCGTACGTGTGAGGGCGCGCGTTAGTGTCAGCGTACGGGTTAGGATTAGGGGACGGGTGAGGGTCAGGCTTCGGGGAAGGGTTAGGGTTAGGGTTCGGGCTAGGGTTAGGGTTAGGGGACGGGGACGGTTTAGGGTCCAGGTGAGGGTACGACAACGCTTTAGGGGGAGCGTACGTGTGAGGGCGCGGCTTAGTGTCAGCGTACGCGTTAGGATCAGGGGAAGGGGGAGGGTCAGGCTTCGGGGAAGTGTTAGGGTTAGGGTTCGGGCTAGGGTTAGGGTTAGGGGACGGGGACGGTTTAGGGTCCAGGTGAGGGTACGACAACGCTTTAGGGGGAGCGTACATGTGAGGGCGCGGGTTAGTGTCAGCGTACGGGTTAGGATTAGGGGACGGGTGAGCGTCAGGCTTCGGGGAAGGGTTAGGGTTAGGGTTCGGGCTAGGGTTAGGGTTAGGGGACGGGGACGGTTTAGGGTCCAGGTGAGGGTACGACAATGCTTTAGGGGGAGCGTACGTGTGAGGGCGCGGGTTATTGTCCGCGTACTCCTTAGGATTAGGGGACGGGGGAGGGTCAGGCTTCGGGGTAGGGTTAGGGTTAGTGTTCGGGCTAGGGTTAGGGTTAGGGGACGGGGACGGTTTAGGGTCCAGGTGAGGGTACGACAACGCTTTAGGGGGAGCGTACGTGTGAGGGCGCGGGTTAGTGTCAGCGTACAGGTTAGGATTAGGGGACGGGTGAGGGTCAGGCTTCGGGGAAGGGTTAGGGTTAGGGTTCGGGCTAGGGTTAGGGTTAGGGGACGGGGACGGTTTAGGGTCCAGGTGAGGGTACGACAACGCTTTAGGGGGAGCGTACGTGTGAGGGCGCGGGTTAGTGTCAGCGTACGGGTTAGGATTAGGGGACGGGTGAGCGTCAGGCTTCGGGGAAGGGTTAGGGTTAGGGTTCGGGCTAGGGTTAGGGTTAGGGGACGGGGACGGTTTAGGGTCCAGGTGAGGGTACGACAATGCTTTAGGGGGAGCGTACGTGTGAGGGCGCGGGTTATTGTCCGCGTACTCCTTAGGATTAGGGGACGGGGGAGGGTCAGGCTTCGGGGTAGGGTTAGGGTTAGGGTTCGGGCTAGGGTTAGGGTTAGGGGACGGGGACGGTTTAGGGTCCAGGTGAGGGTACGACAACGCTTTAGGGGGAGCATACGTGTGAGGGCGCGGCTTAGTGTCAGCGTACAGATTAGGATTAGGGGACGGGTGAGGGTCAGGCTTCGGGGAAGGGTTAGGGTTTGGGTTCGGGCTAGGGTTAGGGTTAGGGGACGGGGACGGTTTAGGGTCCAGGTGAGGGTACGACAACGCTTTAGGGGGAGCGTACGTGTGAGGGCGCGGGTTAGTGTCAGCGTACGGGTTAGGATTAGGGGACGGGTGAGGGTCAGGCTTCGGGGAAGGGTTAGGGTTAGGGTTCGGGCTAGGGTTAGGGTTAGGGGACGGGGACGGTTTAGGGTCCAGGTGAGGGTACGACAACGCTTTAGGGGGAGCGTACGTGTGAGGGCGCGGGTTAGTGTCCGCGTACGGGTTAGGATTAGGGGACGGGTGAGGGTCAGGCTTCGGGGAAGGGTTAGGGTTAGGGTTCGGGCTAGGGTTAGGGTTAGGGGACGGGGACGGTTTAGGGTCCAGGTGAGGGTACGACAACGCTTTAGGGGGAGCGTACGTGTGAGGGCGCGGGTTAGTGTCAGCGTACGTGTTAGGATTAGGGGACGGGTGAGGGTCAGGCTTCGGGGAAGGGTTAGGGTTAGGGTTCGGGCTAGGGTTAGGGTTAGGGGACGGGGACGGTTTAGGGTCCAGGTGAGGGTACGACAACGCTTTAGGGGGAGCGTACGTGTGAGGGCGTGGGTTAGTGTCCGCGTACGGGTTAGGATTAGGGGACGGGTGAGGGTCAGGCTTCGGGGAAGGGTTAGGGTTAGGGTTCGGGCTAGGGTTAGGGTTAGGGGACGGGGACGGTTTAGGGTCCAGGTGAGGGTACGACAACGCTTTAGGGGGAGCGTACGTGTGAGGGCGTGGGTTAGTGTCAGCGTACGGGTTAGGATTAGGGGACGGGTGAGGGTCAGGCTTCGGGGAAGGGTTAGGGTTAGGGTTCGGGCTAGGGTTAGGGTTAGGGGACGGGGACGGTTTAGGGTCCAGGTGAGGGTACGACAACGCTTTAGGGGGAGCGTACGTGTGAGGGCGCGGGTTAGTGTCAGCGTACGGGTTAGGATTAGGGGACGGGTGAGGGTCAGGCTTCGGGGAAGGGTTAGGGTTAGGGTTCGGGCTAGGGTTAGGGTTAGGGGACGGGGACGGTTTAGGGTCCAGGTGAGGGTACGACAACGCTTTAGGGGGAGCGTACGTGTGAGGGCGCGGATTAGTGTTAGCGTACGGGTTAGGATTAGGGGACGGGTGAGGCTCAGGCTTCGGGGAAGGGTGAGGGTTAGGGTTCGGGCTAGGGTTAGGGTTAGGGGACGGGGACGGTTTAGGGTCCAGGTGAGGGTACGACAACGCTTTAGGGGGAGCGTACGTGTGAGGGCGCGGGTTAGTGTCAGCGTACGGGTTAGGATTAGGGGACGGGTGAGGGTCAGGCTTCGGGGAAGGGTTAGGGTTAGGGTTCGGGCTAGGGTTAGGGTTAGGGGACGGGGACGGTTTAGGGTCCAGGTGAGGGTACGACAACGCTTTAGGGGGAGCATACGTGTGAGGGCGCGGGTTAGTGTCAGCGTACGTGTTATGATTAGGGGACGGGTGAGGGTCAGGCTTCGGGGAAGGGTTAGGGTTAGGGTTCGGGCTAGGGTTAGGGTTAGGGGACGGGGACGGTTTAGGGTCCAGGTGAGGGTACGACAACGCTTTAGGGGGAGCGTACGTGTGAGGGCGTGGGTTAGTGTCAGCGTACGGGTTAGGATTAGGGGACGGGTGAGGGTCAGGCTTCGGGGAAGGGTTAGGGTTAGGGTTCGGGCTAGGGTTAGGGTTAGGGGACGGGGACGGTTTAGGGTCCAGGTGAGGGTACGACAACGCTTTAGGGGGAGCGTAAGTGTGAGGGCGCGGGTTAGTGTCAGCGTACGGGTTAGGATTAGGGGACGGGTGAGGGTCAGGCTTCGGGGAAGGGTTAGGGTTAGGGTTCGGGCTAGGGTTAGGGTTAGGGGACGGGGACGGTTTAGGGTCCAGGTGAGGGTACGACAACGCTTTAGGGGGAGCGTACGTGTGAGGGCGCGGGTTAGTGTCAGCGTACGGGTTAGGATTAGGGGACGGGTGAGGGTCAGGCTTCGGGGAAGGGTTAGGGTTAGGGTTCGGGCTAGGGTTAGGGTTAGGGGACGGGGACGGTTTAGGGTCCAGGTGAGGGTACGACAACGCTTTAGGGGGAGCGTACGTGTGAGGGCGCGGGTTAGTGTCAGCGTACGGGTTAGGATTAGGGGACGGGTGAGGGTCAGGCTTCGGGGAAGGGTTAGGGTTAGGGTTCGGGCTAGGGTTAGGGTTAGGGGACGGGGACGGTTTAGGGTCCAGGTGAGGGTACGACAACGCTTTAGGGGGAGCGTACGTGTGAGGGCGCGGGTTAGTGTCAGCGTACGGGTTAGGATTAGGGGACGGGTGAGGGTCAGGCATCGGGGAAGGGTTAGGGTTAGGGTTCGGGCTAGGGTTAGGGTTAGGGGACGGGGACGGTTTAGGGTCCAGGTGAGGGTACGACAACGCTTTAGGGGGAGCGTACGTGTGAGGGCGTGGGTTAGTGTCAGCGTACGGGTTAGGATTAGGGGACGGGTGAGGGTCAGGCTTCGGGGAAGGGTTAGGGTTAGGGTTCGGGCTAGGGTTAGGGTTAGGGGACGGGGACGGTTTAGGGTCCAGGTGAGGGTACGACAACGCTTTAGGGGGAGCGTACGTGTGAGGGCGCGGGTTAGTGTCAGCGTACGGGTTAGGATTAGGGGACGGGTGAGGCTCAGGCTTCGGGGAAGGGTTAGGGTTAGGTTTCGGGCTAGGGTTAGGGTTAGGGGACGGGGACGGTTTAGGGTCCAGGTGAGGGTACGACAACGCTTTAGGGGGAGCGTACGTGTGAGGGCGCGGGTTAGTGTCAGCGTACGGGTTAGGATTAGGGGACGGGTGAGGGTCAGGCTTCGGGGAAGGGTTAGGGTTAGGGTTCGGGCTAGGGTTAGGGTTAGGGGACGGGGACGGTTTAGGGTCCAGGTGAGGGTACGACAACGCTTTAGGGGGAGCGTACGTGTGAGGGCGCGGGTTAGTGTCAGCGTACGGGTTAGGATTAGGGGACGGGTGAGGGTCAGGCTTCGGGGAAGGGTTAGGGTTAGGTTTCGGGCTAGGGTTAGGGTTAGGGGACGGGGACGGTTTAGGGTCCAGGTGAGGGTACGACAACGCTTTAGGGGGAGCGTACGTGTGAGGGCGCGGGTTAGTGTCCGCGTACGGGTTAGGATTAGGGGACGGGTGAGGGTCAGGCTTCGGGGAAGGGTTAGGGTTAGGGTTCGGGCTAGGGTTAGGGTTAGGGGACGGGGACGGTTTAGGGTCCAGGTGAGGGTACGACAACGCTTTAGGGGGAGCGTACGTGTGAGGGCGTGGCTTAGTGTCAGCGTACGGGTTAGGATTAGGGGACGGGTGAGGGTCAGGCATCGGGGAAGGGTTAGGGTTAGGGTTCGGGCTAGGGTTAGGGTTAGGGGATGGGGACGGTTTAGGGTCCAGGTGAGGGTACGACAACGCTTTAGGGGGAGCGTACGTGTGACGGCGCGGGTTAGTGTCAGCGTACGGGTTACGATTAGGGGACGGGTGAGGGTCAGGCTTCGGGGAAGGGTTAGGGTTAGGGTTCGGGCTAGGGTTAGGGTTAGGGGACAGGGACGGTTTAGGGTCCAGGTGAGGGTAAGACAACGCTTTAGGGGGAGCGTACGTGTGAGGGCGCCGGTTAGTGTCAGCGTACGGGTTAGGATTAGGGGACGGGTGAGGGTCAGGCTTCGGGGAAGGGTTAGGGTTAGGGTTCGGGCTAGGGTTAGGGTTAGGGGACGGGGACGGTTTAGGGTCCAGGTGAGGGTACGACAACGCTTTAGGGGGAGCGTACGTGTGAGGGCGCGGGTTAGCGTCAGCGTACGGGTTAGGATTAGGGGACGGGTGAGGGTCAGGCTTCGGGGAAGGGTTAGGGTTAGGGTTCGGGCTAGGGTTAGGGTTAGGGGACGGGGACGGTTTAGGGTCCAGGTGAGGGTACGACAACGCTTTAGGGGGAGCGTACGTGTGAGGGCGCGGGTTAGTGTCAGCGTACGGGTTAGGATTAGGGGACGGGTGAGGGTCAGGCTTCGGGGAAGGGTTAGGGTTAGGTTTCGGGCTAGGGTTAGGGTTAGGGGACGGGGACGGTTTAGGGTCCTGGTGAGGGTGCGACAACGCTTTAGGGGGAGCGTACGTGTGAGGGCGCGGCTTAGCGTCAGCGTACGGGTTAGGATTAGGGGACGGGTGAGGGTCAGGCTTCGGGGAAGGGTTAGGGTTAGGGTTCGGGCTAGGGTTAGGGTTAGGGGACGGGGACGGTTTAGGGTCCATGTGAGGGTACGACAACGCTTTAGGGGGAGCGTACGTGTGACGGCGCGGGTTAGTGTCAGCGTACGGGTTAGGATTAGGGGACGGGTGAGGGTCAGGCTTCGGGAAAGGGTTAGGGTTAGGGTTCGGGCTAGGGTTAGGGTTAGGGAACAGGGACGGTTTAGGGTCCAGGTGAGGGTACGACAACGCTTTAGGGGGAGCGTACGTGTGAGGGCGCGGGTTAGTGTCAGCGTACGGGTTAGGATTAGGGGACGGGTGAGGGTCAGGCTTCGGGGAAGGGTTAGGGTTAGGGTTCGGGCTAGGGTTAGGGTTAGGGGACGGGGACGGTTTAGGGTCCAGGTGAGGGTACGACAACGCTTTAGGGGGAGCGTACGTGTGAGGGCGCGGGTTAGTGTCAGCGTACGGGTTAGGATTAGGGGACGGGTGAGGGTCAGGCTTCGGGGAAGGGTTAGGTTTAGGGTTCGGGCTAGGGTTAGGGTTAGGGGACGGGGACGGTTTAGGGTCCAGGTGAGGGTACGACAACGCTTTAGGGGGAGCGTACGTGTGAGGGCGCGGGTTAGTGTCAGCGTACGGGTTAGGATTAGGGGACGGGTGAGGGTCAGGCTTCGGGGAAGGGTTAGGGTTAGGGTTCGGGCTAGGGTTAGGGTTAGGGGACGGGGACGGTTTAGGGTCCAGGTGAGGGTACGACAACGCTTTAGGGGGAGCGTACGTGTGAGGGCGCAGCTTAGTGTCAGCGTACGGGTTAGGATTAGGGGACGGGTGAGGGTCAGGCTTCGGGGAAGGGTTAGGGTTAGGGTTCGGGCTAGGGTTAGGGTTAGGGGACGGGGAAGATTTAGGGTCCAGGTGAGGGTACGACAACGCTTTAGGGGGAGCGTACGTGTGAGGGCGCGGGTTATTGTCCGCGTACTCCTTAGGATTAGGGGACGGGGGAGGGTCAGGCTTCGGGGAAGGGTTAGGGTTAGGGTTCGGGCTAGGGTTAGGGTTAGGGGACGGGGACGGTTTAGGGTCCAGGTGAGGGTACGACAACGCTTTAGGGGGAGCGTACGTGTGAGGGCGTGGCTTAGTGTCAGCGTACGGGTTAGGATTAGGGGACGGGTGAGGGTCAGGCATCGGGGAAGGGTTAGGGTTAGGGTTCGGGCTAGGGTTAGGGTTAGGGGATGGGGACGGTTTAGGGTCCAGGTGAGGGTACGACAACGCTTTAGGGGGAGCGTACGTGTGACGGCGCGGGTTAGTGTCAGCGTACGGGTTACGATTAGGGGACGGGTGAGGGTCAGGCTTCGGGGAAGGGTTAGGGTTAGGGTTCGGGCTAGGGTTAGGGTTAGGGGACAGGGACGGTTTAGGGTCCAGGTGAGGGTAAGACAACGCTTTAGGGGGAGCGTACGTGTGAGGGCGCCGGTTAGTGTCAGCGTACGGGTTAGGATTAGGGGACGGGTGAGGGTCAGGCTTCGGGGAAGGGTTAGGGTTAGGGTTCGGGCTAGGGTTAGGGTTAGGGGACGGGGACGGTTTAGGGTCCAGGTGAGGGTACGACAACGCTTTAGGGGGAGCGTACGTGTGAGGGCGCGGGTTAGCGTCAGCGTACGGGTTAGGATTAGGGGACGGGTGAGGGTCAGGCTTCGGGGAAGGGTTAGGGTTAGGGTTCGGGCTAGGGTTAGGGTTAGGGGACGGGGACGGTTTAGGGTCCAGGTGAGGGTACGACAACGCTTTAGGGGGAGCGTACGTGTGAGGGCGCGGGTTAGTGTCAGCGTACGGGTTAGGATTAGGGGACGGGTGAGGGTCAGGCTTCGGGGAAGGGTTAGGGTTAGGTTTCGGGCTAGGGTTAGGGTTAGGGGACGGGGACGGTTTAGGGTCCTGGTGAGGGTGCGACAACGCTTTAGGGGGAGCGTACGTGTGAGGGCGCGGCTTAGCGTCAGCGTACGGGTTAGGATTAGGGGACGGGTGAGGGTCAGGCTTCGGGGAAGGGTTAGGGTTAGGGTTCGGGCTAGGGTTAGGGTTAGGGGACGGGGACGGTTTAGGGTCCATGTGAGGGTACGACAACGCTTTAGGGGGAGCGTACGTGTGACGGCGCGGGTTAGTGTCAGCGTACGGGTTAGGATTAGGGGACGGGTGAGGGTCAGGCTTCGGGAAAGGGTTAGGGTTAGGGTTCGGGCTAGGGTTAGGGTTAGGGAACAGGGACGGTTTAGGGTCCAGGTGAGGGTACGACAACGCTTTAGGGGGAGCGTACGTGTGAGGGCGCGGGTTAGTGTCAGCGTACGGGTTAGGATTAGGGGACGGGTGAGGGTCAGGCTTCGGGGAAGGGTTAGGGTTAGGGTTCGGGCTAGGGTTAGGGTTAGGGGACGGGGACGGTTTAGGGTCCAGGTGAGGGTACGACAACGCTTTAGGGGGAGCGTACGTGTGAGGGCGCGGGTTAGTGTCAGCGTACGGGTTAGGATTAGGGGACGGGTGAGGGTCAGGCTTCGGGGAAGGGTTAGGTTTAGGGTTCGGGCTAGGGTTAGGGTTAGGGGACGGGGACGGTTTAGGGTCCAGGTGAGGGTACGACAACGCTTTAGGGGGAGCGTACGTGTGAGGGCGCGGGTTAGTGTCAGCGTACGGGTTAGGATTAGGGGACGGGTGAGGGTCAGGCTTCGGGGAAGGGTTAGGGTTAGGGTTCGGGCTAGGGTTAGGGTTAGGGGACGGGGACGGTTTAGGGTCCAGGTGAGGGTACGACAACGCTTTAGGGGGAGCGTACGTGTGAGGGCGCGGGTTAGTGTCAGCGTACGGGTTAGGATTAGGGGACGGGTGAGGGTCAGGCTTCGGGGAAGGGTTAGGGTTAGGGTTCGGGCTAGGGTTAGGGTTAGGGGACGGGGATGGTTTAGGGTCCAGGTGAGGGTACGACAACGCTTTAGGGGGAGCGTACGTGTGAGGGCGCGGGTTAGTGTCAGCGTACGGGTTAGGATTAGGGGACGGGTGAGGGTCAGGCTTCGGGGAAGGGTTAGGGTTAGGGTTCGGGCTAGGGTTAGGGTTAGGGGACGGGGACGGTTTAGGGTCCAGGTGAGGGTACGACAACGCGTTAGGGGGAGCGTACGTGTGACGGCGCGGGTTAGTGTCAGCGTACGGGTTAGGATTAGTGGACGGGTGAGGGTCAGGCTTCGGGGAAGGGTTAGGGTTAGGGTTCGGGCTAGGGTTAGGGTTAGGGGACGGGGACGGTTTAGGGTCCAGGTGAGGGTACGACAACGCTTTAGGGGGAGCGTACGTGTGAGGGCGCGGGTTAGTGTCAGCGTACGGGTTAGGATTAGGGGACGGGTGAGGGTCAGGCTTCGGGGAAGGGTTAGGGTTAGGGTTCGGGCTAGGGTTAGGGTTAGGGGACGGGGACGGTTTAGGGTCCAGCTGAGGGTACGACAACGCTTAAGGGGGAGCGTACGTGTGAGGGCGCGGCTTAGTGTCAGCGTACGCGTTAGGTTAGGGGACGGGTGAGGGTCAGGCTTCGGGGAAGTGTTAGGGTTAGGGTTCGGGCTAGGGTTAGGGTTAGGGGACGGGGACGGTTTAGGGTCCAGGTGAGGGTACGACAACGCTTTAGGGGGAGCGTACGTGTGAGGGCGCGGGTTAGTGTCAGCGTACGGGTTAGGATTAGGGGACGGGTGAGGGTCAGGCTTCGGGGAAGGGTTAGGGTTAGGGTTCGGGCTAGGGTTAGGGTTAGGGGACGGGGACTGTTTAGGGTCCAGGTGAGGGTACGACAATGCTTTAGGGGGAGCGTACGTGTGAGGGCGCGGGTTAGTGTCAGCGTACGGGTTAGGATTAGGGGACGGGTGAGGGTCAGGCTTCGGGGAAGGGTTAGGGTTAGGGTTCGGGCTAGGGTTAGGGTTAGGGGACGGGGACGGTTTAGGGTCCAGGTGAGGGTACGACAACGCTTTAGGGGGAGCGTACGTGTGAGGGCGCGGGTTAGTGTCAGCGTACGGGTTAGGATTAGGGGACGGGTGAGGCTCAGGCTTCGGGGAAGGGTTAGGGTTAGGGTTCGGGCTAGGGTTAGGGTTAGGGGACGGGGACGGTTTAGGGTCCAGGTGAGGGTACGACAACGCTTTAGGGGGAGCGTACGTGTGAGGGCGCGGGTTAGTGTCAGCGTACGGGTTAGGATTAGGGGACGGGTGAGGGTCAGGGTTTGGGGAAAGCTTAGGGTTAGGGTTCGGGCTAGGGTTAGGGTTAGGGGACGGGGACGGTTTAGGGTCCAGGTGAGGGTACGACAACGCTTTAGGGGGAGCGTACGTGTGAGGGCGCGGGTTAGTGTCAGCGTACGGGTTAGGATTAGGGGACGGGTGAGTGTCAGGCTTCGGGGAAGGGTTAGGGTTAGGGTTCGGGCTAGGGTTAGGGTTAGGGGACGGGGACGGTTTAGGGTCCAGGTGAGGGTACGACAACGCTTTAGTGGGAGCGTACGTGTGAGGGCGTGGGTTAGTGTCAGCGTACGGGTTAGGATTAGGGGACGGGTGAGGGTCAGGCTTCGGGGAAGGGTTAGGGTTAGGGTTCGGGCTAGGGTTAGGGTTAGGGGACGGGGACGGTTTAGGGTCCTGGTGAGGGTGCGACAACGCTTTAGGGGGAGCGTACGTGTGAGGGCGCGGCTTAGTGTCAGCGTACGGGTTAGGATTAGGGGACGGGTGAGGGTCAGGCTTCTGGGAAGGGTTAGGGTTAGGGTTCGGGCTAGGGTTAGGGTTAGGGGACGGGGACGGTTTAGGGTCCAGGTGAGGGTACGACAACGCTTTAGGGGGAGCGTACGTGTGAGGGCGCGGGTTAGTGTCAGCGTACGGGTTAGGATTAGGGGACGGGTGAGGGTCAGGCTTCGGGGAAGGGTTAGGGTTAGGGTTCGGGCTAGGGTTAGGGTTAGGGGACGGGGACGGTTTAGGGTCCAGGTGAGGGTACGACAACGCGTTAGGGGGAGCGTACGTGTGACGGCGCGGGTTAGTGTCAGCGTACGGGTTAGGATTAGTGGACGGGTGAGGGTCAGGCTTCGGGGAAGGGTTAGGGTTAGGGTTCGGGCTAGGGTTAGGGTTAGGGGACGGGGACGGTTTAGGGTCCAGGTGAGGGTACGACAACGCTTTAGGGGGAGCGTACGTGTGAGGGCGCGGGTTAGTGTCAGCGTACGGGTTAGGATTAGGGGACGGGTGAGGGTCAGGCTTCGGGGAAGGGTTAGGGTTAGGGTTCGGGCTAGGGTTAGGGTTAGGGGACGGGGACGGTTTAGGGTCCAGGTGAGGGTACGACAACGCTTTAGGGGGAGCGTACGTGTGAGGGCGCGGCTTAGTGTCAGCGTACGCGTTAGGTTAGGGGACGGGTGAGGGTCAGGCTTCGGGGAAGTGTTAGGGTTAGGGTTCGGGCTAGGGTTAGGGTTAGGGGACGGGGACGGTTTAGGGTCCAGGTGAGGGTACGACAACGCTTTAGGGGGAGCGTACGTGTGAGGGCGCGGGTTAGTGTCAGCGTACGGGTTAGGATTAGGGGACGGGTGAGGGTCAGGCTTCGGGGAAGGGTTAGGGTTAGGGTTCGGGCTAGGGTTAGGGTTAGGGGACGGGGACTGTTTAGGGTCCAGGTGAGGGTACGACAATGCTTTAGGGGGAGCGTACGTGTGAGGGCGCGGGTTAGTGTCAGCGTACGGGTTAGGATTAGGGGACGGGTGAGGGTCAGGCTTCGGGGAAGGGTTAGGGTTAGGGTTCGGGCTAGGGTTAGGGTTAGGGGACGGGGACGGTTTAGGGTCCAGGTGAGGGTACGACAACGCTTTAGGGGGAGCGTACGTGTGAGGGCGCGGGTTAGTGTCAGCGTACGGGTTAGGATTAGGGGACGGGTGAGGCTCAGGCTTCGGGGAAGGGTTAGGGTTAGGGTTCGGGCTAGGGTTAGGGTTAGGGGACGGGGACGGTTTAGGGTCCAGGTGAGGGTACGACAACGCTTTAGGGGGAGCGTACGTGTGAGGGCGCGGGTTAGTGTCAGCGTACGGGTTAGGATTAGGGGACGGGTGAGGGTCAGGCTTCGGGGAAGGGTTAGGGTTAGGGTTCGGGCTAGGATTAGGGTTAGGGGACGGGGACGGTTTAGGGTCCAGGTGAGGGTACGACAACGCTTTAGGAGGAGCGTACGTGTGAGGGCGCGGGTTAGCGTCAGCGTACGGGTTAGGATTAGGGGACGGGTGAGGGTCAGGCTTCGGGGAAGGGTTAGGGTTAGGGTTCGGGCTAGGGTTAGGGTTAGGGGACGGGGACGGTTTAAGGTCCAGGTGAGGGTACGACAACGCTTTAGGGGGAGCGTACGTGTGAGGGCGCGGGTTAGTGTCAGCGTACGGGTTAGGATTAGGGGACGGGTGAGGGTCAGGGTTCGGGGAAAGCTTAGGGTTAGGGTTCGGGCTAGGGTTAGGGTTAGGGGACGGGGACGGTTTAGGGTCCAGGTGAGGGTACGACAACGCTTTAGGGGGAGCGTACGTGTGAGGGCGCGGGTTAGTGTCAGCGTACGGGTTAGGATTAGGGGACGGGTGAGTGTCAGGCTTCGGGGAAGGGTTAGGGTTAGGGTTCGGGCTAGGGTTAGGGTTAGGGGACGGGGACGGTTTAGGGTCCAGGTGAGGGTACGACAACGCTTTAGTGGGAGCGTACGTGTGAGGGCGTGGGTTAGTGTCAGCGTACGGGTTAGGATTAGGGGACGGGTGAGGGTCAGGCTTCGGGGAAGGGTTAGGGTTAGGGTTCGGGCTAGGGTTAGGGTTAGGGGACGGGGACGGTTTAGGGTCCTGGTGAGGGTGCGACAACGCTTTAGGGGGAGCGTACGTGTGAGGGCGCGGCTTAGTGTCAGCGTACGGGTTAGGATTAGGGGACGGGTGAGGGTCAGGCTTCTGGGAAGGGTTAGGGTTAGGGTTCGGGCTAGGGTTAGGGTTAGGGGACGGGGACGGTTTAGGGTCCAGGTGAGGGTACGACAACGCTTTAGGGGGAGCGTACGTGTGAGGGCGCGGGTTAGTGTCAGCGTACGGGTTAGGATTAGGGGACGGGTGAGGGTCAGGCTTCGGGAAAGGGTTAGGGTTAGGGTTCGGGCTAGGGTTAGGGTTAGGGGACGGGGACGGTTTAGGGTCCAGGTGAGGGTACGACAACGCTTTAGGGGGGGCGTACGTGTGAGGGCGCGGGTTAGTGTCAGCGTACGGGTTAGGATTAGGGGACGGGTGAGGGTCAGGCTTCGGGGAAGGGTTAGGGTTAGGGTTCGGGCTAGGGTTAGGGTTAGGGGACGGGGACGGTTTAGGGTCCAGGTGAGGGTACGACAACGCTTTAGGGGGAGCGTACGTGTGAGGGCGCGGGTTAGTGTCCACGTACGGGTTAGGATTAGGGGACGGGTGAGGGTCAGGCTTCGGGGAAGGGTTAGGGTTAGGGTTCGGGCTAGGGTTAGGGTTAGGGGACGGGGACGGTTTAGGGTCCAGGTGAGGGTACGACAACGCTTTAGGGGGAGCGTACGTGTGAGGTCGCGGGTTAGTGTCAGCGTACGGGTTAGGATTAGGTGACGGGTGAGGGTCAGGCTTCGGGGAAGGGTTAGGGTTAGGGTTCGGGCTAGGGTTAGGGTTAGGGGACGGGGACGGTTTAGGGTCCAGGTGAGGGTACGACAACGCTTTAGGGGGAGCGTACGTGTGAGGGCGCGGGTTAGTGTCATCGTACGGGTTAGGATTAGGGGACGGGTGAGCGTCAGGCTTCAGGGAAGGGTTAGGGTTAGGGTTCGGGCTAGGGTTAGGGTTAGGGGACGGGGACGGTTTAGGGTCCAGGTGAGGGTACGACAATGCTTTAGGGGGAGCGTACGTGTGAGGGCGTGGGTTATTGTCCGCGTACGCCTTAGGATTAGGGGACGGGGGAGGGTCAGGCTTCGGGGTAGGGTTAGGGTTAGGGTTCGGGCTAGGGTTAGGGTTAGGGGACGGGGACGGTTTAGGGTCCAGGTGAGGGTACGACAACGCTTTAGGGGGAGCGTACGTGTGAGGGCGCGGGTTAGTGTCAGCGTACAGGTTAGGATTAGGGGACGGGTGAGGGTCAGGCTTCGGGGAAGGGTTAGGGTTAGGGTTCGGGCTAGGGTTAGGGTTAGGGGATGGGTACGGTTTAGGGTCCAGGTGAGGGTACGACAACGCTTTAGGGGGAGCGTACGTGTGAGGGCGCGGCTTAGTGTCAGCGTACAGGTTAGAATTAGGGGACGGGTGAGGGTCAGGCTTCGGGGAAGGGTTAGGGTTTGGGTTCGGGCTAGGGTTAGGGTTAGGGGACGGGGACGGTTTAGGGTCCAGGTGAGGGTACGACAACGCTTTAGGGGGAGCGTACGTGTGAGGGCGCGGGTTAGTGTCAGCGTACGGGTTAGGATTAGGGGACGGGTGAGGCTCAGGCTTCGGGGAAGGGTTAGGGTTAGGGTTCGGGCTAGGGTTAGGGTTAGGGGACGGGGACGGTTTAGGGTCCAGGTGAGGGTACGACAACGCTTTAGGGGGAGCGTACATGTGAGGGCGCGGGTTAGTGTCAGCGTACGGGTTAGGATTAGGGGACGGGTGAGGGTCAGGCTTCGGGGAAGGGTTAGGGTTAGGGTTCGGGCTAGAGTTAGGGTTAGGGGACGGGGACGGTTTAGGGTCCAGGTGAGGGTACGACAACGCTTTAGGGGGAGCGTACGTGTGAGGGCGCGGGTTAGTGTCAGCGTACGTTTTAGGATTAGGGGACGGGTGAGGGTCAGGCTTCGGGGAAGGGTTAGGGTTAGGGTTCGGGCTAGGGTTAGGGTTAGGGGACGGGGACGGTTTAGGGTCCAGGTGAGGGTACGACAACGCTTTAGGGGGAGCGTACGTGTGAGGGCGCGGGTTAGTGTCAGCGTACGGGTTAGGATTAGGGGACGGGTGAGGGTCAGGCTTCGGGGAAGGGTTAGGGTTAGGGTTCGGGCTAGGGTTAGGGTTAGGGGACGGGGACGGTTTAGGGTCCAGGTGAGGGTACGACAACGCTTTAGGGGGAGCGTACGTGTGAGGGCGCGGGTTAGTGTCAGTGTACGGGTTAGGATTAGGGGACGGGTGAGGGTCAGGCTTCGGGGAAGGGTTAGGGTTCGGGTTCGGGCTAGGGTTAGTGTTAGGGGACGGGGACGGTTTAGGGTCCAGGTGAGGGTACGACAACGCTTTAGGGGGAGCGTACGTGTGAGGGCGCGGCTTAGTGTCAGCGTACGGGTTAGGATTAGGGGACGGGTGAGGGTCAGGCTTCGAGGAAGGGTTAGGGTTCGGGTTCGGGCTAGGGTTAGGGTTAGGGGACGGGGACGGTTTAGGGTCCAGGTGAGGGTACGACAACGCTTTAGGGGGAGCGTACGTGTGAGGGCGCGGGTTAGTGTCAGCGTACGGTTTAGGATTAGGGGACGGGTGAGGGTCAGGCTTCGGGGAAGGGTTAGGGTTAGGGTTCGGGCTAGGGTTAGGGTTAGGGGACGGGGACGGTTTAGGGTCCAGGTGAGGGTACGACAACACTTTAGGGGGAGCGTACGTGTGAGGGCGCGGGTTAGTGTCAGCGTATGGGTTAGGATTAGGGGACGGGTGAGGGTCAGGCTTCGGGGAAGGGTTAGGGTTAGGGTTCGGGCTAGGGTTAGGGTTAGGGGACGGGGACGGTTTAGGGTCCAGGTGAGGGTACGACAACGCTTTAGGGGGAGCGTACGTGTGAAGGCGCGGGTTAGTGTCACCGTACGGGTTAGGATTAGGGGACGGGTGAGGGTCAGGCTTCGGGGAAGGGTTAGGGTTAGGGTTCGGGCTAGGGTTAGGGTTAGGGGACGGGGACGGTTTAGGGTCCAGGTGAGGGTACGACAACGCTTTAGGGGGAGCGTACGTGTGAGGGCGCGGGTTAGTGTCAGCGTACGGGTTAGGATTAGGGGACGGGTGAGGGTCAGGCTTCGGGGAAGGGTTAGGGTTAGGGTTCGGGCTAGGGTTAGGGTTAGGGGACGGGGACGGTTTAGGGTCCAGGTGAGGGTACGACAACGCTTTAGGGGGAGCGTACGTGTGAGGGCGCGGGTTAGTGTCAGCGTACGGGTTAGGATTAGGGGACGGGTGAGGGTCAGGCTTCGGGGAAGGGTTAGGGTTAGGGTTCGGGCTAGGGTTAGGGTTAGGGGACGGGGACGGTTTAGGGTCCAGGTGAGGGTACGACAACGCTTTAGGGGGAGCGTACGTGTGAGGGCGCGGGTTAGTGTCAGCGTACGGGTTAGGATTAGGGGACGGGTGAGGGTCAGGCTTCGGGGAAGGGTTAGGGTTAGGGTTCGGGCTAGGGTTAGGGTTAGGGGACGGGGACGGTTTAGGGTCCAGGTGAGGGTACGACAACTCTTTAGGGGGAGCGTACGTGTGAGGGCGTGGGTTAGTGTCAGCGTACGGGTTAGGATTAGGGGACGGGTGAGGGTCAGGCTTCGGGGAAGGGTTAGGGTTAGGGTTCGGGCTAGGGTTAGGGTTAGGGGACGGGGACGGTTTAGGGTCCAGGTGAGGGTACGACAACGCTTTAGGGGGAGCGTACGTGTGAGGGCGCGGGTTAGTGTCAGCGTACGGGTTAGGATTAGGGGACGGGTGAGGCTCAGGCTTCGGGGAAGGGTTAGGGTTAGGGTTCGGGCTAGAGTTAGGGTTAGGGGACGGGGACGGTTTAGGGTCCAGGTGAGGGTACGACAACGCTTTAGTTGGAGCGTACGTGTGAGGGCGCGGGTTAGTGTCAGCGTACGGGTTAGGATTAGGGGACGGGTGAGGGTCAGGCTTCGGGGAAGGGTTAGGGTTAGGGTTCGGGCTAGGGTTAGGGTTAGGGGACGGGGACGGTTTAGGGTCCAGGTGAGGGTACGACAACGCTTTAGGGGGAGCGTACGTGTGAGGGCGCGGGTTAGTGTCAGCGTACGGGTTAGGATTAGGGGACGGGTGAATGTCAGGCTTCGGGGAAGAGTTAGGGTTAGGGTTCGGGCTAGGGTTAGGGTTAGGGGACGGGAACGGTTTAGGGTCCAGGTGAGGGTACGACAACGCTTTAGGGGGAGCGTACGTGTGAGGGCGCGGGTTAGTGTCCGCGTACGGGTTAGGATTAGGGGACGGGTGAGGGTCAGGCTTCGGGGAAGGGTTAGGGTTAGGGTTCGGGCTAGGGTTAGGGTTAGGGGACGGGGACGGTTTAGGGTCCAGGTGAGGGTACGACAACGCTTTAGGGGGAGCGTACGTGTGAGGGCGCGGCTTAGTGTCAGCGTACGGGTTAGGATTAGGGGACGGGTGAGGGTCAGGCATCGGGGAAGGGTTAGGGTTAGGGTTCGGGCTAGGGTTAGGGTTAGGGGACGGGGACGGTTTAGGGTCCAGGTGAGGGTACGACAACGCTTTAGGGGGAGCGTACGTGTGACGGCGCGGGTTAGTGTCAGCGTACGGGTTAGGATTAGGGGACGGGTGAGGGTCAGGCTTCGGGGAAGGGTTAGGGTTAGGGTTCGGGCTAGGGTTAGGGTTAGGGGACGGGGACGGTTTAGGGTCCAGGTGAGGGTACGACAACGCTTTAGGGGGAGCGTACGTGTGAGGGCGCACGTTAGTGTCAGCGTACGGGTTAGGATTAGGGGACGGGTGAGGGTCAGGCTTCGGGGAAGGGTTAGGGTTAGGGTTCGGGCTAGGGTTAGGGTTAGGGGACAGGGACGGTTTAGGGTCCAGGTGAGGGTACGACAACGCTTTAGGGGGAGCGTACGTGTGAGGGCGCGGCTTAGTGTCAGCGTACGCGTTAGGATCAGGGGAAGGGGGAGGGTCAGGCTTCGGGGAAGTGTTAGGGTTAGGGTTCGGGCTAGGGTTAGGGTTAGGGGACGGGGACGGTTTAGGGTCCAGGTGAGGGTACGACAACGCTTTAGGGGGAGCGTACGTGTGAGGGCGCGGGTTAGTGTCAGCGTACGGGTTAGGATTAGGGGACGGGTGAGCGTCAGGCTTCGGGGAAGGGTTAGGGTTAGGGTTCGGGCTAGGGTTAGGGTTAGGGGACGGGGACGGTTTAGGGTCCAGGTGAGGGTACGACAATGCTTTAGGGGGAGCGTACGTGTGAGGGCGCGGGTTATTGTCCGCGTACTCCTTAGGATTAGGGGACGGGGGAGGGTCAGGCTTCGGGGTAGGGTTAGGGTTAGGGTTCGGGCTAGGGTTAGGGTTAGGGGACGGGGACGGTTTAGGGTCCAGGTGAGTGTACGACAACGCTTTAGGCGGAGCGTACGTGTGAGGGCGCGGGTTAGTGTCAGCGTACAGGTTAGGATTAGGGGACGGGTGAGGGTCAGGCTTCGGGGAAGGGTTAGGGTTAGGGTTCGGGCTAGGGTTAGGGTTAGGGGACGGGGACGGTTTAGGGTCCAGGTGAGGGTACGACAACGCTTTAGGGGGAGCGTACGTGTGAGGGCGCGGGTTAGTGTCAGCGTACGGGTTAGGATTAGGGGACGGGTGAGCGTCAGGCTTCGGGGAAGGGTTAGGGTTAGGGTTCGGGCTAGGGTTAGGGTTAGGGGACGGGGACGGTTTAGGGTCCAGGTGAGGGTACGACAATGCTTTAGGGGGAGCGTACGTGTGAGGGCGCGGGTTATTGTCCGCGTACTCCTTAGGATTAGGGGACGGGGGAGGGTCAGGCTTCGGGGTAGGGTTAGGGTTAGGGTTCGGGCTAGGGTTAGGGTTAGGGGACGGGGACGGTTTAGGGTCCAGGTGAGGGTACGACAACGCTTTAGGGGGAGCATACGTGTGAGGGCGCGGCTTAGTGTCAGCGTACAGGTTAGGATTAGGGGACGGGTGAGGGTCAGGCTTCGGGGAAGGGTTAGGGTTTGGGTTCGGGCTAGGGTTAGGGTTAGGGGACGGGGACGGTTTAGGGTCCAGGTGAGGGTACGACAACGCTTTAGGGGGAGCGTACGTGTGAGGGCGCGGGTTAGTGTCAGCGTACGGGTTAGGATTAGGGGACGGGTGAGGGTCAGGCTTCGGGGAAGGGTTAGGGTTAGGGTTCGGGCTAGGGTTAGGGTTAGGGGACGGGGACGGTTTAGGGTCCAGGTGAGGGTACGACAACGCTTTAGGGGGAGCGTACGTGTGAGGGCGCGGGTTAGTGTCCGCGTACGGGTTAGGATTAGGGGACGGGTGAGGGTCAGGCTTCGGGGAAGGGTTAGGGTTAGGGTTCGGGCTAGGGTTAGGGTTAGGGGACGGGGACGGTTTAGGGTCCAGGTGAGGGTACGACAACGCTTTAGGGGGAGCGTACGTGTGAGGGCGCGGGTTAGTGTCAGCGTACGTGTTAGGATTAGGGGACGGGTGAGGGTCAGGCTTCGGGGAAGGGTTAGGGTTAGGGTTCGGGCTAGGGTTAGGGTTAGGGGACGGGGACGGTTTAGGGTCCAGGTGAGGGTACGACAACGCTTTAGGGGGAGCGTACGTGTGAGGGCGTGGGTTAGTGTCAGCGTACGGGTTAGGATTAGGGGACGGGTGAGGGTCAGGCTTCGGGGAAGGGTTAGGGTTAGGGTTCGGTCTAGGGTTAGGGTTAGGGGACGGGGACGGTTTAGGGTCCAGGTGAGGGTACGACAACGCTTTAGTTGGAGCGTACGTGTGAGGGCGCGGGTTAGTGTCAGCGTACGGGTTAGGATTAGGGGACGGGTGAGGGTCAGGCTTCGGGGAAGGGTTAGGGTTAGGGTTCGGGCTAGGGTTAGGGTTAGGGGACGGGGACGGTTTAGGGTCCAGGTGAGGGTACGACAACGCTTTAGGGGGAGCGTACGTGTGAGGGCGCGGGTTAGTGTCAGCGTACGGGTTAGGATTAGGGGACGGGTGAAGGTCAGGCTTCGGGGAAGAGTTAGGGTTAGGGTTCGGGCTAGGGTTAGGGTTAGGGGACGGGGACGGTTTAGGGTCCAGGTGAGGGTACGACAACGCTTTAGGGGGAGCGTACGTGTGAGGGCGCGGGTTAGTGTCCGCGTACGGGTTAGGATTAGGGGACGGGTGAGGGTCAGGCTTCGGGGAAGGGTTAGGGTTAGGGTTCGGGCTAGGGTTAGGGTTAGGGGACGGGGACGGTTTAGGGTCCAGGTGAGGGTACGACAACGCTTTAGGGGGAGCGTACGTGTGAGGGCGCGGCTTAGTGTCAGCGTACGGGTTAGGATTAGGGGACGGGTGAGGGTCAGGCATCGGGGAAGGGTTAGGGTTAGGGTTCGGGCTAGGGTTAGGGTTAGGGGACGGGGACGGTTTAGGGTCCAGGTGAGGGTACGACAACGCTTTAGGGGGAGCGTACGTGTGACGGCGCGGGTTAGTGTCAGCGTACGGGTTAGGATTAGGGGACGGGTGAGGGTCAGGCTTCGGGGAAGGGTTAGGGTTAGGGTTCGGGCTAGGGTTAGGGTTAGGGGACGGGGACGGTTTAGGGTCCAGGTGAGGGTACGACAACGCTTTAGGGGGAGCGTACGTGTGAGGGCGCGCGTTAGTGTCAGCGTACGGGTTAGGATTAGGGGACGGGTGAGGGTCAGGCTTCGGGGAAGGGTTAGGGTTAGGGTTCGGGCTAGGGTTAGGGTTAGGGGACGGGGACGGTTTAGGGTCCAGGTGAGGGTACGACAACGCTTTAGGGGGAGCGTACGTGTGAGGGCGCGGCTTAGTGTCAGCGTACGCGTTAGGATCAGGGGAAGGGGGAGGGTCAGGCTTCGGGGAAGTGTTAGGGTTAGGGTTCGGGCTAGGGTTAGGGTTAGGGGACGGGGACGGTTTAGGGTCCAGGTGAGGGTACGACAACGCTTTAGGGGGAGCGTACGTGTGAGGGCGCGGGTTAGTGTCAGCGTACGGGTTAGGATTAGGGGAAGGGTGAGCGTCAGGCTTCGGGGAAGGGTTAGGGTTAGGGTTCGGGCTAGGGTTAGGGTTAGGGGACGGGGACGGTTTAGGGTCCAGGTGAGGGTACGACAATGCTTTAGGGGGAGCGTACGTGTGAGGGCGCGGGTTATTGTCCGCGTACTCCTTAGGATTAGGGGACGGGGGAGGGTCAGGCTTCGGGGTAGGGTTAGGGTTAGTGTTCGGGCTAGGGTTAGGGTTAGGGGACGGGGACGGTTTAGGGTCCAGGTGAGGGTACGACAACGCTTTAGGGGGAGCGTACGTGTGAGGGCGCGGGTTAGTGTCAGCGTACAGGTTAGGATTAGGGGACGGGTGAGGGTCAGGCTTCGGGGAAGGGTTAGGGTTAGGGTTCGGGCTAGGGTTAGGGTTAGGGGACGGGGACGGTTTAGGGTCCAGGTGAGGGTACGACAACGCTTTAGGGGGAGCGTACGTGTGAGGGCGCGGGTTAGTGTCAGCGTACGGGTTAGGATTAGGGGACGGGTGAGCGTCAGGCTTCGGGGAAGGGTTAGGGTTAGGGTTCGGGCTAGGGTTAGGGTTAGGGGACGGGGACGGTTTAGGGTCCAGGTGAGGGTACGACAATGCTTTAGGGGGAGCGTACGTGTGAGGGCGCGGGTTATTGTCCGCGTACTCCTTAGGATTAGGGGACGGGGGAGGGTCAGGCTTCGGGGTAGGGTTAGGGTTAGGGTTCGGGCTAGGGTTAGGGTTAGGGGACGGGGACGGTTTAGGGTCCAGGTGAGGGTACGACAACGCTTTAGGGGGAGCATACGTGTGAGGGCGCGGCTTAGTGTCAGCGTACAGGTTAGGATTAGGGGACGGGTGAGGGTCAGGCTTCGGGGAAGGGTTAGGGTTTGGGTTCGGGCTAGGGTTAGGGTTAGGGGACGGGGACGGTTTAGGGTCCAGGTGAGGGTACGACAACGCTTTAGGGGGAGCGTACGTGTGAGGGCGCGGGTTAGTGTCAGCGTACGGGTTAGGATTAGGGGACGGGTGAGGGTCAGGCTTCGGGGAAGGGTTAGGGTTAGGGTTCGGGCTAGGGTTAGGGTTAGGGGACGGGGACGGTTTAGGGTCCAGGTGAGGGTACGACAACGCTTTAGGGGGAGCGTACGTGTGAGGGCGCGGGTTAGTGTCCGCGTACGGGTTAGGATTAGGGGACGGGTGAGGGTCAGGCTTCGGGGAAGGGTTAGGGTTAGGGTTCGGGCTAGGGTTAGGGTTAGGGGACGGGGACGGTTTAGGGTCCAGGTGAGGGTACGACAACGCTTTAGGGGGAGCGTACGTGTGAGGGCGCGGGTTAGTGTCAGCGTACGTGTTAGGATTAGGGGACGGGTGAGGGTCAGGCTTCGGGGAAGGGTTAGGGTTAGGGTTCGGGCTAGGGTTAGGGTTAGGGGACGGGGACGGTTTAGGGTCCAGGTGAGGGTACGACAACGCTTTAGGGGGAGCGTACGTGTGAGGGCGTGGGTTAGTGTCCGCGTACGGGTTAGGATTAGGGGACGGGTGAGGGTCAGGCTTCGGGGAAGGGTTAGGGTTAGGGTTCGGGCTAGGGTTAGGGTTAGGGGACGGGGACGGTTTAGGGTCCAGGTGAGGGTACGACAACGCTTTAGGGGGAGCGTACGTGTGAGGGCGTGGGTTAGTGTCAGCGTACGGGTTAGGATTAGGGGACGGGTGAGGGTCAGGCTTCGGGGAAGGGTTAGGGTTAGGGTTCGGGCTAGGGTTAGGGTTAGGGGACGGGGACGGTTTAGGGTCCAGGTGAGGGTACGACAACGCTTTAGGGGGAGCGTACGTGTGAGGGCGCGGGTTAGTGTCAGCGTACGGGTTAGGATTAGGGGACGGGTGAGGGTCAGGCTTCGGGGAAGGGTTAGGGTTAGGGTTCGGGCTAGGGTTAGGGTTAGGGGACGGGGACGGTTTAGGGTCCAGGTGAGGGTACGACAACGCTTTAGGGGGAGCGTACGTGTGAGGGCGCGGATTAGTGTTAGCGTACGGGTTAGGATTAGGGGACGGGTGAGGCTCAGGCTTCGGGGAAGGGTGAGGGTTAGGGTTCGGGCTAGGGTTAGGGTTAGGGGACGGGGACGGTTTAGGGTCCAGGTGAGGGTACGACAACGCTTTAGGGGGAGCGTACGTGTGAGGGCGCGGGTTAGTGTCAGCGTACGGGTTAGGATTAGGGGACGGGTGAGGGTCAGGCTTCGGGGAAGGGTTAGGGTTAGGGTTCGGGCTAGGGTTAGGGTTAGGGGACGGGGACGGTTTAGGGTCCAGGTGAGGGTACGACAACGCTTTAGGGGGAGCATACGTGTGAGGGCGCGGGTTAGTGTCAGCGTACGTGTTATGATTAGGGGACGGGTGAGGGTCAGGCTTCGGGGAAGGGTTAGGGTTAGGGTTCGGGCTAGGGTTAGGGTTAGGGGACGGGGACGGTTTAGGGTCCAGGTGAGGGTACGACAACGCTTTAGGGGGAGCGTACGTGTGAGGGCGTGGGTTAGTGTCAGCGTACGGGTTAGGATTAGGGGACGGGTGAGGGTCAGGCTTCGGGGAAGGGTTAGGGTTAGGGTTCGGGCTAGGGTTAGGGTTAGGGGACGGGGACGGTTTAGGGTCCAGGTGAGGGTACGACAACGCTTTAGGGGGAGCGTAAGTGTGAGGGCGCGGGTTAGTGTCAGCGTACGGGTTAGGATTAGGGGACGGGTGAGGGTCAGGCTTCGGGGAAGGGTTAGGGTTAGGGTTCGGGCTAGGGTTAGGGTTAGGGGACGGGGACGGTTTAGGGTCCAGGTGAGGGTACGACAACGCTTTAGGGGGAGCGTACGTGTGAGGGCGCGGGTTAGTGTCAGCGTACGGGTTAGGATTAGGGGACGGGTGAGGGTCAGGCTTCGGGGAAGGGTTAGGGTTAGGGTTCGGGCTAGGGTTAGGGTTAGGGGACGGGGACGGTTTAGGGTCCAGGTGAGGGTACGACAACGCTTTAGGGGGAGCGTACGTGTGAGGGCGCGGGTTAGTGTCAGCGTACGGGTTAGGATTAGGGGACGGGTGAGGGTCAGGCTTCGGGGAAGGGTTAGGGTTAGGGTTCGGGCTAGGGTTAGGGTTAGGGGACGGGGACGGTTTAGGGTCCAGGTGAGGGTACGACAACGCTTTAGGGGGAGCGTACGTGTGAGGGCGCGGGTTAGTGTCAGCGTACGGGTTAGGATTAGGGGACGGGTGAGGGTCAGGCATCGGGGAAGGGTTAGGGTTAGGGTTCGGGCTAGGGTTAGGGTTAGGGGACGGGGACGGTTTAGGGTCCAGGTGAGGGTACGACAACGCTTTAGGGGGAGCGTACGTGTGAGGGCGTGGGTTAGTGTCAGCGTACGGGTTAGGATTAGGGGACGGGTGAGGGTCAGGCTTCGGGGAAGGGTTAGGGTTAGGGTTCGGGCTAGGGTTAGGGTTAGGGGACGGGGACGGTTTAGGGTCCAGGTGAGGGTACGACAACGCTTTAGGGGGAGCGTACGTGTGAGGGCGCGGGTTAGTGTCAGCGTACGGGTTAGGATTAGGGGACGGGTGAGGCTCAGGCTTCGGGGAAGGGTTAGGGTTAGGTTTCGGGCTAGGGTTAGGGTTAGGGGACGGGGACGGTTTAGGGTCCAGGTGAGGGTACGACAACGCTTTAGGGGGAGCGTACGTGTGAGGGCGCGGGTTAGTGTCAGCGTACGGGTTAGGATTAGGGGACGGGTGAGGGTCAGGCTTCGGGGAAGGGTTAGGGTTAGGGTTCGGGCTAGGGTTAGGGTTAGGGGACGGGGACGGTTTAGGGTCCAGGTGAGGGTACGACAACGCTTTAGGGGGAGCGTACGTGTGAGGGCGCGGGTTAGTGTCAGCGTACGGGTTAGGATTAGGGGACGGGTGAGGGTCAGGCTTCGGGGAAGGGTTAGGGTTAGGTTTCGGGCTAGGGTTAGGGTTAGGGGACGGGGACGGTTTAGGGTCCAGGTGAGGGTACGACAACGCTTTAGGGGGAGCGTACGTGTGAGGGCGCGGGTTAGTGTCCGCGTACGGGTTAGGATTAGGGGACGGGTGAGGGTCAGGCTTCGGGGAAGGGTTAGGGTTAGGGTTCGGGCTAGGGTTAGGGTTAGGGGACGGGGACGGTTTAGGGTCCAGGTGAGGGTACGACAACGCTTTAGGGGGAGCGTACGTGTGAGGGCGTGGCTTAGTGTCAGCGTACGGGTTAGGATTAGGGGACGGGTGAGGGTCAGGCATCGGGGAAGGGTTAGGGTTAGGGTTCGGGCTAGGGTTAGGGTTAGGGGATGGGGACGGTTTAGGGTCCAGGTGAGGGTACGACAACGCTTTAGGGGGAGCGTACGTGTGACGGCGCGGGTTAGTGTCAGCGTACGGGTTACGATTAGGGGACGGGTGAGGGTCAGGCTTCGGGGAAGGGTTAGGGTTAGGGTTCGGGCTAGGGTTAGGGTTAGGGGACAGGGACGGTTTAGGGTCCAGGTGAGGGTAAGACAACGCTTTAGGGGGAGCGTACGTGTGAGGGCGCCGGTTAGTGTCAGCGTACGGGTTAGGATTAGGGGACGGGTGAGGGTCAGGCTTCGGGGAAGGGTTAGGGTTAGGGTTCGGGCTAGGGTTAGGGTTAGGGGACGGGGACGGTTTAGGGTCCAGGTGAGGGTACGACAACGCTTTAGGGGGAGCGTACGTGTGAGGGCGCGGGTTAGCGTCAGCGTACGGGTTAGGATTAGGGGACGGGTGAGGGTCAGGCTTCGGGGAAGGGTTAGGGTTAGGGTTCGGGCTAGGGTTAGGGTTAGGGGACGGGGACGGTTTAGGGTCCAGGTGAGGGTACGACAACGCTTTAGGGGGAGCGTACGTGTGAGGGCGCGGGTTAGTGTCAGCGTACGGGTTAGGATTAGGGGACGGGTGAGGGTCAGGCTTCGGGGAAGGGTTAGGGTTAGGTTTCGGGCTAGGGTTAGGGTTAGGGGACGGGGACGGTTTAGGGTCCTGGTGAGGGTGCGACAACGCTTTAGGGGGAGCGTACGTGTGAGGGCGCGGCTTAGCGTCAGCGTACGGGTTAGGATTAGGGGACGGGTGAGGGTCAGGCTTCGGGGAAGGGTTAGGGTTAGGGTTCGGGCTAGGGTTAGGGTTAGGGGACGGGGACGGTTTAGGGTCCATGTGAGGGTACGACAACGCTTTAGGGGGAGCGTACGTGTGACGGCGCGGGTTAGTGTCAGCGTACGGGTTAGGATTAGGGGACGGGTGAGGGTCAGGCTTCGGGAAAGGGTTAGGGTTAGGGTTCGGGCTAGGGTTAGGGTTAGGGAACAGGGACGGTTTAGGGTCCAGGTGAGGGTACGACAACGCTTTAGGGGGAGCGTACGTGTGAGGGCGCGGGTTAGTGTCAGCGTACGGGTTAGGATTAGGGGACGGGTGAGGGTCAGGCTTCGGGGAAGGGTTAGGGTTAGGGTTCGGGCTAGGGTTAGGGTTAGGGGACGGGGACGGTTTAGGGTCCAGGTGAGGGTACGACAACGCTTTAGGGGGAGCGTACGTGTGAGGGCGCGGGTTAGTGTCAGCGTACGGGTTAGGATTAGGGGACGGGTGAGGGTCAGGCTTCGGGGAAGGGTTAGGGTTAGGGTTCGGGCTAGGGTTAGGGTTAGGGGACGGGGACGGTTTAGGGTCCAGGTGAGGGTACGACAACGCTTTAGGGGGAGCGTACGTGTGAGGGCGCGGGTTAGTGTCAGCGTACGGGTTAGGATTAGGGGACGGGTGAGGGTCAGGCTTCGGGGAAGGGTTAGGGTTAGGGTTCGGGCTAGGGTTAGGGTTAGGGGACGGGGACGGTTTAGGGTCCAGGTGAGGGTACGACAACGCTTTAGGGGGAGCGTACGTGTGAGGGCGCAGCTTAGTGTCAGCGTACGGGTTAGGATTAGGGGACGGGTGAGGGTCAGGCTTCGGGGAAGGGTTAGGGTTAGGGTTCGGGCTAGGGTTAGGGTTAGGGGACGGGGAAGATTTAGGGTCCAGGTGAGGGTACGACAACGCTTTAGGGGGAGCGTACGTGTGAGGGCGCGGGTTATTGTCCGCGTACTCCTTAGGATTAGGGGACGGGGGAGGGTCAGGCTTCGGGGAAGGGTTAGGGTTAGGGTTCGGGCTAGGGTTAGGGTTAGGGGACGGGGACGGTTTAGGGTCCAGGTGAGGGTACGACAACGCTTTAGGGGGAGCGTACGTGTGAGGGCGCGGTTTAGTGTCAGCGTACGGGTTAGGATTAGGGGACGGGTGAGGGTCAGGCTTCGGGGAAGGGTTAGGTTTAGGGTTCGGGCTAGGGTTAGGGTTAGGGGACGGGGACGGTTTAGGGTCCAGGTGAGGGTACGACAACGCTTTAGGGGGAGCGTACGTGTGAGGGCGCGGCTTAGTGTCAGCGTACGGGTTAGGATTAGGGGACGGGTGAGGGTCAGGCTTCGGGGAAGGGTTAGGGTTAGGGTTCGGGCTAGGGTTAGGGTTAGGGGACGGGGAAGGTTTAGGGTCCAGGTGAGGGTACGACAACGCTTTAGGGGGAGCGTACGTGTGAGGGCGCGGGTTATTGTCCGCATACTCCTTAGGATTAGGGGACGGGGGAGGGTCAGGCTTCGGGGAAGGGTTAGGGTTAGGGTTCGGGCTAGGGTTAGGGTTAGGGGACGGGGACGGTTTAGGGTCCAGGTGAGGGTACGACAACGCTTTAGGGGGAGCGTACGTGTGAGGGCGCGGGTTAGTGTCAGCGTACGGGTTAGGATTAGGGGACGGGTGAGGGTCAGGCTTCGGGGAAGGGTTAGGGTTAGGGTTCGGGCTAGGGTTAGGGTTAGGGGACGGGGACGGTTTAGGGTCCAGGTGAGGGTACGACAACGCTTTAGGGGGAGCGTACGTGTGAGGGCGCGGGTTAGTGTCAGCGTACGGGTTAGGATTAGGGGACGGGTGAGGGTCAGGCTTCGGGGAAGGGTTAGGGTTAGGGTTCGGGCTAGGGTTAGGGTTAGGGGACGGGGACGGTTTAGGGTCCAGGTGTGGGTACGACAACGCTTTAGGGGGAGCGTACGTGTGAGGGCGCGGCTTAGTGTCAGCGTACGGGTTAGGATTAGGGGACGGGTGAGGGTCAGGCTTCGGGGAAGGGTTAGGGTTAGGGTTCGGGCTAGGGTTAGGGTTAGGGGACGGGGACGGTTTAGGGTCCAGGTGAGGGTACGACAACGCGTTAGGGGGAGCGTACGTGTGACGGCGCGGGTTAGTGTCAGCGTACGGGTTAGGATTAGTGGACGGGTGAGGGTCAGGCTTCGGGGAAGGGTTAGGGTTAGGGTTCGGGCTAGGGTTAGGGTTAGGGGACGGGGACGGTTTAGGGTCCAGGTGAGGGTACGACAACGCTTTAGGGGGAGCGTACGTGTGAGGGCGCGGGTTAGTGTCAGCGTACGGGTTAGGATTAGGGGACGGGTGAGGGTCAGGCTTCGGGGAAGGGTTAGGGTTAGGGTTCGGGCTAGGGTTAGGGTTAGGGGACGGGGACGGTTTAGGGTCCAGCTGAGGGTACGACAACGCTTAAGGGGGAGCGTACGTGTGAGGGCGCGGCTTAGTGTCAGCGTACGCGTTAGGTTAGGGGACGGGTGAGGGTCAGGCTTCGGGGAAGTGTTAGGGTTAGGGTTCGGGCTAGGGTTAGGGTTAGGGGACGGGGACGGTTTAGGGTCCAGGTGAGGGTACGACAACGCTTTAGGGGGAGCGTACGTGTGAGGGCGCGGGTTAGTGTCAGCGTACGGGTTAGGATTAGGGGACGGGTGAGGGTCAGGCTTCGGGGAAGGGTTAGGGTTAGGGTTCGGGCTAGGGTTAGGGTTAGGGGACGGGGACTGTTTAGGGTCCAGGTGAGGGTACGACAATGCTTTAGGGGGAGCGTACGTGTGAGGGCGCGGGTTAGTGTCAGCGTACGGGTTAGGATTAGGGGACGGGTGAGGGTCAGGCTTCGGGGAAGGGTTAGGGTTAGGGTTCGGGCTAGGGTTAGGGTTAGGGGACGGGGACGGTTTAGGGTCCAGGTGAGGGTACGACAACGCTTTAGGGGGAGCGTACGTGTGAGGGCGCGGGTTAGTGTCAGCGTACGGGTTAGGATTAGGGGACGGGTGAGGCTCAGGCTTCGGGGAAGGGTTAGGGTTAGGGTTCGGGCTAGGGTTAGGGTTAGGGGACGGGGACGGTTTAGGGTCCAGGTGAGGGTACGACAACGCTTTAGGGGGAGCGTACGTGTGAGGGCGCGGGTTAGTGTCAGCGTACGGGTTAGGATTAGGGGACGGGTGAGGGTCAGGGTTTGGGGAAAGCTTAGGGTTAGGGTTCGGGCTAGGGTTAGGGTTAGGGGACGGGGACGGTTTAGGGTCCAGGTGAGGGTACGACAACGCTTTAGGGGGAGCGTACGTGTGAGGGCGCGGGTTAGTGTCAGCGTACGGGTTAGGATTAGGGGACGGGTGAGTGTCAGGCTTCGGGGAAGGGTTAGGGTTAGGGTTCGGGCTAGGGTTAGGGTTAGGGGACGGGGACGGTTTAGGGTCCAGGTGAGGGTACGACAACGCTTTAGTGGGAGCGTACGTGTGAGGGCGTGGGTTAGTGTCAGCGTACGGGTTAGGATTAGGGGACGGGTGAGGGTCAGGCTTCGGGGAAGGGTTAGGGTTAGGGTTCGGGCTAGGGTTAGGGTTAGGGGACGGGGACGGTTTAGGGTCCTGGTGAGGGTGCGACAACGCTTTAGGGGGAGCGTACGTGTGAGGGCGCGGCTTAGTGTCAGCGTACGGGTTAGGATTAGGGGACGGGTGAGGGTCAGGCTTCTGGGAAGGGTTAGGGTTAGGGTTCGGGCTAGGGTTAGGGTTAGGGGACGGGGACGGTTTAGGGTCCAGGTGAGGGTACGACAACGCTTTAGGGGGAGCGTACGTGTGAGGGCGCGGGTTAGTGTCAGCGTACGGGTTAGGATTAGGGGACGGGTGAGGGTCAGGCTTCGGGGAAGGGTTAGGGTTAGGGTTCGGGCTAGGGTTAGGGTTAGGGGACGGGGACGGTTTAGGGTCCAGGTGAGGGTACGACAACGCGTTAGGGGGAGCGTACGTGTGACGGCGCGGGTTAGTGTCAGCGTACGGGTTAGGATTAGTGGACGGGTGAGGGTCAGGCTTCGGGGAAGGGTTAGGGTTAGGGTTCGGGCTAGGGTTAGGGTTAGGGGACGGGGACGGTTTAGGGTCCAGGTGAGGGTACGACAACGCTTTAGGGGGAGCGTACGTGTGAGGGCGCGGGTTAGTGTCAGCGTACGGGTTAGGATTAGGGGACGGGTGAGGGTCAGGCTTCGGGGAAGGGTTAGGGTTAGGGTTCGGGCTAGGGTTAGGGTTAGGGGACGGGGACGGTTTAGGGTCCAGCTGAGGGTACGACAACGCTTAAGGGGGAGCGTACGTGTGAGGGCGCGGCTTAGTGTCAGCGTACGCGTTAGGTTAGGGGACGGGTGAGGGTCAGGCTTCGGGGAAGTGTTAGGGTTAGGGTTCGGGCTAGGGTTAGGGTTAGGGGACGGGGACGGTTTAGGGTCCAGGTGAGGGTACGACAACGCTTTAGGGGGAGCGTACGTGTGAGGGCGCGGGTTAGTGTCAGCGTACGGGTTAGGATTAGGGGACGGGTGAGGGTCAGGCTTCGGGGAAGGGTTAGGGTTAGGGTTCGGGCTAGGGTTAGGGTTAGGGGACGGGGACTGTTTAGGGTCCAGGTGAGGGTACGACAATGCTTTAGGGGGAGCGTACGTGTGAGGGCGCGGGTTAGTGTCAGCGTACGGGTTAGGATTAGGGGACGGGTGAGGGTCAGGCTTCGGGGAAGGGTTAGGGTTAGGGTTCGGGCTAGGGTTAGGGTTAGGGGACGGGGACGGTTTAGGGTCCAGGTGAGGGTACGACAACGCTTTAGGGGGAGCGTACGTGTGAGGGCGCGGGTTAGTGTCAGCGTACGGGTTAGGATTAGGGGACGGGTGAGGCTCAGGCTTCGGGGAAGGGTTAGGGTTAGGGTTCGGGCTAGGGTTAGGGTTAGGGGACGGGGACGGTTTAGGGTCCAGGTGAGGGTACGACAACGCTTTAGGGGGAGCGTACGTGTGAGGGCGCGGGTTAGTGTCAGCGTACGGGTTAGGATTAGGGGACGGGTGAGGGTCAGGGTTTGGGGAAAGCTTAGGGTTAGGGTTCGGGCTAGGGTTAGGGTTAGGGGACGGGGACGGTTTAGGGTCCAGGTGAGGGTACGACAACGCTTTAGGGGGAGCGTACGTGTGAGGGCGCGGGTTAGTGTCAGCGTACGGGTTAGGATTAGGGGACGGGTGAGTGTCAGGCTTCGGGGAAGGGTTAGGGTTAGGGTTCGGGCTAGGGTTAGGGTTAGGGGACGGGGACGGTTTAGGGTCCAGGTGAGGGTACGACAACGCTTTAGTGGGAGCGTACGTGTGAGGGCGTGGGTTAGTGTCAGCGTACGGGTTAGGATTAGGGGACGGGTGAGGGTCAGGCTTCGGGGAAGGGTTAGGGTTAGGGTTCGGGCTAGGGTTAGGGTTAGGGGACGGGGACGGTTTAGGGTCCTGGTGAGGGTGCGACAACGCTTTAGGGGGAGCGTACGTGTGAGGGCGCGGCTTAGTGTCAGCGTACGGGTTAGGATTAGGGGACGGGTGAGGGTCAGGCTTCTGGGAAGGGTTAGGGTTAGGGTTCGGGCTAGGGTTAGGGTTAGGGGACGGGGACGGTTTAGGGTCCAGGTGAGGGTACGACAACGCTTTAGGGGGAGCGTACGTGTGAGGGCGCGGGTTAGTGTCAGCGTACGGGTTAGGATTAGGGGACGGGTGAGGGTCAGGCTTCGGGGAAGGGTTAGGGTTAGGGTTCGGGCTAGGGTTAGGGTTAGGGGACGGGGACGGTTTAGGGTCCAGGTGAGGGTACGACAACGCGTTAGGGGGAGCGTACGTGTGACGGCGCGGGTTAGTGTCAGCGTACGGGTTAGGATTAGTGGACGGGTGAGGGTCAGGCTTCGGGGAAGGGTTAGGGTTAGGGTTCGGGCTAGGGTTAGGGTTAGGGGACGGGGACGGTTTAGGGTCCAGGTGAGGGTACGACAACGCTTTAGGGGGAGCGTACGTGTGAGGGCGCGGGTTAGTGTCAGCGTACGGGTTAGGATTAGGGGACGGGTGAGGGTCAGGCTTCGGGGAAGGGTTAGGGTTAGGGTTCGGGCTAGGGTTAGGGTTAGGGGACGGGGACGGTTTAGGGTCCAGCTGAGGGTACGACAACGCTTAAGGGGGAGCGTACGTGTGAGGGCGCGGCTTAGTGTCAGCGTACGCGTTAGGTTAGGGGACGGGTGAGGGTCAGGCTTCGGGGAAGTGTTAGGGTTAGGGTTCGGGCTAGGGTTAGGGTTAGGGGACGGGGACGGTTTAGGGTCCAGGTGAGGGTACGACAACGCTTTAGGGGGAGCGTACGTGTGAGGGCGCGGGTTAGTGTCAGCGTACGGGTTAGGATTAGGGGACGGGTGAGGGTCAGGCTTCGGGGAAGGGTTAGGGTTAGGGTTCGGGCTAGGGTTAGGGTTAGGGGACGGGGACTGTTTAGGGTCCAGGTGAGGGTACGACAACGCTTTAGGGGGAGCGTACGTGTGAGGGCGCGGGTTAGTGTCAGCGTACGGGTTAGGATTAGGGGACGGGTGAGGGTCAGGCTTCGGGGAAGGGTTAGGGTTAGGGTTCGGGCTAGGGTTAGGGTTAGGGGATGGGGACGGTTTAGGGTCCAGGTGAGGGTACGACAACGCTTTAGGGGGAGCGTACGTGTGAGGGCGCGGGTTAGTGTCAGCGTACGGGTTAGGATTAGGGGACGGGTGAGGCTCAGGCTTCGGGGAAGGGTTAGGGTTAGGGTTCGGGCTAGGGTAAGGGTTAGGGGACGGGGACGGTTTAGGGTCCAGGTGAGGGTACGACAACGCTTTAGGGGGAGCGTACGTGTGAGGGCGCGGGTTAGTGTCAGCGTACGGGTTAGGATTAGGGGACGGGTGAGGGTCAGGCTTCGGGGAAGGGTTAGGGTTAGGGTTCGGGCTAGGATTAGGGTTAGGGGACGGGGACGGTTTAGGGTCCAGGTGAGGGTACGACAACGCTTTAGGAGGAGCGTACGTGTGAGGGCGCGGGTTAGCGTCAGCGTACGGGTTAGGATTAGGGGACGGGTGAGGGTCAGGCTTCGGGGAAGGGTTAGGGTTAGGGTTCGGGCTAGGGTTAGGGTTAGGGGACGGGGACGGTTTAAGGTCCAGGTGAGGGTACGACAACGCTTTAGGGGGAGCGTACGTGTGAGGGCGCGGGTTAGTGTCAGCGTACGGGTTAGGATTAGGGGACGGGTGAGGGTCAGGGTTCGGGGAAAGCTTAGGGTTAGGGTTCGGGCTAGGGTTAGGGTTAGGGGACGGGGACGGTTTAGGGTCCAGGTGAGGGTACGACAACGCTTTAGGGGGAGCGTACGTGTGAGGGCGCGGGTTAGTGTCAGCGTACGGGTTAGGATTAGGGGACGGGTGAGTGTCAGGCTTCGGGGAAGGGTTAGGGTTAGGGTTCGGGCTAGGGTTAGGGTTAGGGGACGGGGACGGTTTAGGGTCCAGGTGAGGGTACGACAACGCTTTAGTGGGAGCGTACGTGTGAGGGCGTGGGTTAGTGTCAGCGTACGGGTTAGGATTAGGGGACGGGTGAGGGTCAGGCTTCGGGGAAGGGTTAGGGTTAGGGTTCGGGCTAGGGTTAGGGTTAGGGGACGGGGACGGTTTAGGGTCCTGGTGAGGGTGCGACAACGCTTTAGGGGGAGCGTACGTGTGAGGGCGCGGCTTAGTGTCAGCGTACGGGTTAGGATTAGGGGACGGGTGAGGGTCAGGCTTCTGGGAAGGGTTAGGGTTAGGGTTCGGGCTAGGGTTAGGGTTAGGGGACGGGGACGGTTTAGGGTCCAGGTGAGGGTACGACAACGCTTTAGGGGGAGCGTACGTGTGAGGGCGCGGGTTAGTGTCAGCGTACGGGTTAGGATTAGGGGACGGGTGAGGGTCAGGCTTCGGGAAAGGGTTAGGGTTAGGGTTCGGGCTAGGGTTAGGGTTAGGGGACGGGGACGGTTTAGGGTCCAGGTGAGGGTACGACAACGCTTTAGGGGGGGCGTACGTGTGAGGGCGCGGGTTAGTGTCAGCGTACGGGTTAGGATTAGGGGACGGGTGAGGGTCAGGCTTCGGGGAAGGGTTAGGGTTAGGGTTCGGGCTAGGGTTAGGGTTAGGGGACGGGGACGGTTTAGGGTCCAGGTGAGGGTACGACAACGCTTTAGGGGGAGCGTACGTGTGAGGGCGCGGGTTAGTGTCCACGTACGGGTTAGGATTAGGGGACGGGTGAGGGTCAGGCTTCGGGGAAGGGTTAGGGTTAGGGTTCGGGCTAGGGTTAGGGTTAGGGGACGGGGACGGTTTAGGGTCCAGGTGAGGGTACGACAACGCTTTAGGGGGAGCGTACGTGTGAGGTCGCGGGTTAGTGTCAGCGTACGGGTTAGGATTAGGTGACGGTTGAGGGTCAGGCTTCGGGGAAGGGTTAGGGTTAGGGTTCGGGCTAGGGTTAGGGTTAGGGGACGGGGACGGTTTAGGGTCCAGGTGAGGGTACGACAACGCTTTAGGGGGAGCGTACGTGTGAGGGCGCGGGTTAGTGTCATCGTACGGGTTAGGATTAGGGGACGGGTGAGCGTCAGGCTTCAGGGAAGGGTTAGGGTTAGGGTTCGGGCTAGGGTTAGGGTTAGGGGACGGGGACGGTTTAGGGTCCAGGTGAGGGTACGACAATGCTTTAGGGGGAGCGTACGTGTGAGGGCGTGGGTTATTGTCCGCGTACGCCTTAGGATTAGGGGACGGGGGAGGGTCAGGCTTCGGGGTAGGGTTAGGGTTAGGGTTCGGGCTAGGGTTAGGGTTAGGGGACGGGGACGGTTTAGGGTCCAGGTGAGGGTACGACAACGCTTTAGGGGGAGCGTACGTGTGAGGGCGCGGGTTAGTGTCAGCGTACAGGTTAGGATTAGGGGACGGGTGAGGGTCAGGCTTCGGGGAAGGGTTAGGGTTAGGGTTCGGGCTAGGGTTAGGGTTAGGGGATGGGTACGGTTTAGGGTCCAGGTGAGGGTACGACAACGCTTTAGGGGGAGCGTACGTGTGAGGGCGCGGCTTAGTGTCAGCGTACAGGTTAGAATTAGGGGACGGGTGAGGGTCAGGCTTCGGGGAAGGGTTAGGGTTTGGGTTCGGGCTAGGGTTAGGGTTAGGGGACGGGGACGGTTTAGGGTCCAGGTGAGGGTACGACAACGCTTTAGGGGGAGCGTACGTGTGAGGGCGCGGGTTAGTGTCAGCGTACGGGTTAGGATTAGGGGACGGGTGAGGCTCAGGCTTCGGGGAAGGGTTAGGGTTAGGGTTCGGGCTAGGGTTAGGGTTAGGGGACGGGGACGGTTTAGGGTCCAGGTGAGGGTACGACAACGCTTTAGGGGGAGCGTACATGTGAGGGCGCGGGTTAGTGTCAGCGTACGGGTTAGGATTAGGGGACGGGTGAGGGTCAGGCTTCGGGGAAGGGTTAGGGTTAGGGTTCGGGCTAGAGTTAGGGTTAGGGGACGGGGACGGTTTAGGGTCCAGGTGAGGGTACGACAACGCTTTAGGGGGAGCGTACGTGTGAGGGCGCGGGTTAGTGTCAGCGTACGTTTTAGGATTAGGGGACGGGTGAGGGTCAGGCTTCGGGGAAGGGTTAGGGTTAGGGTTCGGGCTAGGGTTAGGGTTAGGGGACGGGGACGGTTTAGGGTCCAGGTGAGGGTACGACAACGCTTTAGGGGGAGCGTACGTGTGAGGGCGCGGGTTAGTGTCAGCGTACGGGTTAGGATTAGGGGACGGGTGAGGGTCAGGCTTCGGGGAAGGGTTAGGGTTAGGGTTCGGGCTAGGGTTAGGGTTAGGGGACGGGGACGGTTTAGGGTCCAGTTGAGGGTACGACAACGCTTTAGGGGGAGCGTACGTGTGAGGGCGCGGGTTAGTGTCAGTGTACGGGTTAGGATTAGGGGACGGGTGAGGGTCAGGCTTCGGGGAAGGGTTAGGGTTCGGGTTCGGGCTAGGGTTAGTGTTAGGGGACGGGGACGGTTTAGGGTCCAGGTGAGGGTACGACAACGCTTTAGGGGGAGCGTACGTGTGAGGGCGCGGCTTAGTGTCAGCGTACGGGTTAGGATTAGGGGACGGGTGAGGGTCAGGCTTCGAGGAAGGGTTAGGGTTCGGGTTCGGGCTAGGGTTAGGGTTAGGGGACGGGGACGGTTTAGGGTCCAGGTGAGGGTACGACAACGCTTTAGGGGGAGCGTACGTGTGAGGGCGCGGGTTAGTGTCAGCGTACGGTTTAGGATTAGGGGACGGGTGAGGGTCAGGCTTCGGGGAAGGGTTAGGGTTAGGGTTCGGGCTAGGGTTAGGGTTAGGGGACGGGGACGGTTTAGGGTCCAGGTGAGGGTACGACAACACTTTAGGGGGAGCGTACGTGTGAGGGCGCGGGTTAGTGTCAGCGTATGGGTTAGGATTAGGGGACGGGTGAGGGTCAGGCTTCGGGGAAGGGTTAGGGTTAGGGTTCGGGCTAGGGTTAGGGTTAGGGGACGGGGACGGTTTAGGGTCCAGGTGAGGGTACGACAACGCTTTAGGGGGAGCGTACGTGTGAAGGCGCGGGTTAGTGTCACCGTACGGGTTAGGATTAGGGGACGGGTGAGGGTCAGGCTTCGGGGAAGGGTTAGGGTTAGGGTTCGGGCTAGGGTTAGGGTTAGGGGACGGGGACGGTTTAGGGTCCAGGTGAGGGTAAGACAACGCTTTAGGGGGAGCGTACGTGTGAGGGTGCGGGTTACTGTCAGCGTACGGGTTAGGATTAGGGGACGGGTGAGGGTCAGGCTTCGGGGAAGGGTTAGGGTTAGGGTTCGGGCTAGGGTTAGGGTTAGGGGACGGGGACGGTTTAGGGTCCAGGTGAGGGTACGACAACGCTTTAGGGGGAGCGTACGTGTGAGGGCGCGGGTTAGTGTCAGCGTAAGGGTTAGGATTAGGGGACGGGTGAGGGTCAGGCTTCGGGGAAGGGTTAGGGTTAGGGTTCGGGCTAGGGTTAGGGATAGGGGACGGGGACGGTTTAGGGTCCAGGTGAGGGTACGACAACGCTTTATGGGGAGCGTACGTGTGAGGGCGCGGGTTAGTGTCAACGTACGGGTTAGGACTAGGGGACGGGTGAGGGTCAGGCTTCGGGGAAGGGTTAGGGTTAGGGTTCGGGCTAGGGTTAGGGTTAGGGGACGGGGACGGTTTAGGGTCCAGGTGAGGGTACGACAACGCTTTAGGGGGAGCGTACGTGTGAGGGCGCGGGTTAGTGTCAGCGTACGGGTTAGGATTAGGGGACGGGTGAGGGTCAGGCTTCGGGGAAGGGTTAGGGTTAGGGTTCGGGCTAGGGTTAGGGTTAGGGGACGGGGACGGTTTAGGGTCCAGGTGAGGGTACGACAACGCTTTAGGGGGAGCGTACGTGTGAGGGCGCGGGTTAGTGTCAGCGTACGGGTTAGGATTAGGGGACGGGTGAGGGTCAGGCTTCGGGGAAGGGTTAGGGTTAGGGTTCGGGCTAGGGTTAGGGTTAGGGGACGGGGACGGTTTAGGGTCCAGGTGAGGGTACGACAACGCTTTAGGGGGAGCGTACATGTGAGGGCGCGGGTTAGTGTCAGCGTACGGGTTAGGATTAGGGGACGGTGAGGGTCAGGCTTCGGGGAAGGGTTAGGGTTAGGGTTCGGGCTAGGGTTAGGGTTAGGGGACGGGGACGGTTTAGGGTCCAGGTGAGGGTACGACAACGCTTTAGGGGGAGCGTACGTGTGAGGGCGCGGGTTAGTGTCAGCGTACGGGTTAGGATTAGGGGACGGGTGAGCGTCAGGCTTCGGGGAAGGGTTAGGGTTAGGGTTCGGGCTAGGGTTAGGGTTAGGGGACGGGGACGGTTTAGGGTCCAGGTGAGGGTACGACAATGCTTTAGGGGGAGCGTACGTGTGAGGGCGCGGGTTATTGTCCGCGTACTCCTTAGGATTAGGGGACGGGGGAGGGTCAGGCTTCGGGGTAGGGTTAGGGTTAGGGTTCGGGCTAGGGTTAGGGTTAGGGGACGGGGACGGTTTAGGGTCCAGGTGAGGGTACGACAACGCTTTAGGGGGAGCGTACGTGTGAGGGCGCGGGTTAGTGTCAGCGTACAGGTTAGGATTAGGGGACGGGTGAGGGTCAGGCTTCGGGGAAGGGTTAGGGTTAGGGTTCGGGCTAGGGTTAGGGTTAGGGGACGGGGACGGTTTAGGGTCCAGGTGAGGGTACGACAACGCTTTAGGGGGAGCGTACGTGTGAGGGCGCGGGTTAGTGTCAGCGTACGGGTTAGGATTAGGGGACGGGTGAGCGTCAGGCTTCGGGGAAGGGTTAGGGTTAGGGTTCGGGCTAGGGTTAGGGTTAGGGGACGGGGACGGTTTAGGGTCCAGGTGAGGGTACGACAATGCTTTAGGGGGAGCGTACGTGTGAGGGCGCGGGTTATTGTCCGCGTACTCCTTAGGATTAGGGGACGGGGGAGGGTCAGGCTTCGGGGTAGGGTTAGGGTTAGGGTTCGGGCTAGGGTTAGGGTTAGGGGACGGGGACGGTTTAGGGTCCAGGTGAGGGTACGACAACGCTTTAGGGGGAGCATACGTGTGAGGGCGCGGCTTAGTGTCAGCGTACAGGTTAGGATTAGGGGACGGGTGAGGGTCAGGCTTCGGGGAAGGGTTAGGGTTTGGGTTCGGGCTAGGGTTAGGGTTAGGGGACGGGGACGGTTTAGGGTCCAGGTGAGGGTACGACAACGCTTTAGGGGGAGCGTACGTGTGAGGGCGCGGGTTAGTGTCAGCGTACGGGTTAGGATTAGGGGACGGGTGAGGGTCAGGCTTCGGGGAAGGGTTAGGGTTAGGGTTCGGGCTAGGGTTAGGGTTAGGGGACGGGGACGGTTTAGGGTCCAGGTGAGGGTACGACAACGCTTTAGGGGGAGCGTACGTGTGAGGGCGCGGGTTAGTGTCCGCGTACGGGTTAGGATTAGGGGACGGGTGAGGGTCAGGCTTCGGGGAAGGGTTAGGGTTAGGGTTCGGGCTAGGGTTAGGGTTAGGGGACGGGGACGGTTTAGGGTCCAGGTGAGGGTACGACAACGCTTTAGGGGGAGCGTACGTGTGAGGGCGCGGGTTAGTGTCAGCGTACGTGTTAGGATTAGGGGACGGGTGAGGGTCAGGCTTCGGGGAAGGGTTAGGGTTAGGGTTCGGGCTAGGGTTAGGGTTAGGGGACGGGGACGGTTTAGGGTCCAGGTGAGGGTACGACAACGCTTTAGGGGGAGCGTACGTGTGAGGGCGTGGGTTAGTGTCCGCGTACGGGTTAGGATTAGGGGACGGGTGAGGGTCAGGCTTCGGGGAAGGGTTAGGGTTAGGGTTCGGGCTAGGGTTAGGGTTAGGGGACGGGGACGGTTTAGGGTCCAGGTGAGGGTACGACAACGCTTTAGGGGGAGCGTACGTGTGAGGGCGCGGGTTAGTGTCAGCGTACAGGTTAGGATTAGGGGACGGGTGAGGGTCAGGCTTCGGGGAAGGGTTAGGGTTAGGGTTCGGGCTAGGGTTAGGGTTAGGGGACGGGGACGGTTTAGGGTCCAGGTGAGGGTACGACAACGCTTTAGGGGGAGCGTACGTGTGAGGGCGCGGGTTAGTGTCAGCGTACGGGTTAGGATTAGGGGACGGGTGAGGGTCAGGCTTCGGGGAAGGGTTAGGGTTAGGGTTCGGGCTAGGGTTAGGGTTAGGGGACGGGGACGGTTTAGGGTCCAGGTGAGGGTACGACAACGCTTTAGGGGGAGCGTACGTGTGAGGGCGCGGATTAGTGTTAGCGTACGGGTTAGGATTAGGGGACGGGTGAGGCTCAGGCTTCGGGGAAGGGTGAGGGTTAGGGTTCGGGCTAGGGTTAGGGTTAGGGGACGGGGACGGTTTAGGGTCCAGGTGAGGGTACGACAACGCTTTAGGGGGAGCGTATGTGTGAGGGCGCGGGTTAGTGTCAGCGTACGGGTTAGGATTAGGGGACGGGTGAGGGTCAGGCTTCGGGGAAGGGTTAGGGTTAGGGTTCGGGCTAGGGTTAGGGTTAGGGGACGGGGACGGTTTAGGGTCCAGGGGAGGGTACGACAACGCTTTAGGGGGAGCGTACGTGTGAGGGCGCGGCTTAGTGTCAGCGTATAGGTTAGGATTAGGGGACGGGTGAGGGTCAGGCTTCGGGGAAGGGTTAGGGTTAGGGTTCGGGCTAGGGTTAGGGTTAGGGGACGGGGACGGTTTAGGGTCCAGGTGAGGGTACGACAACGCTTTAGGGGGAGCGTACGTGTGAGGGCGCGGGTTAGTGTCAGCGTACGGGTTAGGATTAGGGGACGGGTGAGGGTCAGGCTTCGGGGAAGGGTTAGGGTTAGGGTTCGGGCTAGGGTTAGGGTTAGGGGACGGGGACGGTTTAGGGTCCAGGTGAGGGTACGACAACGCTTTAGGGGGAGCGTACGTGTGAGGGCGCGGGTTAGTGTCAGCGTACGGGTTAGGATTAGGGGACGGGTGAGGGTCAGGCTTCGGGGAAGGGTTAGGGTTAGGGTTCGGGCTAGGGTTAGGGTTAGGGGACGGGGACGGTTTAGGGTCCAGGTGAGGGTACGACAACGCTTTAGGGGGAGCGTACGTGTGAGGGCGCGGGTTAGTGTCAGCGTACGTGTTAGGATTAGGGGACGGGTGAGGGTCAGGCTTCGGGGAAGGGTTAGGGTTAGGGTTCGGGCTAGGGTTAGGGTTAGGGGACGGGGACGGTTTAGGGTCCAGGTGAGGGTACGACAACGCTTTAGGGGGAGCGTACGTGTGAGGGCGCGGGTTAGTGTCAGCGTACGGGTTAGGATTAGGGGACGGGTGAGGGTCAGGCTTCGGGGAAGGGTTAGGTTTAGGGTTCGGGCTAGGGTTAGGGTTAGGGGACGGGGACGGTTTAGGGTCCAGGTGAGGGTACGACAACGCTTTAGGGGGAGCGTACGTGTGAGGGCGCGGGTTAGTGTCAGCGTACGTGTTATGATTAGGGGACGGGTGAGGGTCAGGCTTCGGGGAAGGGTTAGGGTTAGGGTTCGGGCTAGGGTTAGGGTTAGGGGACGGGGACGGTTTAGGGTCCAGGTGAGGGTACGACAACGCTTTAGGGGGAGCGTACGTGTGAGGGCGTGGGTTAGTGTCAGCGTACGGGTTAGGATTAGGGGACGGGTGAGGGTCAGGCTTCGGGGAAGGGTTAGGGTTAGGGTTCGGGCTAGGGTTAGGGTTAGGGGACGGGGACGGTTTAGGGTCCAGGTGAGGGTACGACAACGCTTTAGGGGGAGCGTAAGTGTGAGGGCGCGGGTTAGTGTCAGCGTACGGGTTAGGATTAGGGGACGGGTGAGGGTCAGGCTTCGGGGAAGGGTTAGGGTTAGGGTTCGGGCTAGGGTTAGGGTTAGGGGACGGGGACGGTTTAGGGTCCAGGTGAGGGTACGACAACGCTTTAGGGGGAGCGTACGTGTGAGGGCGCGGGTTAGTGTCAGCGTACGGGTTAGGATTAGGGGACGGGTGAGGGTCAGGCTTCGGGGAAGGGTTAGGGTTAGGGTTCGGGCTAGGGTTAGGGTTAGGGGACGGGGACGGTTTAGGGTCCAGGTGAGGGTACGACAACGCTTTAGGGGGAGCGTACGTGTGAGGGCGCGGGTTAGTGTCAGCGTACGGGTTAGGATTAGGGGACGGGTGAGGGTCAGGCTTCGGGGAAGGGTTAGGGTTAGGGTTCGGGCTAGGGTTAGGGTTAGGGGACGGGGACGGTTTAGGGTCCAGGTGAGGGTACGACAACGCTTTAGGGGGAGCGTACGTGTGAGGGCGCGGGTTAGTGTCAGCGTACGGGTTAGGATTAGGGGACGGGTGAGGGTCAGGCTTCGGGGAAGGGTTAGGGTTAGGGTTCGGGCTAGGGTTAGGGTTAGGGGACGGGGACGGTTTAGGGTCCAGGTGAGGGTACGACAACGCTTTAGGGGGAGCGTACGTGTGAGGGCGTGGGTTAGTGTCAGCGTACGGGTTAGGATTAGGGGACGGGTGAGGGTCAGGCTTCGGGGAAGGGTTAGGGTTAGGGTTCGGGCTAGGGTTAGGGTTAGGGGACGGGGACGGTTTAGGGTCCAGGTGAGGGTACGACAACGCTTTAGGGGGAGCGTACGTGTGAGGGCGCGGGTTAGTGTCAGCGTACGGGTTAGGATTAGGGGACGGGTGAGGCTCAGGCTTCGGGGAAGGGTTAGGGTTAGGTTTCGGGCTAGGGTTAGGGTTAGGGGACGGGGACGGTTTAGGGTCCAGGTGAGGGTACGACAACGCTTTAGGGGGAGCGTACGTGTGAGGGCGCGGGTTAGTGTCAGCGTACGGGTTAGGATTAGGGGACGGGTGAGGGTCAGGCTTCGGGGAAGGGTTAGGGTTAGGGTTCGGGCTAGGGTTAGGGTTAGGGGACGGGGACGGTTTAGGGTCCAGGTGAGGGTACGACAACGCTTTAGGGGGAGCGTACGTGTGAGGGCGCGGGTTAGTGTCAGCGTACGGGTTAGGATTAGGGGACGGGTGAGGGTCAGGCTTCGGGGAAGGGTTAGGGTTAGGTTTCGGGCTAGGGTTAGGGTTAGGGGACGGGGACGGTTTAGGGTCCAGGTGAGGGTACGACAACGCTTTAGGGGGAGCGTACGTGTGAGGGCGTGGCTTAGTGTCAGCGTACGGGTTAGGATTAGGGGACGGGTGAGGGTCAGGCATCGGGGAAGGGTTAGGGTTAGGGTTCGGGCTAGGGTTAGGGTTAGGGGATGGGGACGGTTTAGGGTCCAGGTGAGGGTACGACAACGCTTTAGGGGGAGCGTACGTGTGACGGCGCGGGTTAGTGTCAGCGTACGGGTTACGATTAGGGGACGGGTGAGGGTCAGGCTTCGGGGAAGGGTTAGGGTTAGGGTTCGGGCTAGGGTTAGGGTTAGGGGACGGGGACGGTTTAGGGTCCAGGTGAGGGTACGACAACGCTTTAGGGGGAGCGTACGTGTGAGGGCGCGGGTTAGCGTCAGCGTACGGGTTAGGATTAGGGGACGGGTGAGGGTCAGGGTTCGGGGAAGGGTTAGGGTTAGGGTTCGGGCTAGGGTTAGGGTTAGGGGACGGGGACGGTTTAGGGTCCAGGTGAGGGTACGACAACGCTTTAGGGGGAGCGTACGTGTGAGGTCGCGGGTTAGTGTCAGCGTACGGGTTAGGATTAGGTGACGGGTGAGGGTCAGGCTTCGGGGAAGGGTTAGGGTTAGGGTTCGGGCTAGGGTTAGGGTTAGGGGACGGGGACGGTTTAGGGTCCAGGTGAGGGTACGACAACGCTTTAGGGGGAGCGTACGTGTGAGGGCGCGGGTTAGTGTCATCGTACGGGTTAGGATTAGGGGACGGGTGAGCGTCAGGCTTCAGGGAAGGGTTAGGGTTAGGGTTCGGGCTAGGGTTAGGGTTAGGGGACGGGGACGGTTTAGGGTCCAGGTGAGGGTACGACAATGCTTTAGGGGGAGCGTACGTGTGAGGGCGTGGGTTATTGTCCGCGTACGCCTTAGGATTAGGGGACGGGGGAGGGTCAGGCTTCGGGGTAGGGTTAGGGTTAGGGTTCGGGCTAGGGTTAGGGTTAGGGGACGGGGACGGTTTAGGGTCCAGGTGAGGGTACGACAACGCTTTAGGGGGAGCGTACGTGTGAGGGCGCGGGTTAGTGTCAGCGTACAGGTTAGGATTAGGGGACGGGTGAGGGTCAGGCTTCGGGGAAGGGTTAGGGTTAGGGTTCGGGCTAGGGTTAGGGTTAGGGGATGGGTACGGTTTAGGGTCCAGGTGAGGGTACGACAACGCTTTAGGGGGAGCGTACGTGTGAGGGCGCGGCTTAGTGTCAGCGTACAGGTTAGAATTAGGGGACGGGTGAGGGTCAGGCTTCGGGGAAGGGTTAGGGTTTGGGTTCGGGCTAGGGTTAGGGTTAGGGGACGGGGACGGTTTAGGGTCCAGGTGAGGGTACGACAACGCTTTAGGGGGAGCGTACGTGTGAGGGCGCGGGTTAGTGTCAGCGTACGGGTTAGGATTAGGGGACGGGTGAGGCTCAGGCTTCGGGGAAGGGTTAGGGTTAGGGTTCGGGCTAGGGTTAGGGTTAGGGGACGGGGACGGTTTAGGGTCCAGGTGAGGGTACGACAACGCTTTAGGGGGAGCGTACATGTGAGGGCGCGGGTTAGTGTCAGCGTACGGGTTAGGATTAGGGGACGGGTGAGGGTCAGGCTTCGGGGAAGGGTTAGGGTTAGGGTTCGGGCTAGAGTTAGGGTTAGGGGACGGGGACGGTTTAGGGTCCAGGTGAGGGTACGACAACGCTTTAGGGGGAGCGTACGTGTGAGGGCGCGGGTTAGTGTCAGCGTACGTTTTAGGATTAGGGGACGGGTGAGGGTCAGGCTTCGGGGAAGGGTTAGGGTTAGGGTTCGGGCTAGGGTTAGGGTTAGGGGACGGGGACGGTTTAGGGTCCAGGTGAGGGTACGACAACGCTTTAGGGGGAGCGTACGTGTGAGGGCGCGGGTTAGTGTCAGCGTACGGGTTAGGATTAGGGGACGGGTGAGGGTCAGGCTTCGGGGAAGGGTTAGGGTTAGGGTTCGGGCTAGGGTTAGGGTTAGGGGACGGGGACGGTTTAGGGTCCAGGTGAGGGTACGACAACGCTTTAGGGGGAGCGTACGTGTGAGGGCGCGGGTTAGTGTCAGTGTACGGGTTAGGATTAGGGGACGGGTGAGGGTCAGGCTTCGGGGAAGGGTTAGGGTTCGGGTTCGGGCTAGGGTTAGTGTTAGGGGACGGGGACGGTTTAGGGTCCAGGTGAGGGTACGACAACGCTTTAGGGGGAGCGTACGTGTGAGGGCGCGGCTTAGTGTCAGCGTACGGGTTAGGATTAGGGGACGGGTGAGGGTCAGGCTTCGAGGAAGGGTTAGGGTTCGGGTTCGGGCTAGGGTTAGGGTTAGGGGACGGGGACGGTTTAGGGTCCAGGTGAGGGTACGACAACGCTTTAGGGGGAGCGTACGTGTGAGGGCGCGGGTTAGTGTCAGCGTACGGTTTAGGATTAGGGGACGGGTGAGGGTCAGGCTTCGGGGAAGGGTTAGGGTTAGGGTTCGGGCTAGGGTTAGGGTTAGGGGACGGGGACGGTTTAGGGTCCAGGTGAGGGTACGACAACACTTTAGGGGGAGCGTACGTGTGAGGGCGCGGGTTAGTGTCAGCGTATGGGTTAGGATTAGGGGACGGGTGAGGGTCAGGCTTCGGGGAAGGGTTAGGGTTAGGGTTCGGGCTAGGGTTAGGGTTAGGGGACGGGGACGGTTTAGGGTCCAGGTGAGGGTACGACAACGCTTTAGGGGGAGCGTACGTGTGAAGGCGCGGGTTAGTGTCACCGTACGGGTTAGGATTAGGGGACGGGTGAGGGTCAGGCTTCGGGGAAGGGTTAGGGTTAGGGTTCGGGCTAGGGTTAGGGTTAGGGGACGGGGACGGTTTAGGGTCCAGGTGAGGGTAAGACAACGCTTTAGGGGGAGCGTACGTGTGAGGGTGCGGGTTACTGTCAGCGTACGGGTTAGGATTAGGGGACGGGTGAGGGTCAGGCTTCGGGGAAGGGTTAGGGTTAGGGTTCGGGCTAGGGTTAGGGTTAGGGGACGGGGACGGTTTAGGGTCCAGGTGAGGGTACGACAACGCTTTAGGGGGAGCGTACGTGTGAGGGCGCGGGTTAGTGTCAGCGTAAGGGTTAGGATTAGGGGACGGGTGAGGGTCAGGCTTCGGGGAAGGGTTAGGGTTAGGGTTCGGGCTAGGGTTAGGGATAGGGGACGGGGACGGTTTAGGGTCCAGGTGAGGGTACGACAACGCTTTATGGGGAGCGTACGTGTGAGGGCGCGGGTTAGTGTCAACGTACGGGTTAGGACTAGGGGACGGGTGAGGGTCAGGCTTCGGGGAAGGGTTAGGGTTAGGGTTCGGGCTAGGGTTAGGGTTAGGGGACGGGGACGGTTTAGGGTCCAGGTGAGGGTACGACAACGCTTTAGGGGGAGCGTACGTGTGAGGGCGCGGGTTAGTGTCAGCGTACGGGTTAGGATTAGGGGACGGGTGAGGGTCAGGCTTCGGGGAAGGGTTAGGGTTAGGGTTCGGGCTAGGGTTAGGGTTAGGGGACGGGGACGGTTTAGGGTCCAGGTGAGGGTACGACAACGCTTTAGGGGGAGCGTACGTGTGAGGGCGCGGGTTAGTGTCAGCGTACGGGTTAGGATTAGGGGACGGGTGAGGGTCAGGCTTCGGGGAAGGGTTAGGGTTAGGGTTCGGGCTAGGGTTAGGGTTAGGGGACGGGGACGGTTTAGGGTCCAGGTGAGGGTACGACAACGCTTTAGGGGGAGCGTACATGTGAGGGCGCGGGTTAGTGTCAGCGTACGGGTTAGGATTAGGGGACGGTGAGGGTCAGGCTTCGGGGAAGGGTTAGGGTTAGGGTTCGGGCTAGGGTTAGGGTTAGGGGACGGGGACGGTTTAGGGTCCAGGTGAGGGTACGACAACGCTTTAGGGGGAGCGTACGTGTGAGGGCGCGGGTTAGTGTCAGCGTACGGGTTAGGATTAGGGGACGGGTGAGCGTCAGGCTTCGGGGAAGGGTTAGGGTTAGGGTTCGGGCTAGGGTTAGGGTTAGGGGACGGGGACGGTTTAGGGTCCAGGTGAGGGTACGACAATGCTTTAGGGGGAGCGTACGTGTGAGGGCGTGGGTTATTGTCCGCGTACTCCTTAGGATTAGGGGACGGGGGAGGGTCAGGCTTCGGGGTAGGGTTAGGGTTAGGGTTCGGGCTAGGGTTAGGGTTAGGGGACGGGGACGGTTTAGGGTCCAGGTGAGGGTACGACAACGCTTTAGGGGGAGCGTACGTGTGAGGGCGCGGGTTAGTGTCAGCGTACAGGTTAGGATTAGGGGACGGGTGAGGGTCAGGCTTCGGGGAAGGGTTAGGGTTAGGGTTCGGGCTAGGGTTAGGGTTAGGGGACGGGGACGGTTTAGGGTCCAGGTGAGGGTACGACAACGCTTTAGGGGGAGCGTACGTGTGAGGGCGCGGGTTAGTGTCAGCGTACGGGTTAGGATTAGGGGACGGGTGAGCGTCAGGCTTCGGGGAAGGGTTAGGGTTAGGGTTCGGGCTAGGGTTAGGGTTAGGGGACGGGGACGGTTTAGGGTCCAGGTGAGGGTACGACAATGCTTTAGGGGGAGCGTACGTGTGAGGGCGCGGGTTATTGTCCGCGTACTCCTTAGGATTAGGGGACGGGGGAGGGTCAGGCTTCGGGGTAGGGTTAGGGTTAGGGTTCGGGCTAGGGTTAGGGTTAGGGGACGGGGACGGTTTAGGGTCCAGGTGAGGGTACGACAACGCTTTAGGGGGAGCATACGTGTGAGGGCGCGGCTTAGTGTCAGCGTACAGGTTAGGATTAGGGGACGGGTGAGGGTCAGGCTTCGGGGAAGGGTTAGGGTTTGGGTTCGGGCTAGGGTTAGGGTTAGGGGACGGGGACGGTTTAGGGTCCAGGTGAGGGTACGACAACGCTTTAGGGGGAGCGTACGTGTGAGGGCGCGGGTTAGTGTCAGCGTACGGGTTAGGATTAGGGGACGGGTGAGGGTCAGGCTTCGGGGAAGGATTAGGGTTAGGGTTCGGGCTAGGGTTAGGGTTAGGGGACGGGGACGGTTTAGGGTCCAGGTGAGGGTACGACAACGCTTTAGGGGGAGCGTACGTGTGAGGGCGCGGGTTAGTGTCCGCGTACGGGTTAGGATTAGGGGACGGGTGAGGGTCAGGCTTCGGGGAAGGGTTAGGGTTAGGGTTCGGGCTAGGGTTAGGGTTAGGGGACGGGGACGGTTTAGGGTCCAGGTGAGGGTACGACAACGCTTTAGGGGGAGCGTACGTGTGAGGGCGCGGGTTAGTGTCAGCGTACGTGTTAGGATTAGGGGACGGGTGAGGGTCAGGCTTCGGGGAAGGGTTAGGGTTAGGGTTCGGGCTAGGGTTAGGGTTAGGGGACGGGGACGGTTTAGGGTCCAGGTGAGGGTACGACAACGCTTTAGGGGGAGCGTACGTGTGAGGGCGTGGGTTAGTGTCCGCGTACGGGTTAGGATTAGGGGACGGGTGAGGGTCAGGCTTCGGGGAAGGGTTAGGGTTAGGGTTCGGGCTAGGGTTAGGGTTAGGGGACGGGGACGGTTTAGGGTCCAGGTGAGGGTACGACAACGCTTTAGGGGGAGCGTACGTGTGAGGGCGCGGGTTAGTGTCAGCGTACAGGTTAGGATTAGGGGACGGGTGAGGGTCAGGCTTCGGGGAAGGGTTAGGGTTAGGGTTCGGGCTAGGGTTAGGGTTAGGGGACGGGGACGGTTTAGGGTCCAGGTGAGGGTACGACAACGCTTTAGGGGGAGCGTACGTGTGAGGGCGCGGGTTAGTGTCAGCGTACGGGTTAGGATTAGGGGACGGGTGAGGGTCAGGCTTCGGGGAAGGGTTAGGGTTAGGGTTCGGGCTAGGGTTAGGGTTAGGGGACGGGGACGGTTTAGGGTCCAGGTGAGGGTACGACAACGCTTTAGGGGGAGCGTACGTGTGAGGGCGCGGATTAGTGTTAGCGTACGGGTTAGGATTAGGGGACGGGTGAGGCTCAGGCTTCGGGGAAGGGTGAGGGTTAGGGTTCGGGCTAGGGTTAGGGTTAGGGGACGGGGACGGTTTAGGGTCCAGGTGAGGGTACGACAACGCTTTAGGGGGAGCGTATGTGTGAGGGCGCGGGTTAGTGTCAGCGTACGGGTTAGGATTAGGGGACGGGTGAGGGTCAGGCTTCGGGGAAGGGTTAGGGTTAGGGTTCGGGCTAGGGTTAGGGTTAGGGGACGGGGACGGTTTAGGGTCCAGGGGAGGGTACGACAACGCTTTAGGGGGAGCGTACGTGTGAGGGCGCGGCTTAGTGTCAGCGTATAGGTTAGGATTAGGGGACGGGTGAGGGTCAGGCTTCGGGGAAGGGTTAGGGTTAGGGTTCGGGCTAGGGTTAGGGTTAGGGGACGGGGACGGTTTAGGGTCCAGGTGAGGGTACGACAACGCTTTAGGGGGAGCGTACGTGTGAGGGCGCGGGTTAGTGTCAGCGTACGGGTTAGGATTAGGGGACGGGTGAGGGTCAGGCTTCGGGGAAGGGTTAGGGTTAGGGTTCGGGCTAGGGTTAGGGTTAGGGGACGGGGACGGTTTAGGGTCCAGGTGAGGGTACGACAACGCTTTAGGGGGAGCGTACGTGTGAGGGCGCGGGTTAGTGTCAGCGTACGGGTTAGGATTAGGGGACGGGTGAGGGTCAGGCTTCGGGGAAGGGTTAGGGTTAGGGTTCGGGCTAGGGTTAGGGTTAGGGGACGGGGACGGTTTAGGGTCCAGGTGAGGGTACGACAACGCTTTAGGGGGAGCGTACGTGTGAGGGCGCGGGTTAGTGTCAGCGTACGGGTTAGGATTAGGGGACGGGTGAGGGTCAGGCTTCGGGGAAGGGTTAGGGTTAGGGTTCGGGCTAGGGTTAGGGTTAGGGGACGGGGACGGTTTAGGGTCCAGGTGAGGGTACGACAACGCTTTAGGGGGAGCGTACGTGTGAGGGCGCGGGTTAGTGTCAGCGTACGGGTTAGGATTAGGGGACGGGTGAGGGTCAGGCTTCGGGGAAGGGTTAGGGTTAGGGTTCGGGCTAGGGTTAGGGTTAGGGGACGGGGACGGTTTAGGGTCCAGGTGAGGGTACGACAACGCTTTAGGGGGAGCGTACGTGTGAGGGCGCGGGTTAGTGTCAGCGTACGTGTTATGATTAGGGGACGGGTGAGGGTCAGGCTTCGGGGAAGGGTTAGGGTTAGGGTTCAGGCTAGGGTTAGGGTTAGGGGACGGGGACGGTTTAGGGTCCAGGTGAGGGTACGACAACGCTTTAGGGGGAGCGTACGTGTGAGGGCGTGGGTTAGTGTCAGCGTACGGGTTAGGATTAGGGGACGGGTGAGGGTCAGGCTTCGGGGAAGGGTTAGGGTTAGGGTTCGGGCTAGGGTTAGGGTTAGGGGACGGGGACGGTTTAGGGTCCAGGTGAGGGTACGACAACGCTTTAGGGGGAGCGTAAGTGTGAGGGCGCGGGTTAGTGTCAGCGTACGGGTTAGGATTAGGGGACGGGTGAGGGTCAGGCTTCGGGGAAGGGTTAGGGTTAGGGTTCGGGCTAGGGTTAGGGTTAGGGGACGGGGACGGTTTAGGGTCCAGGTGAGGGTACGACAACGCTTTAGGGGGAGCGTACGTGTGAGGGCGCGGGTTAGTGTCAGCGTACGGGTTAGGATTAGGGGACGGGTGAGGGTCAGGCTTCGGGGAAGGGTTAGGGTTAGGGTTCGGGCTAGGGTTAGGGTTAGGGGACGGGGACGGTTTAGGGTCCAGGTGAGGGTACGACAACGCTTTAGGGGGAGCGTACGTGTGAGGGCGCGGGTTAGTGTCAGCGTACGGGTTAGGATTAGGGGACGGGTGAGGGTCAGGCTTCGGGGAAGGGTTAGGGTTAGGGTTCGGGCTAGGGTTAGGGTTAGGGGACGGGGACGGTTTAGGGTCCAGGTGAGGGTACGACAACGCTTTAGGGGGAGCGTACGTGTGAGGGCGCGGGTTAGTGTCAGCGTACGGGTTAGGATTAGGGGACGGGTGAGGGTCAGGCTTCGGGGAAGGGTTAGGGTTAGGGTTCGGGCTAGGGTTAGGGTTAGGGGACGGGGACGGTTTAGGGTCCAGGTGAGGGTACGACAACGCTTTAGGGGGAGCGTACGTGTGAGGGCGTGGGTTAGTGTCAGCGTACGGGTTAGGATTAGGGGACGGGTGAGGGTCAGGCTTCGGGGAAGGGTTAGGGTTAGGGTTCGGGCTAGGGTTAGGGTTAGGGGACGGGGACGGTTTAGGGTCCAGGTGAGGGTACGACAACGCTTTAGGGGGAGCGTACGTGTGAGGGCGCGGGTTAGTGTCAGCGTACGGGTTAGGATTAGGGGACGGGTGAGGCTCAGGCTTCGGGGAAGGGTTAGGGTTAGGTTTCGGGCTAGGGTTAGGGTTAGGGGACGGGGACGGTTTAGGGTCCAGGTGAGGGTACGACAACGCTTTAGGGGGAGCGTACGTGTGAGGGCGCGGGTTAGTGTCAGCGTACGGGTTAGGATTAGGGGACGGGTGAGGGTCAGGCTTCGGGGAAGGGTTAGGGTTAGGGTTCGGGCTAGGGTTAGGGTTAGGGGACGGGGACGGTTTAGGGTCCAGGTGAGGGTACGACAACGCTTTAGGGGGAGCGTACGTGTGAGGGCGCGGGTTAGTGTCAGCGTACGGGTTAGGATTAGGGGACGGGTGAGGGTCAGGCTTCGGGGAAGGGTTAGGGTTAGGTTTCGGGCTAGGGTTAGGGTTAGGGGACGGGGACGGTTTAGGGTCCAGGTGAGGGTACGACAACGCTTTAGGGGGAGCGTACGTGTGAGGGCGTGGCTTAGTGTCAGCGTACGGGTTAGGATTAGGGGACGGGTGAGGGTCAGGCATCGGGGAAGGGTTAGGGTTAGGGTTCGGGCTAGGGTTAGGGTTAGGGGATGGGGACGGTTTAGGGTCCAGGTGAGGGTACGACAACGCTTTAGGGGGAGCGTACGTGTGACGGCGCGGGTTAGTGTCAGCGTACGGGTTACGATTAGGGGACGGGTGAGGGTCAGGCTTCGGGGAAGGGTTAGGGTTAGGGTTCGGGCTAGGGTTAGGGTTAGGGGACGGGGACGGTTTAGGGTCCAGGTGAGGGTACGACAACGCTTTAGGGGGAGCGTACGTGTGAGGGCGCGGGTTAGCGTCAGCGTACGGGTTAGGATTAGGGGACGGGTGAGGGTCAGGGTTCGGGGAAGGGTTAGGGTTAGGGTTCGGGCTAGGGTTAGGGTTAGGGGACGGGGACGGTTTAGGGTCCAGGTGAGGGTACGACAACGCTTTAGGGGGAGCGTACGTGTGAGGGCGCGGGTTAGTGTCAGCGTACGGGTTAGGATTAGGGGACGGGTGAGGGTCAGGCTTCGGGGAAGGGTTAGGGTTAGGTTTCGGGCTAGGGTTAGGGTTAGGGGACGGGGACGGTTTAGGGTCCTGGTGAGGGTGCGACAACGCTTTAGGGGGAGCGTACGTGTGAGGGCGCGGCTTAGCGTCAGCGTACGGGTTAGGATTAGGGGACGGGTGAGGGTCAGGCTTCGGGGAAGGGTTAGGGTTAGGGTTCGGGCTAGGGTTAGGGTTAGGGGACGGGGACGGTTTAGGGTCCATGTGAGGGTACGACAACGCTTTAGGGGGAGCGTACGTGTGACGGCGCGGGTTAGTGTCAGCGTACGGGTTAGGATTAGGGGACGGGTGAGGGTCAGGCTTCGGGGAAGGGTTAGGGTTAGGGTTCGGGCTAGGGTTAGGGTTAGGGAACAGGGACGGTTTAGGGTCCAGGTGAGGGTACGACAACGCTTTAGGGGGAGCGTACGTGTGAGGGCGCGGGTTAGTGTCAGCGTACGGGTTAGGATTAGGGGACGGGTGAGGGTCAGGCTTCGGGGAAGGGTTAGGGTTAGGGTTCGGGCTAGGGTTAGGGTTAGGGGACGGGGACGGTTTAGGGTCCAGGTGAGGGTACGACAACGCTTTAGGGGGAGCGTACGTGTGAGGGCGCGGGTTAGTGTCAGCGTACGGGTTAGGATTAGGGGACGGGTGAGGGTCAGGCTTCGGGGAAGGGTTAGGGTTAGGGTTCGGGCTAGGGTTAGGGTTAGGGGACGGGGACGGTTTAGGGTCCAGGTGAGGGTACGACAACGCTTTAGGGGGAGCGTACGTGTGAGGGCGCGGCTTAGTGTCAGCGTACGGGTTAGGATTAGGGGACGGGTGAGGGTCAGGCTTCGGGGAAGGGTTAGGGTTAGGGTTCGGGCTAGGGTTAGGGTTAGGGGACGGGGAAGATTTAGGGTCCAGGTGAGGGTACGACAACGCTTTAGGGGGAGCGTACGTGTGAGGGCGCGGGTTATTGTCCGCGTACTCCTTAGGATTAGGGGACGGGGGAGGGTCAGGCTTCGGGGAAGGGTTAGGGTTAGGGTTCGGGCTAGGGTTAGGGTTAGGGGACGGGGACGGTTTAGGGTCCAGGTGAGGGTACGACAACGCTTTAGGGGGAGCGTACGTGTGAGGGCGCGGGTTAGTGTCAGCGTACGGGTTAGGATTAGGGGACGGGTGAGGGTCAGGCTTCGGGGAAGGGTTAGGTTTAGGGTTCGGGCTAGGGTTAGGGTTAGGGGACGGGGACGGTTTAGGGTCCAGGTGAGGGTACGACAACGCTTTAGGGGGAGCGTACGTGTGAGGGCGCGGCTTAGTGTCAGCGTACGGGTTAGGATTAGGGGACGGGTGAGGGTCAGGCTTCGGGGAAGTGTTAGGGTTAGGGTTCGGGCTAGGGTTAGGGTTAGGGGACGGGGAAGGTTTAGGGTCCAGGTGAGGGTACGACAACGCTTTAGGGGGAGCGTACGTGTGAGGGCGCGGGTTATTGTCCGCATACTCCTTAGGATTAGGGGACGGGGGAGGGTCAGGCTTCGGGGAAGGGTTAGGGTTAGGGTTCGGGCTAGGGTTAGGGTTAGGGGACGGGGACGGTTTAGGGTCCAGGTGAGGGTACGACAACGCTTTAGGGGGAGCGTACGTGTGAGGGCGCGGGTTAGTGTCAGCGTACGGGTTAGGATTAGGGGACGGGTGAGGGTCAGGCTTCGGGGAAGGGTTAGGGTTAGGGTTCGGGCTAGGGTTAGGGTTAGGGGACGGGGACGGTTTAGGGTCCAGGTGAGGGTACGACAACGCTTTAGGGGGAGCGTACGTGTGAGGGCGCGGGTTAGTGTCAGCGTACGGGTTAGGATTAGGGGACGGGTGAGGGTCAGGCTTCGGGGAAGGGTTAGGGTTAGGGTTCGGGCTAGGGTTAGGGTTAGGGGACGGGGACGGTTTAGGGTCCAGGTGAGGGTACGACAACGCTTTAGGGGGAGCGTACGTGTGAGGGCGCGGCTTAGTGTCAGCGTACGGGTTAGGATTAGGGGACGGGTGAGGGTCAGGCTTCGGGGAAGGGTTAGGGTTAGGGTTCGGGCTAGGGTTAGGGTTAGGGGACGGGGACGGTTTAGGGTCCAGGTGAGGGTACGACAACGCGTTAGGGGGAGCGTACGTGTGACGGCGCGGGTTAGTGTCAGCGTACGGGTTAGGATTAGTGGACGGGTGAGGGTCAGGCTTCGGGGAAGGGTTAGGGTTAGGGTTCGGGCTAGGGTTAGGGTTAGGGGACGGGGACGGTTTAGGGTCCAGGTGAGGGTACGACAACGCTTTAGGGGGAGCGTACGTGTGAGGGCGCGGGTTAGTGTCAGCGTACGGGTTAGGATTAGGGGACGGGTGAGGGTCAGGCTTCGGGGAAGGGTTAGGGTTAGGGTTCGGGCTAGGGTTAGGGTTAGGGGACGGGGACGGTTTAGGGTCCAGCTGAGGGTACGACAACGCTTAAGGGGGAGCGTACGTGTGAGGGCGCGGCTTAGTGTCAGCGTACGCGTTAGGTTAGGGGACGGGTGAGGGTCAGGCTTCGGGGAAGTGTTAGGGTTAGGGTTCGGGCTAGGGTTAGGGTTAGGGGACGGGGACGGTTTAGGGTCCAGGTGAGGGTACGACAACGCTTTAGGGGGAGCGTACGTGTGAGGGCGCGGGTTAGTGTCAGCGTACGGGTTAGGATTAGGGGACGGGTGAGGGTCAGGCTTCGGGGAAGGGTTAGGGTTAGGGTTCGGGCTAGGGTTAGGGTTAGGGGACGGGGACTGTTTAGGGTCCAGGTGAGGGTACGACAATGCTTTAGGGGGAGCGTACGTGTGAGGGCGCGGGTTAGTGTCAGCGTACGGGTTAGGATTAGGGGACGGGTGAGGGTCAGGCTTCGAGGAAGGGTTAGGGTTCGGGTTCGGGCTAGGGTTAGGGTTAGGGGACGGGGACGGTTTAGGGTCCAGGTGAGGGTACGACAACGCTTTAGGGGGAGCGTACGTGTGAGGGCGCGGGTTAGTGTCAGCGTACGGGTTAGGATTAGGGGACGGGTGAGGGTCAGGCTTCGGGGAAGGGTTAGGGTTAGGGTTCGGGCTAGGGTTAGGGTTAGGGGACGGGGACGGTTTAGGGTCCAGGTGAGGGTACGACAACGCTTTAGGGGGAGCGTACGTGTGAGGGCGCGGGTTAGTGTCAGCGTACGGGTTAGGATTAGGGGACGGGTGAGGGTCAGGCTTCGGGGAAGGGTTAGGGTTAGGTTTCGGGCTAGGGTTAGGGTTAGGGGACGGGGACGGTTTAGGGTCCAGGTGAGGGTACGACAACGCTTTAGGGGGAGCGTACGTGTGAGGGCGCGGGTTAGTGTCCGCGTACGGGTTAGGATTAGGGGACGGGTGAGGGTCAGGCTTCGGGGAAGGGTTAGGGTTAGGGTTCGGGCTAGGGTTAGGGTTAGGGGACGGGGACGGTTTAGGGTCCAGGTGAGGGTACGACAACGCTTTAGGGGGAGCGTACGTGTGAGGGCGTGGCTTAGTGTCAGCGTACGGGTTAGGATTAGGGGACGGGTGAGGGTCAGGCATCGGGGAAGGGTTAGGGTTAGGGTTCGGGCTAGGGTTAGGGTTAGGGGATGGGGACGGTTTAGGGTCCAGGTGAGGGTACGACAACGCTTTAGGGGGAGCGTACGTGTGACGGCGCGGGTTAGTGTCAGCGTACGGGTTACGATTAGGGGACGGGTGAGGGTCAGGCTTCGGGGAAGGGTTAGGGTTAGGGTTCGGGCTAGGGTTAGGGTTAGGGGACGGGGACGGTTTAGGGTCCAGGTGAGGGTACGACAACGCTTTAGGGGGAGCGTACGTGTGAGGGCGCGGGTTAGCGTCAGCGTACGGGTTAGGATTAGGGGACGGGTGAGGGTCAGGCTTCGGGGAAGGGTTAGGGTTAGGGTTCGGGCTAGGGTTAGGGTTAGGGGACGGGGACGGTTTAGGGTCCATGTGAGGGTACGACAACGCTTTAGGGGGAGCGTACGTGTGACGGCGCGGGTTAGTGTCAGCGTACGGGTTAGGATTAGGGGACGGGTGAGGGTCAGGCTTCGGGGAAGGGTTAGGGTTAGGGTTCGGGCTAGGGTTAGGGTTAGGGAACAGGGACGGTTTAGGGTCCAGGTGAGGGTACGACAACGCTTTAGGGGGAGCGTACGTGTGAGGGCGCGGGTTAGTGTCAGCGTACGGGTTAGGATTAGGGGACGGGTGAGGGTCAGGCTTCGGGGAAGGGTTAGGGTTAGGGTTCGGGCTAGGGTTAGGGTTAGGGGACGGGGACGGTTTAGGGTCCAGGTGAGGGTACGACAACGCTTTAGGGGGAGCGTACGTGTGAGGGCGCGGGTTAGTGTCAGCGTACGGGTTAGGATTAGGGGACGGGTGAGGGTCAGGCTTCGGGGAAGGGTTAGGGTTAGGGTTCGGGCTAGGGTTAGGGTTAGGGGACGGGGACGGTTTAGGGTCCAGGTGAGGGTACGACAATGCTTTAGGGGGAGCGTACGTGTGAGGGCGCGGCTTAGTGTCAGCGTACGGGTTAGGATTAGGGGACGGGTGAGGGTCAGGCTTCGGGGAAGGGTTAGGGTTAGGGTTCGGGCTAGGGTTAGGGTTAGGGGACGGGGACGGTTTAGGGTCCAGGTGAGGGTACGACAACGCGTTAGGGGGAGCGTACGTGTGACGGCGCGGGTTAGTGTCAGCGTACGGGTTAGGATTAGTGGACGGGTGAGGGTCAGGCTTCGGGGAAGGGTTAGGGTTAGGGTTCGGGCTAGGGTTAGGGTTAGGGGACGGGGACGGTTTAGGGTCCAGGTGAGGGTACGACAACGCTTTAGGGGGAGCGTACGTGTGAGGGCGCGGGTTAGTGTCAGCGTACGGGTTAGGATTAGGGGACGGGTGAGGGTCAGGCTTCGGGGAAGGGTTAGGGTTAGGGTTCGGGCTAGGGTTAGGGTTAGGGGACGGGGACGGTTTAGGGTCCAGCTGAGGGTACGACAACGCTTAAGGGGGAGCGTACGTGTGAGGGCGCGGCTTAGTGTCAGCGTACGCGTTAGGTTAGGGGACGGGTGAGGGTCAGGCTTCGGGGAAGTGTTAGGGTTAGGGTTCGGGCTAGGGTTAGGGTTAGGGGACGGGGACGGTTTAGGGTCCAGGTGAGGGTACGACAACGCTTTAGGGGGAGCGTACGTGTGAGGGCGCGGGTTAGTGTCAGCGTACGGGTTAGGATTAGGGGACGGGTGAGGGTCAGGCTTCGGGGAAGGGTTAGGGTTAGGGTTCGGGCTAGGGTTAGGGTTAGGGGACGGGGACTGTTTAGGGTCCAGGTGAGGGTACGACAATGCTTTAGGGGGAGCGTACGTGTGAGGGCGCGGGTTAGTGTCAGCGTACGGGTTAGGATTAGGGGACGGGTGAGGGTCAGGCTTCGAGGAAGGGTTAGGGTTCGGGTTCGGGCTAGGGTTAGGGTTAGGGGACGGGGACGGTTTAGGGTCCAGGTGAGGGTACGACAACGCTTTAGGGGGAGCGTACGTGTGAGGGCGCGGGTTAGTGTCAGCGTACGGGTTAGGATTAGGGGACGGGTGAGGGTCAGGCTTCGGGGAAGGGTTAGGGTTAGGGTTCGGGCTAGGGTTAGGGTTAGGGGACGGGGACGGTTTAGGGTCCAGGTGAGGGTACGACAACGCTTTAGGGGGAGCGTACGTGTGAGGGCGCGGGTTAGTGTCAGCGTACGGGTTAGGATTAGGGGACGGGTGAGGGTCAGGCTTCGGGGAAGGGTTAGGGTTAGGTTTCGGGCTAGGGTTAGGGTTAGGGGACGGGGACGGTTTAGGGTCCAGGTGAGGGTACGACAACGCTTTAGGGGGAGCGTACGTGTGAGGGCGCGGGTTAGTGTCCGCGTACGGGTTAGGATTAGGGGACGGGTGAGGGTCAGGCTTCGGGGAAGGGTTAGGGTTAGGGTTCGGGCTAGGGTTAGGGTTAGGGGACGGGGACGGTTTAGGGTCCAGGTGAGGGTACGACAACGCTTTAGGGGGAGCGTACGTGTGAGGGCGTGGCTTAGTGTCAGCGTACGGGTTAGGATTAGGGGACGGGTGAGGGTCAGGCATCGGGGAAGGGTTAGGGTTAGGGTTCGGGCTAGGGTTAGGGTTAGGGGATGGGGACGGTTTAGGGTCCAGGTGAGGGTACGACAACGCTTTAGGGGGAGCGTACGTGTGACGGCGCGGGTTAGTGTCAGCGTACGGGTTACGATTAGGGGACGGGTGAGGGTCAGGCTTCGGGGAAGGGTTAGGGTTAGGGTTCGGGCTAGGGTTAGGGTTAGGGGACGGGGACGGTTTAGGGTCCAGGTGAGGGTACGACAACGCTTTAGGGGGAGCGTACGTGTGAGGGCGCGGGTTAGCGTCAGCGTACGGGTTAGGATTAGGGGACGGGTGAGGGTCAGGCTTCGGGGAAGGGTTAGGGTTAGGGTTCGGGCTAGGGTTAGGGTTAGGGGACGGGGACGGTTTAGGGTCCATGTGAGGGTACGACAACGCTTTAGGGGGAGCGTACGTGTGACGGCGCGGGTTAGTGTCAGCGTACGGGTTAGGATTAGGGGACGGGTGAGGGTCAGGCTTCGGGGAAGGGTTAGGGTTAGGGTTCGGGCTAGGGTTAGGGTTAGGGAACAGGGACGGTTTAGGGTCCAGGTGAGGGTACGACAACGCTTTAGGGGGAGCGTACGTGTGAGGGCGCGGGTTAGTGTCAGCGTACGGGTTAGGATTAGGGGACGGGTGAGGGTCAGGCTTCGGGGAAGGGTTAGGGTTAGGGTTCGGGCTAGGGTTAGGGTTAGGGGACGGGGACGGTTTAGGGTCCAGGTGAGGGTACGACAACGCTTTAGGGGGAGCGTACGTGTGAGGGCGCGGGTTAGTGTCAGCGTACGGGTTAGGATTAGGGGACGGGTGAGGGTCAGGCTTCGGGGAAGGGTTAGGGTTAGGGTTCGGTCTAGGGTTAGGGTTAGGGGACGGGGACGGTTTAGGGTCCAGGTGAGGGTACGACAACGCTTTAGGGGGAGCGTACGTGTGAGGGCGCGGGTTAGTGTCAGCGTACGGGTTAGGATTAGGGGACGGGTGAGGGTCAGGCTTCGGGGAAGGGTTAGGGTTAGGGTTCGGGCTAGGGTTAGGGTTAGGGGACGGGGACGGTTTAGGGTCCAGGTGAGGGTACGACAACGCTTTAGGGGGAGCGTACGTGTGAGGGCGCGGCTTAGTGTCAGCGTACGGGTTAGGATTAGGGGACGGGTGAGGGTCAGGCTTCGGGGAAGGGTTAGGGTTAGGGTTCGGGCTAGGGTTAGGGTTAGGGGACGGGGAAGATTTAGGGTCCAGGTGAGGGTACGACAACGCTTTAGGGGGAGCGTACGTGTGAGGGCGCGGGTTATTGTCCGCGTACTCCTTAGGATTAGGGGACGGGGGAGGGTCAGGCTTCGGGGAAGGGTTAGGGTTAGGGTTCGGGCTAGGGTTAGGGTTAGGGGACGGGGACGGTTTAGGGTCCAGGTGAGGGTACGACAACGCTTTAGGGGGAGCGTACGTGTGAGGGCGTGGCTTAGTGTCAGCGTACGGGTTAGGATTAGGGGACGGGTGAGGGTCAGGCATCGGGGAAGGGTTAGGGTTAGGGTTCGGGCTAGGGTTAGGGTTAGGGGATGGGGACGGTTTAGGGTCCAGGTGAGGGTACGACAACGCTTTAGGGGGAGCGTACGTGTGAGGGCGTGGCTTAGTGTCAGCGTACGGGTTAGGATTAGGGGACGGGTGAGGCTCAGGCATCGGGGAAGGGTTAGGGTTAGGGTTCGGGCTAGGGTTAGGGTTAGGGGATGGGGACGGTTTAGGGTCCAGGTGAGGGTACGACAACGCTTTAGGGGGAGCGTACGTGTGAGGGCGTGGCTTAGTGTCAGCGTACGGGTTAGGATTAGGGGACGGGTGAGGGTCAGGCATCGGGGAAGGGTTAGGGTTAGGGTTCGGGCTAGGGTTAGGGTTAGGGGACGGGGACGGTTTAGGGTCCAGGTGAGGGTACGACAATGCTTTAGGGGGAGCGTACGTGTGAGGGCGCGGGTTATTGTCCGCGTACTCCTTAGGATTAGGGGACGGGGGAGGGTCAGGCTTCGGGGTAGGGTTAGGGTTAGGGTTCGGGCTAGGGTTAGGGTTAGGGGACGGGGACGGTTTAGGGTCCAGGTGAGGGTACGACAACGCTTTAGGGGGAGCATACGTGTGAGGGCGCGGCTTAGTGTCAGCGTACAGGTTAGGATTAGGGGACGGGTGAGGGTCAGGCTTCGGGGAAGGGTTAGGGTTTGGGTTCGGGCTAGGGTTAGGGTTAGGGGACGGGGACGGTTTAGGGTCCAGGTGAGGGTACGACAACGCTTTAGGGGGAGCGTACGTGTGAGGGCGCGGGTTAGTGTCAGCGTACGGGTTAGGATTAGGGGACGGGTGAGGGTCAGGCTTCGGGGAAGGGTTAGGGTTAGGGTTCGGGCTAGGGTTAGGGTTAGGGGACGGGGACGGTTTAGGGTCCAGGTGAGGGTACGACAACGCTTTAGGGGGAGCGTACGTGTGAGGGCGCGGGTTAGTGTCAGCGTACAGGTTAGGATTAGGGGACGGGTGAGGGTCAGGCTTCGGGGAAGGGTTAGGGTTAGGGTTCGGGCTAGGGTTAGGGTTAGGGGATGGGGACGGTTTAGGGTCCAGGTGAGGGTACGACAACGCTTTAGGGGGAGCGTACGTGTGAGGGCGTGGCTTAGTGTCAGCGTACGGGTTAGGATTAGGGGACGGGTGAGGGTCAGGCATCGGGGAAGGGTTAGGGTTAGGGTTCGGGCTAGGGTTAGGGTTAGGGGACGGGGACGGTTTAGGGTCCAGGTGAGGGTACGACAATGCTTTAGGGGGAGCGTACGTGTGAGGGCGCGGGTTATTGTCCGCGTACTCCTTAGGATTAGGGGACGGGGGAGGGTCAGGCTTCGGGGTAGGGTTAGGGTTAGGGTTCGGGCTAGGGTTAGGGTTAGGGGACGGGGACGGTTTAGGGTCCAGGTGAGGGTACGACAACGCTTTAGGGGGAGCATACGTGTGAGGGCGCGGCTTAGTGTCAGCGTACAGGTTAGGATTAGGGGACGGGTGAGGGTCAGGCTTCGGGGAAGGGTTAGGGTTTGGGTTCGGGCTAGGGTTAGGGTTAGGGGACGGGGACGGTTTAGGGTCCAGGTGAGGGTACGACAACGATTTAGGGGGAGCGTACGTGTGAGGGCGCGGGTTAGTGTCAGCGTACGGGTTAGGATTAGGGGACGGGTGAGGGTCAGGCTTCGGGGAAGGGTTAGGGTTAGGGTTCGGGCTAGGGTTAGGGTTAGGGGACGGGGACGGTTTAGGGTCCAGGTGAGGGTACGACAACGCTTTAGGGGGAGCGTACGTGTGAGGGCGCGGGTTAGTGTCCGCGTACGGGTTAGGATTAGGGGACGGGTGAGGGTCAGGCTTCGGGGAAGGGTTAGGGTTAGGGTTCGGGCTAGGGTTAGGGTTAGGGGACGGGGACGGTTTAGGGTCCAGGTGAGGGTACGACAACGCTTTAGGGGGAGCGTACGTGTGAGGGCGCGGGTTAGTGTCAGCGTACGTGTTAGGATTAGGGGACGGGTGAGGGTCAGGCTTCGGGGAAGGGTTAGGGTTAGGGTTCGGGCTAGGGTTAGGGTTAGGGGACGGGGACGGTTTAGGGTCCAGGTGAGGGTACGACAACGCTTTAGGGGGAGCGTACGTGTGAGGGCGTGGGTTAGTGTCCGCGTACGGGTTAGGATTAGGGGACGGGTGAGGGTCAGGCTTCGGGGAAGGGTTAGGGTTAGGGTTCGGGCTAGGGTTAGGGTTAGGGGACGGGGACGGTTTAGGGTCCAGGTGAGGGTACGACAACGCTTTAGGGGGAGCGTACGTGTGAGGGCGTGGCTTAGTGTCAGCGTACGGGTTAGGATTAGGGGACGGGTGAGGGTCAGGCTTCGGGGAAGGGTTAGGGTTAGGGTTCGGGCTAGGGTTAGGGTTAGGGGACGGGGACGGTTTAGGGTCCAGGTGAGGGTACGACAACGCTTTAGGGGGAGCGTACGTGTGAGGGCGCGGGTTAGTGTCAGCGTACGGGTTAGGATTAGGGGACGGGTGAGGGTCAGGCTTCGGGGAAGGGTTAGGGTTAGGGTTCGGGCTAGGGTTAGGGTTAGGGGACGGGGACGGTTTAGGGTCCAGGTGAGGGTACGACAACGCTTTAGGGGGAGCGTACGTGTGAGGGCGCGGATTAGTGTTAGCGTACGGGTTAGGATTAGGGGACGGGTGAGGCTCAGGCTTCGGGGAAGGGTGAGGGTTAGGGTTCGGGCTAGGGTTAGGGTTAGGGGACGGGGACGGTTTAGGGTCCAGGTGAGGGTACGACAACGCTTTAGGGGGAGCGTATGTGTGAGGGCGCGGGTTAGTGTCAGCGTACGGGTTAGGATTAGGGGACGGGTGAGGGTTAGGCTTCGGGGAAGGGTTAGGGTTAGGGTTCGGGCTAGGGTTAGGGTTAGGGGACGGGGACGGTTTAGGGTCCAGGGGAGGGTACGACAACGCTTTAGGGGGAGCGTACGTGTGAGGGCGCGGCTTAGTGTCAGCGTATAGGTTAGGATTAGGGGACGGGTGAGGGTCAGGCTTCGGGGAAGGGTTAAGGTTAGGGTTCGGGCTAGGGTTAGGGTTAGGGGACGGGGACGGTTTAGGGTCCAGGTGAGGGTACGACAACGCTTTAGGGGGAGCGTACGTGTGAGGGCGCGGGTTAGTGTCAGCGTACGGGTTAGGATTAGGGGACGGGTGAGGGTCAGGCTTCGGGGAAGGGTTAGGGTTAGGGTTCGGGCTAGGGTTAGGGTTAGGGGACGGGGACGGTTTAGGGTCCAGGTGAGGGTACGACAACGCTTTAGGGGGAGCGTACGTGTGAGGGCGCGGGTTAGTGTCAGCGTACGGGTTAGGATTAGGGGACGGGTGAGGGTCAGGCTTCGGGGAAGGGTTAGGGTTAGGGTTCGGGCTAGGGTTAGGGTTAGGGGACGGGGACGGTTTAGGGTCCAGGTGAGGGTACGACAACGCTTTAGGGGGAGCGTACGTGTGAGGGCGCGGGTTAGTGTCAGCGTACGGGTTAGGATTAGGGGACGGGTGAGGGTCAGGCTTCGGGGAAGGGTTAGGGTTAGGGTTCGGGCTAGGGTTAGGGTTAGGGGACGGGGACGGTTTAGGGTCCAGGTGAGGGTACGACAACGCTTTAGGGGGAGCGTACGTGTGAGGGCGTGGGTTAGTGTCAGCGTACGGGTTAGGATTAGGGGACGGGTGAGGGTCAGGCTTCGGGGAAGGGTTAGGGTTAGGGTTCGGGCTAGGGTTAGGGTTAGGGGACGGGGACGGTTTAGGGTCCAGGTGAGGGTACGACAACGCTTTAGGGGGAGCGTACGTGTGAGGGCGCGGGTTAGTGTCAGCGTACGGGTTAGGATTAGGGGACGGGTGAGGGTCAGGCTTCGGGGAAGGGTTAGGGTTAGGGTTCGGGCTAGGGTTAGGGTTAGGGGACGGGGACGGTTTAGGGTCCAGGTGAGGGTACGACAACGCTTTAGGGGGAGCGTACGTGTGAGGGCGCTGGTTAGTGTCAGCGTACGTGTTATGATTAGGGGACGGGTGAGGGTCAGGCTTCGGGGAAGGGTTAGGGTTAGGGTTCGGGCTAGGGTTAGGGTTAGGGGACGGGGACGGTTTAGGGTCCAGGTGAGGGTACGACAACGCTTTAGGGGGAGCGTACGTGTGAGGGCGTGGGTTAGTGTCAGCGTACGGGTTAGGATTAGGGGACGGGTGAGGGTCAGGCTTCGGGGAAGGGTTAGGGTTAGGGTTCGGGCTAGGGTTAGGGTTAGGGGACGGGGACGGTTTAGGGTCCAGGTGAGGGTACGACAACGCTTTAGGGGGAGCGTAAGTGTGAGGGCGCGGGTTAGTGTCAGCGTACGGGTTAGGATTAGGGGACGGGTGAGGGTCAGGCTTCGGGGAAGGGTTAGGGTTAGGGTTCGGGCTAGGGTTAGGGTTAGGGGACGGGGACGGTTTAGGGTCCAGGTGAGGGTACGACAACGCTTTAGGGGGAGCGTACGTGTGAGGGCGCGGGTTAGTGTCAGCGTACGGGTTAGGATTAGGGGACGGGTGAGGGTCAGGCTTCGGGGAAGGGTTAGGGTTAGGGTTCGGGCTAGGGTTAGGGTTAGGGGACGGGGACGGTTTAGGGTCCAGGTGAGGGTACGACAACGCTTTAGGGGGAGCGTACGTGTGAGGGCGCGGGTTAGTGTCAGCGTACGGGGTAGGATTAGGGGACGGGTGAGGGTCAGGCTTCGGGGAAGGGTTAGGGTTAGGGTTCGGGCTAGGGTTAGGGTTAGGGGACGGGGACGGTTTAGGGTCCAGGTGAGGGTACGACAACGCTTTAGGGAGAGCGTACGTGTGAGGGCGCGGGTTAGTGTCAGCGTACGGGTTAGGATTAGGGGACGGGTGAGGGTCAGGCTTCGGGGAAGGGTTAGGGTTAGGGTTCGGGCTAGGGTTAGGGTTAGGGGACGGGGACGGTTTAGGGTCCAGGTGAGGGTACGACAACGCTTTAGGGGGAGCGTACGTGTGAGTGCGTGGGTTAGTGTCAGCGTACGGGTTAGGATTAGGGGACGGGTGAGGGTCAGGCTTCGGGGAAGGGTTAGGGTTAGGGTTCGGGCTAGGGTTAGGGTTAGGGGACGGGGACGGTTTAGGGTCCAGGTGAGGGTACGACAACGCTTTAGGGGGAGCGTACGTGTGAGGGCGCGGGTTAGTGTCAGCGTACGGGTTAGGATTAGGGGACGGGTGAGGCTCAGGCTTCGGGGAAGGGTTAGGGTTAGGTTTCGGGCTAGGGTTAGGGTTAGGGGACGGGGACGGTTTAGGGTCCAGGTGAGGGTACGACAACGCTTTAGGGGGAGCGTACGTGTGAGGGCGCGGGTTAGTGTCAGCGTACGGGTTAGGATTAGGGGACGGGTGAGGGTCAGGCTTCGGGGAAGGGTTAGGGTTAGGGTTCGGGCTAGGGTTAGGGTTAGGGGACGGGGACGGTTTAGGGTCCAGGTGAGGGTACGACAACGCTTTAGGGGGAGCGTACGTGTGAGGGCGCGGGTTAGTGTCAGCGTACGGGTTAGGATTAGGGGACGGGTGAGGGTCAGGCTTCGGGGAAGGGTTAGGGTTAGGTTTCGGGCTAGGGTTAGGGTTAGGGGACGGGGACGGTTTAGGGTCCAGGTGAGGGTACGACAACGCTTTAGGGGGAGCGTACGTGTGAGGGCGCGGGTTAGTGTCCGCGTACGGGTTAGGATTAGGGGACGGGTGAGGGTCAGGCTTCGGGGAAGGGTTAGGGTTAGGGTTCGGGCTAGGGTTAGGGTTAGGGGACGGGGACGGTTTAGGGTCCAGGTGAGGGTACGACAACGCTTTAGGGGGAGCGTACGTGTGAGGGCGTGGCTTAGTGTCAGCGTACGGGTTAGGATTAGGGGACGGGTGAGGGTCAGGCATCGGGGAAGGGTTAGGGTTAGGGTTCGGGCTAGGGTTAGGGTTAGGGGATGGGGACGGTTTAGGGTCCAGGTGAGGGTACGACAACGCTTTAGGGGGAGCGTACGTGTGACGGCGCGGGTTAGTGTCAGCGTACGGGTTAGGATTAGGGGACGGGTGAGGGTCAGGCTTCGGGGAAGGGTTAGGGTTAGGGTTCGGGCTAGGGTTAGGGTTAGGGAACAGGGACGGTTTAGGGTCCAGGTGAGGGTACGACAACGCTTTAGGGGGAGCGTACGTGTGAGGGCGCGGGTTAGTGTCAGCGTACGGGTTAGGATTAGGGGACGGGTGAGGGTCAGGCTTCGGGGAAGGGTTAGGGTTAGGGTTCGGGCTAGGGTTAGGGTTAGGGGACGGGGACGGTTTAGGGTCCAGGTGAGGGTACGACAACGCTTTAGGGGGAGCGTACGTGTGAGGGCGCGGGTTAGTGTCAGCGTACGGGGTAGGATTAGGGGACGGGTGAGGGTCAGGCTTCGGGGAAGGGTTAGGGTTAGGGTTCGGGCTAGGGTTAGGGTTAGGGGACGGGGACGGTTTAGGGTCCAGGTGAGGGTACGACAACGCTTTAGGGGGAGCGTACGTGTGAGGGCGCGGGTTAGTGTCAGCGTACGGGTTAGGATTAGGGGACGGGTGAGGCTCAGGCTTCGGGGAAGGGTTAGGGTTAGGGTTCGGGCTAGGGTTAGGGTTAGGGGACGGGGACGGTTTAGGGTCCAGGTGAGGGTACGACAACGCTTTAGGGGGAGCGTACGTGTGAGGGCGCGGGTTAGTGTCAGCGTACGGGTTAGGATTAGGGGACGGGTGAGGGTCAGGCTTCGGGGAAGGGTTAGGGTTAGGGTTCGGGCTAGGATTAGGGTTAGGGGACGGGGACGGTTTAGGGTCCAGGTGAGGGTACGACAACGCTTTAGGAGGAGCGTACGTGTGAGCGCGCGGTTTAGCGTCAGCGTACGGGTTAGGATTAGGGGACGGGTGAGGGTCAGGCTTCGGGGAAGGGTTAGGGTTAGGGTTCGGGCTAGGGTTAGGGTTAGGGGACGGGGACGGTTTAAGGTCCAGGTGAGGGTACGACAACGCTTTAGGGGGAGCGTACGTGTGAGGGCGCGGGTTAGTGTCAGCGTACGGGTTAGGATTAGGGGACGGGTGAGGGTCAGGGTTCGGGGAAAGCTTAGGGTTAGGGTTCGGGCTAGGGTTAGGGTTAGGGGACGGGGACGGTTTAGGGTCCAGGTGAGGGTACGACAACGCTTTAGGGGGAGCGTACGTGTGAGGGCGCGGGTTAGTGTCAGCGTACGGGTTAGGATTAGGGGACGGGTGAGTGTCAGGCTTCGGGGAAGGGTTAGGGTTAGGGTTCGGGCTAGGGTTAGGGTTAGGGGACGGGGACGGTTTAGGGTCCAGGTGAGGGTACGACAACGCTTTAGGGGGAGCGTACGTGTGAGGGCGCGGGTTAGTGTCAGCGTACGGGTTAGGATTAGGGGACGGGTGAGGGTCAGGCTTCGGGAAAGGGTTAGGGTTAGGGTTCGGGCTAGGGTTAGGGTTAGGGGACGGGGACGGTTTAGGGTCCAGGTGAGGGTACGACAACGCTTTAGGGGGAGCGTACGTGTGAGGGCGCGGGTTAGTGTCAGCGTACGGGTTAGGATTAGGGGACGGGTGAGGGTCAGGCTTCGGGGAAGGGTTAGGGTTAGGGTTCGGGCTAGGGTTAGGGTTAGGGGACGGGGACGGTTTAGGGTCCAGGTGAGGGTACGACAACGCTTTAGGGGGAGCGTACGTGTGAGGGCGCGGGTTAGTGTCCACGTACGGGTTAGGATTAGGGGACGGGTGAGGGTCAGGCTTCGGGGAAGGGTTAGGGTTAGGGTTCGGGCTAGGGTTAGGGTTAGGGGACGGGGACGGTTTAGGGTCCAGGTGAGGGTACGACAACGCTTTAGGGGGAGCGTACGTGTGAGGTCGCGGGTTAGTGTCAGCGTACGGGTTAGGATTAGGGGACGGGTGAGGGTCAGGCTTCGGGGAAGGGTTAGGGTTAGGGTTCGGGCTAGGGTTAGGGTTAGGGGACGGGGACGGTTTAGGGTCCAGGTGAGGGTACGACAACGCTTTAGGGGGAGCGTACGTGTGAGGGCGCGGGTTAGTGTCAGCGTACGGGTTAGGATTAGGGGACGGGTGAGCGTCAGGCTTCAGGGAAGGGTTAGGGTTAGGGTTCGGGCTAGGGTTAGGGTTAGGGGACGGGGACGGTTTAGGGTCCAGGTGAGGGTACGACAATGCTTTAGGGGGAGCGTACGTGTGAGGGCGTGGGTTATTGTCCGCGTACGCCTTAGGATTAGGGGACGGGGGAGGGTCAGGCTTCGGGGTAGGGTTAGGGTTAGGGTTCGGGCTAGGGTTAGGGTTAGGGGACGGGGACGGTTTAGGGTCCAGGTGAGGGTACGACAACGCTTTAGGGGGAGCGTACGTGTGAGGGCGCGGGTTAGTGTCAGCGTACAGGTTAGGATTAGGGGACGGGTGAGGGTCAGGCTTCGGGGAAGGGTTAGGGTTAGGGTTCGGGCTAGGGTTAGGGTTAGGGGATGGGTACGGTTTAGGGTCCAGGTGAGGGTACGACAACGCTTTAGGGGGAGCGTACGTGTGAGGGCGCGGCTTAGTGTCAGCGTACAGGTTAGAATTAGGGGACGGGTGAGTGTCAGGCTTCGGGGAAGGGTTAGGGTTTGGGTTCGGGCTAGGGTTAGGGTTAGGGGACGGGGACGGTTTAGGGTCCAGGTGAGGGTACGACAACGCTTTAGGGGGAGCGTACGTGTGAGGGCGCGGGTTAGTGTCAGCGTACGGGTTAGGATTAGGGGACGGGTGAGGCTCAGGCTTCGGGGAAGGGTTAGGGTTAGGGTTCGGGCTAGGGTTAGGGTTAGGGGACGGGGACGGTTTAGGGTCCAGGTGAGGGTACGACAACGCTTTAGGGGGAGCGTACATGTGAGGGCGCGGGTTAGTGTCAGCGTACGGGTTAGGATTAGGGGACGGGTGAGGGTCAGGCTTCGGGGAAGGGTTAGGGTTAGGGTTCGGGCTAGAGTTAGGGTTAGGGGACGGGGACGGTTTAGGGTCCAGGTGAGGGTACGACAACGCTTTAGGGGGAGCGTACGTGTGAGGGCGCGGGTTAGTGTCAGCGTACGTTTTAGGATTAGGGGACGGGTGAGGGTCAGGCTTCGGGGAAGGGTTAGGGTTAGGGTTCGGGCTAGGGTTAGGGTTAGGGGACGGGGACGGTTTAGGGTCCAGGTGAGGGTACGACAACGCTTTAGGGGGAGCGTACGTGTGAGGGCGCGGGTTAGTGTCAGCGTACGGGTTAGGATTAGGGGACGGGTGAGGGTCAGGCTTCGGGGAAGGGTTAGGGTTAGGGTTCGGGCTAGGGTTAGGGTTAGGGGACGGGGACGGTTTAGGGTCCAGGTGAGGGTACGACAACGCTTTAGGGGGAGCGTACGTGTGAGGGCTCGGGTTAGTGTCAGTGTACGGGTTAGGATTAGGGGACGGGTGAGGGTCAGGCTTCGGGGAAGGGTTAGGGTTCGGGTTCGGGCTAGGGTTAGTGTTAGGGGACGGGGACGGTTTAGGGTCCAGGTGAGGGTACGACAACGCTTTAGGGGGAGCGTACGTGTGAGGGCGCGGCTTAGTGTCAGCGTACGGGTTAGGATTAGGGGACGGGTGAGGGTCAGGCTTCGAGGAAGGGTTAGGGTTCGGGTTCGGGCTAGGGTTAGGGTTAGGGGACGGGGACGGTTTAGGGTCCAGGTGAGGGTACGACAACGCTTTAGGGGGAGCGTACGTGTGAGGGCGTGGGTTAGTGTCAGCGTACGGTTTAGGATTAGGGGACGGGTGAGGGTCAGGCTTCGGGGAAGGGTTAGGGTTAGGGTTCGGGCTAGGGTTAGGGTTAGGGGACGGGGACGGTTTAGGGTCCAGGTGAGGGTACGACAACGCTTTAGGGGGAGCGTACGTGTGAGGGCGCGGCTTAGTGTCAGCGTACGGGTTAGGATTAGGGGACGGGTGAGGGTCAGGCTTCGGGGAAGGGTTAGGGTTAGGGTTCGGGCTAGGGTTAGGGTTAGGGGACGGGGACGGTTTAGGGTGCAGGTGAGGGTACGACAACGCTTTAGGGGGAGCGTACGTGTGAGGGCGCGGGTTAGTGTCAGCGTACGGGTTAGGATTAGGGGACGGGTGAGGGTCAGGCTTCGGGGAAGGGTTAGGGTTAGGGTTCGGGCTAGGGTTAGGGTTAGGGGACGGGGACGGTTTAGGGTCCAGGTGAGGGTACGACAACGCTTTAGGGGGAGCGTACGTGTGAGGGCGCGGGTTAGTGTCAGCGTACGGGGTAGGATTAGGGGACGGGTGAGGGTCAGGCTTCGGGGAAGGGTTAGGGTTAGGGTTCGGGCTAGGGTTAGGGTTAGGGGACGGGGACGGTTTAGGGTCCAGGTGAGGGTACGACAACGCTTTAGGGGGAGCGTACGTGTGAGGGCGCGGGTTAGTGTCAGCGTACGGGTTAGGATTAGGGGACGGGTGAGGCTCAGGCTTCGGGGAAGGGTTAGGGTTAGGGTTCGGGCTAGGGTTAGGGTTAGGGGACGGGGACGGTTTAGGGTCCAGGTGAGGGTACGACAACGCTTTAGGGGGAGCGTACGTGTGAGGGCGCGGGTTAGTGTCAGCGTACGGGTTAGGATTAGGGGACGGGTGAGGGTCAGGCTTCGGGGAAGGGTTAGGGTTAGGGTTCGGGCTAGGATTAGGGTTAGGGGACGGGGACGGTTTAGGGTCCAGGTGAGGGTACGACAACGCTTTAGGAGGAGCGTACGTGTGAGGGCGCGGGTTAGCGTCAGCGTACGGGTTAGGATTAGGGGACGGGTGAGGGTCAGGCTTCGGGGAAGGGTTAGGGTTAGGGTTCGGGCTAGGGTTAGGGTTAGGGGACGGGGACGGTTTAAGGTCCAGGTGAGGGTACGACAACGCTTTAGGGGGAGCGTACGTGTGAGGGCGCGGGTTAGTGTCAGCGTACGGGTTAGGATTAGGGGACGGGTGAGGGTCAGGGTTCGGGGAAAGCTTAGGGTTAGGGTTCGGGCTAGGGTTAGGGTTAGGGGACGGGGACGGTTTAGGGTCCAGGTGAGGGTACGACAACGCTTTAGGGGGAGCGTACGTGTGAGGGCGCGGGTTAGTGTCAGCGTACGGGTTAGGATTAGGGGACGGGTGAGTGTCAGGCTTCGGGGAAGGGTTAGGGTTAGGGTTCGGGCTAGGGTTAGGGTTAGGGGACGGGGACGGTTTAGGGTCCAGGTGAGGGTACGACAACGCTTTAGGGGGAGCGTACGTGTGAGGGCGCGGGTTAGTGTCAGCGTACGGGTTAGGATTAGGGGACGGGTGAGGGTCAGGCTTCGGGAAAGGGTTAGGGTTAGGGTTCGGGCTAGGGTTAGGGTTAGGGGACGGGGACGGTTTAGGGTCCAGGTGAGGGTACGACAACGCTTTAGGGGGAGCGTACGTGTGAGGGCGCGGGTTAGTGTCAGCGTACGGGTTAGGATTAGGGGACGGGTGAGGGTCAGGCTTCGGGGAAGGGTTAGGGTTAGGGTTCGGGCTAGGGTTAGGGTTAGGGGACGGGGACGGTTTAGGGTCCAGGTGAGGGTACGACAACGCTTTAGGGGGAGCGTACGTGTGAGGGCGCGGGTTAGTGTCCACGTACGGGTTAGGATTAGGGGACGGGTGAGGGTCAGGCTTCGGGGAAGGGTTAGGGTTAGGGTTCGGGCTAGGGTTAGGGTTAGGGGACGGGGACGGTTTAGGGTCCAGGTGAGGGTACGACAACGCTTTAGGGGGAGCGTACGTGTGAGGTCGCGGGTTAGTGTCAGCGTACGGGTTAGGATTAGGGGACGGGTGAGGGTCAGGCTTCGGGGAAGGGTTAGGGTTAGGGTTCGGGCTAGGGTTAGGGTTAGGGGACGGGGACGGTTTAGGGTCCAGGTGAGGGTACGACAACGCTTTAGGGGGAGCGTACGTGTGAGGGCGCGGGTTAGTGTCAGCGTACGGGTTAGGATTAGGGGACGGGTGAGCGTCAGGCTTCAGGGAAGGGTTAGGGTTAGGGTTCGGGCTAGGGTTAGGGTTAGGGGACGGGGACGGTTTAGGGTCCAGGTGAGGGTACGACAATGCTTTAGGGGGAGCGTACGTGTGAGGGCGTGGGTTATTGTCCGCGTACGCCTTAGGATTAGGGGACGGGGGAGGGTCAGGCTTCGGGGTAGGGTTAGGGTTAGGGTTCGGGCTAGGGTTAGGGTTAGGGGACGGGGACGGTTTAGGGTCCAGGTGAGGGTACGACAACGCTTTAGGGGGAGCGTACGTGTGAGGGCGCGGGTTAGTGTCAGCGTACAGGTTAGGATTAGGGGACGGGTGAGGGTCAGGCTTCGGGGAAGGGTTAGGGTTAGGGTTCGGGCTAGGGTTAGGGTTAGGGGATGGGTACGGTTTAGGGTCCAGGTGAGGGTACGACAACGCTTTAGGGGGAGCGTACGTGTGAGGGCGCGGCTTAGTGTCAGCGTACAGGTTAGAATTAGGGGACGGGTGAGTGTCAGGCTTCGGGGAAGGGTTAGGGTTTGGGTTCGGGCTAGGGTTAGGGTTAGGGGACGGGGACGGTTTAGGGTCCAGGTGAGGGTACGACAACGCTTTAGGGGGAGCGTACATGTGAGGGCGCGGGTTAGTGTCAGCGTACGGGTTAGGATTAGGGGACGGGTGAGGCTCAGGCTTCGGGGAAGGGTTAGGGTTAGGGTTCGGGCTAGGGTTAGGGTTAGGGGACGGGGACGGTTTAGGGTCCAGGTGAGGGTACGACAACGCTTTAGGGGGAGCGTACATGTGAGGGCGCGGGTTAGTGTCAGCGTACGGGTTAGGATTAGGGGACGGGTGAGGGTCAGGCTTCGGGGAAGGGTTAGGGTTAGGGTTCGGGCTAGAGTTAGGGTTAGGGGACGGGGACGGTTTAGGGTCCAGGTGAGGGTACGACAACGCTTTAGGGGGAGCGTACGTGTGAGGGCGCGGGTTAGTGTCAGCGTACGTTTTAGGATTAGGGGACGGGTGAGGGTCAGGCTTCGGGGAAGGGTTAGGGTTAGGGTTCGGGCTAGGGTTAGGGTTAGGGGACGGGGACGGTTTAGGGTCCAGGTGAGGGTACGACAACGCTTTAGGGGGAGCGTACGTGTGAGGGCGCGGGTTAGTGTCAGCGTACGGGTTAGGATTAGGGGACGGGTGAGGGTCAGGCTTCGGGGAAGGGTTAGGGTTAGGGTTCGGGCTAGGGTTAGGGTTAGGGGACGGGGACGGTTTAGGGTCCAGGTGAGGGTACGACAACGCTTTAGGGGGAGCGTACGTGTGAGGGCGCGGGTTAGTGTCAGTGTACGGGTTAGGATTAGGGGACGGGTGAGGGTCAGGCTTCGGGGAAGGGTTAGGGTTCGGGTTCGGGCTAGGGTTAGTGTTAGGGGACGGGGACGGTTTAGGGTCCAGGTGAGGGTACGACAACGCTTTAGGGGGAGCGTACGTGTGAGGGCGCGGCTTAGTGTCAGCGTACGGGTTAGGATTAGGGGACGGGTGAGGGTCAGGCTTCGAGGAAGGGTTAGGGTTCGGGTTCGGGCTAGGGTTAGGGTTAGGGGACGGGGACGGTTTAGGGTCCAGGTGAGGGTACGACAACGCTTTAGGGGGAGCGTACGTGTGAGGGCGTGGGTTAGTGTCAGCGTACGGTTTAGGATTAGGGGACGGGTGAGGGTCAGGCTTCGGGGAAGGGTTAGGGTTAGGGTTCGGGCTAGGGTTAGGGTTAGGGGACGGGGACGGTTTAGGGTCCAGGTGAGGGTACGACAACGCTTTAGGGGGAGCGTACGTGTGAGGGCGCGGCTTAGTGTCAGCGTACGGGTTAGGATTAGGGGACGGGTTAGGGTCAGGCTTCGGGGAAGGGTTAGGGTTAGGGTTCGGGCTAGGGTTAGGGTTAGGGGACGGGGACGGTTTAGGGTGCAGGTGAGGGTACGACAACGCTTTAGGGGGAGCGTACGTGTGAGGGCGCGGCTTAGTGTCAGCGTACGGGTTAGGATTAGGGGACGGGTGAGGGTCAGGCTTCGGGGAAGGTTTAGGGTTAGGGTTCTGGCTAGGGTTAGGGTTAGGGGACGGGGACGGTTTAGGGTCCAGGTGAGGGTACGACAACGCTTTAGGGGGAGCGTACGTGTGAGGGCGCGGGTTAGTGTCAGCGTATGGTTTAGGATTAGGGGACGGGTGAGGGTCAGGCTTCGGGGAAGGGTTAGGGTTAGGGTTCGGGCTAGGGTTAGGGTTAGGGGACGGGGACGGTTTAGGGTCCAGGTGAGGGTACGACAACGCTTTAGGGGGAGCGTACGTGTGAAGGCGCGGGTTAGTGTCACCGTACGGGTTAGGATTAGGGGACGGGTGAGGGTCAGGCTTCGGGGAAGGGTTAGGGTTAGGGTTCGGGCTAGGGTTAGGGTTAGGGGACGGGGACGGTTTAGGGTCCAGGTGAGGGTACGACAACGCTTTAGGGGGAGCGTACGTGTGAGGGTGCGGGTTACTGTCAGCGTACGGGTTAGGATTAGGGGACGGGTGAGGGTCAGGCTTCGGGGAAGGGTTAGGGTTAGGGTTCGGGCTAGGGTTAGGGTTAGGGGACGGGGACGGTTTAGGGTCCAGGTGAGGGTACGACAACGCTTTAGGGGGAGCGTACGTGTGAGGGCGCGGGTTAGTGTCAGCGTACGGGTTAGGATTAGGGGACGGGTGAGGGTCAGGCTTCTGGGAAGGGTTAGGGTTAGGGTTCGGGCTAGGGTTAGGGCTAGGGGACGGGGACGGTTTAGGGTCCAGGTGAGGGTACGACAACGCTTTAGGGGGAGCGTACGTGTGAGGGCGCGGTTTAGTGTCAGCGTACGGGTTAGGATTAGGGGACGGGTGAGGGTCAGGCTTCGGGGAAGGGTTAGGGTTAGGGTTCGGGCTAGGGTTAGGGTTAGGGGACGGGGACGGTTTAGGGTCCAGGTGAGGGTACGACAACGCTTTAGGGGGAGCGTACGTGTGAGGGCGCGGGTTAGTGTCAGCGTACGGGTTAGGATTAGGGGACGGGTGAGGGTCAGGCTTCGGGGAAGGGTTAGGGTTAGGGTTCGGGCTAGGGTTAGGGTTAGGGGACGGGGACGGTTTAGGGTCCAGGTGAGGGTACGACAACGCTTTAGGGGGAGCGTACGTGTGAGGGCGCGGGTTAGTGTCAGCGTACGGGTTAGGATTAGGGGACGGGTGAGGGTCAGGCTTCGGGGAAGGGTTAGGGTTAGGGTTCGGGCTAGGGTTAGGGTTAGGGGACGGGGACGGTTTAGGGTCCAGGTGAGGGTACGACAACGCTTTAGGGGGAGCGTACGTGTGAGGGCGCGGGTTAGTGTCAGCGTACGGGTTAGGATTAGGGGACGGGTGAGGGTCAGGCTTCGGGGAAGGGTTAGGGTTAGGGTTCGGGCTAGGGTTAGGGTTAGGGGACGGGGACGGTTTAGGGTCCAGGTGAGGGTACGACAACGCTTTAGGGGGAGCGTACGTGTGAGGGCGCGGCTTAGTGTCAGCGTACGCGTTAGGATCAGGGGAAGGGGGAGGGTCAGGCTTCGGGGAAGTGTTAGGGTTAGGGTTCGGGCTAGGGTTAGGGTTAGGGGACGGGGACGGTTTAGGGTCCAGGTGAGGGTACGACAACGCTTTAGGGGGAGCGTACATGTGAGGGCGCGGGTTAGTGTCAGCGTACGGGTTAGGATTAGGGGACGGGTGAGCGTCAGGCTTCGGGGAAGGGTTAGGGTTAGGGTTCGGGCTAGGGTTAGGGTTAGGGGACGGGGACGGTTTAGGGTCCAGGTGAGGGTACGACAACGCTTTAGGGGGAGCGTACGTGTGAGGGCGCGGGTTAGTGTCAGCGTACGGGTTAGGATTAGGGGACGGTGAGGGTCAGGCTTCGGGGAAGGGTTAGGGTTAGGGTTCGGGCTAGGGTTAGGGTTAGGGGACGGGGACGGTTTAGGGTCCAGGTGAGGGTACGACAACGCTTTAGGGGGAGCGTACGTGTGAGGGCGCGGCTTAGTGTCAGCGTACGGGTTAGGATTAGGGGACGGGTGAGGGTCAGGCTTCGGGGAAGGTTTAGGGTTAGGGTTCGGGCTAGGGTTAGGGTTAGGGGACGGGGACGGTTTAGGGTCCAGGTGAGGGTACGACAACGCTTTAGGGGGAGCGTACGTGTGAGGGCGCGGGTTAGTGTCAGCGTATGGGTTAGGATTAGGGGACGGGTGAGGGTCAGGCTTCGGGGAAGGGTTAGGGTTAGGGTTCGGGCTAGGGTTAGGGTTAGGGGACGGGGACGGTTTAGGGTCCAGGTGAGGGTACGACAACGCTTTAGGGGGAGCGTACGTGTGAAGGCGCGGGTTAGTGTCACCGTACGGGTTAGGATTAGGGGACGGGTGAGGGTCAGGCTTCGGGGAAGGGTTAGGGTTAGGGTTCGGGCTAGGGTTAGGGTTAGGGGACGGGGACGGTTTAGGGTCCAGGTGAGGGTACGACAACGCTTTAGGGGGAGCGTACGTGTGAGGGCGCGGGTTAGTGTCAGCGTACGGGTTAGGATTAGGGGACGGTGAGGGTCAGGCTTCGGGGAAGGGTTAGGGTTAGGGTTCGGGCTAGGGTTAGGGTTAGGGGACGGGGACGGTTTAGGGTCCAGGTGAGGGTACGACAACGCTTTAGGGGGAGCGTACGTGTGAGGGCGCGGGTTATTGTCCGCGTACTCCTTAGGATTAGGGGACGGGGGAGGGTCAGGCTTCGGGGTAGGGTTAGGGTTAGGGTTCGGGCTAGGGTTAGGGTTAGGGGACGGGGACGGTTTAGGGTCCAGGTGAGGGTACGACAACGCTTTAGGGGGAGCGTACGTGTGAGGGCGCGGGTTAGTGTCAGCGTACAGGTTAGGATTAGGGGACGGGTGAGGGTCAGGCATCGGGGAAGGGTTAGGGTTAGGGTTCGGGCTAGGGTTAGGGTTAGGGGACGGGGACGGTTTAGGGTCCAGGTGAGGGTACGACAACGCTTTAGGGGGAGCGTACGTGTGAGGGCGCGGGTTAGTGTCAGCGTACAGGTTAGGATTAGGGGACGGGTGAGGGTCAGGCATCGGGGAAGGGTTAGGGTTAGGGTTCGGGCTAGGGTTAGGGTTAGGGGACGGGGACGGTTTAGGGTCCAGGTGAGGGTACGACAACGCTTTAGGGGGAGCGTACGTGTGAGGGCGCGGGTTAGTGTCAGCGTACGGGTTAGGATTAGGGGACGGGTGAGGGTCAGGCTTCGGGGAAGTGTTAGGGTTCGGGCTCGGGCTAGGGTTAGGGTTAGGGGACGGGGACGGTTTAGGGTCCAGGTGAGGGTACGACAACGCTTTAGGGGGAGCGTACGTGTGAAGGCGCGGCTTAGTGTCAGCGTACGGGTTAGGATTAGGGGACGGGTGAGGGTCAGGCTTCGAGGAAGGGTTAGGGTTCGGGTTCGGGCTAGGGTTAGGGTTAGGGGACGGGGACGGTTTAGGGTCCAGGTGAGGGTACGACAACGCTTTATAGGGAGCGTACGTGTGAGGGCGCGGGTTAGTGTCAGCGTACGGGTTAGGATTAGGGGACGGGTGAGGGTCAGGCTTCGGGTAAGGGTTAGGGTTAGGGTTCGGGCTAGGGTTAGGGTTAGGGGACGGGGACGGTTTAGGGTCCAGGTGAGGGTACGACAACGCTTTAGGGGGAGCGTACGTGTGAGGGCGCGGCTTAGTGTCAGCGTACGGGTTAGGATTAGGGGACGGGTGAGGGTCAGGCTTCGGGGAAGGGTTAGGGTTAGGGTTCGGGCTAGGGTTAGGGTTAGGGGACGGGGACGGTTTAGGGTCCAGGTGAGGGTACAACAACGCTTTAGGGGGAGCGTACGTGTGAGGGCGCGGGTTAGTGTCAGCGTACGGGTTAGGATTAGGGGACGGGTGAGGGTCAGGCTTCGAGGAAGGGTTAGGGTTCGGGTTCGGGCTAGGGTTAGGGTTAGGGGACGGGGACGGTTTAGGGTCCAGGTGAGGGTACGACAACACTTTAGGGGGAGCGTACGTGTGAGGGCGCGGCTTAGTGTCAGCGTACGGGTTAGGATTAGGGGACGGGTGAGGATCAGGCTTCGGGGAAGGTTTAGGGTTAGGGTTCGGGCTAGGGTTAGGGTTAGGGGACGGGGACGGTTTAGGGTCCAGGTGAGGGTACGACAACGCTTTAGGGGGAGCGTACGTGTGAGGGCGCGGGTTAGTGTCAGCGTATGGGTTAGGATTAGGGGACGGGTGAGGGTCAGGCTTCGGGGAAGGGTTAGGGTTAGGGTTCGGGCTAGGGTTAGGGTTAGGGGACGGGGACGGTTTAGGGTCCAGGTGAGGGTACGACAACGCTTTAGGGGGAGCGTACGTGTGAAGGCGCGGGTTAGTGTCACCGTACGGGTTAGGATTAGGGGACGGGTGAGGGTCAGGCTTCGGGGAAGGGTTAGGGTTAGGGTTCGGGCTAGGGTTAGGGTTAGGGGACGGGGACGGTTTAGGGTCCAGGTGAGGGTACGACAACGCTTTAGGGGGAGCGTACGTGTGAGGGCGCGGGTTAGTGTCAGCGTACGGGTTAGGATTAGGGGACGGGTGAGGGTCAGGCTTCGGGGAAGGGTTAGGGTTAGGGTTCGGGCTAGGGTTAGGGTTAGGGGATGGGGACGGTTTAGGGTCCAGGTGAGGGTACGACAACGCTTTAGGGGGAGCGTACGTGTGAGGGTGCGGGTTACTGTCAGCGTACGGGTTAGGATTAGGGGATGGGTGAGGGTCAGGCTTCGGGGAAGGGTTAGGGTTAGGGTTCGGGCTAGGGTTAGGGTTAGGGGACGGGGACGGTTTAGGGTCCAGGTGAGGGTACGACAACGCTTTAGGGGGAGCGTACGTGTGAGGGCGCGGGTTAGTGTCAGCGTACGGGTTAGGATTAGGGGACGGGTGAGCGTCAGGCTTTGGGGAAGGGTTAGTGTTAGGGTTCGGGCTAGGGTTAGGGTTAGGGGACGGGGACGGTTTAGGGTCCAGGTGAGGGTACGACAATGCTTTAGGGGGAGCGTACGTGTGAGGGCGCGGGTTATTGTCCGCGTACAGGTTAGGATTAGGGGACGGGTGAGGGTCAGGCTTCGGGGAAGGGTTAGGGTTTGGGTTCGGGCTAGGGTTAGGGTTAGGGGACGGGGACGGTTTAGGGTCCAGGTGAGGGTACGACAACGCTTTAGGGGGAGCGTACGTGTGAGGGCGCGGGTTAGTGTCAGCGTACGGGTTAGGATTAGGGGACGGGTGAGGGTCAGGCTTCGGGGAAGGGTTAGGGTTAGGGTTCGGGCTAGGGTTAGGGTTAGGGGACGGGGACGGTTTAGGGTCCAGGTGAGGGTACGACAACGCTTTAGGGGGAGCGTACGTGTGAGGGCGCGGGTTAGTGTCCGCGTACGGGTTAGGATTAGGGGATGGGTGAGGGTCAGGCTTCGGGGAAGGGTTAGGGTTAGGGTTCGGGCTAGGGTTAGGGTTAGGGGACGGGGACGGTTTAGGGTCCAGGTGAGGGTACGACAACGCTTTAGGGGGAGCGTACGTGTGAGGGCGCGGGTTAGTGTCAGCGTACGGGTTAGGATTAGGGGACGGGTGAGGGTCAGGCTTCGGGGAAGGGTTAGGGTTAGGGTTCGGGCTAGGGTTAGGGTTAGGGGACGGGGACGGTTTAGGGTCCAGGTGAGGGTACGACAACGCTTTAGGGGGAGCGTACGTGTGAGGGCGCGGGTTAGTGTCAGCGTACGGGTTAGGATTAGGGGACGGGTGAGGGTCAGGCTTCGGGGAAGGGTTAGGGTTAGGGTTCGGGCTAGGGTTAGGGTTAGGGGACGGGGACGGTTTAGGGTCCAGGTGAGGGTACGACAACGCTTTAGGGGGAGCGTACGTGTGAGGGCGCGGGTTAGTGTCAGCGTACGGGTTAGGATTAGGGGACGGGTGAGGGTCAGGCTTCGCGGAAGGGTTAGGGTTAGGGTTCGGGCTAGGGTTAGGGTTAGGGGATGGGGACGGTTTAGGGTCCAGGTGAGGGTACGACAACGCTTTAGGGGGAGCGTACGTGTGAGGGTGCGGGTTACTGTCAGCGTACGGGTTAGGATTAGGGGACGGGTGAGGGTCAGGCTTCGGGGAAGGGTTAGGGTTAGGGTTCGGGCTAGGGTTAGGGTTAGGGGACGGGGACGGTTTAGGGTCCAGGTGAGGGTACGACAACGCTTTAGGGGGAGCGTACGTGTGAGGGCGCGGGTTAGTGTCAGCGTACGGGTTAGGATTAGGGGACGGGTGAGGGTCAGGCTTCGGGGAAGGGTTAGGGTTAGGGTTCGGGCTAGGGTTAGGGATAGGGGACGGGGACGGTTTAGGGTCCAGGTGAGGGTACGACAACGCTTTATGGGGAGCGTACGTGTGAGGGCGCGGGTTAGTGTCAACGTACGGGTTAGGATTAGGGGACGGGTGAGGGTCAGGCTTCGGGGAAGGGTTAGGGTTAGGGTTCGGGCTAGGGTTAGGGTTAGGGGACGGGGACGGTTTAGGGTCCAGGTGAGGGTACGACAACGCTTTAGGGGGAGCGTACGTGTGAGGGCGCGGGTTAGTGTCAGCGTACGGGTTAGGATTAGGGGACGGGTGAGGGTCAGGCTTCGGGGAAGGGTTAGGGTTAGGGTTCGGGCTAGGGTTAGGGTTAGGGGACGGGGACGGTTTAGGGTCCAGGTGAGGGTACGACAACGCTTTAGGGGGAGCGTACGTGTGAGGGCGCGGGTTATTGTCCGCGTACTCCTTAGGATTAGGGGACGGGGGAGGGTCAGGCTTCGGGGTAGGGTTAGGGTTAGGGTTCGGGCTAGGGTTAGGGTTAGGGGACGGGGACGGTTTAGGGTCCAGGTGAGGGTACGACAACGCTTTAGGGGGAGCGTACGTGTTAGGGCGCGGGTTAGTGTCAGCGTACAGGTTAGGATTAGGGGACGGGTGAGGGTCAGGCTTCGGGGAAGGGTTAGGGTTAGGGTTCGGGCTAGGGTTAGGGTTAGGGGACGGGGACGGTTTAGGGTCCAGGTGAGGGTACGACAACGCTTTAGGGGGAGCGTACGTGTGAGGGCGCGGGTTAGTGTCAGCGTACGGGTTAGGATTAGGGGACGGGTGAGCGTCAGGCTTCGGGGAAGGGTTAGGGTTAGGGTTCGGGCTAGGGTTAGGGTTAGGGGACGGGGACGGTTTAGGGTCCAGGTGAGGGTACGACAATGCTTTAGGGGGAGCGTACGTGTGAGGGCGCGGGTTATTGTCCGCGTACAGGTTAGGATTAGGGGACGGGTGAGGGTCAGGCTTCGGGGAAGGGTTAGGGTTTGGGTTCGGGCTAGGGTTAGGGTTAGGGGACGGGGACGGTTTAGGGTCCAGGTGAGGGTACGACAACGCTTTAGGGGGAGCGTACGTGTGAGGGCGCGGGTTAGTGTCAGCGTACGGGTTAGGATTAGGGGACGGGTGAGGGTCAGGCTTCGGGGAAGGGTTAGGGTTAGGGTTCGGGCTAGGGTTAGGGTTAGGGGACGGGGACGGTTTAGGGTCCAGGTGAGGGTACGACAACGCTTTAGGGGGAGCGTACGTGTGAGGGCGCGGGTTAGTGTCCGCGTACGGGTTAGGATTAGGGGACGGGTGAGGGTCAGGCTTCGGGGAAGGGTTAGGGTTAGGGTTCGGGCTAGGGTTAGGGTTAGGGGACGGGGACGGTTTAGGGTCCAGGTGAGGGTACGACAACGCTTTAGGGGGAGCGTACGTGTGAGGGCGCGGGTTAGTGTCAGCGTACGGGTTAGGATTAGGGGACGGGTGAGGGTCAGGCTTCGGGGAAGGGTTAGGGTTAGGGTTCGGGCTAGGGTTAGGGTTAGGGGACGGGGACGGTTTAGGGTCCAGGTGAGGGTACGACAACGCTTTAGGGGGAGCGTACGTGTGAGGGCGCGGGTTAGTGTCAGCGTACGTGTTAGGATTAGGGGACGGGTGAGGGTCAGGCTTCGGGGAAGGGTTAGGGTTAGGGTTCGGGCTAGGGTTAGGGTTAGGGGACGGGGACGGTTTAGGGTCCAGGTGAGGGTACGACAACGCTTTAGGGGGAGCGTACGTGTGAGGGCGTGGGTTAGTGTCAGCGTACGGGTTAGGATTAGGGGACGGGTGAGGGTCAGGCTTCGGGGAAGGGTTAGGGTTAGGGTTCGGGCTAGGGTTAGGGTTAGGGGACGGGGACGGTTTAGGGTCCAGGTGAGGGTACGACAACGCTTTAGGGGGAGCGTACGTGTGAGGGCGCGGGTTAGTGTCAGCGTACGGGTTAGGATTAGGGGACGGGTGAGGGTCAGGCTTCGGGGAAGGGTTAGGGTTAGGGTTCGGGCTAGGGTTAGGGTTAGGGGACGGGGACGGTTTAGGGTCCAGGTGAGGGTACGACAACGCTTTAGGGGGAGCGTACGTGTGAGGGCGCGGGTTAGTGTCAGCGTACGGGTTAGGATTAGGGGACGGGTGAGGCTCAGGCTTCGGGGAAGGGTGAGGGTTAGGGTTCGGGCTAGGGTTAGGGTTAGGGGACGGGGACGGTTTAGGGTCCAGGTGAGGGTACGACAACGCTTTAGGGGGAGCGTATGTGTGAGGGCGCGGGTTAGTGTCAGCGTACGGGTTAGGATTAGGGGACGGGTGAGGGTCAGGCTTCGGGGAAGGGTTAGGGTTAGGGTTCGTGCTAGGGTTAGGGTTAGGGGACGGGGACGGTTTAGGGTCCAGGGGAGGGTACGACAACGCTTTAGGGGGAGCGTACGTGTGAGGGCGCGGCTTAGTGTCAGCGTATGGGTTAGGATTAGGGGACGGGTGAGGGTCAGGCTTCGGGGAAGGGTTAGGGTTAGGGTTCGGGCTAGGGTTAGGGTTAGGGGACGGGGACGGTTTAGGGTCCAGGTGAGGGTACGACAACGCTTTAGGGGGAGCGTACGTGTGAGGGCGCGGGTTAGTGTCAGCGTACGGGTTAGGATTAGGGGACGGGTGAGGGTCAGGCTTCGGGGAAGGGTTAGGGTTAGGGTTCGGGCTAGGGTTAGGGTTAGGGGACGGGGACGGTTTAGGGTCCAGGTGAGGGTACGACAACGCTTTAGGGGGAGCGTACGTGTGAGGGCGCGGGTTAGTGTCAGCGTACGGGTTAGGATTAGGGGACGGGTGAGGGTCAGGCTTCGGGGAAGGGTTAGGGTTAGGGTTCGGGCTAGGGTTAGGGTTAGGGGACGGGGACGGTTTAGGGTCCAGGTGAGGGTACGACAACGCTTTAGGGGGAGCGTACGTGTGAGGGCGCGGGTTAGTGTCAGCGTACGGGTTAGGATTAGGGGACGGGTGAGGCTCAGGCTTCGGGGAAGGGTGAGGGTTAGGGTTCGGGCTAGGGTTAGGGTTAGGGGACGGGGACGGTCTAGGGTCCAGGTGAGGGTACGACAACGCTTTAGGGGGAGGGTATGTGTGAGGGCGCGGGTTAGTGTCAGCGTACGGGTTAGGATTAGGGGACGGGTGAGGGTCAGGCTTCGGGGAAGGGTTAGGGTTAGGGTTCGTGCTAGGGTTAGGGTTAGGGGACGGGGACGGTTTAGGGTCCAGGGGAGGGTACGACAACGCTTTAGGGGGAGCGTACGTGTGAGGGCGCGGCTTAGTGTCAGCGTATGTGTTAGGATTAGGGGACGGGTGAGGGTCAGGCTTCGGGGAAGGGTTAGGGTTAGGGTTCGGGCTAGGGTTAGGGTTAGGGGACGGGGACGGTTTAGGGTCCAGGTGAGGGTACGACAACGCTTTAGGGGGAGCGTACGTGTGAGGGCGCGGGTTAGTGTCAGCGTACGGGTTAGGATTAGGGGACGGGTGAGGGTCAGGCTTCGGGGAAGGGTTAGGGTTAGGGTTCGGGCTAGGGTTAGGGTTAGGGGACGGGGACGGTTTAGGGTCCAGGTGAGGGTACGACAACGCTTTAGGGGGAGCGTACGTGTGAGGGCGCGGGTTAGTGTCAGCGTACGGGTTAGGATTAGGGGACGGGTGAGGGTCAGGCTTCGGGGAAGGGTTAGGGTTAGGGTTCGGGCTAGGGTTAGGGTTAGGGGACGGGGACGGTTTAGGGTCCAGGTGAGGGTACGACAACGCTTTAGGGGGAGCGTACGTGTGAGGGCGCGGGTTAGTGTCAGCGTACGGGTTAGGATTAGGGGACGGGTGAGGGTCAGGCTTCGGGGAAGGGTTAAGGTTAGGGTTCGGGCTAGGGTTAGGGTTAGGGGACGGGGACGGTTTAGGGTCCAGGTGAGGGTACGACAACGCTTTAGGGGGAGCGTACGTGTGAGGGCGTGGGTTAGTGTCAGCGTACGGGTTAGGATTAGGGGACGGGTGAGGGTCAGGCTTCGGGGAAGGGTTAGGGTTAGGGTTCGGGCTAGGGTTAGGGTTAGGGGACGGGGACGGTTTAGGGTCCAGGTGAGGGTACGACAACGCTTTAGGGGGAGCGTACGTGTGAGGGCGCGGGTTAGTGTCAGCGTACGGGTTAGGATTAGGGGACGGGTGAGGCTCAGGCTTCGGGGAAGGGTTAGGGTTAGGGTTCGGGCTAGGGTTAGGGTTAGGGGACGGGGACGGTTTAGGGTCCAGGTGAGGGTACGACAACGCTTTAGGGGGAGCGTACGTGTGAGGGCGCGGGTTAGTGTCAGCGTACGGGTTAGGATTAGGGGACGGGTGAGGGTCAGGCTTCGGGGAAGGGTTAGGGTTAGGGTTCGGGCTAGGGTTAGGGTTAGGGGACGGGGACGGTTTAGGGTCCAGGTGAGGGTACGACAACGCTTTAGGGGGAGCGTACGTGTGAGGGCGCGGGTTAGTGTCAGCGTACGGGTTAGGATTAGGGGACGGGTGAGGGTCAGGCTTCGGGGAAGGGTTAGGGTTAGGGTTCGGGCTAGGGTTAGGGTTAGGGGACGGGGACGGTTTAGGGTCCAGGTGAGGGTACGACAACGCTTTAGGGGGAGCGTACGTGTGAGGGCGCGGGTTAGTGTCCGCGTACGGGTTAGGATTAGGGGACGGGTGAGGGTCAGGCTTCGGGGAAGGGTTAGGGTTAGGGTTCGGGCTAGGGTTAGGGTTAGGGGACGGGGACGGTTTAGGGTCCAGGTGAGGGTACGACAACGCTTTAGGGGGAGCGTACGTGTGAGGGCGCGGCTTAGTGTCAGCGTACGGGTTAGGATTAGGGGACGGGTGAGGGTCAGGCATCGGGGAAGGGTTAGGGTTAGGGTTCGGGCTAGGGTTAGGGTTAGGGGACGGGGACGGTTTAGGGTCCAGGTGAGGGTACGACAACGCTTTAGGGGGAGCGTACGTGTGACGGCGCGGGTTAGTGTCAGCGTACGGGTTAGGATTAGGGGACGGGTGAGGGTCAGGCTTCGGGGAAGGGTTAGGGTTAGGGTTCGGGCTAGGGTTAGGGTTAGGGGACAGGGACGGTTTAGGGTCCAGGTGAGGGTACGACAACGCTTTAGGGGGAGCGTACGTGTGAGGGCGCGGGTTAGTGTCAGCGTACGGGTTAGGATTAGGGGACGGGTGAGGGTCAGGCTTCGGGGAAGGGTTAGGGTTAGGGTTCGGGCTAGGGTTAGGGTTAGGGGACGGGGACGGTTTAGGGTCCAGGTGAGGGTACGACAACGCTTTAGGGGGAGCGTACGTGTGAGGGCGCGGGTTAGCGTCAGCGTACGGGTTAGGATTAGGGGACGGGTGAGGGTCAGGCTTCGGGGAAGGGTTAGGGTTAGGGTTCGGGCTAGGGTTAGGGTTAGGGGACGGGGACGGTTTAGGGTCCAGGTGAGGGTACGACAACGCTTTAGGGGGAGCGTACGTGTGAGGGCGCGGCTTAGTGTCAGCGTACGGGTTAGGATTAGGGGACGGGTGAGGGTCAGGCTTCGGGGAAGGGTTAGGGTTAGGGTTCGGGCTAGGGTTAGGGTTAGGGGACGGGGACGGTTTAGGGTCCAGGTGAGGTTACGACAACGCTTTAGGGGGAGCGTACGTGTGAGGGCGCGGGTTAGCGTCAGCGTACGGGTTAGGATTAGGGGACGGGTGAGGGTCAGGCTTCGGGGAAGGGTTAGGGTTAGGGTTCGGGCTAGGGTTAGGGTTAGGGGACGGGGACGGTTTAGGGTCCAGGTGAGGGTACGACAACGCTTTAGGGGGAGCGTACGTGTGAGGGCGCGGCTTAGTGTCAGCGTACGGGTTAGGATTAGGGGACGGGTGAGGGTCAGGCTTCGGGGAAGGGTTAGGGTTAGGGTTCGGGCTAGGGTTAGGGTTAGGGGACGGGGAAGATTTAGGGTCCAGGTGAGGGTACGACAACGCTTTAGGGGGAGCGTACGTGTGAGGGCGCGGGTTATTGTCCGCGTACTCCTTAGGATTAGGGGACGGGGGAGGGTCAGGCATCGGGGAAGGGTTAGGGTTAGGGTTCGGGCTAGGGTTAGGGTTAGGGGACGGGGACGGTTTAGGGTCCAGGTGAGGGTACGACAACGCTTTAGGGGGAGCGTACGTGTGAGGGCGCGGGTTAGTGTCAGCGTACGGGTTAGGATTAGGGGACGGGTGAGGGTCAGGCTTCGGGGAAGGTTTAGGGTTAGGGTTCGGGCTAGGGTTAGGGTTAGGGGACGGGGACGGTTTAGGGTCCAGGTGAGGGTACGACAACGCTTTAGGGGGAGCGTACGTGTGAGGGCGCGGCTTAGTGTCAGCGTACGGGTTAGGATTAGGGGACGGGTGAGGGTCAGGCTTCGGGGAAGGGTTAGGGTTAGGGTTCGGGCTAGGGTTAGGGTTAGGGAACGGGGAAGGTTTAGGGTCCAGGTGAGGGTACGACAACGCTTTAGGGGGAGCGTACGTGTGAGGGCGCGGGTTATTGTCCGCGTACTCCTTAGGATTAGGGGAAGGGGGAGGGTCAGGCTTCGGGGAAGGGTTAGGGTTAGGGTTCGGGCTAGGGTTAGGGTTAGGGGACGGGGACGGTTTAGGGTCCAGGTGAGGGTACGACAACGCTTTAGGGGGAGCGTACGTGTGAGGGCGCGGGTTAGTGTCAGCGTACGGGTTAGGATTAGGGGACGGGTGAGGGTCAGGCTTCGGGGAAGGGTTAGGGTTAGGGTTAGGGCTAGGGTTAGGGTTAGGGGACGGGGACGGTTTAGGGTCCAGGTGAGGGTACGACAACGCTTTAGGGGGAGCGTACGTGTGAGGGCGCGGGTTAGTGTCAGCGTACGGGTTAGGATTAGGGGACGGGTGAGGGTCAGGCTTCGGGGAAGGGTTAGGGTTAGGGTTCGGGCTAGGGTTAGGGTTAGGGGACGGGGACGGTTTAGGGTCCAGGTGAGGGTACGACAACGCTTTAGGGGGAGCGTACGTGTGAGGGCGCGGCTTAGTGTCAGCGTACGGGTTAGGATTAGGGGACGGGTGAGGGTCAGGCTTCGGGGAAGGGTTAGGGTTAGGGTTCGGGCTAGGGTTAGGGTTAGGGGACAGGGACGGTTTAGGGTCCAGGTGAGGGTACGACAACGCGTTAGGGGGAGCGTACGTGTGACGGCGCGGGTTAGTGTCAGCGTACGGGTTAGGATTAGGGGACGGGTGAGGGTCAGGCTTCGGGGAAGGGTTAGGGTTAGGGTTCGGGCTAGGGTTAGGGTTAGGGGACGGGGACGGTTTAGGGTCCAGGTGAGGGTACGACAACGCTTTAGGGGGAGCGTACGTGTGAGGGCGCGGGTTAGTGTCAGCGTACGGGTTAGGATTAGGGGACGGGTGAGGGTCAGGCTTCGGGGAAGGGTTAGGGTTAGGGTTCGGCCTAGGGTAAGGGTTAGGGGACGGGGACGGTTTAGGGTCCAGCTGAGGGTACGACAACGCTTTAGGGGGAGCGTACGTGTGAGGGCGCGGCTTAGTGTCAGCGTACGCGTTAGGTTAGGGGACGGGTGAGGGTCAGGCTTCGGGGAAGTGTTAGGGTTAGGGTTCGGGCTAGGGTTAGGGTTAGGGGACGGGGACGGTTTAGGGTCCAGGTGAGGGTACGACAACGCTTTAGGGGGAGCGTACGTGTGAGGGCGCGGCTTAGTGTCAGCGTACGGGTTAGGATTAGGGGACGGGTGAGGGTCAGGCTTCGGGGAAGGGTTAGGGTTAGGGTTCGGGCTAGGGTTAGGGTTAGGGGACGGGGAAGATTTAGGGTCCAGGTGAGGGTACGACAACGCTTTAGGGGGAGCGTACGTGTGAGGGCGCGGGTTATTGTCCGCGTACTCCTTAGGATTAGGGGACGGGGGAGGGTCAGGCTTCGGGGAAGTGTTAGGGTTAGGGTTCGGGCTAGGGTTAGGGTTAGGGGACGGGGACGGTTTAGGGTCCAGGTGAGGGTACGACAACGCTTTAGGGGGAGCGTACGTGTGAGGGCGCGGGTTAGTGTCAGCGTACGGGTTAGAATTAGGGGACGGGTGAGGGTCAGGCTTCGGGGAAGGGTTAGGGTTAGGGTTCGGGCTAGGGTTAGGGTTAGGGGACGGGGACGGTTTAGGGTCCAGGTGAGGGTATGACAACGCTTTAGGGGGAGCGTACGTGTGAGGGCGCGGCTTAGTGTCAGCGTACGGGTTAGGATTAGGGGACGGGTGAGGGTCAGGCTTCGGGGAAGGGTTAGGGTTAGGGTTCGGGCTAGGGTTAGGGTTAGGGGACGGGGAAGGTTTAGGGTCCAGGTGAGGGTACGACAACGCTTTAGGGGGAGCGTACGTGTGAGGGCGCGGGTTATTGTCCGCGTACTCCTTAGGATTAGGGGACGGGGGAGGGTCAGGCTTCGGGGAAGGGTTAGGGTTAGGGTTCGGGCTAGGGTTAGGGTTAGGGGACGGGGACGGTTTAGGGTCCAGGTGAGGGTACGACAACGCTTTAGGGGGAGCGTACGTGTGAGGGCGCGGGTTAGTGTCAGCGTACGGGTTAGGATTAGGGGACGGGTGAGGGTCAGGCTTCGGGGAAGGGTTAGGGTTAGGGTTCGGGCTAGGGTTAGGGTTAGGGGACGGGGACGGTTTAGGGTCCAGGTGAGGGTACGACAACGCTTTAGGGGGAGCGTACGTGTGAGGGCGCGGGTTAGTGTCAGCGTACGGGTTAGGATTAGGGGACGGGTGAGGGTCAGGCTTCGGGGAAGGGTTAGGGTTAGGGTTCGGGCTAGGGTTAGGGTTAGGGGACGGGGACGGTTTAGGGTCCAGCTGAGGGTACGACAACGCTTTAGGGGGAGCGTACGTGTGAGGGCGCGGCTTAGTGTCAGCGTACGCGTTAGGTTAGGGGACGGGTGAGGGTCAGGCTTCGGGGAAGTGTTAGGGTTAGGGTTTGGGCTAGGGTTAGGGTTAGGGGACGGGGACGGTTTAGGGTCCAGGTGAGGGTACGACAACGCTTTAGGGGGAGCGTACGTGTGAGGGCGCGGCTTAGTGTCAGCGTACGGGTTAGGATTAGGGGACGGGTGAGGGTCAGGCTTCGGGGAAGGGTTAGGGTTAGGGTTCGGGCTAGGGTTAGGGTTAGGGGACGGGGAAGATTTAGGGTCCAGGTAAGGGTACGACAACGCTTTAGGGGGAGCGTACGTGTGAGGGCGCGGGTTATTGTCCGCGTACTCCTTAGGATTAGGGGACGGGGGAGGGTCAGGCTTCGGGGAAGGGTTAGGGTTAGGGTTCGGGCTAGGGTTAGGGTTAGGGGACGGGGACGGTTTAGGGTCCAGGTGAGGGTACGACAACGCTTTAGGGGGAGCGTACGTGTGAGGGCGCGGGTTAGTGTCAGCGTACGGGTTAGGATTAGGGGACGGGTGAGGGTCAGGCTTCGGGGAAGGGTTAGGGTTAGGGTTCGGGCTAGGGTTAGGGTTAGGGGACGGGGACGGTTTAGGGTCCAGGTGAGGGTACGACAACGCTTTAGGGGGAGCGTACGTGTGAGGGCGCGGCTTAGTGTCAGCGTACGGGTTAGGATTAGGGGACGGGTGAGGGTCAGGCTTCGGGGAAGGGTTAGGGTTAGGGTTCGGGCTAGGGTTAGGGTTAGGGGACGGGGAAGGTTTAGGGTCCAGGTGAGGGTACGACAACGCTTTAGGGGGAGCGTACGTGTGAGGGCGCGGGTTATTGTCCGCGTACTCCTTAGGATTAGGGGACGGGGGAGGGTCAGGCTTCGGGGAAGGGTTAGGGTTAGGGTTCGGGCTAGGGTTAGGGTTAGGGGACGGGGACGGTTTAGGGTCCAGGTGAGGGTACGACAACGCTTTAGGGGGAGCGTACGTGTGAGGGCGCGGGTTAGTGTCAGCGTACGGGTTAGGATTAGGGGACGGGTGAGGGTCAGGCTTCGGGGAAGGGTTAGGGTTAGGGTTCGGGCTAGGGTTAGGGTTAGGGGACGGGGACGGTTTAGGGTCCAGGTGAGGGTACGACAACGCTTTAGGGGGAGCGTACGTGTGAGGGCGCGGGTTAGTGTCAGCGTACGGGTTAGGATTAGGGGACGGGTGAGGGTCAGGCTTCGGGGAAGGGTTAGGGTTAGGGTTCGGGCTAGGGTTAGGGTTAGGGGACGGGGACGGTTTAGGGTCCAGGTGAGGGTACGACAACGCTTTAGGGGGAGCGTACGTGTGAGGGCGCGGCTTAGTGTCAGCGTACGGGTTAGGATTAGGGGACGGGTGAGGGTCAGGCTTCGGGGAAGGTTAGGGTTAGGGTTCGGGCTAGGGTTAGGGTTAGGGGACGGGGACGGTTTAGAGTCCAGGTGAGGGTACGACAACGCGTTAGGGGGAGCGTACGTGTGACGGCGCGGGTTAGTGTCAGCGTACGGGTTAGGATTAGGGGACGGGTGAGGGTCAGGCTTCGGGGAAAGGTTAGGGTTAGGGTTCGGGCTAGGGTTAGGGTTAGGGGACGGGGACGGTTTAGGCTCCAGCTGAGGGTACGACAACGCTTTAGGGGGAGCGTACGTGTGAGGGCGCGGCTTAGTGTCAGCGTACGCGTTAGGTTAGGGGACGGGTGAGGGTCAGGCTTCGGGGAAGTGTTAGGGTTAGGGTTCGGGCTAGGGTTAGGGTTAGGGGACGGGGACGGTTTAGGGTCCAGGTGAGGGTACGACAACGCTTTAGGGGGAGCGTACGTGTGAGGGCGCGGGTTAGTGTCAGCGTACGGGTTAGGATTAGGGGACGGGTGAGTGTCAGGCTTCGGGGAAGTGTTGGGGTTAGGGTTCGGGCTAGGGTTAGGGTTAGGGGACGGGGACTGTTTAGGGTCCAGGTGAGGGTACGACAACGCTTTAGGGGGAGCGTACGTGTGAGGGCGTGGGTTAGTGTCAGCGTACGGGTTAGGATTAGGGGACGGGTGAGGGTCAGGCTTCGGGGAAGGGTTAGGGTTAGGGTTCGGGCTAGGGTTAGGTTTAGGGGACGGGGACGGTTTAGGGTCCAGGTGAGGGTACGACAACGCTTTAGGGGGAGCGTACGTGTGAGGGCGCGGGTTAGTGTCAGCGTACGGGTTAGGATTAGGGGACGGGTGAGGCTCAGGCTTCGGGGAAGGGTTAGGGTTAGGGTTCGGGCTAGGGTTAGGGTTAGGGGACGGGGACGGTTTAGGGTCCAGGTGAGGGTACGACAACGCTTTAGGGGGAGCGTACGTGTGAGGGCGCGGGTTAGTGTCAGCGTACGGGTTAGGATTAGGGGACGGGTGAGGGTCAGGCTTCGGGGAAGGGTTAGGGTTAGGGTTCGGGCTAGGGTTAGGGTTAGGGGACGGGGACGGTTTAGGGTCCAGGGGAGGGTATGACAACGCTTTAGGGGGAGCGTACGTGTGAGGGCGCGGCTTAGTGTCAGCGTATGGGTTAGGATTAGGGGACGGGTGAGGGTCAGGCTTCGGGGAAGGGTTAGGGTTAGGGTTCGGGCTAGGGTTAGGGTTAGGGGACGGGGACGGTTTAGGGTCCAGGTGAGGGTACGACAACGCTTTAGGGGGAGCGTACGTGTGAGGGCGCGGGTTAGTGTCAGCGTACGGGTTAGGATTAGGGGACGGGTGAGGGTCAGGCTTCGGGGAAGGGTTAGGGTTAGGGTTCGGGCTAGGGTTAGGGTTAGGGGACGGGGACGGTTTAGGGTCCAGGTGAGGGTACGACAACGCTTTAGGGGGTGCGTACGTGTGAGGGCGCGGCTTAGTGTCAGCGTACGGGTTAGGATTAGGGGACGGGTGAGGGTCAGGCTTCGGGGAAGGGTTAGGGTTAGGGTTCGGGCTAGGGTTAGGGTTAGGGGACGGGGACGGTTTAGGGTCCAGGTGAGGGTACGACAACGCTTTAGGGGGAGCGTACGTGTGAGGGCGCGGGTTAGTGTCAGCGTACGGGTTAGGATTAGGGGACGGGTGAGGGTCAGGCTTCGGGGAAGGGTTAGGGTTAGGGTTCGGGCTAGGGTTAGGGTTAGGGGACGGGGACGGTTTAGGGTCCAGGTGAGGGTACGACAACGCTTTAGGGGGAGCGTACGTGTGAGGGCGCGGGTTAGTGTCAGCGTACGGGTTAGGATTAGGGGACGGGTGAGGGTCAGGCTTCGGGGAAGGGTTAGGGTTAGGGTTCGGGCTAGGGTTAGGGTTAGGGGACGGGGACGGTTTAGGGTCCAGGTGAGGGTACGACAATGCTTTAGGGGGAGCGTACGTGTGAGGGCGCGGGTTAGTGTCAGCGTACGGGTTAGGATTAGGGGACGGGTGAGGGTCAGGCTTCGGGGAAGGGTTAGGGTTAGGGTTCGGGCTAGGGTTAGGGTTAGGGGACGGGGACGGTTTAGGGTCCAGGTGAGGGTACGACAACGCTTTAGGGGGAGCGTACGTGTGAGGGCGTGGGTTAGTGTCAGCGTACGGGTTAGGATTAGGGGACGGGTGAGGGTCAGGCTTCGTGGAAGGGTTAGGGTTAGGGTTCGGGCTATGGTTAGGGTTAGGGGACGGGGACGGTTTAGGGTCCAGGTGAGGGTACGACAACGCTTTAGGGGGAGCGTACGTGTGAGGGCGCGGGTTAGTGTCAGCGTACGGGTTAGGATTAGGGGACGGGTGAGGGTCAGGCTTCGGGGAAGGGTTAGGGTTAGGGTTCGTGCTAGGGTTAGGGATAGGGGACGGGGAAGGTTTAGGGTCCAGGTGAGGGTACGACAACGCTTTAGGGGGAGCGTACGTGTGAGGGCGCGGGTTAGTGTCCGCGTACTCCTTAGGATTAGGGGACGGGGGAGGGTCAGGCTTCGGGGAAGGGTTAGGGTTAGGGTTCGGGCTAGGGTTAGGGTTAGGGGACGGGGACGGTTTAGGGTCCAGGTGAGGGTACGACAACGCTTTAGGGGGAGCGTACGTGTGAGGGCGCGGGTTAGTGTCAGCGTACGGGTTAGGATTAGGGGACGGGTGAGGGTCAGGCTTCGGGGAAGGGTTAGGGTTAGGGTTCGGGCTAGGGTTAGGGTTAGGGGACGGGGACGGTTTAGGGTCCAGGTGAGGGTACGACAACGCTTTAGGGGGAGCGTACGTGTGAGGGCGCGGGTTAGTGTCAGCGTACGGGTTAGGATTAGGGGACGGGTGAGGGTCAGGCTTCGGGGAAGGGTTAGGGTTAGGGTTCGGGCTAGGGTTAGGGTTAGGGGACGGGGACGGTTTAGGGTCCAGGTGAGGGTACGACAACGCTTTAGGGGGAGCGTACGTGTGAGGGCGCGGCTTAGTGTCAGCGTACGGGTTAGGATTAGGGGACGGGTGAGGGTCAGGCTTCGGGGAAGGGTTAGGGTTAGGGTTCGGGCTTGGGTTAGGGTTAGGGGACGGGGACGGTTTAGGGTCCAGGTGAGGGTACGACAACGCGTTAGGGGGAGCGTACGTGTGACGGCGTGGGTTAGTGTCAGCGTACGGGTTAGGATTAGGGGACGGGTGAGGGTCAGGCTTCGGGGAAGGGTTAGGGTTAGGGTTCGGGCTAGGGTTAGGGTTAGGGGACGGGGACGGTTTAGGGTCCAGGTGAGGGTACGACAACGCTTTAGGGGGAGCGTACGTGTGAGGGCGCGGGTTAGCGTCAGCGTACGGGTTAGGATTAGGGGACGGGTGAGGGTCAGGCTTCGGGGAAGGGTTAGGGTTAGGGTTCGGGCTAGGGTTAGGGTTAGGGGACGGGGACGGTTTAGGGTCCAGGTGAGGGTACGACAACGCTTTAGGGGGAGCGTACGTGTGAGGGCGCGGGTTAGTGTCAGCGTACGGGTTAGGATTAGGGGACGGGTGAGGGTCAGGCTTCGGGGAAGGGTTAGTGTTAGGGTTCGGGCTAGGGTTAGGGTTAGGGGACGGGGACGGTTTAGGGTCCTGGTGAGGGTGCGACAACGCTTTAGGGGGAGCGTACGTGTGAGGGCGCGGCTTAGCGTCAGCGTACGGGTTAGGATTAGGGGACGGGTGAGGGTCAAGCTTCGGGGAAGGGTTAGGGTTAGGGTTCGGGCTAGGGTTAGGGTTAGGGGACGGGGACGGTTTAGGGTCCAGGTGAGGGTACGACAACGCTTTAGGGGGAGCGTACGTGTGACGGCGCAGGTTAGTGTCAGCGTACGGGTTAGGATTAGGGGACGGGTGAGGGTCAGGCTTCGGGGAAGGGTTAGGGTTAGGGTTCGGGCTAGGGTTAGGGTTAGGGAACAGGGACGGTTTAGGGTCCTGGTGAGGGTACGACAACGCTTTATGGGGAGCGTACGTGTGAGGGCGCGGGTTAGTGTCAGCGTACGGGTTAGGATTAGGGGACGGGTGAGGGTCAGGCTTCGGGGAAGGGTTAGGGTTAGGGTTCGGGCTAGGGTTAGGGTTCGGGGACGGGGACGGTTTAGGGTCCAGGTGAGGGTACGACAACGCTTTAGGGGGAGCGTACGTGTGAGGGCGCGGGTTAGTGTCAGCGTACGGGTTAGGATTAGGGGACGGGTGAGGGTCAGGCTTCGGGGAAGGGTTAGGGTTAGGGTTCGGGCTAGGGTTAGGGTTAGGAGACGGGGACGGTTTAGGGTCCAGGTGAGGGTACGACAACGCTTTAGGGGGAGCGTACGTGTGAGGGCGCGGGTTAGTGTCAGCGTACGGGTTAGGATTAGGGGACGGGTGAGGGTCAGGCTTCGGGGAAGGGTTAGGGTTAGGGTTCGGGCTAGGGTTAGGGTTAGGGGACGGGGACGGTTTAGGGTCCAGGTGAGGGTACGACAACGCTTTAGGGGGAGCGTACGTGTGAGGGCGCGGGTTATTGTCCGCGTACTCCTTAGGATTAGGGGACGGGGGAGGGTCAGGCTTCGGGGAAGGGTTAGGGTTAGGGTTCGGGCTAGGGTTAGGGTTAGGGGACGGGGACGGTTTAGGGTACAGGTGAGGGTACGACAACGCTTTAGGGGGAGCGTACGTGTGAGGGCGCGGCTTAGTGTCAGCGTACGGGTTAGGATTAGGGGACGGGTGAGGGTCAGGCTTCGAGGAAGGGTTAGGGTTAGGGTTCGGGCTAGGGTTAGGGTTAGGGGACGGGGAAGATTTAGGGTCCAGGTGAGGGTACGACAACGCTTTAGGGGGAGCGTACGTGTGAGGGCGCGGGTTATTGTCCGCGTACTCCTTAGGATTAGGGGACGGGGGAGGGTCAGGCTTCGGGGAAGGGTTAGGGTTAGGGTTCGGGCTAGGGTTAGGGTTAGGGGACGGGGACGGTTTAGGGTACAGGTGAGGGTACGACAACGCTTTAGGGGGAGCGTACGTGTGAGGGCGCGGGTTAGTGTCAGCGTTCGGGTTAGGATTAGGGGACGGGTGAGGGTCAGGCTTCGGGGAAGGGTTAGGGTTAGGGTTCGGGCTAGGGTTAGGGTTAGGGGACGGGGACGGTTTAGGGTCCAGGTGAGGGTACGACAACGCTTTAGGGGGAGCGTACGTGTGAGGGCGCGGCTTAGTGTCAGCGTACGGGTTAGGATTAGGGGACGGGTGAGGGTCAGGCTTCGGGGAAGGGTTAGGGTTAGGGTTCGGGCTAGGGTTAGGGTTAGGAGACGGGGACGGTTTAGGGTCCAGGTGAGGGTACGACAACGCTTTAGGGGGAGCGTACGTGTGAGGGCGCGGGTTAGTGTCAGCGTACGGGTTAGGATTAGGGGACGGGTGAGGGTCAGGCTTCGGGGAAGGGTTAGGGTTAGGGTTCGGGCTAGGGTTAGGGTTAGGGGACGGGGACGGTTTAGGGTCCAGGTGAGGGTACGACAACGCTTTAGGGGGAGCGTACGTGTGAGGGCGCGGGTTATTGTCCGCGTACTCCTTAGGATTAGGGGACGGGGGAGGGTCAGGCTTCGGGGAAGGGTTAGGGTTAGGGTTCGGGCTAGGGTTAGGGTTAGGGGACGGGGACGGTTTAGGGTACAGGTGAGGGTACGACAACGCTTTAGGGGGAGCGTACGTGTGAGGGCGCGGCTTAGTGTCAGCGTACGGGTTAGGATTAGGGGACGGGTGAGGGTCAGGCTTCGGGGAAGGGTTAGGGTTAGGGTTCGGGCTAGGGTTAGGGTTAGGGGACGGGGAAGATTTAGGGTCCAGGTGAGGGTACGACAACGCTTTAGGGGGAGCGTACGTGTGAGGGCGCGGGTTATTGTCCGCGTACTCCTTAGGATTAGGGGACGGGGGAGGGTCAGGCTTCGGGGAAGGGTTAGGGTTAGGGTTCGGGCTAGGGTTAGGGTTAGGGGACGGGGACGGTTTAGGGTACAGGTGAGGGTACGACAACGCTTTAGGGGGAGCGTACGTGTGAGGGCGCGGGTTAGTGTCAGCGTTCGGGTTAGGATTAGGGGACGGGTGAGGGTCAGGCTTCGGGGAAGGGTTAGGGTTAGGGTTCGGGCTAGGGTTAGGGTTAGGGGACGGGGACGGTTTAGGGTCCAGGTGAGGGTACGACAACGCTTTAGGGGGAGCGTACGTGTGAGGGCGCGGCTTAGTGTCAGCGTACGGGTTAGGATTAGGGGACGGGTGAGGGTCAGGCTTCGGGGAAGGGTTAGGGTTAGGGTTCGGGCTAGGGTTAGGGTTAGGGGACGGGGACGGTTTAGGGTCCAGGTGAGGGTACGACAACGCTTTAGGGGGAGCGTACGTGTGAGGGCGCGGGTTAGCGTCCGCGTACTCCTTAGGATTAGGGGACGGGTGAGGGTCAGGCTTCGGGGAAGGGTTAGGGTTAGGGTTCGGGCTAGGGTTAGGGTTAGGGGACGGGGACGGTTTAGGGTCCAGGTGAGGGTACGACAACGCTTTAGGGGGAGCGTACGTGTGAGGGCGCGGGTTAGTGTCAGCGTACGGGTTAGGATTAGGGGACGGGTGAGGGTCAGGCTTCGGGGAAGGGTTAGGGTTAGGGTTCGGGCTAGGGTTAGGGTTAGGGGACGGGGACGGTTTAGGGTCCTGGTGAGGGTGCGACAACGCTTTAGGGGGAGCGTACGTGTGAGGGCGCGGCTTAGCGTCAGCGTACGGGTTAGGATTAGGGGACGGGTGAGGGTCAAGCTTCGGGGAAGGGTTAGGGTTAGGGTTCGGGCTAGGGTTAGGGTTAGGGGACGGGGACGGTTTAGGGTCCAGGTGAGGGTACGATAACGCTTTAGGGGGAGCGTACGTGTGACGGCGCAGGTTAGTGTCAGCGTACGGGTTAGGATTAGGGGACGGGTGAGGGTCAGGCTTCGGGGAAGGGTTAGGGTTAGGGTTCGGGCTAGGGTTAGGGTTAGGGAACAGGGACGGTTTAGGGTCCAGGTGAGGGTACGACAACGCTTTATGGGGAGCGTACGTGTGAGGGCACGGGTTAGTGTCAGCGTACGGGTTAGGATTAGGGGACGGGTGAGGGTCAGGCTTCGGGGAAGGGTTAGGGTTAGGGTTCGGGCTAGGGTTAGGGTTAGGGGACGGGGACGGTTTAGGGTCCAGGTGAGGGTACGACAACGCTTTAGGGGGAGCGTACGTGTGAGGGCGCGGGTTAGTGTCAGCGTACGGGTTAGGATTAGGGGACGGGTGAGGGTCAGGCTTCGGGGAAGGGTTAGGGTTAGGGTTCGGGCTAGGGTTAGGGTTAGGGGACGGGGACGGTTTAGGGTCCAGGTGAGGGTACGACAACGCTTTAGGGGGAGCGTACGTGTGAGGGCGCGGGTTAGTGTCAGCGTACGGGTTAGGATTAGGGGACGGGTGAGGGTCAGGCTTCGGGGAAGGGTTAGGGTTAGGGTTCGGGCTAGGGTTAGGGTTAGGGGACGGGGACGGTTTAGGGTCCAGGTGAGGGTACGACAACGCTTTAGGGGGAGCGTACGTGTGAGGGCGCGGCTTAGTGTCAGCGTACGGGTTAGGATTAGGGGACGGGTGAGGGTCAGGCTTCGGGGAAGGGTTAGGGTTAGGGTTCGGGCTAGGGTTAGGGTTAGGGGACGGGGAAGATTTAGGGTCCAGGTGAGGGTACGACAACGCTTTAGGGGGAGCGTACGTGTGAGGGCGCGGGTTATTGTCCGCGTACTCCTTAGGATTAGGGGACGGGGGAGGGTCAGGCTTCGGGGAAGGGTTAGGGTTAGGGTTCGGGCTAGGGTTAGGGTTAGGGGACGGGGACGGTTTAGGGTCCAGGTGAGGGTACGACAACGCTTTAGGGGGAGCGTACGTGTGAGGGCGCGGGTTAGTGTCAGCGTTCGGGTTAGGATTAGGGGACGGGTGAGGGTCAGGCTTCGGGGAAGGGTTAGGGTTAGGGTTCGGGCTAGGGTTAGGGTTAGGGGACGGGGACGGTTTAGGGTCCAGGTGAGGGTACGACAACGCTTTAGGGGGAGCGTACGTGTGAGGGCGCGGCTTAGTGTCAGCGTACGGGTTAGGATTAGGGGACGGGTGAGGGTCAGGCTTCGGGGAAGGGTTAGGGTTAGGGTTCGGGCTAGGGTTAGGGTTAGGGGACGGGGAAGGTTTAGGGTCCAGGTGAGGGTACGACAACGCTTTAGGGGGAGCGTACGTGTGAGGGCGCGGTTTATTGTCCGCGTACTCCTTAGGATTAGGGGACGGGGGAGGGTCAGGCTTCGGGGAAGGGTTAGGGTTAGGGTTCGGGCTAGGGTTAGGGTTAGGGGACGGGGACGGTTTAGGGTCCAGGTGAGGGTACGACAACGCTTTAGGGGGAGCGTACGTGTGAGGGCGCGGGTTAGTGTCAGCGTACGGGTTAGGATTAGGGGACGGGTGAGGGTCAGGCTTCGGGGAAGGGTTAGGGTTAGGGTTCGGGCTAGGGTTAGGGTTAGGGGACGGGGACGGTTTAGGGTCCAGGTGAGGGTACGACAACGCTTTAGGGGGTGCGTACGTGTGAGGGCGCGGCTTAGTGTCAGCGTACGGGTTAGGATTAGGGGACGGGTGAGGGTCAGGCTTCGGGGAAGGGTTAGGGTTAGGGTTCGGGCTAGGGTTAGGGTTAGGGGACGGGGACGGTTTAGGGTCCAGGTGAGGGTACGACAACGCTTTAGGGGGAGCGTACGTGTGAGGGCGCGGGTTAGTGTCAGCGTACGGGTTAGGATTAGGGGACGGGTGAGGGTCAGGCTTCGGGGAAGGGTTAGGGTTAGGGTTCGGGCTAGGGTTAGGGTTAGGGGACGGGGACGGTTTAGGGTCCAGGTGAGGGTACGACAATGCTTTAGGGGGAGCGTACCTGTGAGGGCGCGGGTTAGTGTCAGCGTACGGGTTAGGATTAGGGGACGGGTGAGGGTCAGGCTTCGGGGAAGGGTTAGGGTTAGGGTTCGGGCTAGGGTTAGGGTTAGGGGACGGGGACGGTTTAGGGTCCAGGTGAGGGTACGACAACGCTTTAGGGGGAGCGTACGTGTGAGGGCGCGGGTTAGTGTCAGCGTACGGGTTAGGATTAGGGGACGGGTGAGGGTCAGGCTTCGGGGAAGGGTTAGGGTTAGGGTTCGGGCTAGGGTTAGGGTTAGGGGACGGGGACGGTTTAGGGTCCAGGTGAGGGTACGACAACGCTTTAGGGGGAGCGTACGTGTGAGGGCGTGGGTTAGTGTCAGCGTACGGGTTAGGATTAGGGGACGGGTGAGGGTCAGGCTTCGTGGAAGGGTTAGGGTTAGGGTTCGGGCTAGGGTTAGGGTTAGGGGACGGGGACGGTTTAGGGTCCAGGTGAGGGTACGACAACGCTTTAGGGGGAGCGTACGTGTGAGGGCGCGGGTTAGTGTCAGCGTACGGGTTAGGATTAGGGGACGGGTGAGGGTCAGGCTTCGGGGAAGGGTTAGGGTTAGGGTTCGGGCTAGGGTTAGGGATAGGGGACGGGGAAGGTTTAGGGTCCAGGTGAGGGTACGACAACGCTTTAGGGGGAGCGTACGTGTGAGGGCGCGGGTTAGTGTCCGCGTACTCCTTAGGATTAGGGGACGGGGGAGGGTCAGGCTTCGGAGAAGGGTTAGGGTTAGGGTTCGGGCTAGGGTTAGGGTTAGGGGACGGGGACGGTTTAGGGTCCAGGTGAGGGTACGACAACGCTTTAGGGGGAGCGTACGTGTGAGGGCGCGGGTTAGTGTCAGCGTACGGGTTAGGATTAGGGGACGGGTGAGGGTCAGGCTTCGGGGAAGGGTTAGGGTTAGGGTTCGGGCTAGGGTTAGGGTTAGGGGACGGGGACGGTTTAGGGTCCAGGTGAGGGTACGACAACGCTTTAGGGGGAGCGTACGTGTGAGGGCGCGGGTTAGTGTCAGCGTACGGGTTAGGATTAGGGGACGGGTGAGGGTCAGGCTTCGGGGAAGGGTTAGGGTTAGGGTTCGGGCTAGGGTTAGGGTTAGGGGACGGGGACGGTTTAGGGTCCAGGTGAGGGTACGACAACGCTTTAGGGGGAGCGTACGTGTGAGGGCGTGGGTTAGTGTCAGCGTACGGGTTAGGATTAGGGGACGGGTGAGGGTCAGGATTCGTGGAAGGGTTAGGGTTAGGGTTCGGGCTAGGGTTAGGGTTAGGGGACGGGGACGGTTTAGGGTCCAGGTGAGGGTACGACAACGCTTTAGGGGGAGCGTACGTGTGAGGGCGCGGGTTAGTGTCAGCGTACGGGTTAGGATTAGGGGACGGGTGAGGGTCAGGCTTCGGGGAAGGGTTAGGGTTAGGGTTCGGGCTAGGGTTAGGGATAGGGGACGGGGAAGGTTTAGGGTCCAGGTGAGGGTACGACAACGCTTTAGGGGGAGCGTACGTGTGAGGGCGCGGGTTAGTGTCCGCGTACTCCTTAGGATTAGGGGACGGGGGAGGGTCAGGCTTCGGGGAAGGGTTAGGGTTAGGGTTCGGGCTAGGGTTAGGGTTAGGGGACGGGGACGGTTTAGGGTCCAGGTGAGGGTACGACAACGCTTTAGGGGGAGCGTACGTGTGAGGGCGCGGGTTAGTGTCAGCGTACGGGTTAGGATTAGGGGACGGGTGAGGGTCAGGCTTCGGGGAAGGGTTAGGGTTAGGGTTCGGGCTAGGGTTAGGGTTAGGGGACGGGGACGGTTTAGGGTCCAGGTGAGGGTACGACAACGCTTTAGGGGGAGCGTACGTGTGAGGGCGCGGGTTAGTGTCAGCGTACGGGTTAGGATTAGGGGACGGGTGAGGGTCAGGCTTCGGGGAAGGGTTAGGGTTAGGGTTCGGGCTAGGGTTAGGGTTAGGGGACGGGGACGGTTTAGGGTCCAGGTGAGGGTACGACAACGCGTTAGGGGGAGCCTACGTGTGACGGCGCGGGTTAGTGTCAGCGTACGGGTTAGGATTAGGGGACGGGTGAGGGTCAGGCTTCGGGGAAGGGTTAGGGTTAGGGTTCGGGCTAGGGTTAGGGTTAGGGGACGGGGACGGTTTAGGGTCCAGGTGAGGGTACGACAACGCTTTAGGGGGAGCGTACGTGTGAGGGCGCGGGTTAGCGTCAGCGTACGGGTTAGGATTAGGGGACGGGTGAGGGTCAGGCTTCGGGGAAGGGTTAGGGTTAGGGTTCGGGCTAGGGTTAGGGTTAGGGGACGGGGACGGTTTAGGGTCCAGGTGAGGGTACGACAACGCTTTAGGGGGAGCGTACGTGTGAGGGCGCGGGTTAGTGTCAGCGTACGGGTTAGGATTAGGGGACGGGTGAGGGTCAGGCTTCGGGGAAGGGTTAGGGTTAGGGTTCGGGCTAGGGTTAGGGTTAGGGGACGGGGACGGTTTAGGGTCCTGGTGAGGGTGCGACAACGCTTTAGGGGGAGCGTACGTGTGAGGGCGCGGCTTAGCGTCAGCGTACGGGTTAGGATTAGGGGACGGGTGAGGGTCAAGCTTCGGGGAAGGGTTAGGGTTAGGGTTCGGGCTAGGGTTAGGGTTAGGGGACGGGGACGGTTTAGGGTCCAGGTGAGGGTACGACAACGCTTTAGGGGGAGCGTACGTGTGACGGCGCGGGTTAGTGTCAGCGTACGGGTTAGGATTAGGGGACGGGTGAGGGTCAGGCTTCGGGGAAGGGTTAGGGTTAGGGTTCGGGCTAGGGTTAGGGTTAGGGAACAGGGACGGTTTAGGGTCCAGGTGAGGGTACGACAACGCTTTAGGGGGAGCGTACGTGTGAGGGCGCGGGTTAGTGTCAGCGTACGGGTTAGGATTAGGGGACGGGTGAGGGTCAGGCTTCGGGGAAGGGTTAGGGTTAGGGTTCGGGCTAGGGTTAGGGTTAGGGGACGGGGACGGTTTAGGGTCCAGGTGAGGGTACGACAACGCTTTAGGGGGAGCGTACGTGTGAGGGCGCGGGTTAGTGTCAGCGTACGGGTTAGGATTAGGGGACGGGTGAGGGTCAGGCTTCGGGGAAGGGTTAGGGTTAGGGTTCGGGCTAGGGTTAGGGTTAGGGGACGGGGACGGTTTAGGGTCCAGGTGAGGGTACGACAACGCTTTAGGGGGAGCGTACGTGTGAGGGCGCGGGTTAGTGTCAGCGTACGGGTTAGGATTAGGGGACGGGTGAGGGTCAGGCTTCGGGGAAGGGTTAGGGTTAGGGTTCGGGCTAGGGTTAGGGTTAGGGGACGGGGATGGTTTAGGGTCCAGGTGAGGGTACGACAACGCTTTAGGGGGAGCGTACGTGTGAGGGCGCGGCTTAGTGTCAGCGTACGGGTTAGGATTAGGGGACGGGTGAGGGTCAGGCTTCGGGGAAGGGTTAGGGTTAGGGTTCGGGCTAGGGTTAGGGTTAGGGGACGGGGAAGATTTAGGGTCCAGGTGAGGGTACGACAACGCTTTAGGGGGAGCGTACGTGTGAGGGCGCGGGTTATTGTCCGCGTACTCCTTAGGATTAGGGGACGGGGGAGGGTCAGGCTTCGGGGAAGGGTTAGGGTTAGGGTTCGGGCTAGGGTTAGGGTTAGGGGACGGGGACGGTTTAGGGTCCAGGTGAGGGTACGACAACGCTTTAGGGGGAGCGTACGTGTGAGGGCGCGGGTTAGTGTCAGCGTACGGGTTAGGATTAGGGGACGGGTGAGGGTCAGGCTTCGGGGAAGGGTTAGGGTTAGGGTTCGGGCTAGGGTTAGGGTTAGGGGACGGGGACGGTTTAGGGTCCAGGTGAGGGTACGACAACGCTTTAGGGGGAGCGTACGTGTGAGGGCGCGGCTTAGTGTCAGCGTACGGGTTAGGATTAGGGGACGGGTGAGGGTCAGGCTTCGGGGAAGGGTTAGGGTTAGGGTTCGGGCTAGGGTTAGGGTTAGGGGACGGGGAAGGTTTAGGGTCCAGGTGAGGGTACGACAACGCTTTAGGGGGAGCGTACGTGTGAGGGCGCGGGTTATTGTCCGCGTACTCCTTAGGATTAGGGGACGGGGGAGGGTCAGGCTTCGGGGAAGGGTTAGGGTTAGGGTTCGGGCTAGGGTTAGGGTTAGGGGACGGGGACGGTTTAGGGTCCAGGTGAGGGTACGACAACGCTTTAGGGGGAGCGTACGTGTGAGGGCGCAGGTTAGTGTCAGCGTACAGGTTAGGATTAGGGGACGGGTGAGGGTCAGGCTTCGGGGAAGGGTTAGGGTTAGGGTTCGGGCTAGGGTTAGGGTTAGGGGACGGGGACGGTTTAGGGTCCAGGTGAGGGTACGACAACGCTTTAGGGGGAGCGTACGTGTGAGGGCGCGGGTTAGTGTCAGCGTACGGGTTAGGATTAGGGGACGGGTGAGGGTCAGGTTTCGGGGAAGGGTTAGGGTTAGGGTTCGGGCTAGGGTTAGGGTTAGGGGACGGGGACGGTTTAGGGTCCAGGTGAGGGTACGACAACGCTTTAGGGGGAGCGTACGTGTGAGGGCGCGGCTTAGTGTCAGCGTACGGGTTAGGATTAGGGGACGGGTGAGGGTCAGGCTTCGGGGAAGGGTTAGGGTTAGGGTTCGGGCTAGGGTTAGGGTTAGGGGACGGGGACTGTTTAGGGTCCAGGTGAGGGTACGACAACGCTTTAGGGGGAGCGTACGTGTGAGGGCGCGGGTTAGTGTCAGCGTACGGGTTAGGATTAGGGGACGGGTGAGGGTCAGGCTTCGGGGAAGGGTTAGGGTTAGGGTTCGGGCTAGGGTTAGGGTTAGGGGACGGGGACGGTTTAGGGTCCAGGTGAGGGTACGACAACGCTTTAGGGGGAGCGTACGTGTGAGGGCGCGGCTTAGTGTCAGCGTACGGGTTAGGATTAGGGGACGGGTGAGGGTCAGGCTTCGGGGAAGGGTTAGGGTTAGGGTTCGGGCTAGGGTTAGGGTTAGGGGACGGGGAAGGTTTAGGGTCCAGGTGAGGGTACGACAACGCTTTAGGGGGAGCGTACGTGTGAGGGCGCGGGTTATTGTCCGCGTACTCCTTAGGATTAGGGGACGGGGGAGGGTCAGGCTTCGGGGAAGGGTTAGGGTTAGGGTTCGGGCTAGGGTTAGGGTTAGGGGACGGGGACGGTTTAGGGTCCAGGTGAGGGTACGACAACGCTTTAGGGGGAGCGTACGTGTGAGGGCGCGGGTTAGTGTCAGCGTACGGGTTAGGATTAGGGGACGGGTGAGGGTCAGGCTTCGGGGAAGGGTTAGGGTTAGGGTTCGGGCTAGGGTTAGGGTTAGGGGACGGGGACGGTTTAGGGTCCAGGTGAGGGTACGACAACGCTTTAGGGGGAGCGTACGTGTGAGGGCGTGGGTTAGTGTCAGCGTACGGGTTAGGATTAGGGGACGGGTGAGGGTCAGGCTTCGGGGAAGGGTTAGGGTTAGGGTTCGGGCTAGGGTTAGGGTTAGGGGACGGGGACGGTTTAGGGTCCAGGTGAGGGTACGACAACGCTTTAGGGGGAGCGTACGTGTGAGGGCGCGGGTTAGTGTCAGCGTACGGGTTAGGATTAGGGGACGGGTGAGGGTCAGGCTTCGGGGAAGGGTTAGGGTTAGGGTTCGGGCTAGGGTTAGGGTTAGGGGACGGGGACGGTTTAGGGTCCAGGTGAGGGTACGACAACGCTTTAGGGGGAGCGTACGTGTGAGGGCACGGCTTAGTGTCAGCGTACGGGTTAGGATTAGGGGACGGGTGAGGGTCAGGCTTCGGGGAAGGGTTAGGGTTAGGGTTCGGGCTAGGGTTAGGGTTAGGGGACGGGGACGGTTTAGGGTCCAGGTGAGGGTACGACAACGCTTTAGGGGGAGCGTACGTGTGAGGGCGCGGGTTATTGTCCACGTACTCCTTAGGATTAGGGGACGGGGGAGGGTCAGGCTTCGGGGAAGGGTTAGGGTTAGGGTTCGGGCTAGGGTTAGGGTTAGGGGACGGGGACGGTTTAGGGTCCAGGTGAGGGTACGACAACGCTTTAGGGGGAGCGTACGTGTGAGGGCGCGGGTTAGTGTCAGCGTATGGGTTAGGATTAGGGGACGGGTGAGGGTCAGGCTTCGGGGAAGGGTTAGGGTTAGGGTTCGGGCTAGGGTTAGGGTTAGGGGACGGGGACGGTTTAGGGTCCAGGTGAGGGTACGACAACGCTTTAGGGGGAGCGTACGTGTGAGGGCGCGGCTTAGTGTCAGCGTACGGGTTAGGATTAGGGGACGGGTGAGGGTCAGGCTTCGGGGAAGGTTTAGGGTTAGGATTCGGGCTAGGGTTACGGTTAGGGGACGGGGAAGGTTTAGGGTCCAGGTGAGGGTACGACAACGCTTTAGGGGGAGCGTACGTGTGAGGGCGCGGGTTATTGTCCGCGTACTCCTTAGGATTAAGGGACGGGTGAGGGTCAGGCTTCGGGAAAGGGTTAGGGTTAGGGTTCGGGCTAGGGTTAGGGTTAGGGGACGGGGACGGTTTAGGGTCCAGGTGAGGGTACGACAACGCTTTAGGGGGAGCGTACGTGTGAGGGCGCGGGTTAGTGTCAGCGTACGGGTTAGGATTAGGGGACGGGTGAGTGTCAGGTTTCGGGGAAGGGTTAGGGTTAGGGTTCGGGCTAGGGTTAGGGTTAGGGGACGGGGACGGTTTAGGGTCCAGGTGAGGGTACGACAACGCTTTAGGGGGAGCGTACATGTGAGGGCACGGGTTAGTGTCAGCGTACGGGTTAGGATTAGGGGACGGGTGAGGGTCAGGCTTCGGGGAAGGGTTAGGGTTAGGGTTCGGGCTAGGGTTAGGGTTAGGGGACGGGGACAGTTTAGGGTCCAGGTGAGGGTACGACAACGCTTTAGGGGGAGCGTACGTGTGAGGGCGCGGGTTAGTGTCAGCGTACGGGTTAGGATTAGGGGACGGGTGAGGGTCAGGCTTCGGGGAAGGGTTAGGGTTAGGGTTCGGGCTAGGGTTAGGGTTAGGGGACGGGGACGGTTTAGGGTCCAGGTGAGGGTACGACAACGCTTTAGGGGGAGCGTACGTGTGAGGGCGCGGGTTAGTGTCAGCGTACGGGTTAGGATTAGGGGACGGGTGAGGGTCAGGCTTCGGGGAAGGGTTAGGGTTAGGGTTCGGGCTAGGGTTAGGGTTAGGGGACGGGGACGGTTTAGGGTCCAGGTGAGGGTACGACAACGCTTTAGGGGGAGCGTACGTGTGAGGGCGCGGGTTAGTGTCAGCGTACGGGTTAGGATTAGGGGACGGGTGAGGGTCAGGCTTCGGGGAAGGGTTAGGGTTAGGGTTCGGGCTAGGGTTAGGGTTAGGGGACGGGGACGGTTTAGGGTCCAGGTGAGGGTACGACAACGCTTTAGGGGGAGCGTACGTGTGAGGGCGCGGGTTAGTGTCAGCGTACGGGTTAGGATTAGGGGACGGGTGAGGGTCAGGCTTCGGGGAAGGGTTAGGGTTAGGGTTCGGGCTAGGGTTAGGGTTAGGGGACGGGGACGGTTTAGTGTCCAGGTGAGGGTACGACAACGCTTTAGGGGGAGCGTACGTGTGAGGGCGCGGGTTAGTGTCAGCGTACGGGTTAGGATTAGGGGACGGGTGAGGGTCAGGCTTCGGGGAAGGGTTAGGGTTAGGGTTCGGGCTAGGGTTAGGGTTAGGGGACGGGGACGGTTTAGGGTCCAGGTGAGGGTACGACAACGCTTTAGGGGGAGCGTACGGGTGAGGGCGCGGGTTAGTGTCAGCGTACGGGTTAGGATTAGGGGACAGGTGAGGGTCAGGCTTCGGGGAAGGGTTAGGGTTAGGGTTCGGGCTAGGGTTAGGGTTAGGGGACGGGGACGGTTTAGGGTCCAGGTGAGGGTACGACAACGCTTTAGGGGGAGCGTACGTGTGAGGGCGCGGCTTAGTGTCAGCGTACGGGTTAGGATTAGGGGACGGGTGAGGGTCAGGCTTCGGGGAAGGGTTAGGGTTAGGGTTCGGGCTAGGGTTAGGGTTAGGGGACGGGGACGGTTTAGGGTCCAGGTGAGGGTACGACAACGCGTTAGGGGGAGCGTACGTGTGACGGCGCGGGTTAGAGTCAGCGTACGGGTTAGGATTAGGGGACGGGTGAGGGTCAGGCTTCGGGGAAGGGTTAGGGTTAGGGTTCGGGCTAGGGTTAGGGTTAGGGGACGGGGACGGTTTAGGGTCCAGGTGAGGGTACGACAACGCTTTAGGGGGAGCGTACGTGTGAGGGCGCGGCTTAGTGTCAGCGTACGGGTTAGGATTAGGGGACGGGTGAGGGTCAGGCTTCGGGGAAGGGTTAGGGTTAGGGTTCGGGCTAGGGTTAGGGTTAGGGGACGGGGACGGTTTAGGGTCCAGGTGAGGGTACGACAACGCTTTAGGGGGAGCGTACGTGTGAGGGCGCGGGTTAGAGTCAGCGTACGGGTTAGGATTAGGGGACGGGTGAGGGTCAGGCTTCGGGGAAGGGTTAGGGTTAGGGTTCGGGCTAGGGTTAGGGTTAGGGGACGGGGACGGTTTAGGGTCCAGGTGAGGGTACGACAACGCTTTAGGGGGAGCGTACGTGTGAGGGCGCGGGTTAGTGTCCGCGTACGGGTTAGGATTAGGGGACGGGTGAGGGTCAGGCTTCGGGGAAGGGTTAGGGTTAGGGTTCGGGCTAGGGTTAGGGTTAGGGGACGGGGACTGTTTAGGGTCCAGGTGAGGGTACGACAACGCTTTAGGGGGAGCGTACGTGTGAGGGCGCGGGTTAGTGTCAGCGTACGGGTTAGGATTAGGGGACGGGTGAGGGTCAGGCTTCGGGGAAGGGTTAGGGTTAGGGTTCGGGCTAGGGTTAGGGTTAGGGGACGGGGACGGTTTAGGGTCCAGGTGAGGGTACGACAACGCTTTAGGGGGAGCGTACGTGTGAGGGCGCGGGTTAGTGTCAGCGTACGGGTTAGGATTAGGGGACGGGTGAGGGTCAGGCTTCGGGGAAGGGTTAGGGTTAGGGTTCGGGCTAGGGTTAGGGTTAGGGGACGGGGACGGTTTAGGGTCCAGGTGAGGGTACGACAACGCTTTAGGGGAAGCGTACGTGTGAGGGCGTGGGTTAGTGTCAGCGTACGGGTTAGGATTAGGGGACGGGTGAGGGTCAGGATTCGTGGAAGGGTTAGGGTTAGGGTTCGGGCTAGGGTTAGGGTTAGGGGACGGGGACGGTTTAGGGTCCAGGTGAGGGTACGACAACGCTTTAGGGGGAGCGTACGTGTGAGGGCGCGGGTTAGTGTCAGCGTACGGGTTAGGATTAGGGGACGGGTGAGGGTCAGGCTTCGGGGAAGGGTTAGGGTTAGGGTTCGGGCTAGGGTTAGGGATAGGGGACGGGGAAGGTTTAGGGTCCAGGTGAGGGTACGACAACGCTTTAGGGGGAGCGTACGTGTGAGGGCGCGGGTTAGTGTCCGCGTACTCCTTAGGATTAGGGGACGGGGGAGGGTCAGGCTTCGGGGAAGGGTTAGGGTTAGGGTTCGGGCTAGGGTTAGGGTTAGGGGACGGGGACGGTTTAGGGTCCAGGTGAGGGTACGACAACGCTTTAGGGGGAGCGTACGTGTGAGGGCGCGGGTTAGTGTCAGCGTACGGGTTAGGATTAGGGGACGGGTGAGGGTCAGGCTTCGGGGAAGGGTTAGGGTTAGGGTTCGGGCTAGGGTTAGGGTTAGGGGACGGGGACGGTTTAGGGTCCAGGTGAGGGTACGACAACGCTTTAGGGGGAGCGTACGTGTGAGGGCGCGGGTTAGTGTCAGCGTACGGGTTAGGATTAGGGGACGGGTGAGGGTCAGGCTTCGGGGAAGGGTTAGGGTTAGGGTTCGGGCTAGGGTTAGGGTTAGGGGACGGGGACGGTTTAGGGTCCAGGTGAGGGTACGACAACGCTTTAGGGGGAGCGTACGTGTGAGGGCGCGGGTTAGTGTCAGCGTACGGGTTAGGATTAGGGGACGGGTGAGGGTCAGGCTTCGGGGAAGGGTTAGGGTTAGGGTTCGGGCTAGGGTTAGGGTTAGGGGACGGGGACGGTTTAGGGTCCAGGTGAGGGTACGACAACGCGTTAGGGGGAGCCTACGTGTGACGGCGCGGGTTAGTGTCAGCGTACGGGTTAGGATTAGGGGACGGGTGAGGGTCAGCCTTCGGGGAAGGGTTAGGGTTAGGGTTCGGGCTAGGGTTAGGGTTAGGGGACGGGGACGGTTTAGGGTCCAGGTGAGGGTACGACAACGCTTTAGGGGGAGCGTACGTGTGAGGGCGCGGGTTAGCGTCAGCGTACGGGTTAGGATTAGGGGACGGGTGAGGGTCAGGCTTCGGGGAAGGGTTAGGGTTAGGGTTCGGGCTAGGGTTAGGGTTAGGGGACGGGGACGGTTTAGGGTCCAGGTGAGGGCACGACAACGCTTTAGGGGGAGCGTACGTGTGAGGGCGCGGGTTAGTGTCAGCGTACGGGTTAGGATTAGGGGACGGGTGAGGGTCAGGCTTCGGGGAAGGGTTAGGGTTAGGGTTCGGGCTAGGGTTAGGGTTAGGGGACGGGGACGGTTTAGGGTCCTGGTGAGGGTGCGACAACGCTTTAGGGGGAGCGTACGTGTGAGGGCGCGGCTTAGCGTCAGCGTACGGGTTAGGATTAGGGGACGGGTGAGGGTCAAGCTTCGGGGAAGGGTTAGGGTTAGGGTTCGGGCTAGGGTTAGGGTTAGGGGACGGGGACGGTTTAGGGTCCAGGTGAGGGTACGACAACGCTTTAGGGGGAGCGTACGTGTGACGGCGCGGGTTAGTGTCAGCGTACGGGTTAGGATTAGGGGACGGGTGAGGGTCAGGCTTCGGGGAAGGGTTAGGGTTAGGGTTCGGGCTAGGGTTAGGGTTAGGGAACAGGGACGGTTTAGGGTCCAGGTGAGGGTACGACAACGCTTTAGGGGGAGCGTACGTGTGAGGGCGCGGGTTAGTGTCAGCGTACGGGTTAGGATTAGGGGACGGGTGAGGGTCAGGCTTCGGGGAAGGGTTAGGGTTAGGGTTCGGGCTAGGGTTAGGGTTAGGGGACGGGGACGGTTTAGGGTCCAGGTGAGGGTACGACAACGCTTTAGGGGGAGCGTACGTGTGAGGGCGCGGGTTAGTGTCAGCGTACGGGTTAGGATTAGGGGACGGGTGAGGGTCAGGCTTCGGGGAAGGGTTAGGGTTAGGGTTCGGGCTAGGGTTAGGGTTAGGGGACGGGGACGGTTTAGGGTCCAGGTGAGGGTACGACAACGCTTTAGGGGGAGCGTACGTGTGAGGGCGCGGGTTAGTGTCAGCGTACGGGTTAGGATTAGGGGACGGGTGAGGGTCAGGCTTCGGGGAAGGGTTAGGGTTAGGGTTCGGGCTAGGGTTAGGGTTAGGGGACGGGGATGGTTTAGGGTCCAGGTGAGGGTACGACAACGCTTTAGGGGGAGCGTACGTGTGAGGGCGCGGCTTAGTGTCAGCGTACGGGTTAGGATTAGGGGACGGGTGAGGGTCAGGCTTCGGGGAAGGGTTAGGGTTAGGGTTCGGGCTAGGGTTAGGGTTAGGGGACGGGGAAGATTTAGGGTCCAGGTGAGGGTACGACAACGCTTTAGGGGGAGCGTACGTGTGAGGGCGCGGGTTATTGTCCGCGTACTCCTTAGGATTAGGGGACGGGGGAGGGTCAGGCTTCGGGGAAGGGTTAGGGTTAGGGTTCGGGCTAGGGTTAGGGTTAGGGGACGGGGACGGTTTAGGGTCCAGGTGAGGGTACGACAACGCTTTAGGGGGAGCGTACGTGTGAGGGCGCGGGTTAGTGTCAGCGTACGGGTTAGGATTAGGGGACGGGTGAGGGTCAGGCTTCGGGGAAGGGTTAGGGTTAGGGTTCGGGCTAGGGTTAGGGTTAGGGGACGGGGACGGTTTAGGGTCCAGGTGAGGGTACGACAACGCTTTAGGGGGAGCGTACGTGTGAGGGCGCGGCTTAGTGTCAGCGTAAGGGTTAGGATTAGGGGACGGGTTAGGGTCAGGCTTCGGGGAAGGGTTAGGGTTAGGGTTCGGGCTAGGGTTAGGGTTAGGGGACGGGGAAGGTTTAGGGTCCAGGTGAGGGTACGACAACGCTTTAGGGGGAGCGTACGTGTGAGGGCGCGGGTTATTGTCCGCGTACTCCTTAGGATTAGGGGACGGGGGAGGGTCAGGCTTCGGGGAAGGGTTAGGGTTAGGGTTCGGGCTAGGGTTAGGGTTAGGGGACGGGGACGGTTTAGGGTCCAGGTGAGGGTACGACAACGCTTTAGGGGGAGCGTACGTGTGAGGGCGCAGGTTAGTGTCAGCGTACGGGTTAGGATTAGGGGACGGGTGAGGGTCAGGCTTCGGGGAAGGGTTAGGGTTAGGGTTCGGGCTAGGGTTAGGGTTAGGGGACGGGGACGGTTTAGGGTCCAGGTGAGGGTACGACAACGCTTTAGGGGGAGCGTACGTGTGAGGGCGCGGGTTAGTGTCAGCGTACTCCTTAGGATTAGGGGACGGGGGAGGGTCAGGCTTCGGGGAAGGGTTAGGGTTAGGGTTCGGGCTAGGGTTAGGGTTAGGGGACGGGGACGGTTTAGGGTCCAGGTGAGGGTACGACAACGCTTTAGGGGGAGCGTACGTGTGAGGGCGCGGGTTAGTGTCAGCGTACGGGTTAGGATTAGGGGACGGGTGAGGGTCAGGCTTCGGGGAAGGGTTAGGGTTAGGGTTCGGGCTAGGGTTAGGGTTAGGGGACGGGGACGGTTTAGGGTCCAGGTGAGGGTACGACAACGCTTTAGGGGGAGCGTACGTGTGAGGGCGTGGGTTAGTGTCAGCGTACGGGTTAGGATTAGGGGACGGGTGAGGGTCAGGCTTCGGGGAAGGGTTAGGGTTAGGGTTCGGGCTAGGGTTAGGGTTAGGGGACGGGGACGGTTTAGGGTCCAGGTGAGGGTACGACAACGCTTTAGGGGGAGCGTACGTGTGAGGGCGCGGGTTAGTGTCAGCGTACGGGTTAGGATTAGGGGACGGGTGAGGGTCAGGCTTCGGGGAAGGGTTAGGGTTAGGGTTCGGGCTAGGGTTAGGGTTAGGGGACGGGGACTGTTTAGGGTCCAGGTGAGGGTACGACAACGCTTTAGGGGGAGCGTACGTGTGAGGGCGCGGGTTAGTGTCAGCGTACGGGTTAGGATTAGGGGACGGGTGAGGGTCAGGCTTCGGGGAAGGGTTAGGGTTATGGTTCGGGCTAGGGTTAGGGTTAGGGGACGGGGACGGTTTAGGGTCCAGGTGAGGGTACGACAACGCTTTAGGGGGAGCGTACGTGTGAGGGCGCGGGTTAGTGTCAGCGTACGGGTTAGGATTAGGGGACGGGTGAGGGTCAGGCTTCGGGGAAGGGTTAGGGTTAGGGTTCGGGCTAGGGTTAGGGTTAGGGGACGGGGACGGTTTAGGGTCCAGGTGAGGGTACGACAACGCTTTAGGGGGAGCGTACGTGTGAGGGCACGGCTTAGTGTCAGCGTACGGGTTAGGATTAGGGGACGGGTGAGGGTCAGGCTTCGGGGAAGGGTTAGGGTTAGGGTTCGGGCTAGGGTTAGGGTTAGGGGACGGGGACGGTTTAGGGTCCAGGTGAGGGTACGACAACGCTTTAGGGGGAGCATACGTGTGAGGGCGCGGGTTATTGTCCGCGTACTCCTTAGGATTAGGGGACGGGGGAGGGTCAGGCTTCGGGGAAGGGTTAGGGTTAGGGTTCGGGCTAGGGTTAGGGTTAGGGGACGGGGACGGTTTAGGGTCCAGGTGAGGGTACGACAACGCTTTAGGGGGAGCGTACGTGTGAGGGCGCGGGTTAGTGTCAGCGTACGGGTTAGGATTAGGGGACGGGTGAGGGTCAGGCTTCGGGGAAGGGTTAGGGTTAGGGTTCGGGCTAGGGTTAGGGTTAGGGGACGGGGACGGTTTAGGGTCCAGGTGAGGGTACGACAACGCTTTAGGGGGAGCGTACGTGTGAGGGCGCGGCTTAGTGTCAGCGTACGGGTTAGGATTAGGGGACGGGTGAGGGTCAGGCTTCGGGGAAGGTTTAGGGTTAGGATTCGGGCTAGGGTTACGGTTAGGGGACGGGGAAGGTTTAGGGTCCAGGTGAGGGTACGACAACGCTTTAGGGGGAGCGTACGTGTGAGGGCGCGGGTTATTGTCCGCGTACTCCTTAGGATTAGGGGACGGGTGAGGGTCAGGCTTCGGGAAAGGGTTAGGGTTAGGGTTCGGGCTAGGGTTAGGGTTAGGGGACGGGGACGGTTTAGGGTCCAGGTGAGGGTACGACAACGCTTTAGGGGGAGCGTACGTGTGAGGGCGCGGGTTAGTGTCAGCGTACGGGTTAGGATTAGGGGACGGGTGAGTGTCAGGTTTCGGGGAAGGGTTAGGGTTAGGGTTCGGGCTAGGGTTAGGGTTAGGGGACGGGGACGGTTTAGGGTCCAGGTGAGGGTACGACAACGCTTTAGGGGGAGCGTACATGTGAGGGCACGGGTTAGTGTCAGCGTACGGGTTAGGATTAGGGGACGGGTGAGGGTCAGGCTTCGGGGAAGGGTTAGGGTTAGGGTTCGGGCTAGGGTTAGGGTTAGGGGACGGGGACAGTTTAGGGTCCAGGTGAGGGTACGACAACGCTTTAGGGGGAGCGTACGTGTGAGGGCGCGGGTTAGTGTCAGCGTACGGGTTAGGATTAGGGGACGGGTGAGGGTCAGGCTTCGGGGAAGGGTTAGGGTTAGGGTTCGGGCTAGGGTTAGGGTTAGGGGACGGGGACGGTTTAGGGTCCAGGTGAGGGTACGACAACGCTTTAGGGGGAGCGTACGTGTGAGGGCGCGGGTTAGTGTCAGCGTACGGGTTAGGATTAGGGGACGGGTGAGGGTCAGGCTTCGGGGAAGGGTTAGGGTTAGGGTTCGGGCTAGGGTTAGGGTTAGGGGACGGGGACGGTTTAGGGTCCAGGTGAGGGTACGACAACGCTTTAGGGGGAGCGTACGTGTGAGGGCGCGGGTTAATGTCAGCGTACGGGTTAGGATTAGGGGACGGGTGAGGGTCAGGCTTCGGGGAAGGGTTAGGGTTAGGGTTCGGGCTAGGGTTAGGGTTAGGGGACGGGGACGGTTTAGGGTCCAGGTGAGGGTACGACAACGCTTTAGGGGGAGCGTACGTGTGAGGGCGCGGGTTAGTGTCAGCGTACGGGTTAGGATTAGGGGACAGGTGAGGGTCAGGCTTCGGGGAAGGGTTAGGGTTAGGGTTCGGGCTAGGGTTAGGGTTAGGGGACGGGGACGGTTTAGGGTCCAGGTGAGGGTACGACAACGCTTTAGGGGGAGCGTACGTGTGAGGGCGCGGCTTAGTGTCAGCGTACGGGTTAGGATTAGGGGACGGGTGAGGGTCAGGCTTCGGGGAAGGGTTAGGGTTAGGGTTCGGGCTAGGGTTAGGGTTAGGGGACGGGGACGGTTTAGGGTCCAGGTGAGGGTACGACAACGCGTTAGGGGGAGCGTACGTGTGACGGCGCGGGTTAGTGTCAGCGTATGGGTTAGGATTAGGGGACGGGTGAGGGTCAGGCTTCGGGGAAGGGTTAGGGTTAGGGTTCGGGCTAGGGTTAGGGTTAGGGGACGGGGACGGTTTAGGGTCCAGGTGAGGGTACGACAACGCTTTAGGGGGAGCGTACGTGTGAGGGCGCGGGTTAGTGTCAGCGTACGGGTTAGGATTAGGGGACGGGTGAGGGTCAGGCTTCGGGGAAGGGTTAGGGTTAGGGTTCGGGCTAGGGTTAGGGTTAGGGGACGGGGACGGTTTAGGGTCCAGGTGAGGGTACGACAACGCTTTAGGGGGAGCGTACGTGTGAGGGCGCGGGTTAGCGTCAGCGTACGGGTTAGGATTAGGGGACGGGTGAGGGTCAGGCTCCGGGGAAGGGTTAGGGTTAGGGTTCGGGCTAGGGTTAGGGTTAGGGGATGGGGACGGTTTAGGGTCCAGGTGAGGGTACGACAACGCTTTAGGGGGAGCGTACGTGTGAGGGCGCGGGTTAGTGTCAGCGTACGGCTTAGGATTAGGGGACGGGTGAGGGTCAGGCTTCGGGGAAGGGTTAGGGTTAGGGTTCGGGCTAGGGTTAGGGTTAGGGGACGGGGACGGTTTAGGGTCCTGGTGAGGGTGCGACAACGCTTTAGGGGGAGCGTACGTGTGAGGGCGTGGCTTAGCGTCAGCGTACGGGTTAGGATTAGGGGACGGGTGAGGGTCAGGCTTCGGGGAAGGGTTAGGGTTAGGGTTCGGGCTAGGGTTAGGGTTAGGGGACGGGGACGGTTTAGGGTCCAGGTGAGGGTACCACAACGCTTTAGGGGGAGCGTACGTGTGAGGGCGCGGGTTAGTGTCAGCGTAAGGGTTAGGATTAGGGGACGGGTGAGGGTCAGGCTTCGGGGAAGGGTTAGGGTTAGGGTTCGGGCTAGGGTTAGGGTTAGGGGACGGGGACGGTTTAGGGTCCAGTTGAGGGTACGACAACGCTTTAGGGGGAGCGTACGTGTGAGGGCGCGGGTTAGTGTCAGCGTAAGGGTTAGGATTAGGGGACGGGTGAGGGTCAGGCTTCGGGGAAGGGTTAGGGTTAGGGTTCGGGCTAGGGTTAGGGTTAGGGGACGGGGACGGTTTAGGGTACAGGTGAGGGTACGACAACGCTTTAGGGGGAGCGTACGTGTGAGGGCGCGGGTTATTGTCCGCGTACTCCTTAGGATTAGGGGACGGGGGAGGGTCAGGCTTCGGGGAAGGGTTAGGGTTAGGGTTCGGGCTAGGGTTAGGGTTAGGGGACGGGGACGGTTTAGGGTACAGGTGAGGGTACGACAACGCTTTAGGGGGAGCGTACGTGTGAGGGCGCGGGTTAGTGTCAGCGTTCGGGTTAGGATTAGGGGACGGGTGAGGGTCAGGCTTCGGGGAAGGGTTAGGGTTAGGGTTCGGGCTAGGGTTAGGGTTAGGGGACGGGGACGGTTTAGGGTCCAGGTGAGGGTACGACAACGCTTTAGGGGGAGCGTACGTGTGAGGGCGCGGCTTAGTGTCAGCGTACGGGTTAGGATTAGGGGACGGGTGAGGGTCAGGCTTCGGGGAAGGGTTAGGGTTAGGGTTCGGGCTAGGGTTAGGGTTAGGGGACGGGGACGGTTTAGGGTCCAGGTGAGGGTACGACAACGCTTTAGGGGGAGCGTACGTGTGAGGGCGCGGGTTAGCGTCCGCGTACTCCTTAGGATTAGGGGACGGGTGAGGGTCAGGCTTCGGGGAAGGGTTAGGGTTAGGGTTCGGGCTAGGGTTAGGGTTAGGGGACGGGGACGGTTTAGGGTCCAGGTGAGGGTACGACAACGCTTTAGGGGGAGCGTACGTGTGAGGGCGCGGGTTAGTGTCAGCGTACGGGTTAGGATTAGGGGACGGGTGAGGGTCAGGCTTCGGGGAAGGGTTAGGGTTAGGGTTCGGGCTAGGGTTAGGGTTAGGGGACGGGGACGGTTTAGGGTCCTGGTGAGGGTGCGACAACGCTTTAGGGGGAGCGTACGTGTGAGGGCGCGGCTTAGCGTCAGCGTACGGGTTAGGATTAGGGGACGGGTGAGGGTCAAGCTTCGGGGAAGGGTTAGGGTTAGGGTTCGGGCTAGGGTTAGGGTTAGGGGACGGGGACGGTTTAGGGTCCAGGTGAGGGTACGATAACGCTTTAGGGGGAGCGTACGTGTGACGGCGCAGGTTAGTGTCAGCGTACGGGTTAGGATTAGGGGACGGGTGAGGGTCAGGCTTCGGGGAAGGGTTAGGGTTAGGGTTCGGGCTAGGGTTAGGGTTAGGGAACAGGGACGGTTTAGGGTCCAGGTGAGGGTACGACAACGCTTTATGGGGAGCGTACGTGTGAGGGCACGGGTTAGTGTCAGCGTACGGGTTAGGATTAGGGGACGGGTGAGGGTCAGGCTTCGGGGAAGGGTTAGGGTTAGGGTTCGGGCTAGGGTTAGGGTTAGGGGACGGGGACGGTTTAGGGTCCAGGTGAGGGTACGACAACGCTTTAGGGGGAGCGTACGTGTGAGGGCGCGGGTTAGTGTCAGCGTACGGGTTAGGATTAGGGGACGGGTGAGGGTCAGGCTTCGGGGAAGGGTTAGGGTTAGGGTTCGGGCTAGGGTTAGGGTTAGGGGACGGGGACGGTTTAGGGTCCAGGTGAGGGTACGACAACGCTTTAGGGGGAGCGTACGTGTGAGGGCGCGGGTTAGTGTCAGCGTACGGGTTAGGATTAGGGGACGGGTGAGGGTCAGGCTTCGGGGAAGGGTTAGGGTTAGGGTTCGGGCTAGGGTTAGGGTTAGGGGACGGGGACGGTTTAGGGTCCAGGTGAGGGTACGACAACGCTTTAGGGGGAGCGTACGTGTGAGAGCGCGGCTTAGTGTCAGCGTACGGGTTAGGATTAGGGGACGGGTGAGGGTCAGGCTTCGGGGAAGGGTTAGGGTTAGGGTTCGGGCTAGGGTTAGGGTTAGGGGACGGGGAAGATTTAGGGTCCAGGTGAGGGTACGACAACGCTTTAGGGGGAGCGTACGTGTGAGGGCGCGGGTTATTGTCCGCGTACTCCTTAGGATTAGGGGACGGGGGAGGGTCAGGCTTCGGGGAAGGGTTAGGGTTAGGGTTCGGGCTAGGGTTAGGGTTAGGGGACGGGGACGGTTTAGGGTCCAGGTGAGGGTACGACAACGCTTTAGGGGGAGCGTACGTGTGAGGGCGCGGGTTAGTGTCAGCGTTCGGGTTAGGATTAGGGGACGGGTGAGGGTCAGGCTTCGGGGAAGGGTTAGGGTTAGGGTTCGGGCTAGGGTTAGTGTTAGGGGACGGGGACGGTTTAGGGTCCAGGTGAGGGTACGACAACGCTTTAGGGGGAGCGTACGTGTGAGGGCGCGGCTTAGTGTCAGCGTACGGGTTAGGATTAGGGGACGGGTGAGGGTCAGGCTTCGGGGAAGGGTTAGGGTTAGGGTTCGGGCTAGGGTTAGGGTTAGGGGACGGGGAAGGTTTAGGGTCCAGGTGAGGGTACGACAACGCTTTAGGGGGAGCGTACGTGTGAGGGCGCGGTTTATTGTCCGCGTACTCCTTAGGATTAGGGGACGGGGGAGGGTCAGGCTTCGGGGAAGGGTTAGGGTTAGGGTTCGGGCTAGGGTTAGGGTTAGGGGACGGGGACGGTTTAGGGTCCAGGTGAGGGTACGACAACGCTTTAGGGGGAGCGTACGTGTGAGGGCGCGGGTTAGTGTCAGCGTACGGGTTAGGATTAGGGGACGGGTGAGGGTCAGGCTTCGGGGAAGGGTTAGGGTTAGGGTTCGGGCTAGGGTTAGGGTTAGGGGACGGGGACGGTTTAGGGTCCAGGTGAGGGTACGACAACGCTTTAGGGGGTGCGTACGTGTGAGGGCGCGGCTTAGTGTCAGCGTACGGGTTAGGATTAGGGGACGGGTGAGGGTCAGGCTTCGGGGAAGGGTTAGGGTTAGGGTTCGGGCTAGGGTTAGGGTTAGGGGACGGGGACGGTTTAGGGTCCAGGTGAGGGTACGACAACGCTTTAGGGGGAGCGTACGTGTGAGGGCGCGGGTTAGTGTCAGCGTACGGGTTAGGATTAGGGGACGGGTGAGGGTCAGGCTTCGGGGAAGGGTTAGGGTTAGGGTTCGGGCTAGGGTTAGGGTTAGGGGACGGGGACGGTTTAGGGTCCAGGTGAGGGTACGACAACGCTTTAGGGGGAGCGTACCTGTGAGGGCGCGGGTTAGTGTCAGCGTACGGGTTAGGATTAGGGGACGGGTGAGGGTCAGGCTTCGGGGAAGGGTTAGGGTTAGGGTTCGGGCTAGGGTTAGGGTTAGGGGACGGGGACGGTTTAGGGTCCAGGTGAGGGTACGACAACGCTTTAGGGGGAGCGTACGTGTGAGGGCGCGGGTTAGTGTCAGCGTACGGGTTAGGATTAGGGGACGGGTGAGGGTCAGGCTTCGGGGAAGGGTTAGGGTTAGGGTTCGGGCTAGGGTTAGGGTTAGGGGACGGGGACGGTTTAGGGTCCAGGTGAGGGTACGACAACGCTTTAGGGGGAGCGTACGTGTGAGGGCGTGGGTTAGTGTCAGCGTACGGGTTAGGATTAGGGGACGGGTGAGGGTCAGGCTTCGTGGAAGGGTTAGGGTTAGGGTTCGGGCTAGGGTTAGGGTTAGGGGACGGGGACGGTTTAGGGTCCAGGTGAGGGTACGACAACGCTTTAGGGGGAGCGTACGTGTGAGGGCGCGGGTTAGTGTCAGCGTACGGGTTAGGATTAGGGGACGGGTGAGGGTCAGGCTTCGGGGAAGGGTTAGGGTTAGGGTTCGGGCTAGGGTTAGGGATAGGGGACGGGGAAGGTTTAGGGTCCAGGTGAGGGTACGACAACGCTTTAGGGGGAGCGTACGTGTGAGGGCGCGGGTTAGTGTCCGCGTACTCCTTAGGATTAGGGGACGGTGGAGGGTCAGGCTTCGGAGAAGGGTTAGGGTTAGGGTTCGGGCTAGGGTTAGGGTTAGGGGACGGGGACGGTTTAGGGTCCAGGTGAGGGTACGACAACGCTTTAGGGGGAGCGTACGTGTGAGGGCGCGGGTTAGTGTCAGCGTACGGGTTAGGATTAGGGGACGGGTGAGGGTCAGGCTTCGGGGAAGGGTTAGGGTTAGGGTTCGGGCTAGGGTTAGGGTTAGGGGACGGGGACGGTTTAGGGTCCAGGTGAGGGTACGACAACGCTTTAGGGGGAGCGTACGTGTGAGGGCGCGGGTTAGTGTCAGCGTACGGGTTAGGATTAGGGGACGGGTGAGGGTCAGGCTTCGGGGAAGGGTTAGGGTTAGGGTTCGGGCTAGGGTTAGGGTTAGGGGACGGGGACGGTTTAGGGTCCAGGTGAGGGTACGACAACGCTTTAGGGGGAGCGTACGTGTGAGGGCGTGGGTTAGTGTCAGCGTACGGGTTAGGATTAGGGGACGGGTGAGGGTCAGGATTCGTGGAAGGGTTAGGGTTAGGGTTCGGGCTAGGGTTAGGGTTAGGGGACGGGGACGGTTTAGGGTCCAGGTGAGGGTACGACAACGCTTTAGGGGGAGCGTACGTGTGAGGGCGCGGGTTAGTGTCAGCGTACGGGTTAGGATTAGGGGACGGGTGAGGGTCAGGCTTCGGGGAAGGGTTAGGGTTAGGGTTCGGGCTAGGGTTAGGGATAGGGGACGGGGAAGGTTTAGGGTCCAGGTGAGGGTACGACAACGCTTTAGGGGGAGCGTACGTGTGAGGGCGCGGGTTAGTGTCCGCGTACTCCTTAGGATTAGGGGACGGGGGAGGGTCAGGCTTCGGGGAAGGGTTAGGGTTAGGGTTCGGGCTAGGGTTAGGGTTAGGGGACGGGGACGGTTTAGGGTCCAGGTGAGGGTACGACAACGCTTTAGGGGGAGCGTACGTGTGAGGGCGCGGGTTAGTGTCAGCGTACGGGTTAGGATTAGGGGACGGGTGAGGGTCAGGCTTCGGGGAAGGGTTAGGGTTAGGGTTCGGGCTAGGGTTAGGGTTAGGGGACGGGGACGGTTTAGGGTCCAGGTGAGGGTACGACAACGCTTTAGGGGGAGCGTACGTGTGAGGGCGCGGGTTAGTGTCAGCGTACGGGTTAGGATTAGGGGACGGGTGAGGGTCAGGCTTCGGGGAAGGGTTAGGGTTAGGGTTCGGGCTAGGGTTAGGGTTAGGGGACGGGGACGGTTTAGGGTCCAGGTGAGGGTACGACAACGCGTTAGGGGGAGCCTACGTGTGACGGCGCGGGTTAGTGTCAGCGTACGGGTTAGGATTAGGGGACGGGTGAGGGTCAGGCTTCGGGGAAGGGTTAGGGTTAGGGTTCGGGCTAGGGTTAGGGTTAGGGGACGGGGACGGTTTAGGGTCCAGGTGAGGGTACGACAACGCTTTAGGGGGAGCGTACGTGTGAGGGCGCGGGTTAGCGTCAGCGTACGGGTTAGGATTAGGGGACGGGTGAGGGTCAGGCTTCGGGGAAGGGTTAGGGTTAGGGTTCGGGCTAGGGTTAGGGTTAGGGGACGGGGACGGTTTAGGGTCCAGGTGAGGGTACGACAACGCTTTAGGGGGAGCGTACGTGTGAGGGCGCGGGTTAGTGTCAGCGTACGGGTTAGGATTAGGGGACGGGTGAGGGTCAGGCTTCGGGGAAGGGTTAGGGTTAGGGTTCGGGCTAGGGTTAGGGTTAGGGGACGGGGACGGTTTAGGGTCCTGGTGAGGGTGCGACAACGCTTTAGGGGGAGCGTACGTGTGAGGGCGCGGCTTAGCGTCAGCGTACGGGTTAGGATTAGGGGACGGGTGAGGGTCAAGCTTCGGGGAAGGGTTAGGGTTAGGGTTCGGGCTAGGGTTAGGGTTAGGGGACGGGGACGGTTTAGGGTCCAGGTGAGGGTACGACAACGCTTTAGGGGGAGCGTACGTGTGACGGCGCGGGTTAGTGTCAGCGTACGGGTTAGGATTAGGGGACGGGTGAGGGTCAGGCTTCGGGGAAGGGTTAGGGTTAGGGTTCGGGCTAGGGTTAGGGTTAGGGAACAGGGACGGTTTAGGGTCCAGGTGAGGGTACGACAACGCTTTAGGGGGAGCGTACGTGTGAGGGCGCGGGTTAGTGTCAGCGTACGGGTTAGGATTAGGGGACGGGTGAGGGTCAGGCTTCGGGGAAGGGTTAGGGTTAGGGTTCGGGCTAGGGTTAGGGTTAGGGGACGGGGACGGTTTAGGGTCCAGGTGAGGGTACGACAACGCTTTAGGGGGAGCGTACGTGTGAGGGCGCGGGTTAGTGTCAGCGTACGGGTTAGGATTAGGGGACGGGTGAGGGTCAGGCTTCGGGGAAGGGTTAGGGTTAGGGTTCGGGCTAGGGTTAGGGTTAGGGGACGGGGACGGTTTAGGGTCCAGGTGAGGGTACGACAACGCTTTAGGGGGAGCGTACGTGTGAGGGCGCGGGTTAGTGTCAGCGTACGGGTTAGGATTAGGGGACGGGTGAGGGTCAGGCTTCGGGGAAGGGTTAGGGTTAGGGTTCGGGCTAGGGTTAGGGTTAGGGGACGGGGATGGTTTAGGGTCCAGGTGAGGGTACGACAACGCTTTAGGGGGAGCGTACGTGTGAGGGCGCGGCTTAGTGTCAGCGTACGGGTTAGGATTAGGGGACGGGTGAGGGTCAGGCTTCGGGGAAGGGTTAGGGTTAGGGTTCGGGCTAGGGTTAGGGTTAGGGGACGGGGAAGATTTAGGGTCCAGGTGAGGGTACGACAACGCTTTAGGGGGAGCGTACGTGTGAGGGCGCGGGTTATTGTCCGCGTACTCCTTAGGATTAGGGGACGGGGGAGGGTCAGGCTTCGGGGAAGGGTTAGGGTTAGGGTTCGGGCTAGGGTTAGGGTTAGGGGACGGGGACGGTTTAGGGTCCAGGTGAGGGTACGACAACGCTTTAGGGGGAGCGTACGTGTGAGGGCGCGGGTTAGTGTCAGCGTACGGGTTAGGATTAGGGGACGGGTGAGGGTCAGGCTTCGGGGAAGGGTTAGGGTTAGGGTTCGGGCTAGGGTTAGGGTTAGGGGACGGGGACGGTTTAGGGTCCAGGTGAGGGTACGACAACGCTTTAGGGGGAGCGTACGTGTGAGGGCGCGGCTTAGTGTCAGCGTACGGGTTAGGATTAGGGGACGGGTGAGGGTCAGGCTTCGGGGAAGGGTTAGGGTTAGGGTTCGGGCTAGGGTTAGGGTTAGGGGACGGGGAAGGTTTAGGGTCCAGGTGAGGGTACGACAACGCTTTAGGGGGAGCGTACGTGTGAGGGCGCGGGTTATTGTCCGCGTACTCCTTAGGATTAGGGGACGGGGGAGGGTCAGGCTTCGGGGAAGGGTTAGGGTTAGGGTTCGGGCTAGGGTTAGGGTTAGGGGACGGGGACGGTTTAGGGTCCAGGTGAGGGTACGACAACGCTTTAGGGGGAGCGTACGTGTGAGGGCGCAGGTTAGTGTCAGCGTACAGGTTAGGATTAGGGGACGGGTGAGGGTCAGGCTTCGGGGAAGGGTTAGGGTTAGGGTTCGGGCTAGGGTTAGGGTTAGGGGACGGGGACGGTTTAGGGTCCAGGTGAGGGTACGACAACGCTTTAGGGGGAGCGTACGTGTGAGGGCGCGGGTTAGTGTCAGCGTACGGGTTAGGATTAGGGGACGGGTGAGGGTCAGGTTTCGGGGAAGGGTTAGGGTTAGGGTTCGGGCTAGGGTTAGGGTTAGGGGACGGGGACGGTTTAGGGTCCAGGTGAGGGTACGACAACGCTTTAGGGGGAGCGTACGTGTGAGGGCGCGGCTTAGTGTCAGCGTACGGGTTAGGATTAGGGGACGGGTGAGGGTCAGGCTTCGGGGAAGGGTTAGGGTTAGGGTTCGGGCTAGGGTTAGGGTTAGGGGACGGGGACTGTTTAGGGTCCAGGTGAGGGTACGACAACGCTTTAGGGGGAGCGTACGTGTGAGGGCGCGGGTTAGTGTCAGCGTACGGGTTAGGATTAGGGGACGGGTGAGGGTCAGGCTTCGGGGAAGGGTTAGGGTTAGGGTTCGGGCTAGGGTTAGGGTTAGGGGACGGGGACGGTTTAGGGTCCAGGTGAGGGTACGACAACGCTTTAGGGGGAGCGTACGTGTGAGGGCGCGGCTTAGTGTCAGCGTACGGGTTAGGATTAGGGGACGGGTGAGGGTCAGGCTTCGGGGAAGGGTTAGGGTTAGGGTTCGGGCTAGGGTTAGGGTTAGGGGACGGGGAAGGTTTAGGGTCCAGGTGAGGGTACGACAACGCTTTAGGGGGAGCGTACGTGTGAGGGCGCGGGTTATTGTCCGCGTACTCCTTAGGATTAGGGGACGGGGGAGGGTCAGGCTTCGGGGAAGGGTTAGGGTTAGGGTTCGGGCTAGGGTTAGGGTTAGGGGACGGGGACGGTTTAGGGTCCAGGTGAGGGTACGACAACGCTTTAGGGGGAGCGTACGTGTGAGGGCGCGGGTTAGTGTCAGCGTACGGGTTAGGATTAGGGGACGGGTGAGGGTCAGGCTTCGGGGAAGGGTTAGGGTTAGGGTTCGGGCTAGGGTTAGGGTTAGGGGACGGGGACGGTTTAGGGTCCAGGTGAGGGTACGACAACGCTTTAGGGGGAGCGTACGTGTGAGGGCGTGGGTTAGTGTCAGCGTACGGGTTAGGATTAGGGGACGGGTGAGGGTCAGGCTTCGGGGAAGGGTTAGGGTTAGGGTTCGGGCTAGGGTTAGGGTTAGGGGACGGGGACGGTTTAGGGTCCAGGTGAGGGTACGACAACGCTTTAGGGGGAGCGTACGTGTGAGGGCGCGGGTTAGTGTCAGCGTACGGGTTAGGATTAGGGGACGGGTGAGGGTCAGGCTTCGGGGAAGGGTTAGGGTTAGGGTTCGGGCTAGGGTTAGGGTTAGGGGACGGGGACTGTTTAGGGTCCAGGTGAGGGTACGACAACGCTTTAGGGGGAGCGTACGTGTGAGGGCGCGGGTTAGTGTCAGCGTACGGGTTAGGATTAGGGGACGGGTGAGGGTCAGGCTTCGGGGAAGGGTTAGGGTTATGGTTCGGGCTAGGGTTAGGGTTAGGGGACGGGGACGGTTTAGGGTCCAGGTGAGGGTACGACAACGCTTTAGGGGGAGCGTACGTGTGAGGGCGCGGGTTAGTGTCAGCGTACGGGTTAGGATTAGGGGACGGGTGAGGGTCAGGCTTCGGGGAAGGGTTAGGGTTAGGGTTCGGGCTAGGGTTAGGGTTAGGGGACGGGGACGGTTTAGGGTCCAGGTGAGGGTACGACAACGCTTTAGGGGGAGCGTACGTGTGAGGGCACGGCTTAGTGTCAGCGTACGGGTTAGGATTAGGGGACGGGTGAGGGTCAGGCTTCGGGGAAGGGTTAGGGTTAGGGTTCGGGCTAGGGTTAGGGTTAGGGGACGGGGACGGTTTAGGGTCCAGGTGAGGGTACGACAACGCTTTAGGGGGAGCGTACGTGTGAGGGCGCGGGTTATTGTCCACGTACTCCTTAGGATTAGGGGACGGGGGAGGGTCAGGCTTCGGGGAAGGGTTAGGGTTAGGGTTCGGGCTAGGGTTAGGGTTAGGGGACGGGGACGGTTTAGGGTCCAGGTGAGGGTACGACAACGCTTTAGGGGGAGCGTACGTGTGAGGGCGCGGGTTAGTGTCAGCGTATGGGTTAGGATTAGGGGACGGGTGAGGGTCAGGCTTCGGGGAAGGGTTAGGGTTAGGGTTCGGGCTAGGGTTAGGGTTAGGGGACGGGGACGGTTTAGGGTCCAGGTGAGGGTACGACAACGCTTTAGGGGGAGCGTACGTGTGAGGGCGCGGCTTAGTGTCAGCGTACGGGTTAGGATTAGGGGACGGGTGAGGGTCAGGCTTCGGGGAAGGTTTAGGGTTAGGATTCGGGCTAGGGTTACGGTTAGGGGACGGGGAAGGTTTAGGGTCCAGGTGAGGGTACGACAACGCTTTAGGGGGAGCGTACGTGTGAGGGCGCGGGTTATTGTCCGCGTACTCCTTAGGATTAAGGGACGGGTGAGGGTCAGGCTTCGGGAAAGGGTTAGGGTTAGGGTTCGGGCTAGGGTTAGGGTTAGGGGACGGGGACGGTTTAGGGTCCAGGTGAGGGTACGACAACGCTTTAGGGGGAGCGTACGTGTGAGGGCGCGGGTTAGTGTCAGCGTACGGGTTAGGATTAGGGGACGGGTGAGTGTCAGGTTTCGGGGAAGGGTTAGGGTTAGGGTTCGGGCTAGGGTTAGGGTTAGGGGACGGGGACGGTTTAGGGTCCAGGTGAGGGTACGACAACGCTTTAGGGGGAGCGTACATGTGAGGGCACGGGTTAGTGTCAGCGTACGGGTTAGGATTAGGGGACGGGTGAGGGTCAGGCTTCGGGGAAGGGTTAGGGTTAGGGTTCGGGCTAGGGTTAGGGTTAGAGGACGGGGACAGTTTAGGGTCCAGGTGAGGGTACGACAACGCTTTAGGGGGAGCGTACGTGTGAGGGCGCGGGTTAGTGTCAGCGTACGGGTTAGGATTAGGGGACGGGTGAGGGTCAGGCTTCGGGGAAGGGTTAGGGTTAGGGTTCGGGCTAGGGTTAGGGTTAGGGGACGGGGACGGTTTAGGGTCCAGGTGAGGGTACGACAACGCTTTAGGGGGAGCGTACGTGTGAGGGCGCGGGTTAGTGTCAGCGTACGGGTTAGGATTAGGGGACGGGTGAGGGTCAGGCTTCGGGGAAGGGTTAGGGTTAGGGTTCGGGCTAGGGTTAGGGTTAGGGGACGGGGACGGTTTAGGGTCCAGGTGAGGGTACGACAACGCTTTAGGGGGAGCGTACGTGTGAGGGCGCGGGTTAGTGTCAGCGTACGGGTTAGGATTAGGGGACGGGTGAGGGTCAGGCTTCGGGGAAGGGTTAGGGTTAGGGTTCGGGCTAGGGTTAGGGTTAGGGGACGGGGACGGTTTAGGGTCCAGGTGAGGGTACGACAACGCTTTAGGGGGAGCGTACGTGTGAGGGCGCGGGTTAGTGTCAGCGTACGGGTTAGGATTAGGGGACGGGTGAGGGTCAGGCTTCGGGGAAGGGTTAGGGTTAGGGTTCGGGCTAGGGTTAGGGTTAGGGGACGGGGACGGTTTAGTGTCCAGGTGAGGGTACGACAACGCTTTAGGGGGAGCGTACGTGTGAGGGCGCGGGTTAGTGTCAGCGTACGGGTTAGGATTAGGGGACGGGTGAGGGTCAGGCTTCGGGGAAGGGTTAGGGTTAGGGTTCGGGCTAGGGTTAGGGTTAGGGGACGGGGACGGTTTAGGGTCCAGGTGAGGGTACGACAACGCTTTAGGGGGAGCGTACGGGTGAGGGCGCGGGTTAGTGTCAGCGTACGGGTTAGGATTAGGGGACAGGTGAGGGTCAGGCTTCGGGGAAGGGTTAGGGTTAGGGTTCGGGCTAGGGTTAGGGTTAGGGGACGGGGACGGTTTAGGGTCCAGGTGAGGGTACGACAACGCTTTAGGGGGAGCGTACGTGTGAGGGCGCGGCTTAGTGTCAGCGTACGGGTTAGGATTAGGGGACGGGTGAGGGTCAGGCTTCGGGGAAGGGTTAGGGTTAGGGTTCGGGCTAGGGTTAGGGTTAGGGGACGGGGACGGTTTAGGGTCCAGGTGAGGGTACGACAACGCGTTAGGGGGAGCGTACGTGTGACGGCGCGGGTTAGAGTCAGCGTACGGGTTAGGATTAGGGGACGGGTGAGGGTCAGGCTTCGGGGAAGGGTTAGGGTTAGGGTTCGGGCTAGGGTTAGGGTTAGGGGACGGGGACGGTTTAGGGTCCAGGTGAGGGTACGACAACGCTTTAGGGGGAGCGTACGTGTGAGGGCGCGGCTTAGTGTCAGCGTACGGGTTAGGATTAGGGGACGGGTGAGGGTCAGGCTTCGGGGAAGGGTTAGGGTTAGGGTTCGGGCTAGGGTTAGGGTTAGGGGACGGGGACGGTTTAGGGTCCAGGTGAGGGTACGACAACGCTTTAGGGGGAGCGTACGTGTGAGGGCGCGGGTTAGAGTCAGCGTACGGGTTAGGATTAGGGGACGGGTGAGGGTCAGGCTTCGGGGAAGGGTTAGGGTTAGGGTTCGGGCTAGGGTTAGGGTTAGGGGACGGGGACGGTTTAGGGTCCAGGTGAGGGTACGACAACGCTTTAGGGGGAGCGTACGTGTGAGGGCGCGGGTTAGTGTCCGCGTACGGGTTAGCATTAGGGGACGGGTGAGGGTCAGGCTTCGGGGAAGGGTTAGGGTTAGGGTTCGGGCTAGGGTTAGGGTTAGGGGACGGGGACTGTTTAGGGTCCAGGTGAGGGTACGACAACGCTTTAGGGGGAGCGTACGTGTGAGGGCGCGGGTTAGTGTCAGCGTACGGGTTAGGATTAGGGGACGGGTGAGGGTCAGGCTTCGGGGAAGGGTTAGGGTTAGGGTTCGGGCTAGGGTTAGGGTTAGGGGACGGGGACGGTTTAGGGTCCAGGTGAGGGTACGACAACGCTTTAGGGGGAGCGTACGTGTGAGGGCGCGGGTTAGTGTCAGCGTACGGGTTAGGATTAGGGGACGGGTGAGGGTCAGGCTTCGGGGAAGGGTTAGGGTTAGGGTTCGGGCTAGGGTTAGGGTTAGGGGACGGGGACGGTTTAGGGTCCAGGTGAGGGTACGACAACGCTTTAGGGGAAGCGTACGTGTGAGGGCGTGGGTTAGTGTCAGCGTACGGGTTAGGATTAGGGGACGGGTGAGGGTCAGGATTCGTGGAAGGGTTAGGGTTAGGGTTCGGGCTAGGGTTAGGGTTAGGGGACGGGGACGGTTTAGGGTCCAGGTGAGGGTACGACAACGCTTTAGGGGGAGCGTACGTGTGAGGGCGCGGGTTAGTGTCAGCGTACGGGTTAGGATTAGGGGACGGGTGAGGGTCAGGCTTCGGGGAAGGGTTAGGGTTAGGGTTCGGGCTAGGGTTAGGGATAGGGGACGGGGAAGGTTTAGGGTCCAGGTGAGGGTACGACAACGCTTTAGGGGGAGCGTACGTGTGAGGGCGCGGGTTAGTGTCCGCGTACTCCTTAGGATTAGGGGACGGGGGAGGGTCAGGCTTCGGGGAAGGGTTAGGGTTAGGGTTCGGGCTAGGGTTAGGGTTAGGGGACGGGGACGGTTTAGGGTCCAGGTGAGGGTACGACAACGCTTTAGGGGGAGCGTACGTGTGAGGGCGCGGGTTAGTGTCAGCGTACGGGTTAGGATTAGGGGACGGGTGAGGGTCAGGCTTCGGGGAAGGGTTAGGGTTAGGGTTCGGGCTAGGGTTAGGGTTAGGGGACGGGGACGGTTTAGGGTCCAGGTGAGGGTACGACAACGCTTTAGGGGGAGCGTACGTGTGAGGGCGCGGGTTAGTGTCAGCGTACGGGTTAGGATTAGGGGACGGGTGAGGGTCAGGCTTCGGGGAAGGGTTAGGGTTAGGGTTCGGGCTAGGGTTAGGGTTAGGGGACGGGGACGGTTTAGGGTCCAGGTGAGGGTACGACAACGCTTTAGGGGGAGCGTACGTGTGAGGGCGCGGGTTAGTGTCAGCGTACGGGTTAGGATTAGGGGACGGGTGAGGGTCAGGCTTCGGGGAAGGGTTAGGGTTAGGGTTCGGGCTAGGGTTAGGGTTAGGGGACGGGGACGGTTTAGGGTCCAGGTGAGGGTACGACAACGCGTTAGGGGGAGCCTACGTGTGACGGCGCGGGTTAGTGTCAGCGTACGGGTTAGGATTAGGGGACGGGTGAGGGTCAGCCTTCGGGGAAGGGTTAGGGTTAGGGTTCGGGCTAGGGTTAGGGTTAGGGGACGGGGACGGTTTAGGGTCCAGGTGAGGGTACGACAACGCTTTAGGGGGAGCGTACGTGTGAGGGCGCGGGTTAGCGTCAGCGTACGGGTTAGGATTAGGGGACGGGTGAGGGTCAGGCTTCGGGGAAGGGTTAGGGTTAGGGTTCGGGCTAGGGTTAGGGTTAGGGGACGGGGACGGTTTAGGGTCCAGGTGAGGGCACGACAACGCTTTAGGGGGAGCGTACGTGTGAGGGCGCGGGTTAGTGTCAGCGTACGGGTTAGGATTAGGGGACGGGTGAGGGTCAGGCTTCGGGGAAGGGTTAGGGTTAGGGTTCGGGCTAGGGTTAGGGTTAGGGGACGGGGACGGTTTAGGGTCCTGGTGAGGGTGCGACAACGCTTTAGGGGGAGCGTACGTGTGAGGGCGCGGCTTAGCGTCAGCGTACGGGTTAGGATTAGGGGACGGGTGAGGGTCAAGCTTCGGGGAAGGGTTAGGGTTAGGGTTCGGGCTAGGGTTAGGGTTAGGGGACGGGGACGGTTTAGGGTCCAGGTGAGGGTACGACAACGCTTTAGGGGGAGCGTACGTGTGACGGCGCGGGTTAGTGTCAGCGTACGGGTTAGGATTAGGGGACGGGTGAGGGTCAGGCTTCGGGGAAGGGTTAGGGTTAGGGTTCGGGCTAGGGTTAGGGTTAGGGAACAGGGACGGTTTAGGGTCCAGGTGAGGGTACGACAACGCTTTAGGGGGAGCGTACGTGTGAGGGCGCGGGTTAGTGTCAGCGTACGGGTTAGGATTAGGGGACGGGTGAGGGTCAGGCTTCGGGGAAGGGTTAGGGTTAGGGTTCGGGCTAGGGTTAGGGTTAGGGGACGGGGACGGTTTAGGGTCCAGGTGAGGGTACGACAACGCTTTAGGGGGAGCGTACGTGTGAGGGCGCGGGTTAGTGTCAGCGTACGGGTTAGGATTAGGGGACGGGTGAGGGTCAGGCTTCGGGGAAGGGTTAGGGTTAGGGTTCGGGCTAGGGTTAGGGTTAGGGGACGGGGACGGTTTAGGGTCCAGGTGAGGGTACGACAACGCTTTAGGGGGAGCGTACGTGTGAGGGCGCGGGTTAGTGTCAGCGTACGGGTTAGGATTAGGGGACGGGTGAGGGTCAGGCTTCGGGGAAGGGTTAGGGTTAGGGTTCGGGCTAGGGTTAGGGTTAGGGGACGGGGATGGTTTAGGGTCCAGGTGAGGGTACGACAACGCTTTAGGGGGAGCGTACGTGTGAGGGCGCGGCTTAGTGTCAGCGTACGGGTTAGGATTAGGGGACGGGTGAGGGTCAGGCTTCGGGGAAGGGTTAGGGTTAGGGTTCGGGCTAGGGTTAGGGTTAGGGGACGGGGAAGATTTAGGGTCCAGGTGAGGGTACGACAACGCTTTAGGGGGAGCGTACGTGTGAGGGCGCGGGTTATTGTCCGCGTACTCCTTAGGATTAGGGGACGGGGGAGGGTCAGGCTTCGGGGAAGGGTTAGGGTTAGGGTTCGGGCTAGGGTTAGGGTTAGGGGACGGGGACGGTTTAGGGTCCAGGTGAGGGTACGACAACGCTTTAGGGGGAGCGTACGTGTGAGGGCGCGGGTTAGTGTCAGCGTACGGGTTAGGATTAGGGGACGGGTGAGGGTCAGGCTTCGGGGAAGGGTTAGGGTTAGGGTTCGGGCTAGGGTTAGGGTTAGGGGACGGGGACGGTTTAGGGTCCAGGTGAGGGTACGACAACGCTTTAGGGGGAGCGTACGTGTGAGGGCGCGGCTTAGTGTCAGCGTAAGGGTTAGGATTAGGGGACGGGTTAGGGTCAGGCTTCGGGGAAGGGTTAGGGTTAGGGTTCGGGCTAGGGTTAGGGTTAGGGGACGGGGAAGGTTTAGGGTCCAGGTGAGGGTACGACAACGCTTTAGGGGGAGCGTACGTGTGAGGGCGCGGGTTATTGTCCGCGTACTCCTTAGGATTAGGGGACGGGGGAGGGTCAGGCTTCGGGGAAGGGTTAGGGTTAGGGTTCGGGCTAGGGTTAGGGTTAGGGGACGGGGACGGTTTAGGGTCCAGGTGAGGGTACGACAACGCTTTAGGGGGAGCGTACGTGTGAGGGCGCAGGTTAGTGTCAGCGTACGGGTTAGGATTAGGGGACGGGTGAGGGTCAGGCTTCGGGGAAGGGTTAGGGTTAGGGTTCGGGCTAGGGTTAGGGTTAGGGGACGGGGACGGTTTAGGGTCCAGGTGAGGGTACGACAACGCTTTAGGGGGAGCGTACGTGTGAGGGCGCGGGTTAGTGTCAGCGTACTCCTTAGGATTAGGGGACGGGGGAGGGTCAGGCTTCGGGGAAGGGTTAGGGTTAGGGTTCGGGCTAGGGTTAGGGTTAGGGGACGGGGACGGTTTAGGGTCCAGGTGAGGGTACGACAACGCTTTAGGGGGAGCGTACGTGTGAGGGCGCGGGTTAGTGTCAGCGTACGGGTTAGGATTAGGGGACGGGTGAGGGTCAGGCTTCGGGGAAGGGTTAGGGTTAGGGTTCGGGCTAGGGTTAGGGTTAGGGGACGGGGACGGTTTAGGGTCCAGGTGAGGGTACGACAACGCTTTAGGGGGAGCGTACGTGTGAGGGCGTGGGTTAGTGTCAGCGTACGGGTTAGGATTAGGGGACGGGTGAGGGTCAGGCTTCGGGGAAGGGTTAGGGTTAGGGTTCGGGCTAGGGTTAGGGTTAGGGGACGGGGACGGTTTAGGGTCCAGGTGAGGGTACGACAACGCTTTAGGGGGAGCGTACGTGTGAGGGCGCGGGTTAGTGTCAGCGTACGGGTTAGGATTAGGGGACGGGTGAGGGTCAGGCTTCGGGGAAGGGTTAGGGTTAGGGTTCGGGCTAGGGTTAGGGTTAGGGGACGGGGACTGTTTAGGGTCCAGGTGAGGGTACGACAACGCTTTAGGGGGAGCGTACGTGTGAGGGCGCGGGTTAGTGTCAGCGTACGGGTTAGGATTAGGGGACGGGTGAGGGTCAGGCTTCGGGGAAGGGTTAGGGTTATGGTTCGGGCTAGGGTTAGGGTTAGGGGACGGGGACGGTTTAGGGTCCAGGTGAGGGTACGACAACGCTTTAGGGGGAGCGTACGTGTGAGGGCGCGGGTTAGTGTCAGCGTACGGGTTAGGATTAGGGGACGGGTGAGGGTCAGGCTTCGGGGAAGGGTTAGGGTTAGGGTTCGGGCTAGGGTTAGGGTTAGGGGACGGGGACGGTTTAGGGTCCAGGTGAGGGTACGACAACGCTTTAGGGGGAGCGTACGTGTGAGGGCACGGCTTAGTGTCAGCGTACGGGTTAGGATTAGGGGACGGGTGAGGGTCAGGCTTCGGGGAAGGGTTAGGGTTAGGGTTCGGGCTAGGGTTAGGGTTAGGGGACGGGGACGGTTTAGGGTCCAGGTGAGGGTACGACAACGCTTTAGGGGGAGCGTACGTGTGAGGGCGCGGGTTATTGTCCGCGTACTCCTTAGGATTAGGGGACGGGGGAGGGTCAGGCTTCGGGGAAGGGTTAGGGTTAGGGTTCGGGCTAGGGTTAGGGTTAGGGGACGGGGACGGTTTAGGGTCCAGGTGAGGGTACGACAACGCTTTAGGGGGAGCGTACGTGTGAGGGCGCGGGTTAGTGTCAGCGTACGGGTTAGGATTAGGGGACGGGTGAGGGTCAGGCTTCGGGGAAGGGTTAGGGTTAGGGTTCGGGCTAGGGTTAGGGTTAGGGGACGGGGACGGTTTAGGGTCCAGGTGAGGGTACGACAACGCTTTAGGGGGAGCGTACGTGTGAGGGCGCGGCTTAGTGTCAGCGTACGGGTTAGGATTAGGGGACGGGTGAGGGTCAGGCTTCGGGGAAGGTTTAGGGTTAGGATTCGGGCTAGGGTTACGGTTAGGGGACGGGGAAGGTTTAGGGTCCAGGTGAGGGTACGACAACGCTTTAGGGGGAGCGTACGTGTGAGGGCGCGGGTTATTGTCCGCGTACTCCTTAGGATTAGGGGACGGGTGAGGGTCAGGCTTCGGGAAAGGGTTAGGGTTAGGGTTCGGGCTAGGGTTAGGGTTAGGGGACGGGGACGGTTTAGGGTCCAGGTGAGGGTACGACAACGCTTTAGGGGGAGCGTACGTGTGAGGGCGCGGGTTAGTGTCAGCGTACGGGTTAGGATTAGGGGACGGGTGAGTGTCAGGTTTCGGGGAAGGGTTAGGGTTAGGGTTCGGGCTAGGGTTAGGGTTAGGGGACGGGGACGGTTTAGGGTCCAGGTGAGGGTACGACAACGCTTTAGGGGGAGCGTACATGTGAGGGCACGGGTTAGTGTCAGCGTACGGGTTAGGATTAGGGGACGGGTGAGGGTCAGGCTTCGGGGAAGGGTTAGGGTTAGGGTTCGGGCTAGGGTTAGGGTTAGGGGACGGGGACAGTTTAGGGTCCAGGTGAGGGTACGACAACGCTTTAGGGGGAGCGTACGTGTGAGGGCGCGGGTTAGTGTCAGCGTACGGGTTAGGATTAGGGGACGGGTGAGGGTCAGGCTTCGGGGAAGGGTTAGGGTTAGGGTTCGGGCTAGGGTTAGGGTTAGGGGACGGGGACGGTTTAGGGTCCAGGTGAGGGTACGACAACGCTTTAGGGGGAGCGTACGTGTGAGGGCGCGGGTTAGTGTCAGCGTACGGGTTAGGATTAGGGGACGGGTGAGGGTCAGGCTTCGGGGAAGGGTTAGGGTTAGGGTTCGGGCTAGGGTTAGGGTTAGGGGACGGGGACGGTTTAGGGTCCAGGTGAGGGTACGACAACGCTTTAGGGGGAGCGTACGTGTGAGGGCGCGGGTTAATGTCAGCGTACGGGTTAGGATTAGGGGACGGGTGAGGGTCAGGCTTCGGGGAAGGGTTAGGGTTAGGGTTCGGGCTAGGGTTAGGGTTAGGGGACGGGGACGGTTTAGGGTCCAGGTGAGGGTACGACAACGCTTTAGGGGGAGCGTACGTGTGAGGGCGCGGGTTAGTGTCAGCGTACGGGTTAGGATTAGGGGACAGGTGAGGGTCAGGCTTCGGGGAAGGGTTAGGGTTAGGGTTCGGGCTAGGGTTAGGGTTAGGGGACGGGGACGGTTTAGGGTCCAGGTGAGGGTACGACAACGCTTTAGGGGGAGCGTACGTGTGAGGGCGCGGCTTAGTGTCAGCGTACGGGTTAGGATTAGGGGACGGGTGAGGGTCAGGCTTCGGGGAAGGGTTAGGGTTAGGGTTTGGGCTAGGGTTAGGGTTAGGGGACGGGGACGGTTTAGGGTCCAGGTGAGGGTACGACAACGCGTTAGGGGGAGCGTACGTGTGACGGCGCGGGTTAGTGTCAGCGTATGGGTTAGGATTAGGGGACGGGTGAGGGTCAGGCTTCGGGGAAGGGTTAGGGTTAGGGTTCGGGCTAGGGTTAGGGTTAGGGGACGGGGACGGTTTAGGGTCCAGGTGAGGGTACGACAACGCTTTAGGGGGAGCGTACGTGTGAGGGCGCGGGTTAGTGTCAGCGTACGGGTTAGGATTAGGGGACGGGTGAGGGTCAGGCTTCGGGGAAGGGTTAGGGTTAGGGTTCGGGCTAGGGTTAGGGTTAGGGGACGGGGACGGTTTAGGGTCCAGGTGAGGGTACGACAACGCTTTAGGGGGAGCGTACGTGTGAGGGCGCGGGTTAGCGTCAGCGTACGGGTTAGGATTAGGGGACGGGTGAGGGTCAGGCTCCGGGGAAGGGTTAGGGTTAGGGTTCGGGCTAGGGTTAGGGTTAGGGGATGGGGACGGTTTAGGGTCCAGGTGAGGGTACGACAACGCTTTAGGGGGAGCGTACGTGTGAGGGCGCGGGTTAGTGTCAGCGTACGGCTTAGGATTAGGGGACGGGTGAGGGTCAGGCTTCGGGGAAGGGTTAGGGTTAGGGTTCGGGCTAGGGTTAGGGTTAGGGGACGGGGACGGTTTAGGGTCCTGGTGAGGGTGCGACAACGCTTTAGGGGGAGCGTACGTGTGAGGGCGTGGCTTAGCGTCAGCGTACGGGTTAGGATTAGGGGACGGGTGAGGGTCAGGCTTCGGGGAAGGGTTAGGGTTAGGGTTCGGGCTAGGGTTAGGGTTAGGGGACGGGGACGGTTTAGGGTCCAGGTGAGGGTACCACAACGCTTTAGGGGGAGCGTACGTGTGAGGGCGCGGGTTAGTGTCAGCGTAAGGGTTAGGATTAGGGGACGGGTGAGGGTCAGGCTTCGGGGAAGGGTTAGGGTTAGGGTTCGGGCTAGGGTTAGGGTTAGGGGACGGGGACGGTTTAGGGTCCAGTTGAGGGTACGACAACGCTTTAGGGGGAGCGTACGTGTGAGGGCGCGGGTTAGTGTCAGCGTAAGGGTTAGGATTAGGGGACGGGTGAGGGTCAGGCTTCGGGGAAGGGTTAGGGTTAGGGTTCGGGCTAGGGTTAGGGTTAGGGGACGGGGACGGTTTAGGGTCCAGGTGAGGGTACGACAACGCTTTAGGGGGAGCGTACGTGTGAGGGCGCGGGTTAGAGTCAGCGTACGGGTTAGGATTAGGGGACGGGTGAGGGTCAGGCTTCGGGGAAGGGTTAGGGTTAGGGTTCGGGCTAGGGTTAGGGTTAGGGGACGGGGACGGTTTAGGGTCCAGGTGAGGGTACGACAACGCTTTAGGGGGAGCGTACGTGTGAGGGCGCGGGTTAGTGTCCGCGTACGGGTTAGGATTAGGGGACGGGTGAGGGTCAGGCTTCGGGGAAGGGTTAGGGTTAGGGTTCGGGCTAGGGTTAGGGTTAGGGGACGGGGACTGTTTAGGGTCCAGGTGAGGGTACGACAACGCTTTAGGGGGAGCGTACGTGTGAGGGCGCGGGTTAGTGTCAGCGTACGGGTTAGGATTAGGGAACGGGTGAGGGTCAGGCTTCGGGGAAGGGTTAGGGTTAGGGTTCGGGCTAGGGTTAGGGTTAGGGGACGGGGACGGTTTAGGGTCCAGGTGAGGGTACGACAACGCTTTAGGGGGAGCGTACGTGTGAGGGCGCGGGTTAGTGTCAGCGTACGGGTTAGGATTAGGGGACGGGTGAGGGTCAGGCTTCGGGGAAGGGTTAGGGTTAGGGTTCGGGCTAGGGTTAGGGTTAGGGGACGGGGACGGTTTAGGGTCCAGGTGAGGGTACGACAACGCTTTAGGGGGAGCGTACGTGTGAGGGCGCGGGTTAGTGTCAGCGTACGGGTTAGGATTAGGGGACGGGTGAGGGTCAGGCTTCGGGGAAGGGTTAGGGTTAGGGTTCGGGCTAGGGTTAGGGTTAGGGGACGGGGACGGTTTAGGGTCCCGGTGAGGGTACGACAACGCTTTAGGGGGAGCGTACGTGTGAGGGCGCGGGTTATTGTCCGCGTACTCCTTAGGATTAGGGGACGGGGGAGGGTCAGGCTTCGGGGAAGGGTTAGGGTTAGGGTTCGGGCTAGGGTTAGGGTTAGGGGACGGGGACGGTTTAGGGTCCAGGTGAGGGTACGACAACGCTTTAGGGGGAGCGTACGTGTGAGGGCGCGGGTTAGTGTCAGCGTACGGGTTAGGATTAGGGGACGGGTGAGGGTCAGGCTTCGGGGAAGTGTTAGGGTTAGGGTTCGGGCTAGGGTTAGGGTTAGGGGACGGGGACGGTTTAGGGTCCAGGTGAGGGTACGACAACGCTTTAGGGGGAGCGTACGTGTGAGGGCGCGGCTTAGTGTCAGCGTACGGGTTAGGATTAGGGGACGGGTGAGGGTCAGGCTTCGGGGAAGGGTTAGGGTTAGGGTTCGGGCTAGGGTTAGGGTTAGGGGACGGGGACGGTTTAGGGTCCAGTTGAGGGTACGACAACGCTTTAGGGGGAGCGTACGTGTGAGGGCGCGGGTTAGTGTCAGCGTACGGGTTAGGATTAGGGGACGGGTGAGGGTCAGGCTTCGGGGAAGGGTTAGGGTTAGGGTTCGGGCTAGGGTTAGGGTTAGGGGACGGGGACGGTTTAGGGTCCAGGTGAGGGTACGACAACGCTTTAGGGGGAGCGTACGTGTGAGGGCGCGGGTTAGTGTCAGCGTACGGGTTAGGATTAGGGGACGGGTGAGGGTCAGGCTTCGGGGAAGGGTTAGGGTTAGGGTTCGGGCTAGGGTTAGGGTTAGGGGACGGGGACGGTTTAGGGTCCAGGTGAGGGTACGACAACGCTTTAGGGGGAGCGTACGTGTGAGGGCGCGGGTTAGTGTCAGCGTACGGGTTAGGATTAGGGGACGGGTGAGGGTCAGGCTTCGGGGAAGGGTTAGGGTTAGGGTTCGGGCTAGGGTTAGGGTTAGGGGACGGGGACGGTTTAGGGTCCAGGTGAGGGTACGACAACGCTTTAGGGGGAGCGTACGTGTGAGGGCGCGGCTTAGTGTCAGCGTACGGGTTAGGATTAGGGGACGGGTGAGGGTCAGGCTTCGGGGAAGGGTTAGGGTTAGGGTTCGGGCTAGGGTTAGGGTTAGGGGACGGGGACGGTTTAGGGTCCAGGTGAGGGTACGACAACGCGTTAGGGGGAGCGTACGTGTGACGGCGCGGGTTAGTGTCAGCGTACGGGTTAGGATTAGGGGACGGGTGAGGGTCAGGCTTCGGGGAAGGGTTAGGGTTAGGGTTCGGGCTAGGGTTAGGGTTAGGGGACGGGGACGGTTTAGGGTCCAGGTGAGGGTACGACAACGCTTTAGGGGGAGCGTACGTGTGAGGGCGCGGGTTAGTGTCAGCGTACGGGTTAGGATTAGGGGACGGGTGAGGGTCAGGCTTCGGGGAAGGGTTAGGGTTAGGGTTCGGGCTAGGGTTAGGGTTAGGGGACGGGGACGGTTTAGGGTCCAGGTGAGGGTACGACAACGCTTTAGGGGGAGCGTACGTGTGAGGGCGCGGGTTAGCGTCAGCGTACGGGTTAGGATTAGGGGACGGGTGAGGGTCAGGCTTCGGGGAAGGGTTAGGGTTAGGGTTCGGGCTAGGGTTAGGGTTAGGGGACGGGGATGGTTTAGGGTCCAGGTGAGGGTACGACAACGCTTTAGGGGGAGCGTACGTGTGAGGGCGCGGGTTAGTGTCAGCGTACGGGTTAGGATTAGGGGACGGGTGAGGGTCAGGCTTCGGGGAAGGGTTAGGGTTAGGGTTTGGGCTAGGGTTAGGGTTAGGGGACGGGGACGGTTTAGGGTCCTGGTGAGGGTGCGACAACGCTTTAGGGGGAGCGTACGTGTGAGGGCGCGGCTTAGCGTCAGCGTACGGGTTAGGATTAGGGGACGGGTGAGGGTCAAGCTTCGGGGAAGGGTTAGGGTTAGGGTTCGGGCTAGGGTTAGGGTTAGGGGACGGGGACGGTTTAGGGTCCAGGTGAGGGTACGACAACGCTTTAGGGGGAGCGTACGTGTGACGGCGCAGGTTAGTGTCAGCGTACGGGTTAGGATTAGGGGACGGGTGAGGGTCAGGCTTCGGGGAAGGGTTAGGGTTAGGGTTCGGGCTAGGGTTAGGGTTAGGGAACAGGGACGGTTTAGGGTCCAGGTGAGGGTACGACAACGCTTTATGGGGAGCGTACGTGTGAGGGCGCGGGTTAGTGTCAGCGTACGGGTTAGGATTAGGGGACGGGTGAGGGTCAGGCTTCGGGGAAGGGTTAGGGTTAGGGTTCGGGCTAGGGTTAGGGTTAGGGGACGGGGACGGTTTAGGGTCCAGGTGAGGGTACGACAACGCTTTAGGGGGAGCGTACGTGTGAGGGCGCGGGTTAGTGTCAGCGTACGGGTTAGGATTAGGGGACGGGTGAGGGTCAGGCTTCGGGGAAGGGTTAGGGTTAGGGTTCGGGCTAGGGTTAGGGTTAGGAGACGGGGACGGTTTAGGGTCCAGGTGAGGGTACGACAACGCTTTAGGGGGAGCGTACGTGTGAGGGCGCGGGTTAGTGTCAGCGTACGGGTTAGGATTAGGGGACGGGTGAGGGTCAGGCTTCGGGGGAGGGTTAGGGTTAGGGTTCGGGCTAGGGTTAGGGTTAGGGGACGGGGACGGTTTAGGGTCCAGGTGAGGGTACGACAACGCTTTAGGGGGAGCGTACGTGTGAGGGCGCGGCTTAGTGTCAGCGTACGGGTTAGGATTAGGGGACGGGTGAGGGTCAGGCTTCGGGGAAGGGTTAGGGTTAGGGTTCGGGCTAGGGTTAGGGTTAGGGGACGGGGAAGATTTAGGGTCCAGGTGAGGGTACGACAACGCTTTAGGGGGAGCGTACGTGTGAGGGCGCGGGTTATTGTCCGCGTACTCCTTAGGATTAGGGGACGGGGGAGGGTCAGGCTTCGGGGAAGGGTTAGGGTTAGGGTTCGGGCTAGGGTTAGGGTTAGGGGACGGGGACGGTTTAGGGTCCAGGTGAGGGTACGACAACGCTTTAGGGGGAGCGTACGTGTGAGGGCGCGGGTTAGTGTCAGCGTTCGGGTTAGGATTAGGGGACGGGTGAGGGTCAGGCTTCGGGGAAGGGTTAGGGTTAGGGTTCGGGCTAGGGTTAGGGTTAGGGGACGGGGACGGTTTAGGGTCCAGGTGAGGGTACGACAACGCTTTAGGGGGAGCGTACGTGTGAGGGCGCGGCTTAGTGTCAGCGTACGGGTTAGGATTAGGGGACGGGTGAGGGTCAGGCTTCGGGGAAGGGTTAGGGTTAGGGTTCGGGCTAGGGTTAGGGTTAGGGGACGGGGACGGTTTAGGGTCCAGGTGAGGGTACGACAACGCTTTACGGGGAGCGTACGTGTGAGGGCGCGGGTTAGCGTCCGCGTACTCCTTAGGATTAGGGGACGGGGGAGGGTCAGGCTTCGGGGAAGGGTTAGGGTTAGGGTTCGGGCTAGGGTTAGGGTTAGGGGACGGGGACGGTTTAGGGTCCAGGTGAGGGTACGACAACGCTTTAGGGGGAGCGTACGTGTGAGGGCGCGGGTTAGTGTCAGCGTACGGGTTAGGATTAGGGGACGGGTGAGGGTCAGGCTTCGGGGAAGGGTTAGGGTTAGGGTTCGGGCTAGGGTTAGGGTTAGGGGACAGGGACGGTTTAGGGTCCTGGTGAGGGTGCGACAACGCTTTAGGGGGAGCGTACGTGTGAGGGCGCGGCTTAGCGTCAGCGTACGGGTTAGGATTAGGGGACGGGTGAGGGTCAAGCTTCGGGGAAGGGTTAGGGTTAGGGTTCGGGCTAGGGTTAGGGTTAGGGGACGGGGACGGTTTAGGGTCCAGGTGAGGGTACGACAACGCTTTAGGGGGAGCGTACGTGTGACGGCGCAGGTTAGTGTCAGCGTACGGGTTAGGATTAGGGGACGGGTGAGGGTCAGGCTTCGGGGAAGGGTTAGGGTTAGGGTTCGGGCTAGGGTTAGGGTTAGGGAACAGGGACGGTTTAGGGTCCAGGTGAGGGTACGACAACGCTTTATGGGGAGCGTACGTGTGAGGGCGCGGGTTAGTGTCAGCGTACGGGTTAGGATTAGGGGACGGGTGAGGGTCAGGCTTCGGGGAAGGGTTAGGGTTAGGGTTCGGGCTAGGGTTAGGGTTAGGGGACGGGGACGGTTTAGGGTCCAGGTGAGGGTACGACAACGCTTTAGGGGGAGCGTACGTGTGAGGGCGCGGCTTAGTGTCAGCGTACGGGTTAGGATTAGGGGACGGGTGAGGGTCAGGCTTCGGGGAAGGGTTAGGGTTAGGGTTCGGGCTAGGGTTAGGGTTAGTGGTCGGGGAAGGTTTAGGGTCCAGGTGAGGGTACGACAACGCTTTAGGGGGAGCGTACGTGTGAGGGCGCGGGTTATTGTCCGCGTACTCCTTAGGATTAGGGGACGGGGGAGGGTCAGGCTTCGGGGAAGGGTTAGGGTTAGGGTTCGGGCTAGGGTTAGGGTTAGGGGACGGGGACGGTTTAGGGTCCAGGTGAGGGTACGACAACGCTTTAGGGGGAGCGTACGTGTGAGGGCGCGGGTTAGTGTCAGCGTACGGGTTAGGATTAGGGGACGGGTGAGGGTCAGGCTTCGGGGAAGGGTTAGGGTTAGGGTTCGGGCTAGGGTTAGGGTTAGGGGACGGGGACGGTTTAGGGTCCAGGTGAGGGTACGACAACGCTTTAGGGGGTGCGTACGTGTGAGGGCGCGGATTAGTGTCAGCGTACGGGTTAGGATTAGGGGACGGGTGAGGGTCAGGCTTCGGGGAAGGGTTAGGGTTAGGGTTCGGGCTAGGGTTAGGGTTAGGGGACGGGGACGGTTTAGGGTCCAGGTGAGGGTACGACAACGCTTTAGGGGGAGCGTACGTGTGAGGGCGCGGGTTAGTGTCAGCGTACGGGTTAGGATTAGGGGACGGGTGAGGGTCAGGCTTCGGGGAAGGGTTAGGGTTAGAGTTCGGGCTAGGGTTAGGGTTAGGGGACGGGGACGGTTTAGGGTCCAGGTGAGGGTACGACAACGCTTTAGGGGGAGCGTACCTGTGAGGGCGCGGGTTAGTGTCAGCGTACGGGTTAGGATTAGGGGACGGGTGAGGGTCAGGCTTCGGGGAAGGTTTAGGGTTAGGGTTCGGGCTAGGGTTAGGGTTAGGGGACGGGGACGGTTTAGGGTCCAGGTGAGGGTACGACAACGCTTTAGGGGGAGCGTACGTGTGAGGGCGCGGGTTAGTGTCAGCGTACGGGTTAGGATTAGGGGACGGGTGAGGGTCAGGCTTCGGGGAAGGGTTAGGGTTAGGGTTCGGGCTAGGGTTAGGGTTAGGGGACGGGGACGGTTTAGGGTCCAGGTGAGGGTACGACAACGCTTTAGGGGGAGCGTACGTGTGAGGGCGTGGGTTAGTGTCAGCGTACTGGTTAGGATTAGGGGACGGGTGAGGGTCAGGCTTCGTGGAAGGGTTAGGGTTAGGGTTCGGGCTAGGGTTAGGGTTAGGGGACGGGGACGGTTTAGGGTCCAGGTGAGGGTACGACAACGCTTTAGGGGGAGCGTACGTGTGAGGGCGCGGGTTAGTGTCAGCGTACGGGTTAGGATTAGGGGACGGGTGAGGGTCAGGCTTCGGGGAAGGGTTAGGGTTAGGGTTCGGGCTAGGGTTAGGGATAGGGGACGGGGAAGGTTTAGGGTCCAGGTGAGGGTACGACAACGCTTTAGGGGGAGCGTACGTGTGAGGGCGCGGGTTAGTGTCCGCGTACTCCTTAGGATTAGGGGACGGGGGAGGGTCAGGCTTCGGGGAAGGGTTAGGGTTAGGGTTCGGGCTAGGGTTAGGGTTAGGGGACGGGGACGGTTTAGGGTCCAGGTGAGGGTACGACAACGCTTTAGGGGGAGCGTACGTGTGAGGGCGCGGGTTAGTGTCAGCGTACGGGTTAGGATTAGGGGACGGGTGAGGGTCAGGCTTCGGGGAAGGGTTAGGGTTAGGGTTCGGGCTAGGGTTAGGGTTAGGGGACGGGGACGGTTTAGGGTCCAGGTGAGGGTACGACAACGCTTTAGGGGGAGCGTACGTGTGAGGGCGCGGGTTAGTGTCAGCGTACGGGTTAGGATTAGGGGACGGGTGAGGGTCAGGCTTCGGGGAAGGGTTAGGGTTAGGGTTCGGGCTAGGGTTAGGGTTAGGGGACGGGGACGGTTTAGGGTCCAGGTGAGGGTACGACAACGCTTTAGGGGGAGCGTACGTGTGAGGGCGCGGGTTAGTGTCAGCGTACGGGTTAGGATTAGGGGACGGGTGAGGGTCAGGCTTCGGGGAAGGGTTAGGGTTAGGGTTCGGGCTAGGGTTAGGGTTAGGGGACGGGGACGGTTTAGGGTCCCGGTGAGGGTACGACAACGCTTTAGGGGGAGCGTACGTGTGAGGGCGCGGGTTATTGTCCGCGTACTCCTTAGGATTAGGGGACGGGGGAGGGTCAGGCTTCGGGGAAGGGTTAGGGTTAGGGTTCGGGCTAGGGTTAGGGTTAGGGGACGGGGACGGTTTAGGGTCCAGGTGAGGGTACGACAACGCTTTAGGGGGAGCGTACGTGTGAGGGCGCGGGTTAGTGTCAGCGTACGGGTTAGGATTAGGGGACGGGTGAGGGTCAGGCTTCGGGGAAGTGTTAGGGTTAGGGTTCGGGCTAGGGTTAGGGTTAGGGGACGGGGACGGTTTAGGGTCCAGGTGAGGGTACGACAACGCTTTAGGGGGAGCGTACGTGTGAGGGCGCGGCTTAGTGTCAGCGTACGGGTTAGGATTAGGGGACGGGTGAGGGTCAGGCTTCGGGGAAGGGTTAGGGTTAGGGTTCGGGCTAGGGTTAGGGTTAGGGAACAGGGACGGTTTAGGGTCCAGGTGAGGGTACGACAACGCTTTATGGGGAGCGTACGTGTGAGGGCGCGGGTTAGTGTCAGCGTACGGGTTAGGATTAGGGGACGGGTGAGGGTCAGACTTCGGGGAAGGGTTAGGGTTAGGGTTCGGGCTAGGGTTAGGGTTAGGGGACGGGGACGGTTTAGGGTCCAGGTGAGGGTACGACAACGCTTTAGGGGGAGCGTACGTGTGAGGGCGCGGGTTAGTGTCAGCGTACGGGTTAGGATTAGGGGACGGGTGAGGGTCAGGCTTCGGGGAAGGGTTAGGGTTAGGGTTCGGGCTAGGGTTAGGGTTAGGAGACGGGGACGGTTTAGGGTCCAGGTGAGGGTACGACAACGCTTTAGGGGGAGCGTACGTGTGAGGGCGCGGGTTAGTGTCAGCGTACGGGTTAGGATTAGGGGACGGGTGAGGGTCAGGCTTCGGGGGAGGGTTAGGGTTAGGGTTCGGGCTAGGGTTAGGGTTAGGGGACGGGGACGGTTTAGGGTCCAGGTGAGGGTACGACAACGCTTTAGGGGGAGCGTACGTGTGAGGGCGCGGCTTAGTGTCAGCGTACGGGTTAGGATTAGGGGACGGGTGAGGGTCAGGCTTCGGGGAAGGGTTAGGGTTAGGGTTCGGGCTAGGGTTAGGGTTAGGGGACGGGGAAGATTTAGGGTCCAGGTGAGGGTACGACAACGCTTTAGTGGGAGCGTACGTGTGAGGGCGCGGGTTATTGTCCGCGTACTCCTTAGGATTAGGGGACGGGGGAGGGTCAGGCTTCGGGGAAGGGTTAGGGTTAGGGTTCGGGCTAGGGTTAGGGTTAGGGGACGGGGACGGTTTAGGGTCCAGGTGAGGGTACGACAACGCTTTAGGGGGAGCGTACGTGTGAGGGCGCGGGTTAGTGTCAGCGTTCGGGTTAGGATTAGGGGACGGGTGAGGGTCAGGCTTCGGGGAAGGGTTAGGGTTAGGGTTCGGGCTAGGGTTAGGGTTAGGGGACGGGGACGGTTTAGGGTCCAGGTGAGGGTACGACAACGCTTTAGGGGGAGCGTACGTGTGAGGGCGCGGCTTAGTGTCAGCGTACGGGTTAGGATTAGGGGACGGGTGAGGGTCAGGCTTCGGGGAAGGGTTAGGGTTAGGGTTCGGGCTAGGGTTAGGGTTAGGGGACGGGGACGGTTTAGGGTCCAGGTGAGGGTACGACAACGCTTTACGGGGAGCGTACGTGTGAGGGCGCGGGTTAGCGTCCGCGTACTCCTTAGGATTAGGGGACGGGGGAGGGTCAGGCTTCGGGGAAGGGTTAGGGTTAGGGTTCGGGCTAGGGTTAGGGTTAGGGGACGGGGACGGTTTAGGGTCCAGGTGAGGGTACGACAACGCTTTAGGGGGAGCGTACGTGTGAGGGCGCGGGTTAGTGTCAGCGTACGGGTTAGGATTAGGGGACGGGTGAGGGTCAGGCTTCGGGGAAGGGTTAGGGTTAGGGTTCGGGCTAGGGTTAGGGTTAGGGGACGGGGACGGTTTAGGGTCCTGGTGAGGGTGCGACAACGCTTTAGGGGGAGCGTACGTGTGAGGGCGCGGCTTAGCGTCAGCGTACGGGTTAGGATTAGGGGACGGGTGAGGGTCAAGCTTCGGGGAAGGGTTAGGGTTAGGGTTCGGGCTAGGGTTAGGGTTAGGGGACGGGGACGGTTTAGGGTCCAGGTGAGGGTACGACAACGCTTTAGGGGGAGCGTACGTGTGACGGCGCAGGTTAGTGTCAGCGTACGGGTTAGGATTAGGGGACGGGTGAGGGTCAGGCTTCGGGGAAGGGTTAGGGTTAGGGTTCGGGCTAGGGTTAGGGTTAGGGAACAGGGACGGTTTAGGGTCCAGGTGAGGGTACGACAACGCTTTATGGGGAGCGTACGTGTGAGGGTGCGGGTTAGTGTCAGCGTACGGGTTAGGATTAGGGGACGGGTGAGGGTCAGGCTTCGGGGAAGGGTTAGGGTTAGGGTTCGGGCTAGGGTTAGGGTTAGGGGACGGGGACGGTTTAGGGTCCAGGTGAGGGTACGACAACGCTTTAGGGGGAGCGTACGTGTGAGGGCGCGGCTTAGTGTCAGCGTACGGGTTAGGATTAGGGGACGGGTGAGGGTCAGGCTTCGGGGAAGGGTTAGGGTTAGGGTTCGGGCTAGGGTTAGGGTTAGTGGTCGGGGAAGGTTTAGGGTCCAGGTGAGGGTACGACAACGCTTTAGGGGGAGCGTACGTGTGAGGGCGCGGGTTATTGTCCGCGTACTCCTTAGGATTAGGGGACGGGGGAGGGTCAGGCTTCGGGGAAGGGTTAGGGTTAGGGTTCGGGCTAGGGTTAGGGTTAGGGGACGGGGACGGTTTAGGGTCCAGGTGAGGGTACGACAACGCTTTAGGGGGAGCGTACGTGTGAGGGCGCGGGTTAGTGTCAGCGTACGGGTTAGGATTAGGGGACGGGTGAGGGTCAGGCTTCGGGGAAGGGTTAGGGTTAGGGTTCGGGCTAGGGTTAGGGTTAGGGGACGGGGACGGTTTAGGGTCCAGGTGAGGGTACGACAACGCTTTAGGGGGTGCGTACGTGTGAGGGCGCGGATTAGTGTCAGCGTACGGGTTAGGATTAGGGGACGGGTGAGGGTCAGGCTTCGGGGAAGGGTTAGGGTTAGGGTTCGGGCTAGGGTTAGGGTTAGGGGACGGGGACGGTTTAGGGTCCAGGTGAGGGTACGACAACGCTTTAGGGGGAGCGTACGTGTGAGGGCGCGGGTTAGTGTCAGCGTACGGGTTAGGATTAGGGGACGGGTGAGGGTCAGGCTTCGGGGAAGGGTTAGGGTTAGAGTTCGGGCTAGGGTTAGGGTTAGGGGACGGGGACGGTTTAGGGTCCAGGTGAGGGTACGACAACGCTTTAGGGGGAGCGTACCTGTGAGGGCGCGGGTTAGTGTCAGCGTACGGGTTAGGATTAGGGGACGGGTGAGGGTCAGGCTTCGGGGAAGGTTTAGGGTTAGGGTTCGGGCTAGGGTTAGGGTTAGGGGACGGGGACGGTTTAGGGTCCAGGTGAGGGTACGACAACGCTTTAGGGGGAGCGTACGTGTGAGGGCGCGGGTTAGTGTCAGCGTACGGGTTAGGATTAGGGGACGGGTGAGGGTCAGGCTTCGGGGAAGGGTTAGGGTTAGGGTTCGGGCTAGGGTTAGGGTTAGGGGACGGGGACGGTTTAGGGTCCAGGTGAGGGTACGACAACGCTTTAGGGGGAGCGTACGTGTGAGGGCGTGGGTTAGTGTCAGCGTACTGGTTAGGATTAGGGGACGGGTGAGGGTCAGGCTTCGTGGAAGGGTTAGGGTTAGGGTTCGGGCTAGGGTTAGGGTTAGGGGACGGGGACGGTTTAGGGTCCAGGTGAGGGTACGACAACGCTTTAGGGGGAGCGTACGTGTGAGGGCGCGGGTTAGTGTCAGCGTACGGGTTAGGATTAGGGGACGGGTGAGGGTCAGGCTTCGGGGAAGGGTTAGGGTTAGGGTTCGGGCTAGGGTTAGGGATAGGGGACGGGGAAGGTTTAGGGTCCAGGTGAGGGTACGACAACGCTTTAGGGGGAGCGTACGTGTGAGGGCGCGGGTTAGTGTCCGCGTACTCCTTAGGATTAGGGGACGGGGGAGGGTCAGGCTTCGGGGAAGGGTTAGGGTTAGGGTTCGGGCTAGGGTTAGGGTTAGGGGACGGGGACGGTTTAGGGTCCAGGTGAGGGTACGACAACGCTTTAGGGGGAGCGTACGTGTGAGGGCGCGGGTTAGTGTCAGCGTACGGGTTAGGATTAGGGGACGGGTGAGGGTCAGGCTTCGGGGAAGGGTTAGGGTTAGGGTTCGGGCTAGGGTTAGGGTTAGGGGACGGGGACGGTTTAGGGTCCAGGTGAGGGTACGACAACGCTTTAGGGGGAGCGTACGTGTGAGGGCGCGGGTTAGTGTCAGCGTACGGGTTAGGATTAGGGGACGGGTGAGGGTCAGGCTTCGGGGAAGGGTTAGGGTTAGGGTTCGGGCTAGGGTTAGGGTTAGGGGACGGGGACGGTTTAGGGTCCAGGTGAGGGTACGACAACGCTTTAGGGGGAGCGTACGTGTGAGGGCGCGGGTTAGTGTCAGCGTACGGGTTAGGATTAGGGGACGGGTGAGGGTCAGGCTTCGGGGAAGGGTTAGGGTTAGGGTTCGGGCTAGGGTTAGGGTTAGGGGACGGGGACGGTTTAGGGTCCAGGTGAGGGTACGACAACGCGTTAGGGGGAGCCTACGTGTGACGGCGCGGGTTAGTGTCAGCGTACGGGTTAGGATTAGGGGACGGGTGAGGGTCAGGCTTCGGGGAAGGGTTAGGGTTAGGGTTCGGGCTAGGGTTAGGGTTAGGGGACGGGGACGGTTTAGGGTCCAGGTGAGGGTACGACAACGCTTTAGGGGGAGCGTACGTGTGAGGGCGCGGGTTAGCGTCAGCGTACGGGTTAGGATTAGGGGACGGGTGAGGGTCAGGCTTCGGGGAAGGGTTAGGGTTAGGGTTCGGGCTAGGGTTAGGGTTAGGGGACGGGGACGGTTTAGGGTCCAGGTGAGGGTACGACAACGCTTTAGGGGGAGCGTACGTGTGAGGGCGCGGGTTAGTGTCAGCGTACGGGTTAGGATTAGGGGACGGGTGAGGGTCAGGCTTCGGGGAAGGGTTAGGGTTAGGGTTCGGGCTAGGGTTAGGGTTAGGGGACGGGGACGGTTTAGGGTCCTGGTGAGGGTGCGACAACGCTTTAGGGGGAGCGTACGTGTGAGGGCGCGGCTTAGCGTCAGCGTACGGGTTAGGATTAGGGGACGGGTGAGGGTCAAGCTTCGGGGAAGGGTTAGGGTTAGGGTTCGGGCTAGGGTTAGGGTTAGGGGACGGGGACGGTTTAGGGTCCAGGTGAGGGTTCGACAACGCTTTAGGGGGAGCGTACGTGTGACGGCGCGGGTTAGTGTCAGCGTACGGGTTAGGATTAGGGGACGGGTGAGGGTCAGGCTTCGGGGAAGGGTTAGGGTTAGGGTTCGGGCTAGGGTTAGGGTTAGGGAACAGGGACGGTTTAGGGTCCAGGTGAGGGTACGACAACGCTTTAGGGGGAGCGTACGTGTGAGGGCGCGGGTTAGTGTCAGCGTACGGGTTAGGATTAGGGGACGGGTGAGGGTCAGGCTTCGGGGAAGGGTTAGGGTTAGGGTTCGGGCTAGGGTTAGGGTTAGGGGACGGGGACGGTTTAGGGTCCAGGTGAGGGTACGACAACGCTTTAGGGGGAGCGTACGTGTGAGGGCGCGGGTTGGTGTCAGCGTACGGGTTAGGATTAGGGGACGGGTGAGGGTCAGGCTTCGGGGAAGGGTTAGGGTTAGGGTTCGGGCTAGGGTTAGGGTTAGGGGACGGGGACGGTTTAGGGTCCAGGTGAGGGTACGACAACGCTTTAGGGGGAGCGTACGTGTGAGGGCGCGGGTTAGTGTCAGCGTACGGGTTAGGATTAGGGGACGGGTGAGGGTCAGGCTTCGGGGAAGGGTTAGGGTTAGGGTTCGGGCTAGGGTTAGGGTTAGGGCACGGGGACGGTTTAGGGTCCAGGTGAGGGTACGACAACGCTTTAGGGGGAGCGTACGTGTGAGGGCGCGGCTTAGTGTCAGCGTACGGGTTAGGATTAGGGGACGGGTGAGGGTCAGGCTTCGGGGAAGGGTTAGGGTTAGGGTTCGGGCTAGGGTTAGGGTTAGGGGACGGGGAAGATTTAGGGTCCAGGTGAGGGTACGACAACGCTTTAGGGGGAGCGTACGTGTGAGGGCGCGGGTTATTGTCCGCGTACTCCTTAGGATTAGGGGACGGGGGAGGGTCAGGCTTCGGGGAAGGGTTAGGGTTAGGGTTCGGGCTAGGGTTAGGGTTAGGGGACGGGGACGGTTTAGGGTCCAGGTGAGGGTACGACAACGCTTTAGGGGGAGCGTACGTGTGAGGGCGCGGGTTAGTGTCAGCGTACGGGTTAGGATTAGGGGACGGGTGAGGGTCAGGCTTCGGGGAAGGGTTAGGGTTAGGGTTCGGGCTAGGGTTAGGGTTAGGGGACGGGGACGGTTTAGGGTCCAGGTGAGGGTACGACAACGCTTTAGGGGGAGCGTACGTGTGAGGGCGCGGCTTAGTGTCAGCGTACGGGTTAGGATTAGGGGACGGGTGAGGGTCAGGCTTCGGGGAAGGGTTAGGGTTAGGGTTCGGGCTAGGGTTAGGGTTAGGGGACGGGGACGGTTTAGGGTCCAGGTGAGGGTATGACAACGCTTTAGGGGGAGCGTACGTGTGAGGGCGCGGGTTATTGTCCGCGTACTCCTTAGGATTAGGGGACGGGGGAGGGTCAGGCTTCGGGGAAGGGTTAGGGTTAGGGTTCGGGCTAGGGTTAGGGTTAGGGGACGGGGAAGGTTTAGGGTCCAGGTGAGGGTACGACAACGCTTTAGGGGGAGCGTACGTGTGAGGGCGCGGGTTATTGTCCGCGTACTCCTTAGGATTAGGGGACGGGGGAGGGTCAGGCTTCGGGGAAGGGTTAGGGTTAGGGTTCGGGCTAGGGTTAGGGTTAGGGGACGGGGACGGTTTAGGGTCCAGGTGAGGGTACGACAACGCTTTAGGGGGAGCGTACGTGTGAGGGCGCGGGTTAGTGTCAGCGTACGGGTTAGGATTAGGGGACGGGTGAGGGTCAGGCTTCGGGGAAGGGTTAGGGTTAGGGTTCGGGCTAGGGTTAGGGTTAGGGGACGGGGACGGTTTAGGGTCCAGGTGAGGGTACGACAACGCTTTAGGGGGAGCGTACGTGTGAGGGCGCGGGTTAGTGTCAGCGTACGGGTTAGGATTAGGGGACGGGTGAGGGTCAGGCTTCGGGGAAGGGTTAGGGTTAGGGTTCGGGCTAGGGTTAGGGTTAGGGGACGGGGACGGTTTAGGGTCCAGGTGAGGGTACGACAACGCTTTAGGGGGAGCGTACGTGTGAGGGCGCGGGTTAGTGTCAGCGTACGGGTTAGGATTAGGGGACGGGTGAGGGTCAGGCTTCGGGGAAGGGTTAGGGTTAGGGTTCGGGCTAGGGTTAGGGTTAGGGGACGGGGACGGTTTAGGGTCCAGGTGAGGGTACGACAACGCTTTAGGGGGAGCGTACGTGTGAGGGCGCGGCTTAGTGTCAGCGTACGGGTTAGGATTAGGGGACGGGTGAGGGTCAGGCTTCGGGGAAGGGTTAGGGTTAGGGTTCGGGCTAGGGTTAGGGTTAGGGGACGGGGACGGTTTAGGGTCCAGGTGAGGGTACGACAACGCGTTAGGGGGAGCGTACGTGTGAGGGCGCGGGTTAGTGTCAGCGTACGGGTTAGGATTAGGGGACGGGTGAGGGTCAGGCTTCGGGGAAGGGTTAGGGTTAGGGTTCGGGCTAGGGATAGGGTTAGGGGACGGGGACGGTTTAGGGTCCAGGTGAGGGTACGACAACGCTTTAGGGGGAGCGTACGTGTGAGGGCGCGGGTTAGTGTCAGCGTACGGGTTAGGATTAGGGGACGGGTGAGGGTCAGGCTTCGGGGAAGGGTTAGGGTTAGGGTTCGGGCTAGGGTTAGGGTTAGGGGACGGGGACGGTTTAGGGTCCAGGTGAGGGTACGACAACGCTTTAGGGGGAGCGTACGTGTGAGGGCGCGGGTTATTGTCCGCGTACTCCTTAGGATTAGGGGACGGGGGAGGGTCAGGCTTCGGGGAAGGGTTAGGGTTAGGGTTCGGGCTAGGGTTAGGGTTAGGGGACGGGGACGGTTTAGGGTCCAGGTGAGGGTACGACAACGCTTTAGGGGGAGCGTAAGTGTGAGGGCGCGGGTTAGTGTCAGCGTACGGGTTAGGATTAGGGGACGGGTGAGGGTCAGGCTTCGGGGAAGGGTTAGGGTTAGGGTTCGGGCTAGGGTTAGGGTTAGGGGACGGGGACGGTTTAGGGTCCAGGTGAGGGTACGACAACGCTTTAGGGGGAGCGTACGTGTGAGGGCGCGGCTTAGTGTCAGCGTACGGGTTAGGATTAGGGGACGGGTGAGGGTCAGGCTTCGGGGAAGGGTTAGGGTTAGGATTCGGGCTAGGGTTAGGGTTAGGGGACGGGGAAGGTTTAGGGTCCAGGTGAGGGTACGACAACGCTTTAGGGGGAGCGTACGTGTGAGGGCGCGGGTTGTTGTCCGCGTACTCCTTAGGATTAGGGGACGGGTGAGGGTCAGGCTTCGGGGAAGGGTTAGGGTTAGGGTTCGGGCTAGGGTTAGGGTTAGGGGACGGGGACGGTTTAGGGTCCAGGTGAGGGTACGACAACGCTTTAGGGGGAGCGTACGTGTGAGGGCGCGGGTTAGTGTCAGCGTACGGGTTAGGATTAGGGGACGGGTGAGGGTGAGGCTTCGGGGAAGGGTTAGGGTTAGGGTTCGGGCTAGGGTTAGGGTCAGGGGACGGGGACGGTTTAGGGTCCAGGTGAGGGTACGACAACGCTTTAGGGGGAGCGTACGTGTGAGGGCGCGGGTTAGTGTCAGCGTACGGGTTAGGATTAGGGGACGGGTGAGGGTCAGGCTTCGGGGAAGGGTTAGGGTTAGGGTTCGGGCTAGGGTTAGGGTTAGGGGACGGGGACGGTTTAGGGTCCAGGTGAGGGTACGACAACGCTTTTGGGGGAGCGTACGTGTGAGGGCGCGGGTTAGGGTCAGCGTACGCGTTAGGATTAGGGGACGGGTGAGTGTCAGGCTTCGGGGAAGGGTTAGGGTTAGGGTTCGGGCTAGGATTAGGGTTAGGGGACGGGGACGGTTTAGGGTCCAGGTGAGGGTACGACAACGCTTTAGGGGGAGCGTACGTGTGAGGGCGCGGGTTAGTGTCAGCGAACGGGTTAGGATTAGGGGACGGGTGAGGGTCAGGCTTCGGGGAAGGGTTAGGGTTAGGGTTCGGGCTAGGGTTAGGGTTAGGGGACGGGGACGGTTTAGGGTCCAGGTGAGGGTACGACAACGCTTTAGGGGGAGCGTACGTGTGAGGGCGCGGGTTAGTGTCAGCGTACGGGTTAGGATTAGGGGACGGGTGAGGGTCAGGCTTCGGGGAAGGGTTAGGGTTAGGGTTCGGGCTAGGGTTAGGGTTAGGGGACGGGGAAGGTTTAGGGTCCAGGTGAGGGTACGACAACGCTTTAGGGGGAGCGTACGTGTGAGGGCGCGGGTTATTGTCCGCGTACTCCTTAGGATTAGGGGACGGGGGAGGGTCAGGCTTCGGGGAAGGGTTAGGGTTAGGGTTCGGGCTAGGGTTAGGGTTAGGGGACGGGGACGGTTTAGGGTCCAGGTGAGGGTACGACAACGCTTTAGGGGGAGCGTACGTGTGAGGGCGCGTGTTAGTGTCAGCGTACGGGTTAGGATTAGAGGACGGGTGAGGGTCAGGCTTCGGGGAAGGGTTAGGGTTAGGGTTCGGGCTAGGGTTAGGGTTAGGGGACGGGGACGGTTTAGGGTCCAGGTGAGGGTACGACAACGCTTTAGGGGGAGCGTACGTGTGAGGGCGCGGGTTAGTGTCAGCGTACGGGTTAGGATTAGGGGACGGGTGAGGGTCAGGCTTCGGGGAAGGGTTAGGGTTCGGGCTAGGGTTAGGGTTAGGGGACGGGGACTGTTTAGGGTCCAGGTGAGGGTACGACAACGCTTTAGGGGGAGCGTACGTGTGAGGGCGCGGGTTAGTGTCAGCGTACGGGTTAGGATTAGGGGACGGGTGAGGGTCAGGATTCGGGGAAGGGTTAGGGTTAGGGTTCGGGCTAGGGTTAGGGTTAGGGGACGGGGACGGTTTAGGGTCCAGGTGAGGGTACGACAACGCTTTAGGGGGAGCGTACGTGTGAGGGCGCGGGTTAGTGTCAGCGTACGGGTTAGGATTAGGGGACGGGTGAGGGTCAGGCTTCGGGGAAGGGTTAGGGTTAGGGTTCGGGCTAGGGTTAGGGTTAGGGGACGGGGACGGTTTAGGGTCCAGGTGAGGGTACGACAACGCTTTAGGGGGAGCGTACGTGTGAGGGCACGGCTTAGTGTCAGCGTACGGGTTAGGATTAGGGGACGGGTGAGGGTCAGGCTTCGGGGAAGGGTTAGGGTTAGGGTTCGGGCTAGGGTTAGGGTTAGCGGACGGGGACTTTTTAGGGTCCAGGTGAGGGTACGACAACGCTTTAGGGGGAGCGTACGTGTGAGGGCGCGGGTTATTGTCCGCGTACTCCTTAGGATTAGGGGACGGGGGAGGGTCAGGCTTCGGGGAAGGGTTAGGGTTAGGGTTCGGGCTAGGGTTAGGGTTAGGGGACGGGGACGGTTTAGGGTCCAGGTGAGGGTACGACAACGCTTTAGGGGGAGCGTACGTGTGAGGGCGTGGGTTAGTGTCAGCGTACGGGTTAGGATTAGGGGACGGGTGAGGGTCAGGCTTCGGGGAAGGGTTAGGGTTAGGGTTCGGGCTAGGGTTAGGGTTAGGGGACGGGGACGGTTTAGGGTCCAGGTGAGGGTACGACAACGCTTTAGGGGGAGCGTACGTGTGAGGGCGCGGGTTAGTGTCAGCGTACGGGTTAGGATTAGGGGACGGGTGAGGGTCAGGCTTCGGGGAAGGGTTAGGGTTAGGGTTCGGGCTAGGGTTAGGGTTAGGGGACGGGGACGGTTTAGGGTCCAGGTGAGGGTACGACAACGCTTTAGGGGGAGCGTACGTGTGAGGGCGCGGGTTAGTGTCAGCGTACGGGTTAGGATTAGGGGACGGGTGAGGGTCAGGCTTCGGGGAAGGGTTAGGGTTAGGGTTCGGGCTAGGGTTAGGGTTAGGGGACGGGGACGGTTTAGGGTCCAGGTGAGGGTACGACAACGCTTTAGGGGGAGCGTACGTGTGAGGGCGCGGGTTAGTGTCAGCGAACGGGTTAGGATTAGGGGACGGGTGAGGGTCAGGCTTCGGGGAAGGGTTAGGGTTAGGGTTCGGGCTAGGGTTAGGGTTAGGGGACGGGGACGGTTTAGGGTCCAGGTGAGGGTACGACAACGCTTTAGGGGGAGCGTACGTGTGAGGGCGCGGGTTAGTGTCAGCGTACGGGTTAGGATTAGGGGACGGGTGAGGGTCAGGCTTCGGGGAAGGGTTAGGGTTAGGGTTCGGGCTAGGGTTAGGGTTAGGGGACGGGGAAGGTTTAGGGTCCAGGTGAGGGTACGACAACGCTTTAGGGGGAGCGTACGTGTGAGGGCGCGGGTTATTGTCCGCGTACTCCTTAGGATTAGGGGACGGGGGAGGGTCAGGCTTCGGGGAAGGGTTAGGGTTAGGGTTCGGGCTAGGGTTAGGGTTAGGGGACGGGGACGGTTTAGGGTCCAGGTGAGGGTACGACAACGCTTTAGGGGGAGCGTACGTGTGAGGGCGCGGGTTAGTGTCAGCGTACGGGTTAGGATTAGAGGACGGGTGAGGGTCAGGCTTCGGGGAAGGGTTAGGGTTAGGGTTCGGGCTAGGGTTAGGGTTAGGGGACGGGGACGGTTTAGGGTCCAGGTGAGGGTACGACAACGCTTTAGGGGGAGCGTACGTGTGAGGGCGCGGGTTAGTGTCAGCGTACGGGTTAGGATTAGGGGACGGGTGAGGGTCAGGCTTCGGGGAAGGGTTAGGGTTCGGGCTAGGGTTAGGGTTAGGGGACGGGGACTGTTTAGGGTCCAGGTGAGGGTACGACAACGCTTTAGGGGGAGCGTACGTGTGAGGGCGCGGGTTAGTGTCAGCGTACGGGTTAGGATTAGGGGACGGGTGAGGGTCAGGATTCGGGGAAGGGTTAGGGTTAGGGTTCGGGCTAGGGTTAGGGTTAGGGGACGGGGACGGTTTAGGGTCCAGGTGAGGGTACGACAACGCTTTAGGGGGAGCGTACGTGTGAGGGCGCGGGTTAGTGTCAGCGTACGGGTTAGGATTAGGGGACGGGTGAGGGTCAGGCTTCGGGGAAGGGTTAGGGTTAGGGTTCGGGCTAGGGTTAGGGTTAGGGGACGGGGACGGTTTAGGGTCCAGGTGAGGGTACGACAACGCTTTAGGGGGAGCGTACGTGTGAGGGCACGGCTTAGTGTCAGCGTACGGGTTAGGATTAGGGGACGGGTGAGGGTCAGGCTTCGGGGAAGGGTTAGGGTTAGGGTTCGGGCTAGGGTTAGGGTTAGGGGACGGGGACTTTTTAGGGTCCAGGTGAGGGTACGACAACGCTTTAGGGGGAGCGTACGTGTGAGGGCGCGGGTTATTGTCCGCGTACTCCTTAGGATTAGGGGACGGGGGAGGGTCAGGCTTCGGGGAAGGGTTAGGGTTAGGGTTCGGGCTAGGGTTAGGGTTAGGGGACGGGGACGGTTTAGGGTCCAGGTGAGGGTACGACAACGCTTTAGGGGGAGCGTACGTGTGAGGGCGTGGGTTAGTGTCAGCGTACGGGTTAGGATTAGGGGACGGGTGAGGGTCAGGCTTCGGGGAAGGGTTAGGGTTAGGGTTCGGGCTAGGGTTAGGGTTAGGGGACGGGGACGGTTTAGGGTCCAGGTGAGGGTACGACAACGCTTTAGGGGGAGCGTACGTGTGAGGGTGCGGGTTAGTGTCAGCGTACGGGTTAGGATTAGGGGACGGGTGAGGGTCAGGCTTCGGGGAAGGGTTAGGGTTAGGGTTCGGGCTAGGGTTAGGGTTAGGGGACGGGGACGGTTTAGGGTCCAGGTGAGGGTACGACAACGCTTTAGGGGGAGCGTACGTGTGAGGGCGCGGGTTAGTGTCAGCGTACGGGTTAGGATTAGGGGACGGGTGAGGGTCAGGCTTCGGGGAAGGGTTAGGGTTAGGGTTCGGGCTAGGGTTAGGGTTAGGGGACGGGGACGGTTTAGGGTCCAGGTGAGGGTACGACAACGCTTTAGGGGGAGCGTACGTGTGAGGGCGCGGGTTAGTGTCAGCGTACGGGTTAGGATTAGGGGACGGGTGAGGGTCAGGCTTCGGGGAAGGGTTAGGGTTAGGGTTCGGGCTAGGGTTAGGGTTAGGGGACGGGGACGGTTTAGGGTCCAGGTGAGGGTACGACAACGCTTTAGGGGGAGCGTACGTGTGAGGGCGCGGCTTAGTGTCAGCGTACGGGTTAGGATTAGGGGACGGGTGAGGGTCAGGCTTCGGGGAAGGGTTAGGGTTAGGGTTCGGGCTAGGGTTAGGGTTAGGGGACGGGGACGGTTTAGGGTCCAGGTGAGGGTGCGACAACGCTTTAGGGGGAGCGTACGTGTGAGGGCGCGGGTTAGTGTCAGCGTACGGGTTAGGATTAGGGGACGGGTGAGGGTCAGGCTTCGGGGAAGGGTTAGGGTTAGGGTTCGGGCTAGGGTTAGGGTTAGGGGACGGGGACGGTTTAGGGTCCAGGTGAGGGTACGACAACGCTTTAGGGGGAGCGTACGTGTGAGGGCGCGGCTTAGTGTCAGCGTACGCGTTAGGTTAGGGGACGGGTGAGGGTCAGGCTTCGGGGAAGTGTTAGGGTTAGGGTTCGGGCTAGGGTTAGGGTTAGGGGACGGGGACGGTTTAGGGTCCAGGTGAGGGTACGACAATGCTTTAGGGGGAGCGTACGTGTGAGGGCGTGGGTTAGTGTCAGCGTACGGGTTAGGATTAGGGGACGGGTGAGGGTCAGGCTTCGTGGAAGGGTTAGGGTTAGGGTTCGGGCTAGGGTTAGGGTTAGGGGACGGGGACGGTTTAGGGTCCAGGTGAGGGTACGACAACGCTTTAGGGGGAGCGTACGTGTGAGGGCGCGGCTTAGCGTCAGCGTACGGGTTAGGATTAGGGGACGGGTGAGGGTCAGGCTTCGGGGAAGGGTTAGGGTTAGGGTTCGGGCTAGGGTTAGGGTTAGGGGACGGGGAAGGTTTAGGGTCCAGGTGAGGGTACGACAACGCTTTAGGGGGAGCGTACGTGTGAGGGCGCGGGTTAGTGTCCGCGTACTCCTTAGGATTAGGGGACGGGGGAGGGTCAGGCTTCGGGGAAGGGTTAGGGTTAGGGTTCGGGCTAGGGTTAGGGTTAGGGGACGGGGACGGTTTAGGGTCCAGGTGAGGGTACGACAACGCTTTAGGGGGAGCGTACGTGTGAGGGCGCGGGTTAGTGTCAGCGTACGGGTTAGGATTAGGGGACGGGTGAGGGTCAGGCTTCGGGGAAGGGTTAGGGTTAGGGTTCGGGCTAGGGTTAGGGTTAGGGGACGGGGACGGTTTAGGGTCCAGGTGAGGGTACGACAACGCTTTAGGGGGAGCGTACGTGTGAGGGCACGGCTTAGTGTCAGCGTACGGGTTAGGATTAGGGGACGGGTGAGGGTCAGGCTTCGGGGAAGGGTTAGGGTTAGGGTTCGGGCTAGGGTTAGGGTTAGGGGACGGGGACGGTTTAGGGTCCAGGTGAGGGTACGACAACGCTTTAGGGGGAGCGTACGTGTGAGGGCGCGGGTTATTGTCCGCGTACTCCTTAGGATTAGGGGACGGGGGAGGGTCAGGCTTCGGGGAAGTGTTAGGGTTAGGGTTCGGGCTAGGGTTAGGGTTAGGGGACGGGGACGGTTTAGGGTCCAGGTGAGGGTACGACAACGCTTTAGGGGGAGCGTACGTGTGAGGGCGCGGGTTAGTGTCAGCGTACGGGTTAGGATTAGGGGACGGGTGAGGGTCAGGCTTCGGGGAAGGGTTAGGGTTAGGGTTCGGGCTAGGGTTAGGGTTAGGGGACGGGGACGGTTTAGGGTCCAGGTGAGGGTACGACAACGCTTTAGGGGGAGCGTACGTGTGAGGGCGCGGCTTAGTGTCAGCGTACGGGTTAGGATTAGGGGACGGGTGAGGGTCAGGCTTCGGGGAAGGGTTAGGGTTAGGATTCGGGCTAGGGTTAGGGTTAGGGGACGGGGAAGGTTTAGGGTCCAGGTGAGGGTACGACAACGCTTTAGGGGGAGCGTACGTGTGAGGGCGCGGGTTATTGTCCGCGTACTCCTTAGGAATAGGGGACGGGGGAGGGTCAGGCTTCGGGGAAGGGTTAGGGTTAGGGTTCGGGCTAGGGTTAGGGTTAGGGGACGGGGACGGTTTAGGGTCCAGGTGAGGGTACGACAACGCTTTAGGGGGAGCGTACGTGTGAGGGCGCGGGTTAGCGTCAGCGTACGGGTTAGGATTAGGGGACGGGTGAGGGTCAGGCTTCGGGGAAGGGTTAGGGTTAGGGTTCGGGCTAGGGTTAGGGTTAGGGGACGGGGACGGTTTAGGGTCCAGGTGAGGGTACGACAACGCTTTAGGGGGAGCGTACGTGTGAGGGCGCGGGTTAGTGTCAGCGTACGGGTTAGGATTAGGGGACGGGTGAGGGTCAGGCTTCGGGGAAGGGTTAGGGTTAGGGTTCGGGCTAGGGTTAGGGTTAGGGGACGGGGACGGTTTAGGGTCCAGGTGAGGGTACGACAACGCTTTAGGGGGAGCGTACGTGTGAGGGCGCGGCTTAGTGTCAGCGTACGGGTTAGGATTAGGGGACGGGTGAGGGTCAGGCTTCGGGGAAGGGTTAGGGTTAGGGGACGGGGACGGTTTAGGGTCCAGGTGAGGGTGCGACAACGCTTTAGGGGGAGCGTACGTGTGAGGGCGCGGGTTAGTGTCAGCGTACGGGTTAGGATTAGGGGACGGGTGAGGGTCAGGCTTCGGGGAAGGGTTAGGGTTAGGGTTCGGGCTAGGGTTAGGGTTAGGGGACGGGGACGGTTTAGTGTCCAGGTGAGGGTACGACAACGCTTTAGGGGGAGCGTACGTGTGAGGGCGCGGCTTAGTGTCAGCGTACGCGTTAGGTTAGGGGACGGGTGAGGGTCAGGCTTCGGGGAAGTGTTAGGGTTAGGGTTCGGGCTAGGGTTAGGGTTAGGGGACGGGGACGGTTTAGGGTCCAGGTGAGGGTACGACAACGCTTTAGGGGGAGCGTACGTGTGAGGGCGCGGGTTAGTGTCAGCGTACGGGTTAGGATTAGGGGACGGGTGAGGGTCAGGCTTCGGGGAAGGGTTAGGGTTAGTGTTCGGGCTAGGGTTAGGGTTAGGGGACGGGGACGGTTTAGGGTCCAGGTGAGGGTACGACAACGCTTTAGGGGGAGCGTACGTGTGAGGGCGCGGGTTAGTGTCAGCGTACGGGTTAGGATTAGGGGACGGGTGAGGGTCAGGCTTCGGGGAAGGGTTAGGGTTAGGGTTCGGGCTAGGGTTAGGGTTAGGGGACGGGGACGGTTTAGGGTCCAGGTGAGGGTACGACAACGCTTTAGGGGGAGCGTACGTGTGAGGGCGCGGGTTAGTGTCAGCGTACGGGTTAGGATTAGGGGACGGGTGAGGGTCAGGCTTCGGGGAAGGGTTAGGGTTAGGGTTCGGGCTAGGGTTAGGGTTAGGGGACGGGGACGGTTTAGGGTCCAGGTGAGGGTACGACAACGCTTTAGGGGGAGCGTACGTGTGAGGGCGCGGCTTAGTGTCAGCGTACGGGTTAGGATTAGGGGACGGGTGAGGGTCAGGCTTCGGGGAAGGGTTAGGGTTAGGGTTCGGGCTAGGGTTAGGGTTAGGGGACGGGGACGGTTTAGGGTCCAGGTGAGGGTACGACAACGCTTTAGGGGGAGCGTACGTGTGAGGGCGCGGGTTATTGTCCGCGTACTCCTTAGGATTAGGGGACGGGGGAGGGTCAGGCTTCGGGGAAGGGTTAGGGTTAGGGTTCGGGCTAGGGTTAGGGTTAGGGGACGGGGAAGGTTTAGGGTCCAGGTGAGGGTACGACAACGCTTTAGGGGGAGCGTACGTGTGAGGGCGCGGGTTATTGTCCGCGTACTCCTTAGGATTAGGGGACGGGGGAGGGTCAGGCTTCGGGGAAGGGTTAGGGTTAGGGTTCGGGCTAGGGTTAGGGTTAGGGGACGGGGACGGTTTAGGGTCCAGGTGAGGGTACGACAACGCTTTAGGGGGAGCGTACGTGTGAGGGCGCGGGTTAGTGTCAGCGTACGGGTTAGGATTAGGGGACGGGTGAGGGTCAGGCTTCGGGGAAGGGTTAGGGTTAGGGTTCTGGCTAGGGTTACGGTTAGGGGACGGGGACGGTTTAGGGTCCAGGTGAGGGTACGACAACGCTTTAGGGGGAGCGTACGTGTGAGGGCGCGGGTTAGTGTCAGCGTACGGGTTAGGATTAGGGGACGGGTGAGGGTCAGGCTTCGGGGAAGGGTTAGGGTTAGGGTTCGGGCTAGGGTTAGGGTTAGGGGACGGGGACGGTTTAGGGTCCAGGTGAGGGTACGACAACGCTTTAGGGGGAGCGTACGTGTGAGGGCGCGGGTTAGTGTCAGCGTACGGGTTAGGATTAGGGGACGGGTGAGGGTCAGGCTTCGGGGAAGGGTTAGGGTTAGGGTTCGGGCTAGGGTTAGGGTTAGGGGACGGGGACGGTTTAGGGTCCAGGTGAGGGTACGACAACGCTTTAGGGGGAGCGTACGTGTGAGGGCGCGGCTTAGTGTCAGCGTACGGGTTAGGATTAGGGGACGGGTGAGGGTCAGGCTTCGGGGAAGGGTTAGGGTTAGGGTTCGGGCTAGGGTTAGGGTTAGGGGACGGGGACGGTTTAGGGTCCAGGTGAGGGTACGACAACGCGTTAGGGGGAGCGTACGTGTGAGGGCGCGGGTTAGTGTCAGCGTACGGGTTAGGATTAGGGGACGGGTGAGGGTCAGGCTTCGGGGAAGGGTTAGGGTTAGGGTTCGGGCTAGGGATAGGGTTAGGGGACGGGGACGGTTTAGGGTCCAGGTGAGGGTACGACAACGCTTTAGGGGGAGCGTACGTGTGAGGGCGCGGGTTAGTGTCAGCGTACGGGTTAGGATTAGGGGACGGGTGAGGGTCAGGCTTCGGGGAAGGGTTAGGGTTAGGGTTCGGGCTAGGGTTAGGGTTAGGGGACGGGGACGGTTTAGGGTCCAGGTCAGGGTACGACAACGCTTTAGGGGGAGCGTACGTGTGAGGGCGCGGGTTATTGTCCGCGTACTCCTTAGGATTAGGGGACGGGGGAGGGTCAGGCTTCGGGGAAGGGTTAGGGTTAGGGTTCGGGCTAGGGTTAGGGTTAGGGGACGGGGACGGTTTAGGGTCCAGGTGAGGGTACGACAACGCTTTAGGGGGAGCGTAAGTGTGAGGGCGCGGGTTAGTGTCAGCGTACGGGTTAGGATTAGGGGACGGGTGAGGGTCAGGCTTCGGGGAAGGGTTAGGGTTAGGGTTCGGGCTAGGGTTAGGGTTAGGGGACGGGGACGGTTTAGGGTCCAGGTGAGGGTACGACAACGCTTTAGGGGGAGCGTACGTGTGAGGGCGCGGCTTAGTGTCAGCGTACGGGTTAGGATTAGGGGACGGGTGAGGGTCAGGCTTCGGGGAAGGGTTAGGGTTAGGATTCGGGCTAGGGTTAGGGTTAGGGGACGGGGAAGGTTTAGGGTCCAGGTGAGGGTACGACAACGCTTTAGGGGGAGCGTACGTGTGAGGGCGCGGGTTGTTGTCCGCGTACTCCTTAGGATTAGGGGACGGGGGAGGGTCAGGCTTCGGGGAAGGGTTAGGGTTAGGGTTCGGGCTAGGGTTAGGGTTAGGGGACGGGGACGGTTTAGGGTCCAGGTGAGGGTACGACAACGCTTTAGGGGGAGCGTACGTGTGAGGGCGAGGGTTAGTGTCAGCGTACGGGTTAGGATTAGGGGACGGGTGAGGGTCAGGCTTCGGGGAAGGGTTAGGGTTAGGGTTCGGGCTAGGGTTAGGGTCAGGGGACGGGGACGGTTTAGGGTCCAGGTGAGGGTACGACAACGCTTTAGGGGGAGCGTACGTGTGAGGGCGCGGGTTAGTGTCAGCGTACGGGTTAGGATTAGGGGACGGGTGAGGGTCAGGCTTCGGGGAAGGGTTAGGGTTAGGGTTCGGGCTAGGGTTAGGGTTAGGGGACGGGGACGGTTTAGGGTCCAGGTGAGGGTACGACAACGCTTTTGGGGGAGCGTACGTGTGAGGGCGCGGGTTAGGGTCAGCGTACGCGTTAGGATTAGGGGACGGGTGAGTGTCAGGCTTCGGGGAAGGGTTAGGGTTAGGGTTCGGGCTAGGATTAGGGTTAGGGGACGGGGACGGTTTAGGGTCCAGGTGAGGGTACGACAACGCTTTAGGGGGAGCGTACGTGTGAGGGCGCGGGTTAGTGTCAGCGAACGGGTTAGGATTAGGGGACGGGTGAGGGTCAGGCTTCGGGGAAGGGTTAGGGTTAGGGTTCGGGCTAGGGTTAGGGTTAGGGGACGGGGACGGTTTAGGGTCCAGGTGAGGGTACGACAACGCTTTAGGGGGAGCGTACGTGTGAGGGCGCGGGTTAGTGTCAGCGTACGGGTTAGGATTAGGGGACGGGTGAGGGTCAGGCTTCGGGGAAGGGTTAGGGTTAGGGTTCGGGCTAGGGTTAGGGTTAGGGGACGGGGAAGGTTTAGGGTCCAGGTGAGGGTACGACAACGCTTTAGGGGGAGCGTACGTGTGAGGGCGCGGGTTATTGTCCGCGTACTCCTTAGGATTAGGGGACGGGGGAGGGTCAGGCTTCGGGGAAGGGTTAGGGTTAGGGTTCGGGCTAGGGTTAGGGTTAGGGGACGGGGACGGTTTAGGGTCCAGGTGAGGGTACGACAACGCTTTAGGGGGAGCGTACGTGTGAGGGCGCGGGTTAGTGTCAGCGTACGGGTTAGGATTAGAGGACGGGTGAGGGTCAGGCTTCGGGGAAGGGTTAGGGTTAGGGTTCGGGCTAGGGTTAGGGTTAGGGGACGGGGACGGTTTAGGGTCCAGGTGAGGGTACGACAACGCTTTAGGGGGAGCGTACGTGTGAGGGCGCGGGTTAGTGTCAGCGTACGGGTTAGGATTAGGGGACGGGTGAGGGTCAGGCTTCGGGGAAGGGTTAGGGTTCGGGCTAGGGTTAGGGTTAGGGGACGGGGACTGTTTAGGGTCCAGGTGAGGGTACGACAACGCTTTAGGGGGAGCGTACGTGTGAGGGCGCGGGTTAGTGTCAGCGTACGGGTTAGGATTAGGGGACGGGTGAGGGTCAGGATTCGGGGAAGGGTTAGGGTTAGGGTTCGGGCTAGGGTTAGGGTTAGGGGACGGGGACGGTTTAGGGTCCAGGTGAGGGTACGACAACGCTTTAGGGGGAGCGTACGTGTGAGGGCGCGGGTTAGTGTCAGCGTACGGGTTAGGATTAGGGGACGGGTGAGGGTCAGGCTTCGGGGAAGGGTTAGGGTTAGGGTTCGGGCTAGGGTTAGGGTTAGGGGACGGGGACGGTTTAGGGTCCAGGTGAGGGTACGACAACGCTTTAGGGGGAGCGTACGTGTGAGGGCACGGCTTAGTGTCAGCGTACGGGTTAGGATTAGGGGACGGGTGAGGGTCAGGCTTCGGGGAAGGGTTAGGGTTAGGGTTCGGGCTAGGGTCAGGGTTAGGGGACGGGGACTTTTTAGGGTCCAGGTGAGGGTACGACAACGCTTTAGGGGGAGCGTACGTGTGAGGGCGCGGGTTATTGTCCGCGTACTCCTTAGGATTAGGGGACGGGGGAGGGTCAGGCTTCGGGGAAGGGTTAGGGTTAGGGTTCGGGCTAGGGTTAGGGTTAGGGGACGGGGACGGTTTAGGGTCCAGGTGAGGGTACGACAACGCTTTAGGGGGAGCGTACGTGTGAGGGCGTGGGTTAGTGTCAGCGTACGGGTTAGGATTAGGGGACGGGTGAGGGTCAGGCTTCGGGGAAGGGTTAGGGTTAGGGTTCGGGCTAGGGTTAGGGTTAGGGGACGGGGACGGTTTAGGGTCCAGGTGAGGGTACGACAACGCTTTAGGGGGAGCGTACGTGTGAGGGCGCGGGTTAGTGTCAGCGTACGGGTTAGGATTAGGGGACGGGTGAGGGTCAGGCTTCGGGGAAGGGTTAGGGTTAGGGTTCGGGCTAGGGTTAGGGTTAGGGGACGGGGACGGTTTAGGGTCCAGGTGAGGGTACGACAACGCTTTAGGGGGAGCGTACGTGTGAGGGCGCGGGTTAGTGTCAGCGTACGGGTTAGGATTAGGGGACGGGTGAGGGTCAGGCTTCGGGGAAGGGTTAGGGTTAGGGTTCGGGCTAGGGTTAGGGTTAGGGGACGGGGACGGTTTAGGGTCCAGGTGAGGGTACGACAACGCTTTAGGGGGAGCGTACGTGTGAGGGCGCGGGTTAGTGTCAGCGTACGGGTTAGGATTAGGGGACGGGTGAGGGTCAGGCTTCGGGGAAGGGTTAGGGTTAGGGTTCGGGCTAGGGTTAGGGTTAGGGGACGGGGACGGTTTAGGGTCCAGGTGAGGGTACGACAACGCTTTAGGGGGAGCGTACGTGTGAGGGCGCGGCTTAGTGTCAGCGTACGGGTTAGGATTAGGGGACGGGTGAGGGTCAGGCTTCGGGGAAGGGTTAGGGTTAGGGTTCGGGCTAGGGTTAGGGTTAGGGGACGGGGACGGTTTAGGGTCCAGGTGAGGGTGCGACAACGCTTTAGGGGGAGCGTACGTGTGAGGGCGCGGGTTAGTGTCAGCGTACGGGTTAGGATTAGGGGACGGGTGAGGGTCAGGCTTCGGGGAAGGGTTAGGGTTAGGGTTCGGGCTAGGGTTAGGGTTAGGGGACGGGGACGGTTTAGGGTCCAGGTGAGGGTACGACAACGCTTTAGGGGGAGCGTACGTGTGAGGGCGCGGCTTAGTGTCAGCGTACGCGTTAGGTTAGGGGACGGGTGAGGGTCAGGCTTCGGGGAAGTGTTAGGGTTAGGGTTCGGGCTAGGGTTAGGGTTAGGGGACGGGGACGGTTTAGGGTCCAGGTGAGGGTACGACAATGCTTTAGGGGGAGCGTACGTGTGAGGGCGTGGGTTAGTGTCAGCGTACGGGTTAGGATTAGGGGACGGGTGAGGGTCAGGCTTCGGGGAAGGGTTAGGGTTAGGGTTCGGGCTAGGGTTAGGGTTAGGGGACGGGGACGGTTTAGGGTCCAGGTGAGGGTACGACAACGCTTTAGGGGGAGCGTACGTGTGAGGGCGCGGCTTAGCGTCAGCGTACGGGTTAGGATTAGGGGACGGGTGAGGGTCAGGCTTCGGGGAAGGGTTAGGGTTAGGGTTCGGGCTAGGGTTAGGGTTAGGGGACGGGGAAGGTTTAGGGTCCAGGTGAGGGTACGACAACGCTTTAGGGGGAGCGTACGTGTGAGGGCGCGGGTTAGTGTCAGCGTACGGGTTAGGATTAGGGGACGGGTGAGGGTCAGGATTCGGGGAAGGGTTAGGGTTAGGGTTCGGGCTAGGGTTAGGGTTAGGGGACGGGGACGGTTTAGGGTCCAGGTGAGGGTACGACAACGCTTTAGGGGGAGCGTACGTGTGAGGGCGCGGGTTAGTGTCAGCGTACGGGTTAGGATTAGGGGACGGGTGAGGGTCAGGCTTCGGGGAATGGTTAGGGTTAGGGTTCGGGCTAGGGTTAGGGTTAGGGGACGGGGACGGTTTAGGGTCCAGGTGAGGGTACGACAACGCTTTAGGGGGAGCGTACGTGTGAGGGCACGGCTTAGTGTCAGCGTACGGGTTAGGATTAGGGGACGGGTGAGGGTCAGGCTTCGGGGAAGGGTTAGGGTTAGGGTTCGGGCTAGGGTTAGGGTTAGGGGACGGGGACGGTTTAGGGTCCAGGTGAGGGTACGACAACGCTTTAGGGGGAGCGTACGTGTGAGGGCGCGGGTTATTGTCCGCGTACTCCTTAGGATTAGGGGACGGGGGAGGGTCAGGCTTCGGGGAAGTGTTAGGGTTAGGGTTCGGGCTAGGGTTAGGGTTAGGGGACGGGGACGGTTTAGGGTCCAGGTGAGGGTACGACAACGCTTTAGGGGGAGCGTACGTGTGAGGGCGCGGGTTAGTGTCAGCGTACGGGTTAGGATTAGGGGACGGGTGAGGGTCAGGCTTCGGGGAAGGGTTAGGGTTAGGGTTCGGGCTAGGGTTAGGGTTAGGGGACGGGGACGGTTTAGGGTCCAGGTGAGGGTACGACAACGCTTTAGGGGGAGCGTACGTGTGAGGGCGCGGCTTAGTGTCAGCGTACGGGTTAGGATTAGGGGACGGGTGAGGGTCAGGCTTCGGGGAAGGGTTAGGGTTAGGATTCGGGCTAGGGTTAGGGTTAGGGGACGGGGAAGGTTTAGGGTCCAGGTGAGGGTACGACAACGCTTTAGGGGGAGCGTACGTGTGAGGGCGCGGGTTATTGTCCGCGTACTCCTTAGGAATAGGGGACGGGGGAGGGTCAGGCTTCGGGGAAGGGTTAGGGTTAGGGTTCGGGCTAGGGTTAGGGTTAGGGGACGGGGACGGTTTAGGGTCCAGGTGAGGGTACGACAACGCTTTAGGGGGAGCGTACGTGTGAGGGCGCGGGTTAGTGTCAGCGTACGGGTTAGGATTAGGGGACGGGTGAGGGTCAGGCTTCGGGGAAGGGTTAGGGTTAGGGTTCGGGCTAGGGTTAGGGTTAGGGGACGGGGACGGTTAGGGTCCAGGTGAGGGTACGACAACGCTTTAGGGGGAGCGTACGTGTGAGGGCGCGGGTTAGTGTCAGCGTACGGGTTAGGATTAGGGGACGGGTGAGGGTCAGGCTTCGGGGAAGGGTTAGGGTTAGGGTTCGGGCTAGGGTTAGGGTTAGGGGACGGGGACGGTTTAGGGTCCAGGTGAGGGTACGACAACGCTTTAGGGGGAGCGTACGTGTGAGGGCGCGGCTTAGTGTCAGCGTACGGGTTAGGATTAGGGGACGGGTGAGGGTCAGGCTTCGGGGAAGGGTTAGGGTTAGGGGACGGGGACGGTTTAGGGTCCAGGTGAGGGTGCGACAACGCTTTAGGGGGAGCGTACGTGTGAGGGCGCGGGTTAGTGTCAGCGTACGGGTTAGGATTAGGGGACGGGTGAGGGTCAGGCTTCGGGGAAGGGTTAGGGTTAGGGTTCGGGCTAGGGTTAGGGTTAGGGGACGGGGACGGTTTAGTGTCCAGGTGAGGGTACGACAACGCTTTAGGGGGAGCGTACGTGTGAGGGCGCGGCTTAGTGTCAGCGTACGCGTTAGGTTAGGGGACGGGTGAGGGTCAGGCTTCGGGGAAGTGTTAGGGTTAGGGTTCGGGCTAGGGTTAGGGATAGGGGACGGGGACGGTTTAGGGTCCAGGTGAGGGTACGACAACGCTTTAGGGGGAGCGTACGTGTGAGGGCGCGGGTTAGTGTCAGCGTACGGGTTAGGATTAGGGGACGGGTGAGGGTCAGGCTTCGGGGAAGGGTTAGGGTTAGTGTTCGGGCTAGGGTTAGGGTTAGGGGACGGGGACGGTTTAGGGTCCAGGTGAGGGTACGACAACGCTTTAGGGGGAGCGTACGTGTGAGGGCGCGGGTTAGTGTCAGCGTACGGGTTAGGATTAGGGGACGGGTGAGGGTCAGGCTTCGGGGAAGGGTTAGGGTTAGGGTTCGGGCTAGGGTTAGGGTTAGGGGACGGGGACGGTTTAGGGTCCAGGTGAGGGTACGACAACGCTTTAGGGGGAGCGAACGTGTGAGGGCGCGGGTTAGTGTCAGCGTACGGGTTAGGATTAGGGGACGGGTGAGGGTCAGGCTTCGGGGAAGGGTTAGGGTTAGGGTTCGGGCTAGGGTTACGGTTAGGGGACGGGGACTGTTTAGGGTCCAGGTGAGGGTACGACAACGCTTTAGGGGGAGCGTACGTGTGAGGGCGCGGGTTAGTGTCAGCGTACGGGTTAGGATTAGGGGACGGGTGAGGGTCAGGCTTCGGGGAAGGGTTAGGGTTAGGGTTCGGGCTAGGGTTAGGGTTAGGGGACGGGGAAGGTTTAGGGTCCAGGTGAAGGTACGACAACGCTTTAGGGGGAGCGTACGTGTGAGGGCGCGGGTTATTGTCCGCGTACTCCTTAAGATTAGGGGACGGGGGAGAGTCAGGCTTCGGGGAAGGGTTAGGGTTAGGGTTGGGGCTAGGGTTAGGGTTAGGGGACGGGGACGGTTTAGGGTCCAGGTGAGGGTACGACAACGCTTTAGGGGGAGCGTACGTGTGAGGGCGCGGGTTAGTGTCAGCGTACGGGTTAGGATTAGGGGACGGGGGAGGGTCAGGCTTCGGGGAAGGGTTAGGGTTAGGGTTCGGGCTAGGGTTAGGGTTAGGGGACGGGGACGGTTTAGGGTCCAGGTGAGGGTACGACAACGCTTTAGGGGGAGCGTACGTGTGAGGGCGCGGGTTAGTGTCAGCGTAAGGGTTAGGATTAGGGGACGGGTGAGGGTCAGGCTTCGGGGAAGGGTTAGGGTTAGGGTTCGGGCTAGGGTTAGGGTTAGGGGACGGGGACGGTTTAGGGTCCAGGTGAGGGTACGACAACGCTTTAGGGAGAGCGTACGTGTGAGGGCGCGGGTTAGTGTCAGCGTACGGGTTAGGATTAGAGGACGGGTGAGGGTCAGGCTTCGGGGAAGGGTTAGGGTTAGGGTTCGGGCTAGGGTTAGGGTTAGGGGACGGGGACGGTTTAGGGTCCAGGTGAGGGTACGACAACGCTTTAGGGGGAGCGTACGTGTGAGGGCGCGGGTTAGTGTCAGCGTACGGGTTAGGATTAGGGGACGGGTGAGGGTCAGGCTTCGGGGAAGGGTTAGGGTTAGGGTTCGGGCTAGGGTTAGGGTTAGGGGACGGGGACGGTTTAGGGTCCAGGTGAGGGTACGACAACGCTTTAGGGGGAGCGTACGTGTGAGGGCGCGGGTTAGTGTCAGCGTACGGGTTAGGATTAGGGGACGGGTGAGGGTCAGGCTTCGGGGAAGGGTTAGGGTTAGGGTTCGGGCTAGGGTTAGGGTTAGGGGACGGGGACGGTTTAGGGTCCAGGTGAGGGTACGACAACGCTTTAGGGGGAGCGTACGTGTGAGGGCGCGGGTTAGTGTCAGCGTACGGGTTAGGATTAGGGGACGGGTGAGGGTCAGGCTTCGGGGAAGGGTTAGGGTTAGGGTTCGGGCTAGGGTTAGGGTTAGGGGACGGGGAAGGTTTAGGGTCCAGGTGAAGGTACGACAACGCTTTAGGGGGAGCGTACGTGTGAGGGCGCGGGTTATTGTCCGCGTACTCCTTAAGATTAGGGGACGGGGGAGAGTCAGGCTTCGGGGAAGGGTTAGGGTTAGGGTTGGGGCTAGGGTTAGGGTTAGGGGACGGGGACGGTTTAGGGTCCAGGTGAGGGTACGACAACGCTTTAGGGGGAGCGTACGTGTGAGGGCGCGGGTTAGTGTCAGCGTACGGGTTAGGATTAGGGGACGGGGGAGGGTCAGGCTTCGGGGAAGGGTTAGGGTTAGGGTTCGGGCTAGGGTTAGGGTTAGGGGACGGGGACGGTTTAGGGTCCAGGTGAGGGTACGACAACGCTTTAGGGGGAGCGTACGTGTGAGGGCGCGGGTTAGTGTCAGCGTAAGGGTTAGGATTAGGGGACGGGTGAGGGTCAGGCTTCGGGGAAGGGTTAGGGTTAGGGTTCGGGCTAGGGTTAGGGTTAGGGGACGGGGACGGTTTAGGGTCCAGGTGAGGGTACGACAACGCTTTAGGGAGAGCGTACGTGTGAGGGCGCGGGTTAGTGTCAGCGTACGGGTTAGGATTAGAGGACGGGTGAGGGTCAGGCTTCGGGGAAGGGTTAGGGTTAGGGTTCGGGCTAGGGTTAGGGTTAGGGGACGGGGACGGTTTAGGGTCCAGGTGAGGGTACGACAACGCTTTAGGGGGAGCGTACGTGTGAGGGCGCGGGTTAGTGTCAGCGTACGGGTTAGGATTAGGGGACGGGTGAGGGTCAGGCTTCGGGGAAGGGTTAGGGTTAGGGTTCGGGCTAGGGTTAGGGTTAGGGGACGGGGACGGTTTAGGGTCCAGGTGAGGGTACGACAACGCTTTAGGGGGAGCGTACGTGTGAGGGCGCGGGTTAGTGTCAGCGTACGGGTTAGGATTAGGGGACGGGTGAGGGTCAGGCTTCGGGGAAGGGTTAGGGTTAGGGTTCGGGCTAGGGTTAGGGTTAGGGGACGGGGACGGTTTAGGGTCCAGGTGAGGGTACGACAACGCTTTAGGGGGAGCGTACGTGTGAGGGCGCGGGTTAGTGTCACCGTACGGGTTAGGATTAGGGGACGGGTGAGGGTCAGGCTTCGGGGAAGGGTTAGGGTTAGGGTTCGGGCTAGGGTTACGGTTAGGGGACGGGGACTGTTTAGGGTCCAGGTGAGGGTACGACAACGCTTTAGGGGGAGCGTACGTGTGAGGGCGCGGGTTAGTGTCAGCGTACGGGTTAGGATTAGGGGACGGGTGAGGGTCAGGCTTCGGGGAAGGGTTAGGGTTAGGGTTCGGGCTAGGGTTAGGGTTAGGGGACGGGGAAGGTTTAGGGTCCAGGTGAAGGTACGACAACGCTTTAGGGGGAGCGTACGTGTGAGGGCGCGGGTTATTGTCCGCGTACTCCTTAAGATTAGGGGACGGGGGAGAGTCAGGCTTCGGGGAAGGGTTAGGGTTAGGGTTGGGGCTAGGGTTAGGGTTAGGGGACGGGGACGGTTTAGGGTCCAGGTGAGGGTACGACAACGCTTTAGGGGGAGCGTACGTGTGAGGGCGCGGGTTAGTGTCAGCGTACGGGTTAGGATTAGGGGACGGGGGAGGGTCAGGCTTCGGGGAAGGGTTAGGGTTAGGGTTCGGGCTAGGGTTAGGGTTAGGGGACGGGGACGGTTTAGGGTCCAGGTGAGGGTACGACAACGCTTTAGGGGGAGCGTACGTGTGAGGGCGCGGGTTAGTGTCAGCGTAAGGGTTAGGATTAGGGGACGGGTGAGGGTCAGGCTTCGGGGAAGGGTTAGGGTTAGGGTTCGGGCTAGGGTTAGGGTTAGGGGACGGGGACGGTTTAGGGTCCAGGTGAGGGTACGACAACGCTTTAGGGAGAGCGTACGTGTGAGGGCGCGGGTTAGTGTCAGCGTACGGGTTAGGATTAGAGGACGGGTGAGGGTCAGGCTTCGGGGAAGGGTTAGGGTTAGGGTTCGGGCTAGGGTTAGGGTTAGGGGACGGGGACGGTTTAGGGTCCAGGTGAGGGTACGACAACGCTTTAGGGGGAGCGTACGTGTGAGGGCGCGGGTTAGTGTCAGCGTACGGGTTAGGATTAGGGGACGGGTGAGGGTCAGGCTTCGGGGAAGGGTTAGGGTTAGGGTTCGGGCTAGGGTTAGGGTTAGGGGACGGGGACGGTTTAGGGTCCAGGTGAGGGTACGACAACGCTTTAGGGGGAGCGTACGTGTGAGGGCGCGGGTTAGTGTCAGCGTACGGGTTAGGATTAGGGGACGGGTGAGGGTCAGGCTTCGGGGAAGGGTTAGGGTTAGGGTTCGGGCTAGGGTTAGGGTTAGGGGACGGGGACGGTTTAGGGTCCAGGTGAGGGTACGACAACGCTTTAGGGGGAGCGTACGTGTGAGGGCGCGGGTTAGTGTCAGCGTACGGGTTAGGATTAGGGGACGGGTGAGGGTCAGGCTTCGGGGAAGGGTTAGGGTTAGGGTTCGGGCTAGGGTTAGGGTTAGGGGACGGGGAAGGTTTAGGGTCCAGGTGAAGGTACGACAACGCTTTAGGGGGAGCGTACGTGTGAGGGCGCGGGTTATTGTCCGCGTACTCCTTAAGATTAGGGGACGGGGGAGAGTCAGGCTTCGGGGAAGGGTTAGGGTTAGGGTTGGGGCTAGGGTTAGGGTTAGGGGACGGGGACGGTTTAGGGTCCAGGTGAGGGTACGACAACGCTTTAGGGGGAGCGTACGTGTGAGGGCGCGGGTTAGTGTCAGCGTACGGGTTAGGATTAGGGGACGGGGGAGGGTCAGGCTTCGGGGAAGGGTTAGGGTTAGGGTTCGGGCTAGGGTTAGGGTTAGGGGACGGGGACGGTTTAGGGTCCAGGTGAGGGTACGACAACGCTTTAGGGGGAGCGTACGTGTGAGGGCGCGGGTTAGTGTCAGCGTAAGGGTTAGGATTAGGGGACGGGTGAGGGTCAGGCTTCGGGGAAGGGTTAGGGTTAGGGTTCGGGCTAGGGTTAGGGTTAGGGGACGGGGACGGTTTAGGGTCCAGGTGAGGGTACGACAACGCTTTAGGGAGAGCGTACGTGTGAGGGCGCGGGTTAGTGTCAGCGTACGGGTTAGGATTAGAGGACGGGTGAGGGTCAGGCTTCGGGGAAGGGTTAGGGTTAGGGTTCGGGCTAGGGTTAGGGTTAGGGGACGGGGACGGTTTAGGGTCCAGGTGAGGGTACGACAACGCTTTAGGGGGAGCGTACGTGTGAGGGCGCGGGTTAGTGTCAGCGTACGGGTTAGGATTAGGGGACGGGTGAGGGTCAGGCTTCGGGGAAGGGTTAGGGTTAGGGTTCGGGCTAGGGTTAGGGTTAGGGGACGGGGACGGTTTAGGGTCCAGGTGAGGGTACGACAACGCTTTAGGGGGAGCGTACGTGTGAGGGCGCGGGTTAGTGTCAGCGTACGGGTTAGGATTAGGGGACGGGTGAGGGTCAGGCTTCGGGGAAGGGTTAGGGTTAGGGTTCGGGCTAGGGTTAGGGTTAGGGGACGGGGACGGTTTAGGGTCCAGGTGAGGGTACGACAACGCTTTAGGGGGAGCGTACGTGTGAGGGCGCGGGTTAGTGTCAGCGTACGGGTTAGGATTAGGGGACGGGTGAGGGTCAGGCTTCGGGGAAGGGTTAGGGTTAGGGTTCGGGCTAGGGTTAGGGTTAGGGGACAGGGACGGTTTAGGGTCCAGGTGAGGGTACGACAACGCTTTAGGGGGAGCGTACGTGTGAGGGCGCGGGTTAGTGTCAGCGTACGGGTTAGGATTAGGGGACGGGTGAGGGTCAGGCTTCGGGGAAGGTTTAGGGTTAGGGTTCGGGCTAGGGTTAGGGTTAGGGGACGGGGACGGTTTAGGGTCCAGGTGAGGGTGCGACAACGCTTTAGGGGGAGCGTACATGTGAGGGCGCGGGTTAGTGTCAGCGTACGGGTTAGGATTAGGGGACGGGTGAGGGTCAGGCTTCGGGGAAGGGTTAGGGTTAGGGTTCGGGCTAGGGTTAGGGTTAGGGGACGGGGACGGTTTAGGGTCCAGGTGAGGGTACGACAACGCTTTAGGGGGAGCGTACGTGTGAGGGCGCGGCTTAGTGTCAGCGTACGCGTTAGGTTAGGGGACGGGTGAGGGTCAGGCTTCGGGGAAGTGTTAGGGTTAGGGTTCGGGTTAGGGTTAGGGTTAGGGGACGGGGACGGTTTAGGGTCCAGGTGAGGGTACGACAACGCTTTAGGGGGAGCGTACGTGTGAGGGCGCGGGTTAGTGTCAGCGTACGGGTTAGGATTAGGGGACGGGTGAGGGTCAGGCTTCGGGGAAGGGTTAGGGTTAGGGTTCGGGCTAGGGTTAGGGTTAGGGGACGGGGACGGTTTAGGGTCCAGGTGAGGGTACGACAACGCTTTAGGGGGAGCGTACGTGTGAGGGCGCGGGTTAGTGTCAGCGTACGGGTTAGGATTAGGGGACGGGTGAGGGTCAGGCTTCGGGGAAGGGTTAGGGTTAGGGTTCGGGCTAGGGTTAGGGTTAGGGGACGGGGACGGTTTAGGGTCCAGGTGAGGGTACGACAACGCTTTAGGGGGAGCGTACGTGTGAGGGCGCGGGTTAGTGTCAGCGTACGGGTTAGGATTAGGGGACGGGTGAGGGTCAGGCTTCGGGGAAGGGTTAGGGTTAGGGTTCGGGCTAGGGTTACGGTTAGGGGACGGGGACGGTTTAGGGTCCAGGTGAGGGTACGACAACGCTTTAGGGGGAGCGTACGTGTGAGGGCGCGGGTTAGTGTCAGCGTACGGGTTAGGATTAGGGGACGGGTGAGGGTCAGGCTTCGGGGAAGGGTTAGGGTTAGGGTTCGGGCTAGGGTTAGGGTTAGGGGACGGGGAAGGTTTAGGGTCCAGGTGAAGGTACGACAACGCTTTAGGGGGAGCGTACGTGTGAGGGCGCGGGTTATTGTCCGCGTACTCCTTAAGATTAGGGGACGGGGGAGAGTCAGGCTTCGGGGAAGGGTTAGGGTTAGGGTTCGGGCTAGGGTTAGGGTTAGGGGACGGGGACGGTTTAGGGTCCAGGTGAGGGTACGACAACGCTTTAGGGGGAGCGTACGTGTGAGGGCGCGGCTTAGTGTAAGCGTACGGGTTAGGATTAGGGGACGGGTGAGGGTCAGGCTTCGGGGAAGGGTTAGGGTTAGGGTTCGGGCTAGGGTTAGGGTTAGGGGACGGGGACGGTTTAGGGTCCAGGTGAGGGTACGACAACGCTTTAGGGGGAGCGTACGTGTGAGGGCGCGGGTTAGCGTCAGCGTACGGGTTAGGATTAGGGGACGGGTGAGGGTCAGGCTTCGGGGAAGGGTTAGGGTTAGGGTTCGGGCTAGTGTTAGGGTTAGGGGACGGGGACGGTTTAGGGTCCAGGTGAGGGTACGACAACGCTTTAGGGGGAGCGTACGTGTGACTGCGCGGGTTAGCGTCAGCGTACGGGTTAGGATTAGGGGACGGGTGAGGGTCAGGCTTCGGGGAAGGGTTAGGGTTAGGGTTCGGGCTAGGGTTAGGGTTAGGGGACGGGGACGGTTTAGGGTCCAGGTGAGGGTACGACAACGCTTTAGGGGGAGCGTACGTGTGAGGGCGCGGGTTAGTGTCAGCGTACGGGTTAGGATTAGGGGACGGGTGAGGGTCAGGCTTCGGGGAAGGGTTAGGGTTAGGGTTCGGGCTAGGGTTAGGGTTAGGGGACGGGGACGGTTTAGGGTCCAGGTGAGGGTACGACAACGCTTTAGGGGGAGCGTACGTGTGAGGGCGCGGGTTAGTGTCAGCGTACGGGTTAGGATTAGGGGACGGGTGAGGGTCAGGCTTCGGGGAAGGGTTAGGGTTAGGGTTCGGGCTAGGGTTAGGGTTAGGGGACGGGGACGGTTTAGGGTCCAGGTGAGGGTACGACAACGCTTTAGGGGGAGCGTACGTGTGAGGGCGCGGGTTAGTGTCAGCGTACGGGTTAGGATTAGGGGACGGGTGAGGGTCAGGCTTCGGGGAAGGGTTAGGGTTAGGGTTGGGGCTAGGGTTAGGGTTAGGGGACGGGGACGGTTTAGGGTCCAGGTGAGGGTACGACAACGCTTTAGGGGGAGCGTACGTGTGAGGGCGCGGGCTAGTGTCAGCGTACGGGTTAGGATTAGGGGACGGGTGAGGGTCAGGCTTCGGGGAAGGGTTAGGGTTAGGGTTCGGGCTAGGGTTAGGGTTAGGGGACGGGGACGGTTTAGGGTCTAGGTGAGGGTACGACAACGCTTTAGGGGGAGCGTACGTGTGAGGGCGCGGGTTAGTGTCAGCGTACGGGTTAGGATTAGGGGACGGGTGAGGGTCAGGCTTCGGGGAAGGGTTAGGGTTAGGGTTCGGGCTAGGGTTAGGGTTAGGGGACGGGGACGGTTTAGGGTCCAGGTGAGGGTACGACAACGCTTTAGGGGGAGCGTACGTGTGAGGGCGCGGGTTAGTGTCAGCGTACGGGTTAGGATTAGGGGACGGGTGAGGGTCAGGCTTCGGGGAAGGGTTAGGGTTAGGGTTCGGGCTAGGGTTAGGGTTAGGGGACGGGGACGGTTTAGGGTCCAGGTGAGGGTATGACAACGCTTTAGGGGGAGCGTACGTGTGAGGGCGCGGGTTAGTGTCAGCGTACGGGTTAGGATTAGGGGACGGGTGAGGGTCAGGCTTCGGGGAAGGGTTAGGGTTAGGGTTCGGGCTAGGGTTAGGGTTAGGGGACGGGGACGGTTTAGGGTCCAGGTGAGGGTACGACAACGCTTTAGGGGGAGCGTACGTGTGAGGGCGCGGGTTAGTGTCAGCGTACGGGTTAGGATTAGGGGACGGGTGAGGGTCAGGCTTCGGGGAAGGGTTAGGGTTAGGGTTCGGGCTAGGGTTAGGGTTAGGGGATGGGGACGGTTTAGGGTCCAGGTGAGGGTACGACAACGCTTTAGGGGGAGCGTACGTGTGAAGGCGCGGGTTAGTGTCAGCGTACGGGTTAGGATTAGGGGACGGGTGAGGGTCAGGCTTCGGGGAAGGGTTAGGGTTAGGGTTCGGGCTAGGGTTAGGGTTAGGGGACGGGGACGGTTTAGGGTCCAGGTGAGGGTACGACAACGCTTTAGGGGGAGCGTACGTGTGAGGGCGCGGGTTAGTGTCACCGTACGGGTTAGGATTAGGGGACGGGTGAGGGTCAGGCTTCGGGGAAGGGTTAGGGTTAGGGTTCGGGCTAGGGTTAGGGTTAGGGGATGGGGACGGTTTAGGGTCCAGGTGAGGGTACGACAACGCTTTAGGGGGAGCGTACGTGTGAGGGCGAGGGTTAGTGTCAGCGTACGGGTTAGGATTAGGGGACGGGTGAGGGTCAGGCTTCGGGGAAGTGTTAGGGTTAGGGTTCGGGCTAGGGTTAGGGTTAGGGGACGGGGACGGTTTAGGGTCCAGGTGAGGGTACGACAACGCTTTAGGGGGAGCGTACGTGTGAGGGCGCGGGTTAGTGTCAGCGTACGCGTTAGGATTAGGGGACGGGTGAGTGTCAGGCTTCGGGGAAGGGTTAGGGTTAGGGTTCGGGCTAGGATTAGGGTTAGGGGACGGGGACGGTTTAGGGTCCAGGTGAGGGTACGACAACGCTTTAGGGGGAGCGTACGTGTGAGGGCGCGGGTTAGTGTCAGCGTACGGGTTAGGATTAGGGGACGGGTGAGGGTCAGGCTTCGGGGAAGGGTTAGGGTTAGGGTTCGGGCTAGGGTTAGGGTTAGGGGACGGGGACGGTTTAGGGTCCAGGTGAGGGTACGACAACGCTTTAGGGGGAGCGTACGTGTGAGGGCGCGGGTTAGTGTCAGCGTATGGGTTAGGATTAGGGGACGGGTGAGGGTCAGGCTTCGGGGAAGGGTTAGGGTTAGGGTTCGGGCTAGGGTTAGGGTTAGGGGACGGGGACGGTTTAGGGTCCAGGTGAGGGTACGACAACGCTTTAGGGGGAGCGTACGTGTGAGGGCGCGGGTTAGTGTCAGCGTACGGGTTAGGATTAGGGGACGGGTGAGGGTCAGGCTTCGGGGAAGGGTTAGGGTTAGGGTTCGGGCTAGGGTTAGGGTTAGGGGACGGGGACGGTTTAGGGTCCAGGTGAGGGTACGACAACGCTTTAGGGGAAGCGTACGTGTGAGGGCGCGGGTTAGTGTCAGCGTACGGGTTAGGATTAGGGGACGGGTGAGGGTCAGGCTTCGGGGAAGGGTTAGGGTTAGGGTTCGGGCTAGGGTTAGGGTTAGGGGACGGGGACGGTTTAGGGTCCAGGTGAGGGTACGACAACGCTTTAGGGGGTGCGTACGTGTGAGGGCGCGGCTTAGTGTCAGCGTACGGGTTAGGATTAGGGGACGGGTGAGGGTCAGGCTTCGGGGAAGGGTTAGGGTTAGGGTTCGGGCTAGGGTTAGGGTTAGGGGACGGGGACGGTTTAGGGTCCAGGTGAGGGTACGACAACGCTTTAGGGGGAGCGTACGTGTGAGGGCGCGGGTTAGTGTCAGCGTACGGGTTAGGATTAGGGGACGGGTGAGGGTCAGGCTTCGGGGAAGGGTTAGGGTTAGGGTTCGGGCTAGGGTTAGGGTTAGGGGACGGGGACGGTTTAGGGTCCAGGTGAGGGTACGACAACGCTTTAGGGGGAGCGTACGTGTGAGGGCGCGGGTTAGTGTCAGTGTACGGGTTAGGATTAGGGGACGGGTGAGGGTCAGGCTTCGGGGAAGGGTTAGGGTTAGGGTTCGGGCTAGGGTTAGGGTTAGGGGACGGGGACGGTTTAGGGTCCAGGTGAGGGTACGACAACGCTTTAGGGGGAGCGTACGTGTGAGGGCGCGGGTTAGTGTCAGCGTACGGGTTAGGATTAGGGGACGGGTGAGGGTCAGGCTTCGGGGAAGGGTTAGGGTTAGGGTTCGGGCTAGGGTTAGGGTTAGGGGATGGGGACGGTTTAGGGTCCAGGTGAGGGTACGACAACGCTTTAGGTGGAGCGTACGTTTGAGGGCGAGGGTTAGTGTCAGCGTACGGGTTAGGATTAGGGGACGGGTGAGGGTCAGGCTTCGGGGAAGTGTTAGGGTTAGGGTTCGGGCTAGGGTTAGGGTTAGGGGACGGGGACGGTTTAGGGTCCAGGTGAGGGTACGACAACGCTTTAGGGGGAGCGTACGTGTGAGGGCGCGGGTTAGTGTCAGCGTACGCGTTAGGATTAGGGGAAGGGTGAGTGTCAGGCTTCGGGGAAGGGTTAGGGTTAGGGTTCGGGCTAGGATTAGGGTTAGGGGACGGGGACGGTTTAGGGTCCAGGTGAGGGTACGACAACGCTTTAGGGGGAGCGTACGTGTGAGGGCACGGGTTAGTGTCAGCGTACGGGTTAGGATTAGGGGACGGGTGAGGGTCAGGCTTCGGGGAAGGGTTAGGGTTAGGGTTCGGGCTAGGATTAGGGTTAGGGGACGGGGACGGTTTAGGGTCCAGGTGAGGGTACGACAACGCTTTAGGAGGAGCGTACGTGTGAGGGCGCGGGTTAGCGTCAGCGTACGGGTTAGGATTAGGGAACGGGTGAGGGTCAGGCTTCGGGGAAGGGTTAGGGTTAGGGTTCGGGCTAGGGTTAGGGTTAGGGGACGGTTTAGGGTCCAGGTGAGGGTACGACAATGCTTTAGGGGGAGCGTACGTGTGAGGGCGTGGGTTAGTGTCAGCGTACGGGTTAGGATGAGGGGACGGGTGAGGGTCAGGCTTCGGGGAAGGGTTAGGGTTAGGGTTCGGGCTAGGGTTAGGGTTAGGGGACGGGGACGGTTTAGGGTCCAGGTGAGGGTACGACAACGCTTTAGGGGGAGCGTACGTGTGAGGGCGCGGCTTAGCGTCAGCGTACGGGTTAGGATTAGGGGACGGGTGAGGGTCAGGCTTCGGGGAAGGGTTAGGGTTAGGGTTCGGGCTAGGGTTAGGGTTAGGGGACGGGGACGGTTTAGGGTCCAGGTGAGGGTACGACAACGCTTTAGGGGGAGCGTACGTGTGAGGGCGCGGGTTAGTGTCAGCGTACGGGTTAGGATTAGGGGACGGGTGAGGGTCAGGATTCGGGGAAGGGTTAGGGTTAGGGTTCGGGCTAGGGTTAGGGTTAGGGGACGGGGACGGTTTAGGGTCCAGGTGAGGGTACGACAATGCTTTAGGGGGAGCGTACGTGTGAGGGCGCGGGTTAGTGTCAGCGTACGGGTTAGGATTAGGGGACGGGTGAGGGTCAGGCTTCGGGGAAGGGTTAGGGTTAGGGTTCGGGCTAGGGTTAGGGTTAGGGGACGGGGACGGTTTAGGGTCCAGGTGAGGGTACGACAACGCTTTAGGGGGAGCGTACGTGTGAGGGCACGGCTTAGTGTCAGCGTACGGGTTAGGATTAGGGGACGGGTGAGGGTCAGGCTTCGGGGAAGGGTTAGGGTTAGGGTTCGGGCTAGGGTTAGGGTTAGGGGACGGGGACGGTTTAGGGTCCAGGTGAGGGTACGACAACGCTTTAGGGGGAGCGTACGTGTGAGGGCGCGGGTTATTGTCCGCGTACTCCTTAGGATTAGGGGACGGGGGAGGGTCAGGCTTCGGGGAAGTGTTAGGGTTAGGGTTCGGGCTAGGGTTAGGGTTAGGGGACGGGGACGGTTTAGGGTCCAGGTGAGGGTACGACAACGCTTTAGGGGGAGCGTACGTGTGAGGGCGCGGGTTAGTGTCAGCGTACGGGTTAGGATTAGGGGACGGGTGAGGGTCAGGCTTCGGGGAAGGGTTAGGGTTAGGGTTCGGGCTAGGGTTAGGGTTAGGGGACGGGGACGGTTTAGGGTCCAGGTGAGGGTACGACAACGCTTTAGGGGGAGCGTACGTGTGAGGGCGCGGCTTAGTGTCAGCGTACGGGTTAGGATTAGGGGACGGGTGAGGGTCAGGCTTCGGGGAAGGGTTAGGGTTAGGATTCGGGCTAGGGTTAGGGTTAGGGGACGGGGAAGGTTTAGGGTCCAGGTGAGGGTACGACAACGCTTTAGGGGGAGCGTACGTGTGAGGGCGCGGGTTATTGTCCGCGTACTCCTTAGGAATAGGGGACGGGGGAGGGTCAGGCTTCGGGGAAGGGTTAGGGTTAGGGTTCGGGCTAGGGTTAGGGTTAGGGGACGGGGACGGTTTAGGGTCCAGGTGAGGGTACGACAACGCTTTAGGGGGATCGTACGTGTGAGGGCGCGGGTTAGTGTCAGCGTACGGGTTAGGATTAGGGGACGGGTGAGGGTCAGGCTTCGGGGAAGGGTTAGGGTTAGGGTTCGGGCTAGGGTTAGGGTTAGGGGACGGGGACGGTTTAGGGTCCAGGTGAGGGTACGACAACGCTTTAGGGGGAGCGTACGTGTGAGGGCGCGGGTTAGTGTCAGCGTACGGGTTAGGATTAGGGGACGGGTGAGGGTCAGGCTTCGGGGAAGGGTTAGGGTTAGGGTTCGGGCTAGGGTTAGGGTTAGGGGACGGGGACGGTTTAGGGTCCAGGTGAGGGTACGACAACGCTTTAGGGGGAGCGTACGTGTGAGGGCGCGGCTTAGTGTCAGCGTACGGGTTAGGATTAGGGGACGGGTGAGGGTCAGGCTTCGGGGAAGGGTTAGGGTTAGGGGACGGGGACGGTTTAGGGTCCAGGTGAGGGTGCGACAACGCTTTAGGGGGAGCGTACGTGTGAGGGCGCGGGTTAGTGTCAGCGTACGGGTTAGGATTAGGGGACGGGTGAGGGTCAGGCTTCGGGGAAGGGTTAGGGTTAGGGTTCGGGCTAGGGTTAGGGTTAGGGGACGGGGACGGTTTAGGGTCCAGGTGAGGGTACGACAACGCTTTAGGGGGAGCGTACGTGTGAGGGCGCGGCTTAGTGTCAGCGTACGCGTTAGGTTAGGGGACGGGTGAGGGTCAGGCTTCGGGGAAGTGTTAGGGTTAGGGTTCGGGCTAGGGTTAGGGTTAGGGGACGGGGACGGTTTAGGGTCCAGGTGAGGGTACGACAACGCTTTAGGGGGAGCGTACGTGTGAGGGCGCGGGTTAGTGTCAGCGTACGGGTTAGGATTAGGGGACGGGTGAGGGTCAGGCTTCGGGGAAGGGTTAGGGTTAGGGTTCGGGCTAGGGTTAGGGTTAGGGGACGGGGACGGTTTAGGGTCCAGGTGAGGGTACGACAACGCTTTAGGGGGAGCGTACGTGTGAGGGCGCGGGTTAGTGTCAGCGTACGGGTTAGGATTAGGGGACGGGTGAGGGTCAGGCTTCGGGGAAGGGTTAGGGTTAGGGTTCGGGCTAGGGTTAGGGTTAGGGGACGGGGACGGTTTAGGGTCCAGGTGAGGGTACGACAACCCTTTAGGGGGAGCGAACGTGTGAGGGCGCGGGTTAGTGTCAGCGTACGGGTTAGGATTAGGGGACGGGTGAGGGTCAGGCTTCGGGGAAGGGTTAGGGTTAGGGTTCGGGCTAGGGTTACGGTTAGGGGACGGGGACTGTTTAGGGTCCAGGTGAGGGTACGACAACGCTTTAGGGGGAGCGTACGTGTGAGGGCGCGGGTTAGTGTCAGCGTACGGGTTAGGATTAGGGGACGGGTGAGGGTCAGGCTTCGGGGAAGGGTTAGGGTTAGGGTTCGGGCTAGGGTTAGGGTTAGGGGACGGGGAAGGTTTAGGGTCCAGGTGAAGGTACGACAACGCTTTAGGGGGAGCGTACGTGTGAGGGCGCGGGTTATTGTCCGCGTACTCCTTAAGATTAGGGGACGGGGGAGAGTCAGGCTTCGGGGAAGGGTTAGGGTTAGGGTTCAGGCTAGGGTTAGGGTTAGGGGACGGGGACGGTATAGGGTCCAGGTGAGGGTACGACAACGCTTTAGGGGGAGCGTTCGTGTGAGGGCGCGGCTTAGTGTAAGCGTACGGGTTAGGATTAGGGGACGGGTGAGGGTCAGGCTTCGGGGAAGGGTTAGGGTTAGGGTTCGGGCTAGGGTTAGGGTTAGGGGACGGGGACGGTTTAGGGTCCAGGTGAGGGTACGACAACGCTTTAGGGGGAGCGTACGTGTGAGGGCGCGGGTTAGCGTCAGCGTACGGGTTAGGATTAGGGGACGGGTGAGCGTCAGGCTTCGGGGAAGGGTTAGGGTTAGGGTTCGGGCTAGGGTTAGGGTTAGGGGACGGGGACGGTTTAGGGTCCAGGTGAGGGTACGACAACGCTTTAGGGGGAGCGTACGTGTGACTGCGCGGGTTAGCGTCAGCGTACGGGTTAGGATTAGGGGACGGGTGAGGGTCAGGCTTCGGGGAAGGGTTAGGGTTAGGGTTCGGGCTAGGGTTAGGGTTAGGGGACGGGGACGGTTTAGGGTCCAGGTGAGGGTACGACAACGCTTTAGGGGGAGCGTACGTGTGAGGGCGCGGGTTAGTGTCAGCGTACGGGTTAGGATTAGGGGACGGGTGAGGGTCAGGCTTCGGGGAAGGGTTAGGGTTAGGGTTCGGGCTAGGGTTAGGGTTAGGGGACGGGGACGGTTTAGGGTCCAGGTGAGGGTACGACAACGCTTTAGGGGGAGCGTACGTGTGAGGGCGCGGGTTAGTGTCAGCGTACGGGTTAGGATTAGGGGACGGGTGAGGGTCAGGCTTCGGGGAAGGGTTAGGGTTAGGGTTCGGGCTAGGGTTAGGGTTAGGGGACGGGGACGGTTTAGGGTCCAGGTGAGGGTACGACAACGCTTTAGGGGGAGCGTACGTGTGAGGGCGCGGGTTAGTGTCAGCGTACGGGTTAGGATTAGGGGACGGGTGAGGGTCAGGCTTCGGGGAAGGGTTAGGGTTAGGGTTGGGGCTAGGGTTAGGGTTAGGGGACGGGGACGGTTTAGGGTCCAGGTGAGGGTACGACAACGCTTTAGGGGGAGCGTACGTGTGAGGGCGCGGGCTAGTGTCAGCGTACGGGTTAGGATTAGGGGACGGGTGAGGGTCAGGCTTCGGGGAAGGGTTAGGGTTAGGGTTCGGGCTAGGGTTAGGGTTAGGGGACGGGGACGGTTTAGGGTCTAGGTGAGGGTACGACAACGCTTTAGGGGGAGCGGACGTGTGAGGGCGCGGGTTAGTGTCAGCGTACGGGTTAGGATTAGGGGACGGGTGAGGGTCAGGCTTCGGGGAAGGGTTAGGGTTAGGGTTCGGGCTAGGGTTAGGGTTAGGGGACGGGGACGGTTTAGGGTCCAGGTGAGGGTACGACAACGCTTTAGGGGGAGCGTACGTGTGAGGGCGCGGGTTAGTGTCAGCGTACGGGTTAGGATTAGGGGACGGGTGAGGGTCAGGCTTCGGGGAAGGGTTAGGGTTAGGGTTCGGGCTAGGGTTAGGGTTAGGGGACGGGGACGGTTTAGGGTCCAGGTGAGGGTACGACAACGCTTTAGGGGGAGCGTACGTGTGAGGGCGCGGGTTAGTGTCAGCGTACGGGTTGGGATTAGGGGACGGGTGAGGGTCAGGCTTCGGGGAAGGGTTAGGGTTAGGGTTCGGGCTAGGGTTAGGGTTAGGGGACGGGGACGGTTTAGGGTCCAGGTGAGGGTACGACAACGCTTTAGGGGGAGCGTACGTGTGAGGGCGCGGGTTAGTGTCAGCGTACGGGTTAGGATTAGGGGACGGGTGAGGGTCAGGCTTCGGGGAAGGGTTAGGGTTAGGGTTCGGGCTAGGGTTAGGGTTAGGGGACGGGGACGGTTTAGGGTCCAGGTGAGGGTACGACAACGCTTTAGGGGGAGCGTACGTGTGAGGGCGCGGGTTAGTGTCAGCGTACGGGTTAGGATTAGGGGACGGGTGAGGGTCAGGCTTCGGGGAAGGGTTAGGGTTAGGGTTCGGGCTAGGGTTAGGGTTAGGGGACGGGGACGGTTTAGGGTCCAGGTGAGGGTACGACAACGCTTTAGGGGGAGCGTACGTGTGAGGGCGCGGGTTAGTGTCAGCGTACGGGTTAGGATTAGGGGACGGGTGAGGGTCAGGCTTCGGGGAAGGGTTAGGGTTAGGGTTCGGGCTAGGGTTAGGGTTAGGGGATGGGGACGGTTTAGGGTCCAGGTGAGGGTACGACAACGCTTTAGGGGGAGCGTACGTGTGAGGGCGAGGGTTAGTGTCAGCGTACGGGTTAGGATTAGGGGACGGGTGAGGGTCAGGCTTCGGGGAAGTGTTAGGGTTAGGGTTCGGGCTAGGGTTAGGGTTAGGGGACGGGGACGGTTTAGGGTCCAGGTGAGGGTACGACAACGCTTTAGGGGGAGCGTACGTGTGAGGGCGCGGGTTAGTGTCAGCGTACGCGTTAGGATTAGGGGACGGGTGAGTGTCAGGCTTCGGGGAAGGGTTAGGGTTAGGGTTCGGGCTAGGATTAGGGTTAGGGGACGGGGACGGTTTAGGGTCCAGGTGAGGGTACGACAACGCTTTAGGGGGAGCGTACGTGTGAGGGCGCGGGTTAGTGTCAGCGTACGGGTTAGGATTAGGGGACGGGTGAGGGTCAGGCTTCGGGGAAGGGTTAGGGTTAGGGTTCGGGCTAGGGTTAGGGTTAGGGGACGGGGACGGTTTAGGGTCCAGGTGAGGGTACGACAACGCTTTAGGGGGAGCGTACGTGTGAGGGCGCGGGTTAGTGTCAGCGTATGGGTTAGGATTAGGGGACGGGTGAGGGTCAGGCTTCGGGGAAGGGTTAGGGTTAGGGTTCGGGCTAGGGTTAGGGTTAGGGGACGGGGACGGTTTAGGGTCCAGGTGAGGGTACGACAACGCTTTAGGGGGAGCGTACGTGTGAGGGCGCGGGTTAGTGTCAGCGTACGGGTTAGGATTAGGGGACGGGTGAGGGTCAGGCTTCGGGGAAGGGTTAGGGTTAGGGTTCGGGCTAGGGTTAGGGTTAGGGGACGGGGACGGTTTAGGGTCCAGGTGAGGGTACGACAACGCTTTAGGGGAAGCGTACGTGTGAGGGCGCGGGTTAGTGTCAGCGTACGGGTTAGGATTAGGGGACGGGTGAGGGTCAGGCTTCGGGGAAGGGTTAGGGTTAGGGTTCGGGCTAGGGTTAGGGTTAGGGGACGGGGACGGTTTAGGGTCCAGGTGAGGGTACGACAACGCTTTAGGGGGTGCGTACGTGTGAGGGCGCGGGTTAGTGTCAGCGTACGGGTTAGGATTAGGGGACGGGTGAGGGTCAGGCTTCGGGGAAGGGTTAGGGTTAGGGTTCGGGCTAGGGTTAGGGTTAGGGGACGGGGACGGTTTAGGGTCCAGGTGAGGGTACGACAACGCTTTAGGGGGAGCGTACGTGTGAGGGCGCGGGTTAGTGTCAGCGTACGGGTTAGGATTAGGGGACGGGTGAGGGTCAGGCTTCGGGGAAGGGTTAGGGTTAGGGTTCGGGCTAGGGTTAGGGTTAGGGGACGGGGACGGTTTAGGGTCCAGGTGAGGGTACGACAACGCTTTAGGGGGAGCGTACGTGTGAGGGCGCGGGTTAGTGTCAGTGTACGGGTTAGGATTAGGGGACGGGTGAGGGTCAGGCTGCGGGGAAGGGTTAGGGTTAGGGTTCGGGCTAGGGTTAGGGTTAGGGGACGGGGACGGTTTAGGGTCCAGGTGAGGGTACGACAACGCTTTAGGGGGAGCGTACGTGTGAGGGCGCGGGTTAGTGTCAGCGTACGGGTTAGGATTAGGGGACGGGTGAGGGTCAGGCTTCGGGGAAGGGTTAGGGTTAGGGTTCGGGCTAGGGTTAGGGTTAGGGGATGGGGACGGTTTAGGGTCCAGGTGAGGGTACGACAACGCTTTAGGTGGAGCGTACGTTTGAGGGCGAGGGTTAGTGTCAGCGTACGGGTTAGAATTAGGGGACGGGTGAGGGTCAGGCTTCGGGGAAGTGTTAGGGTTAGGGTTCGGGCTAGGGTTAGGGTTAGGGGACGGGGACGGTTTAGGGTCCAGGTGAGGGTACGACAACGCTTTAGGGGGAGCGTACGTGTGAGGGCGCGGGTTAGTGTCAGCGTACGCGTTAGGATTAGGGGAAGGGTGAGTGTCAGGCTTCGGGGAAGGGTTAGGGTTAGGGTTCGGGCTAGGATTAGGGTTAGGGGACGGGGACGGTTTAGGGTCCAGGTGAGGGTACGACAACGCTTTAGGGGGAGCGTACGTGTGAGGGCACGGGTTAGTGTCAGCGTACGGGTTAGGATTAGGGGACGGGTGAGGGTCAGGCTTCGGGGAAGGGTTAGGGTTAGGGTTCGGGCTAGGATTAGGGTTAGGGGACGGGGACGGTTTAGGGTCCAGGTGAGGGTACGACAACGCTTTAGGAGGAACGTACGTGTGAGGGCGCGGGTTAGCGTCAGCGTACGGGTTAGGATTAGGGAACGGGTGAGGGTCAGGCTTCGGGGAAGGGTTAGGGTTAGGGTTCGGGCTAGGGTTAGGGTTAGGGGACGGGGACGGTTTAGGGTCCAGGTGAGGGTACGACAACGCTTTAGGGGGAGCGTACGTGTGAGGGCGCGGGTTAGTGTCAGCGTACGGGTTAGGATTAGGGGACGGGTGAGGGTCAGGCTTCGGGGAAAGGTTAGGGTTAGGGTTCGGGCTAGGGTTAGGGTTAGGGGACGGGGACGGTTTAGGGTCCAGGTGAGGGTACGACAACGCTTTAGGGGGAGCGTACGTGTGAGGGCGCGGGTTAGTGTCAGCGTACGGGTTAGGATTAGGGGACGGGTGAGGGTCAGGCTTCGGGGAAGGGTTAGGGTTAGGGTTCGGGCTAGGGTTAGGGTTAGGGGACGGGGACGGTTTAGGGTCCTGGTGAGGGTGCGACAACGCTTTAGGGGGAGCGTACGTGTGAGGGCGTGGCTTAGTGTCAGCGTACGGGTTAGGATTAGGGGACGGGTGAGGGTCAGGCTTCGGGGAAGGGTTAGGGTTAGGGTTCGGGCTAGGGTTAGGGTTAGGGGACGGAGACGGTTTAGGGTCCAGGTGAGGGTACGACAACGCTTTAGGGGGAGCGTACGTGTGAGGGCGCGGGTTAGTGTCAGCGTACGGGTTAGGATTAGGGGACGGGTGAGGGTCAGGCTTCGGGGAAGGGTTAGGGTTAGGGTTCGGGCTAGGGTTAGGGTTAGGGGACGGGGACGGTTTAGGGTCCAGGTGAGGGTACGACAACGCTTTAGGGGGAGCGTACGTGTGAGGGCACGGGTTAGTGTCAGCGTACGCGGTAGGATTAGGGGACGGGTGAGGGTCAGGCTTCGGGGAAGGGTTAGGGTTAGGGTTCGGGCTAGGGTTAGGGTTAGGGGACGGGGACGGTTTAGGGTCCAGGTGAGGGGACGACAACGCTTTAGGAGGAGTGTACGTGTGAGGGCGCGGGTTAGCGTCAGCGTACGGGTTAGGATTAGGGGACGGGTGAGGGTCAGGCTTCGGGGAAGGGTTAGGGTTAGGGTTCGGGCTAGGGTTAGGGTTAGGGGACGGGGACGGTTTAGGGTCCAGGTGAGGGTACGACAACGCTTTAGGGGGAGCGTACGTGTGAGGGCGCGGGTTAGTGTCAGCGTACGGGTTAGGATTAGGGGACGGGTGAGGGTCAGGCTTCGGGGAAGGGTTAGGGTTAGGGTTCGGGCTAGGGTTAGGGTTAGGGGACGGGGACGGTTTAGGGTCCAGGTGAGGGTACGACAACGCTTTAGGGGGAGCGTACGTGTGAGGGCGCTGGTTAGTGTCAGCGTACGGGTTAGGATTAGGGGACGGGTGAGGGTCAGGCTTCGGGGAAGGGTTAGGGTTAGGGTTCGGGCTAGGGTTAGGGTTAGGGGACGGGGACGGTTTAGGGTCCAGGTGAGGGTACGACAACGCTTTAGGGGGAGCGTACGTGTGAGGGCGCGGGTTAGTGTCAGCGTACGGGTTAGGATTAGGGGACGGGTGAGGGTCAGGCTTCGGGGAAGGGTTAGGGTTAGGGTTCGGGCTAGGGTTAGGGTTAGGGGACGGGGACGGTTTAGGGTCCAGGTGAGGGTACGACAACGCTTTAGGGGGAGCGTACGTGTGAGGGCGCGGGTTAGTGTCAGCGTACGGGTTAGGATTAGGGGACGGGTGAGGGTCAGGCTTCGGGGAAGGGTTAGGGTTAGGGTTCGGGCTAGGGTTAGGGTTAGGGGACGGGGACGGTTTAGGGTCCAGGTGAGGGTACGACAACGCTTTAGGGGGAGCGTACGTGTGAGGGCGCGGGTTAGTGTCAGCGTACGCGTTAGGATTAGGGGACGGGTGAGTGTCAGGCTTCGGGGAAGGGTTAGGGTTAGGGTTCGGGCTAGGATTAGGGTTAGGGGACGGGGACGGTTTAGGGTCCAGGTGAGGGTACGACAACGCTTTAGGGGGAGCGTACGTGTGAGGGCGCGGGTTAGTGTCAGCGTACGGGTTAGGATTAGGGGACGGGTGAGGGTCAGGCTTCGGGGAAGGGTTAGGGTTAGGGTTCGGGCTAGGATTAGGGTTAGGGGACGGGGACGGTTTAGGGTCCAGGTGAGGGGACGACAACGCTTTAGGAGGAGCGTACGTGTGAGGGCGCGGGTTAGCGTCAGCGTACGGGTTAGGATTAGGGGACGGGTGAGGGTCAGGCTTCGGGGAAGGGTTAGGGTTAGGGTTCGGGCTAGGGTTAGGGTTAGGGGACGGGGACGGTTTAGGGTCCAGGTGAGGGTACGACAACGCTTTAGGGGGAGCGTACGTGTGAGGGCGCGGGTTAGTGTCAGCGTACGGTTTAGGATTAGGGGACGGGTGAGTGTCAGGCTTCGGGGAAGGGTTAGGGTTAGGGTTCGGGCTAGGATTAGGGTTAGGGGACGGGGACGGTTTAGGGTCCAGGTGAGGGTACGACAACGCTTTAGGGGGAGCGTACGTGTGAGGGCGCGGGTTAGTGTCAGCGTACGGGTTAGGATTAGGGGACGGGTGAGGGTCAGGCTTCGGGGAAGGGTTAGGGTTAGGGTTCGGGCTAGGATTAGGGTTAGGGGACGGGGACGGTTTAGGGTCCAGGTGAGGGGACGACAACGCTTTAGGAGGAGCGTACGTGTGAGGGCGCGGGTTAGCGTCAGCGTACGGGTTAGGATTAGGGGACGGGTGAGGGTCAGCCTTCGGGGAAGTGTTAGGGTTAGGGTTCGGGCTAGGGTTAGGGTTAGGGGACGGGGACGGCTTAGGGTCCAGGTGAGGGTACGACAACGCTTTAGGGGGAGCGTACGTGTGAGGGCGCGGGTTAGTGTCAGCGTACGGGTTAGGATTAGGGGACGGGTGAGGGTCAGGCTTCGGGGAAGGGTTAGGGTTAGGGTTCGGGCTAGGATTAGGGTTAGGGGACGGGGACGGTTTAGGGTCCAGGTGAGGGTACGACAACGCTTTAGGGGGAGCGTACGTGTGAGGGCGCGGGTTAGTGTCAGCGTACGGGTTAGGATTAGGGGACGGGTGAGGGTCAGGCTTCGGGGAAGGGTTAGGGTTAGGGTTCGGGCTAGGATTAGGGTTAGGGGACGGGGACGGTTTAGGGTCCAGGTGAGGGGACGACAACGCTTTAGGAGGAGCGTACGTGTGAGGGCGCGGGTTAGCGTCAGCGTACGGGTTAGGATTAGGGGACGGGTGAGGGTCAGGCTTCGGGGAAGGGTTAGGGTTAGGGTTCGGGCTAGGGTTAGGGTTAGGGGACGGGGACGGTTTAGGGTCCAGGTGAGGGTACGACAACGCTTTAGGGGGAGCGTACGTGTGAGGGCGCGGGTTAGTGTCAGCGTACGGGTTAGGATTAGGGGACGGGTGAGGGTCAGGCTTCGGGGAAGGGTTAGGGTTAGGGTTCGGGCTAGGGTTAGGGTTAGGGGACGGGGACGGTTTAGGGTCCAGGTGAGGGTACGACAACGCTTTAGGGGGAGCGTACGTGTGAGGGCGCGGGTTAGTGTCAGCGTACGGGTTAGGATTAGGGGACGGGTGAGGGTCAGGCTTCGGGGAAGGGTTAGGGTTAGGGTTCGGGCTAGGGTTAGGGTTAGGGGACAGGGACGGTTTAGGGTCCAGGTGAGGGTACGACAACGCTTTAGGGGGAGCGTACGTGTGAGGGCGCGGGTTAGTGTCAGCGTACGGGTTAGGATTAGGGGACGTGTGAGGGTCAGGCTTCGGGGAAGTGTTAGGGTTAGGGTTCGGGCTAGGGTTAGGGTTAGGGGACGGGGACGGTTTAGGGTCCAGGTGAGGGTACGACAACGCTTTAGGGGGAGCGTACGTGTGAGGGCGCGGGTTAGTGTCAGCGTACGGGTTAGGATTAGGGGACGGGTGAGGGTCAGGCTTCGGGGAAGGGTTAGGGTTAGGGTTCGGGCTAGGGTTAGGGTTAGGGGACGGGGACGGTTTAGGGTCCAGGTGAGGGTACGACAACGCTTTAGGTGGAGCGTACGTGTGAGGGCGCGGGTTAGTGTCAGCGTACGGGTTAGGATTAGGGGACGGGTGAGGGTCAGGCTTCGGGGAAGGGTTAGGGTTAGGGTTCGGGCTAGGGTTAGGGTTAGGGGACGGGGACGGTTTAGGGTCCAGGTGAGGGTACGACAACGCTTTAGGGGGAGCGTACGTGTGAGGGCGCGGGTTAGTGTCAGCGTACGGGTTAGGATTAGGGGACGGGTGAGGGTCAGGCTTCGGGGAAGGGTTAGGGTTAGGGTTGGGGCTAGGGTTAGGGATAGGGGACGGGGACGGTTTAGGGTCCAGGTGAGGGTACGACAACGCTTTAGGGGGAGCGTACGTGTGAGGGCGTGGGTTAGTGTCAGCGTACGGGTTAGGATTAGGGGACGGGTGAGGGTCAGGCTTCGGGGAAGGGTTAGGGTTAGGGTTCGGGCTAGGGTTAGGGTTAGGGGATGGGGACGGTTTAGGGTCCAGGTGAGGGTACGACAACGCTTTAGGGGGAGCGTACGTGTGAGGGCGCGGGTTAGTGTCAGCGTACGCGTTAGGATTAGGGGACGGGTGAGTGTCAGGCTTCGGGGAAGGGTTAGGGTTAGGGTTCGGGCTAGGATTAGGGTTAGGGGACGGGGACGGTTTAGGGTCCAGGTGAGGGTACGACAACGCTTTAGGGGGAGCGTACGTGTGAGGGCGCGGGTTAGCGTCAGCGTACGGGTTAGGATTAGGGGACGGGTGAGGGTCAGGCTTCGGGGAAGGGTTAGGGTTAGGGTTCGGGCTAGGGTTAGGGTTAGGGGACGGGGACGGTTTAGGGTCCAGGTGAGGGTACGACAACGCTTTAGGGGGAGCGTACGTGTGAGGGCGCGGGTTAGTGTCAGCGTACGGGTTAGGATTAGGGGACGGGTGAGGGTCAGGCTTCGGGGAAAGGTTAGGGTTAGGGTTCGGGCTAGGGTTAGGGTTAGGGGACGGGGACGGTTTAGGGTCCAGGTGAGGGTACGACAACGCTTTAGGGGGAGCGTACGTGTGAGGGCGCGGGTTAGTGTCAGCGTACGGGTTAGGATTAGGGGACGGGTGAGGGTCAGGCTTCGGGGAAGGGTTAGGGTTAGGGTTCGGGCTAGGGTTAGGGTTAGGGGACGGGGACGGTTTAGGGTCCAGGTGAGGGTACGACAACGCTTTAGGGGGAGCGTACGTGTGAGGGCGCGGGTTAGTGTCAGCGTACGGGTTAGGATTAGGGGACGGGTGAGGGTCAGGCTTCGGGGAAGGGTTAGGTTTAGGGTTCGGGCTAGGGTTAGGGTTAGGGGACGGGGACGGTTTAGGGTCCAGGTGAGGGTACGACAACGATTTAGGGGGAGCGTACGTGTGAGGGCGCGGGTTAGTGTCAGCGTACGCGTTAGGATTAGGGGACGGGTGAGTGTCTGGCTTCGGGGAAGGGTTAGGGTTAGGGTTCGGGCTAGGATTAGGGTTAGGGGACGGGGACGGTTTAGGGTCCAGGTGAGGGTACGACAACGCTTTAGGGGGGGCGTACGTGTGAGGGCGCGGGTTAGTGTCAGCGTACGGGTTAGGATTAGGGGACGGGTGAGGGTCAGGCTTCGGGGAAGGGTTAGGGTTAGGGTTCGGGCTAGGATTAGGGTTAGGGGACGGGGACGGTTTAGGGTCCAGGTGAGGGTACGACAACGCTTTAGGGGGAGGGTACGTGTGAGGGCGCGGGTTAGTGTCAGCGTACGGGTTAGGATTAGGGGACGGGTGAGGGTCAGGCTTCGGGGAAAGGTTAGGGTTAGGGTTCGGGCTAGGGTTAGGGTTAGGGGACGGGGATGGTTTAGGGTCCAGGTGAGGGTACGACAACGCTTTAGGGGGAGCGTACGTGTGAGGGCGCGGGTTAGTGTCAGCGTACGGGTTAGGATTAGGGGACGGGTGAGGGTCAGGCTTCGGGGAAGGGTTAGGGTTAGGGTTCGGGCTAGGGTTAGGGTTAGGGGACGGGGACGGTTTAGGGTCCAGGTGAGGGTACGACAACGCTTTAGGTGGAGCGTACGTGTGAGGGCGCGGGTTAGTGTCAGCGTACGGGTTAGGATTAGGGGACGGGTGAGGGTCAGGCTTCGGGGAAGGGTTAGGGTTAGGGTTCGGGCTAGGGTTAGGGTTAGGGGACGGGGACGGTTTAGGGTCCAGGTGAGGGTACGACAACGCTTTAGGGGAAGCGTACGTGTGAGGGCGCGGGTTAGTGTCAGCGTACGGGTTAGGATTAGGGGACGGGTGAGGGTCACGCTTCGGGGAAGGGTTAGGGTTAGGGTTGGGGCTAGGGTTAGGGATAGGGGCCGGGGACGGTTTAGGGTCCAGGTGAGGGTATGACAACGCTTTAGGGGGAGCGTACGTGTGAGGGCGTGGGTTAGTGTCAGCGTACGGGTTAGGATTAGGGGACGGGTGAGGGTCAGGCTTCGGGGAAGGGTTAGGGTTAGGGTTCGTGCTAGGGTTAGGGTTAGGGGACGGGGACGGTTTAGGGTCCAGGTGAGGGTACGACAACGCTTTAGGGGGAGCGTACGTGTGAGGGCGCGGGTTAGTGTCAGCGTACGCGTTAGGATTAGGGGACGTGTGAGTGTCAGGCTTCGGGGAAGGGTTAGGGTTAGGGTTCAGGCTAGGATTAGGGTTAGGGGACGGGGACGGTTTAGGGTCCAGGTGAGGGTACGACAACGCTTTAGGGGGAGCGTACGTGTGAGGGCGCGGGTTAGCGTCAGCGTACGGGTTAGGATTAGGGGACGGGTGAGGGTCAGGCTTCGGGGAAGGGTTAGGGTTAGGGTTCGGGCTAGGGTTAGGGTTAGGGGACGGGGACGGTTTAGGGTCCAGGTGAGGGTACGACAACGCTTTAGGGGGAGCGTACGTGTGAGGGCGCGGGTTAGTGTCAGCGTACGGGTTAGGATTAGGGGACGGGTGAGGGTCAGGCTTCGGGGAAAGGTTAGGGTTAGGGTTCGGGCTAGGGTTAGGGTTAGGGGACGGGGACGGTTTAGGGTCCAGGTGAGGGTACGACAACGCTTTAGGGGGAGCGTACGTGTGAGGGCGCGGGTTAGTGTCAGCGTACGGGTTAGGATTAGGGGACGGGTGAGGGTCAGGCTTCGGGGAAGGGTTAGGGTTAGGGTTCGGGCTAGGGTTAGGGTTAGGGGACGGGGACGGTTTAGGGTCCAGGTGAGGGTACGACAACGCTTTAGGGGGAGCGTACGTGTGAGGGCGCGGGTTAGTGTCAGCGTACGGGTTAGGATTAGGGGACGGGTGAGGGTCAGGCTTCGGGGAAGGGTTAGGTTTAGGGTTCGGGCTAGGGTTAGGGTTAGGGGACGGGGACGGTTTAGGGTCCAGGTGAGGGTACGACAACGATTTAGGGGGAGCGTACGTGTGAGGGCGCGGGTTAGTGTCAGCGTACGCGTTAGGATTAGGGGACGGGTGAGTGTCTGGCTTCGGGGAAGGGTTAGGGTTAGGGTTCGGGCTAGGATTAGGGTTAGGGGACGGGGACGGTTTAGGGTCCAGGTGAGGGTACGACAACGCTTTAGGGGGGGCGTACGTGTGAGGGCGCGGGTTAGTGTCAGCGTACGGGTTAGGATTAGGGGACGGGTGAGGGTCAGGCTTCGGGGAAGGGTTAGGGTTAGGGTTCGGGCTAGGATTAGGGTTAGGGGACGGGGACGGTTTAGGGTCCAGGTGAGGGTACGACAACGCTTTAGGGGGAGGGTACGTGTGAGGGCGCGGGTTAGTGTCAGCGTACGGGTTAGGATTAGGGGACGGGTGAGGGTCAGGCTTCGGGGAAAGGTTAGGGTTAGGGTTCGGGCTAGGGTTAGGGTTAGGGGACGGGGATGGTTTAGGGTCCAGGTGAGGGTACGACAACGCTTTAGGGGGAGCGTACGTGTGAGGGCGCGGGTTAGTGTCAGCGTACGGGTTAGGATTAGGGGACGGGTGAGGGTCAGGCTTCGGGGAAGGGTTAGGGTTAGGGTTCGGGCTAGGGTTAGGGTTAGGGGACGGGGACGGTTTAGGGTCCAGGTGAGGGTACGACAACGCTTTAGGTGGAGCGTACGTGTGAGGGCGCGGGTTAGTGTCAGCGTACGGGTTAGGATTAGGGGACGGGTGAGGGTCAGGCTTCGGGGAAGGGTTAGGGTTAGGGTTCGGGCTAGGGTTAGGGTTAGGGGACGGGGACGGTTTAGGGTCCAGGTGAGGGTACGACAACGCTTTAGGGGAAGCGTACGTGTGAGGGCGCGGGTTAGTGTCAGCGTACGGGTTAGGATTAGGGGACGGGTGAGGGTCACGCTTCGGGGAAGGGTTAGGGTTAGGGTTGGGGCTAGGGTTAGGGATAGGGGCCGGGGACGGTTTAGGGTCCAGGTGAGGGTATGACAACGCTTTAGGGGGAGCGTACGTGTGAGGGCGTGGGTTAGTGTCAGCGTACGGGTTAGGATTAGGGGACGGGTGAGGGTCAGGCTTCGGGGAAGGGTTAGGGTTAGGGTTCGTGCTAGGGTTAGGGTTAGGGGACGGGGACGGTTTAGGGTCCAGGTGAGGGTACGACAACGCTTTAGGGGGAGCGTACGTGTGAGGGCGCGGGTTAGTGTCAGCGTACGCGTTAGGATTAGGGGACGTGTGAGTGTCAGGCTTCGGGGAAGGGTTAGGGTTAGGGTTCAGGCTAGGATTAGGGTTAGGGGACGGGGACGGTTTAGGGTCCAGGTGAGGGTACGACAACGCTTTAGGGGGAGCGTACGTGTGAGGGCGCGGGTTAGCGTCAGCGTACGGGTTAGGATTAGGGGACGGGTGAGGGTCAGGCTTCGGGGAAGGGTTAGGGTTAGGGTTCGGGCTAGGGTTAGGGTTAGGGGACGGGGACGGTTTAGGGTCCAGGTGAGGGTACGACAACGCTTTAGGGGGAGCGTACGTGTGAGGGCGCGGGTTAGTGTCAGCGTACGGGTTAGGATTAGGGGACGGGTGAGGGTCAGGCTTCGGGGAAAGGTTAGGGTTAGGGTTCGGGCTAGGGTTAGGGTTAGGGGACGGGGACGGTTTAGGGTCCAGGTGAGGGTACGACAACGCTTTAGGGGGAGCGTACGTGTGAGGGCGCGGGTTAGTGTCAGCGTACGGGTTAGGATTAGGGGACGGGTGAGGGTCAGGCTTCGGGGAAGGGTTAGGGTTAGGGTTCGGGCTAGGGTTAGGGTTAGGGGACGGGGACGGTTTAGGGTCCAGGTGAGGGTACGACAACGCTTTAGGGGGAGCGTACGTGTGAGGGCGCGGGTTAGTGTCAGCGTACGGGTTAGGATTAGGGGACGGGTGAGGGTCAGGCTTCGGGGAAGGGTTAGGGTTAGGGTTCGGGCTAGGGTTAGGGTTAGGGGACGGGGACGGTTTAGGGTCCAGGTGAGGGTACGACAACGCTTTAGGGGGAGCGTACGTGTGAGGGCGCGGGTTAGTGTCAGCGTACGGGTTAGGATTAGGGGACGGGTGAGGGTCAGGCTTCGGGGAAGGGTTAGGGTTAGGGTTCGGGCTAGGGTTAGGGTTAGGGGACGGGGACGGTTTACGGTCCAGTTGAGGGTACGACAACGCTTTAGGGGGAGCGTACGTGTGAGGGCGCGGGTTTGTGTCAGCGTACGGGTTAGGATTAGGGGACGGGTGAGGGTCAGGCTTCGGGGAAGGGTTAGGGTTAGGGTTCGGGCTAGGGTTAGGGTTAGGGGACGGGGACGGTTTAGGGTCCAGGTGAGGGTACGACAACGCTTTAGGGGGAGCGTACGTGTGAGGGCGCGGGTTAGTGTCAGCGTACGGGTTAGGATTAGGGGACGGGTGAGGGTCAGGCTTCGGGGAAGGGTTAGGGTTAGGGTACGGGCTAGGGTTAGGGCTAGGGGACGGGGACGGTTTAGGGTCCAGGTGAGGGTACGACAACGCTTTAGTGGGAGCGTACGTGTGAGGGCGCGGGTTAGTGTCAGCGTACGGGTTAGGATTAGGGGACGGGTGAGGGTCAGGCTTCGGGGAAGGGTTAGGGTTAGGGTTCGGGCTAGGGTTAGGGTTAGGGGACGGAGACGGTTTAGGGTCCAGGTGAGGGTACGACAACGCTTTAGGGGGAGCGTACGTGTGAGGGCGCGGGTTAGTGTCAGCGTACGGGTTAGGATTAGGGGACGGGTGAGGGTCAGGCTTCGGGGAAGGGTTAGGGTTAGGGTTCGGGCTAGGGTTAGGGTTAGGGGACGGGGACGGTTTAGGGTCCAGGTGAGGGTACGACAACGCTTTAGGGGGAGCGTACGTGTGAGGGCGCGGGTTAGTGTCAGCGTGCGGGTTAGGATTAGGGGACGGGTGAGGGTCAGGCTTCGGGGAAGGGTTAGGGTTAGGGTTCGGGCTAGGGTTAGGGTTAGGGGACGGGGACGGTTTAGGGTCCAGGTGAGGGTACGACAACGCTTTAGGGGGAGCGTACGTGTGAGGGCGCGGGTTAGTGTCAGCGTACGGGTTAGGATTAGGGGACGGGTGATGGTCAGGCTTCGGGGAAGGGTTAGGGTTAGGGTTCGGGCTAGGGTTAGGGTTAGGGGACGGGGACGGTTTAGGGTCCAGGTGAGGGTACGACAACGCTTTAGGGGGAGCGTACGTGTGAGGGCGCGGCTTAGTGTCAGCGTACGGGTTAGGATTAGGGGACGGGTGAGGATCAGGCTTCGGGGAAGGGTTAGGGTTAGGGTTCGGGCTAGGGTTAGGGTTAGGGGACGGGGACGGTTTAGGGTCCAGGTGAGGGTACGACAACGCTTTAGGGGGAGCGTACGTGTGAGGGCGCGGGTTAGTGTCAGCGTACGGATTAGGATTAGGGGACGGGTGAGGGTCAGGCTTCGGGGAAGGGTTAGGGTTAGGGTTCGGGCTAGGGTTAGGGTTAGGGGACGGGGACGGTTTAGGGTCCAGGTGAGGGTACGACAACGCTTTAGGGGGAGCGTACGTGTGAGGGCGCGGGTTAGTGTCCGCGTACGGGTTAGGATTAGGGGACGGGTGAGGGTCAGGCTTCGGGGAAGGGTTAGGGTTAGGGTTCGGGCTAGGGTTAGGGTTAGGGGACGGGGACGGTTTAGGGTCCAGGTGAGGGTACGACAACGCTTTAGGGGGAGCGTACGTGTGAGGGCGCGGGTTAGTGTCAGCGTACGGGTTAGGATTAGGGGACGGGTGAGGGTCAGGCTTCGGGGAAGGGTTAGGGTTAGGGTTGGGGCTAGGGTTAGGGATAGGGGACGGGGACGGTTTAGGGTCCAGGTGAGGGTACGACAACGCTTTAGGGGGAGCGTACGTGTGAGGGCGCGGGTTAGTGTCAGCGTACGGGTTAGGATTAGGGGACGGGTGAGGGTCAGGCTTCGGGGAAGGGTTAGGGTTAGGTTTCGGGCTAGGGTTAGGGTTAGGGGACGGGGACGGTTTAGGGTCCAGGTGAGGGTACGACAACGCTTTAGTGGGAGCGTACGTGTGGGGGCGCGGGTTAGTGTCAGCGTACGGGTTAGGATTAGGGGACGGGTGAGGGTCAGGCTTCGGGGAAGGGTTAGGGTTAGGGTTCGGGCTAGGGTTAGGGTTAGGGGACGGAGACGGTTTAGGGTCCAGGTGAGGGTACGACAACGCTTTAGGGGGAGCGTACGTGTGAGGGTGCGGGTTAGTGTCAGCGTACGGGTTAGGATTAGGGGACGGGTGAGGGTCAGGCTTCGGGGAAGGGTTAGGGTTAGGGTTCGGGCTAGGGTTAGGGTTAGGGGACGGGGACGGTTTAGGGTCCAGGTGAGGGTACGACAACGCTTTAGGGGGAGCGTACGTGTGAGGGCGCGGGTTAGTGTCAGCGTACGGGGTAGGATTAGGGGACGGGTGAGGGTCAGGCTTCGGGGAAGGGTTAGGGTTAGGGGACGGGGACGGTTTAGGGTCCAGGTGAGGGTACGACAACGCGTTAGGGGGAGCGTACGTGTGAGGGCGCGGCTTAGTGTCAGCGTACGTGTTAGGATTAGGGGACGGGTGAGGGTCAGGCTTCGGGGAAGGGTTAGGGTTAGGGTTCGGGCTAGGGTTAGGGTTAGGGGACGGGGACGGTTTAGGGTCCAGGTGAGGGTACGACAACGCTTTAGGGGGAGCGTACGTGTGAGGGCGCGGGTTAGTGTCAGCGTACGGGTTAGGATTAGGGGACGGCTGAGGGTCAGGCTTCGGGGAAGGGTTAGGGTTAGGGTTCGGGCTAGGGTTAGGGTTAGGGGACGGGGACGGTTTAGGGTCCAGGTGAGGGTACGACAACGCTTTAGGGGGAGCGTACGTGTGAGGGCGCGGGTTATCGTCAGCGTACGGGTTAGGATTAGGGGACGGGTGAGGGTCAGGCTTCGGGGAAGGGTTAGGGTTAGGGTTCGCGCTAGGGTTAGGGTTAGGGGACGGGGACGGTTTAGGGTCCAGGTGAGGGTACGACAACGCTTCAGGGGGAGCGTACGTGTGAGGGCGCGGGTTAGTGTCAGCGTACGGGTTAGGATTAGGGGACGGGTGAGGGTCAGGCTTCGGGGAAGGGTTAGGGTTAGGGTTCGGGCTACGGTTAGGGTTAGGGGACGGGGACGGTTTAGGGTCCAGGTGAGGGTACGACAACGCTTTAGGGGGAGCGTACGTGTGAGGGCGCGGGTTAGTGTCAGAGTACGCGTTAGGATTAGGGGACGGGTGAGGGTCAGGCTTCGTGGAAGGGTTAGGGTTAGGGTTCGGGCTAGGATTAGGGTTAGGGGACGGGGACGGTTTAGGGTCCAGGTGAGGGTACGACAACGCTTTAGGAGGAGCGTACGTGTGAGGGCGCGGGTTAGTGTCAGCGTACGGGTTAGGATTAGGGGACGGGTGAGGGTCAGGCTTCGGGGAAGGGTTAGGGTTAGGGTTCGGGCTAGGATTAGGGTTAGGGGACGGGGACGGTTTAGGGTCCAGGTGAGGGTACGACAACGCTTTAGGAGGAGCATATGTGTGAGGGCGCGGGTTAGCGTCAGCGTACGGGTTAGGATTAGGGGACGGGTGAGGGTCAGGCTTCGGGGAAGGGTTAGGGTTAGGGTTCGGGCTAGGGTTAGGGTTAGGGGACGGGGACGGTTTAGGGTCCAGGTGAGGGTACGACAACGCTTTAGGGGGAGCGTACGTGTGAGGGCGCGGGCTAGTGTCAGCGTACGGGTTAGGATTAGGGGACGGGTGAGGGTCAGGCTTCGGGGAAGGGTTAGGGTTAGGGTTCGGGCTAGGGTTAGGGTTAGGGGACGGGGACGGTTTAGGGTCCAGGTGAGGGTACGACAACGCTTTAGGGGGAGCGTACGTGTGAGGGCGCGGGTTAGTGTCAGCGTACGGGTTAGGATTAGGGGACGGGTGAGGGTCAGGCTTCGGGGAAGGGTTAGGGTTAGGGTTCGGGCTAGGGTTAGGGTTAGGGGACGGGGACGGTTTAGGGTCCAGGTGAGGGTACGACAACGCTTTAGGGGGATCGTACGTGTGAGGGCGCGGGTTAGTGTCAGCGTACGGGTTAGGATTAGGGGACGGGTGAGGGTCAGGCTTCGGGGAAGGGTTAGGGTTAGGGTTCGGGCTAGGGTTAGGGTTAGGGGACGGGGACGGTTTAGGGTCCAGGTGAGGGTACGACAACGCTTTAGGGGGAGCGTACGTGTGAGGGCGCGGGTTAGTGTCAGCGTACGTGTTAGGATTAGGGGACGGGTGAGGGTCAGGCTTCGGGGAAGGGTTAGGGTTAGGGTTCGGGCTAGGGTTAGGGTTAGGGGACGGGGACGGTTTAGGGTCCAGGTGAGGGTACGACAACGCTTTAGGGGGAGCGTACGTGTGAGGGCGCGGGTTAGTGTCAGCGTACGGGTTAGGATTAGGGGACGGGTGAGGGTCAGGCTTCGGGGAAGGGTTAGGGTTAGGGTTCGGGCTAGGGTTAGGGTTAGGGGACGGGGACGGTTTAGGGTCCAGGTGAGGGTACGACAACGCTTTAGGGGGAGCGTACGTGTGAGGGCGCAGGTTAGTGTCAGCGTACGGGTTAGGATTAGGGGACGGGTGAGGGTCAGGCTTCGGGGAAGGGTTAGGGTTAGGGTTCGGGCTAGGATTAGGGTTAGGGGACGGGGAAGGTTTAGGGTCCAGGTGAGGGTACGACAACGCTTTAGGAGGAGCGTACGTGTGAGGGCGCGGGTTAGCGTCAGCGTACGGGTTAGGATTAGGGGACGGGTGAGGGTCAGGCTTCGGGGAAGGGTTAGGGTTAGGGTTCGGGCTAGGGTTAGGGTTAGGGGACGGGGACGGTTTAGGGTCCAGGTGAGGGTACGACAACGCTTTAGGGGGAGCGTACGTGTGAGGGCGCGGGTTAGTGTCAGCGTACGGGTTAGGATTAGGGGACGGGTGAGGGTCAGGCTTCGGGGAAAGGTTAGGGTTAGGGTTCGGGCTAGGGTTAGGGTTAGGGGACGGGGACGGTTTAGGGTCCTGGTGAGGGTGCGACAACGCTTTAGGGGGAGCGTACGTGTGAGGGCGCGGCTTAGTGTCAGCGTACGGGTTAGGATTAGGGGACGGGTGAGGGTCAGGCTTCGGGGAAGGGTTAGGGTTAGGGTTCGGGCTACGGTTAGGGTTAGGGGACGGGGACGGTATAGGGTCCAGGTGAGGGTACGACAACGCTTTAGGGGGAGCGTATGTGTGAGGGAGCGGCTTAGCGTCAGCGTACGGGTTAGGATTAGGGGACGGATGAGGGTCAGGCTTCGGGGAAGGGTTAGGGTTAGGGTTCGGGCTAGGGTTAGGGTTAGGGGACGGGGACGGTTTAGGGTCCAGGTGAGGGTACGACAACGCTTTAGGGGGAGCGTACGTGTGAGGGCGCGGGTTAGTGTCAGCGTACGGGTTAGGATTAGGGGACGGGTGAGGGTCAGGCTTCGGGGAAGGGTTAGGGTTAGGGTTCGGGCTAGGGTTAGGGTTAGGGGACGGGGACGGTTTAGGGTCCAGGTGAGGGTACGACAACGCTTTAGGGGGAGCGTACGTGTGAGGGCGCGGGTTAGTGTCAGCGTACGGGGTAGGATTAGGGGACGGGTGAGGGTCAGGCTTCGGGGAAGGGTTAGGGTTAGGGGACGGGGACGGTTTAGGGTCCAGGTGAGGGTACGACAACGCTTTAGGGGGAGCGTACGTGTGAGGGCGCGGCTTAGTGTCAGCGTACGGGTTAGGATTAGGGGACGGGTGAGGGTCAGGCTTCGGGGAAGGGTTAGGGTTAGGGTTCGGGCTAGGGTTAGGGTTAGGGGACGGGGACGGTTTAGGGTCCAGGTGAGGGTACGACAACGCTTTAGGGGGAGCGTACGTGTGAGGGCGCGGGTTAGTGTCAGCGTACGGGTTAGGATTAGGGGACGGCTGAGGGTCAGGCTTCGGGGAAGGGTTAGGGTTAGGGTTCGGGCTAGGGTTAGGGTTAGGGGACGGGGACGGTTTAGGGTCCAGGTGAGGGTACGACAACGCTTTAGGGGGAGCGTACGTGTGAGGGCGCGGGTTAGCGTCAGCGTACGGGTTAGGATTAGGGGACGGGTGAGGGTCAGGCTTCGGGGAAGGGTTAGGGTTAGGGTTCGGGCTAGGGTTAGGGTTAGGGGACGGGGACGCTTTAGGGTCCAGGTGAGGGTACGACAACGCTTCAGGGGGAGCGTACGTGTGAGGGCGCGGGTTAGTGTCAGCGTACGGGTTAGGATTAGGGGACGGGTGAGGGTCAGGCTTCGGGGAAGGGTTAGGGTTAGGGTTCGGGCTAGGGTTAGGGTTAGGGGACGGGGACGGTTTAGGGTCCAGGTGAGGGTACGACAACGCTTTAGGGGGAGCGTACGTGTGAGGGCGCGGGTTAGTGTCAGCGTACGGGTTAGGATTAGGGGACGGGTGAGGGTCAGGCTTCGGGGAAGGGTTAGGGTTAGGGTTCGGGCTAGGATTAGGGTTAGGGGACGGGGACGGTTTAGGGTCCAGGTGAGGGTACGACAACGCTTTAGGGGGAGCGTACGTGTGAGGGCGCGGGTTAGTGTCAGCGTACGGGTTAGGATTAGGGGACGGGTGAGGGTCAGGCTTCGGGGAAGGGTTAGGGTTATGGTTCGGGCTAGGATTAGGGTTAGGGGACGGGGACGGTTTAGGGTCCAGGTGAGGGTACGACAACGCTTTAGGAGGAGCGTACGTGTGAGGGCGCGGGTTAGCGTCAGCGTACGGGTTAGGATTAGGGGACGGGTGAGGGTCAGGCTTCGGGGAAGGGTTAGGGTTAGGGTTCGGGCTAGGGTTAGGGTTAGGGGACGGGGACGGTTTAGGGTCCAGGTGAGGGTACGACAACGCTTTAGGGGGAGCGTACGTGTGAGGGCGTGGGCTAGTGTCAGCGTACGGGTTAGGATTAGGGGACGGGTGAGGGTCAGGCTTCGGGGAAGGGTTAGGGTTAGGGTTCGGGCTAGGGTTAGGGTTAGGGGACGGGGACGGTTTAGGGTCCAGGTGAGGGTACGACAACGCTTTAGGGGGAGCGTACGTGTGAGGGCGCGGGTTAGTGTCAGCGTACGGGTTAGGATTAGGGGACGGGTGAGGGTAAGGCTTCGGGGAAGGGTTAGGGTTAGGGTTCGGGCTAGGGTTAGGGTTAGGGGACGGGGACGGTTTAGGGTCCAGGTGAGGGTACGACAACGCTTTAGGGGGATCGTACGTGTGAGGGCGCGGGTTAGTGTCCGCGTACGGGTTAGGATTAGGGGACGGGTGAGGGTCAGGCTTCGGGGAAGGGTTAGGGTTAGGGTTCGGGCTAGGGTTAGGGTTAGGGGACGGGGACGGTTTAGGGTCCAGGTGAGGGTACGACAACGCTTTAGGGGGAGCGTACGTGTGAGGGCGCGGGTTAGTGTCAGCGTACGGGGTAGGATTAGGGGACGGGTGAGGGTCAGGCTTCGGGGAAGGGTTAGGGTTAGGGGACGGGGACGGTTTAGGGTCCAGGTGAGGGTACGACAACGCTTTAGGGGGAGCGTACGTGTGAGGGCGCGGCTTAGTGTCAGCGTACGGGTTAGGATTAGGGGACGGGTGAGGGTCAGGCTTCGGGGAAGGGTTAGGGTTAGGTTTCGGGCTAGGGTTAGGGTTAGGGGACGGGGACGGTTTAGGGTCCAGGTGAGGGTACGACAACGCTTCAGGGGGAGCGTACGTGTGAGGGCGCGGGTTAGTGTCAGCGTACGGGTTAGGATTAGGGGACGGGTGAGGGTCAGGCTTCGGGGAAGGGTTAGGGTTAGGGTTCGGGCTAGGGTTAGGGTTAGGGGACGGGGACGGTTTAGGGTCCAGGTGAGGGTACGACAACGCTTTAGGGGGAGCGTACGTGTGAGGGCGCGGGTTAGTGTCAGCGTACGCGTTAGGATTAGGGGACGGGTGAGGGTCAGGCTTCGGGGAAGGGTTAGGGTTAGGGTTCGGGCTAGGATTAGGGTTAGGGGACGGGGACGGTTTAGGGTCCAGGTGAGGGTACGACAACGCTTTAGGGGGAGCGTACGTGTGAGGGCGCGGGTTAGTGTCAGCGTACGGGTTAGGATTAGGGGACGGGTGAGGGTCAGGCTTCGGGGAAGGGTTAGGGTTAGGGTTCGGGCTAGGATTAGGGTTAGGGGACTGGGACGGTTTAGGGTCCAGGTGAGGGTACGACAACGCTTTAGGAGGAGCGTACGTGTGAGGGCGCGGGTTAGCGTCAGCGTACGGGTTAGGATTAGGGGACGGGTGAGGGTCAGGCTTCGGGGAAGGGTTAGGGTTAGGGTTGGGGCTAGGGTTAGGGTTAGGGGACAGGGACGGTTTAGGGTCCAGGTGAGGGTACGACAACGCTTTAGGGGGAGCGTACGTGTGAGGGCGCGGGCTAGTGTCAGCGTACGCGTTAGGATTAGGGGACGGGTGAGGGTCAGGCTTCGGGGAAGGGTTAGGGTTAGGGTTGGGGCTAGGGTTAGGGTTAGGGGACGGGGACGGTTTAGGGTCCAGGTGAGGGTACGACAACGCTTTAGGGGGAGCGTACGTGTGAGGGTGCGGGCTAGTGTCAGCGTACGGGTTAGGATTAGGGGACGGGTGAGGGTCAGGCTTCGGGGAAAGGTTAGGGTTAGGGTTCGGGCTAGGGTTAGGGTTAGGGGACGGGGACGGTTTAGGGTCCAGGTGAGGGTACGACAACGCTTTAGGGGGAGCGTACGTGTGAGGGCGCGGGTTAGTGTCAGCGTACGGGTTAGGATTAGGGGACGGGTGAGGGTCAGGCTTCGGGGAAGGGTTAGGGTTAGGGTTCGGGCTAGGGTTAGGGTTAGGGGACGGGGACGGTTTAGGGTCCAGGTGAGGGTACGACAACGCTTTAGGGGGATCGTACGTGTGAGGGCGCGGGTTAGTGTCAGCGTACGGGTTAGGATTAGGGGACGGGTGAGGGTCAGGCTTCGGGGAAGGGTTAGGGTTAGGGTTCGGGCTAGGGTTAGGGTTAGGGGACGGGGACGGTTTAGGGTCCAGGTGAGGGTACGACAACGCTTTAGGGGGAGCGTACGTGTGAGGGCGCGGGTTAGTGTCAGCGTACGGGTTAGGATTAGGGGACGGGTGAGGGTCAGGCTTCGGGGAAGGGTTAGGGTTAGGGTTCGGGCTAGGGTTAGGGTTAGGGGACGGGGACGGTTTAGGGTCCAGGTGAGGGTACGACAACGCTTTAGGGGGAGCGTATGTGTGAGGGCGCGGGTTAGTGTGAGCGTACGGGTTAGGATTAGGGGACGGGTGAGGGTCAGGCTTCGGGGAAGGGTTAGGGTTAGGGTTCGGGCTAGGGTTAGGGTTAGGGGACGGGGACGGTTTAGGGTCCAGGTGAGGGTACGACAACGCTTTAGGGGGAGCGTACGTGTGAGGGCGCGGGTTAGTGTCAGCGTACGGGTTAGGATTAGGGGACGGGTGAGGGTCAGGCTTCGGGGAAGGGTTAGGGTTAGGGTTCGGGCTAGGGTTAGGGTTAGGGGACGGGGACGGTTTAGGGTCCAGGTGAGGGTACAACAACGCTTCAGGGGGAGCGTACGTGTGAGGGCGCGGGTTAGTGTCAGCGTACGGGTTAGGATTAGGGGACGGGTGAGGGTCAGGCTTCGGGGAAGGGTTAGGGTTAGGGTTCGGGCTAGGGTTAGGGTTAGGGGACGGGGACGGTTTAGGGTCCAGGTGAGGGTACGACAACGCTTTAGGGGGAGCGTACGTGTGAGGGCGCGGGTTAGTGTCAGCGTACGCGTTAGGATTAGGGGACGGGTGAGGGTCAGGCTTCGGGGAAGGGTTAGGGTTAGGGTTCGGGCTAGGATTAGGGTTAGGGGACGGGGACGGTTTAGGGTCCAGGTGAGGGTACGACAACGCTTTAGGGGGAGCGTACGTGTGAGGGCGCGGGTTAGTGTCAGCGTACGGGTTAGGATTAGGGGACGGGTGAGGGTCAGGCTTCGGGGAAGGGTTAGGGTTAGGGTTCGGGCTAGGATTAGGGTTAGGGGACTGGGACGGTTTAGGGTCCAGGTGAGGGTACGACAACGCTTTAGGAGGAGCGTACGTGTGAGGGCGCGGGTTAGCGTCAGCGTACGGGTTAGGATTAGGGGACGGGTGAGGGTCAGGCTTCGGGGAAGGGTTAGGGTTAGGGTTGGGGCTAGGGTTAGGGTTAGGGGACGGGGACGGTTTAGGGTCCAGGTGAGGGTACGACAACGCTTTAGGGGGAGCGTACGTGTGAGGGCGCGGGCTAGTGTCAGCGTACGCGTTAGGATTAGGGGACGGGTGAGGGTCAGGCTTCGGGGAAGGGTTAGGGTTAGGGTTGGGGCTAGGGTTAGGGTTAGGGGACGGGGACGGTTTAGGGTCCAGGTGAGGGTACGACAACGCTTTAGGGGGAGCGTACGTGTGAGGGTGCGGGCTAGTGTCAGCGTACGGGTTAGGATTAGGGGACGGGTGAGGGTCAGGCTTCGGGGAAGGGTTAGGGTTAGGGTTCGGGCTAGGGTTAGGGTTAGGGGACGGGGACGGTTTAGGGTCCAGGTGAGGGTACGACAACGCTTTAGGGGGAGCGTACGTGTGAGGGCGCGGGTTAGTGTCAGCGTACGGGTTAGGATTAGGGGACGGCTGAGGGTCAGGCTTCGGGGAAGGGTTAGGGTTAGGGTTCGGGCTAGGGTTAGGGTTAGGGGACGGGGACGGTTTAGGGTCCAGGTGAGGGTACGACAACGCTTTAGGGGGATCGTACGTGTGAGGGCGCGGGTTAGTGTCAGCGTACGGGTTAGGATTAGGGGACGGGTGAGGGTCAGGCTTCGGGGAAGGGTTAGGGTTAGGGTTCGGGCTAGGGTTAGGGTTAGGGGACGGGGACGGTTTAGGGTCCAGGTGAGGGTACGACAACGCTTTAGGGGGAGCGTACGTGTGAGGGCGCGGGTTAGTGTCAGCGTACGGGTTAGGATTAGGGGACGGGTGAGGGTCAGGCTTCGGGGAAGGGTTAGGGTTAGGGTTCGGGCTAGGGTTAGGGTTAGGGGACGGGGACGGTTTAGGGTCCAGGTGAGGGTACGACAACGCTTTAGGGGGAGCGTATGTGTGAGGGCGCGGGTTAGTGTCAGCGTACGGGTTAGGATTAGGGGACGGGTGAGTGTCAGGCTTCGGGGAAGGGTTAGGGTTAGGGTTCGGGCTAGGGTTAGGGTTAGGGGACGGGGACGGTTTAGGGTCCAGGTGAGGGTACGACAACGCTTTAGGGGGAGCGTACGTGTGAGGGCGCGGGTTAGTGTCAGCGTACGGGTTAGGATTAGGGGACGGGTGAGGGTCAGGCTTCGGGGAAGGGTTAGGGTTAGGGTTCGGGCTAGGGTTAGGGTTAGGGGACGGGGACGGTTTAGGGTCCAGGTGAGGGTACGACAACGCTTTAGGGGGAGCGTACGTGTGAGGGCGCGGGTTAGTGTCAGCGTACGCGTTAGGATTAGGGGACGGGTGAGTGTCAGGCTTCGGGGAAGGGTTAGGGTTAGGGTTCGGGCTAGGATTAGGGTTAGGGGACGGGGACGGTTTAGGGTCCAGGTGAGGGTACGACAACGCTTTAGGGGGAGCGTACGTGTGAGGGCGCGGGTTAGTGTCAGCGTACGGGTTAGGATTAGGGGACGGGTGAGGGTCAGGCTTCGGGGAAAGGTTAGGGTTAGGGTTCGGGCTAGGATTAGGGTTAGGGGACGGGGAAGGTTTAGGGTCCAGGTGAGGGTACGACAACGCTTTAGGAGGAGCGTACGTGTGAGGGCGCGGGTTAGCGTCAGCGTACGGGTTAGGATTAGGGGACGGGTGAGGGTCAGGCTTTGGGGAAGGGTTAGGGTTAGGGTTCGGGCTAGGGTTAGGGTTAGGGGACGGGGACGGTTTAGGGTCCAGGTGAGGGTACGACAACGCTTTAGGGGGAGCGTACGTGTGAGGGCGCGGGTTAGTGTCAGCGTACGGGTTAGGATTAGGGGACGGGTGAGGGTCAGGCTTCGGGGAAAGGTTAGGGTTAGGGTTCGGGCTAGGGTTAGGGTTAGGGGACGGGGACGGTTTAGGGTCCAGGTGAGGGTACGACAACGCTTTAGGAGGAGCGTACGTGTGAGGGCGCGGGTTAGCGTCAGCGTACGGGTTAGGATTAGGGGACGGGTGAGGGTCAGGCTTCGGGGAAGGGTTAGGGTTAGGGTTCGGGCTAGGGTTAGGGTTAGGGGACGGGGACGGTTTAGGGTCCAGGTGAGGGTACGACAACGCTTTAGGGGGAGCGTACGTGTGAGGGCGCGGGTTAGTGTCAGCGTACGGGTTAGGATTAGGGGACGGGTGAGGGTCAGGCTTCGGGGAAAGTTTAGGGTTAGGGTTCGGGCTAGGGTTAGGGTTAGGGGACGGGGACGGTTTAGGGTCCTGGTGAGGGTGCGACAACGCTTTAGGGGGAGCGTACGTGTGAGGGCGCGGCTTAGTGTCAGCGTACGGGTTAGGATTAGGGGACGGGTGAGGGTCAGGCTTCGGGGAAGGGTTAGGTTTAGGGTTCGGGCTAGGGTTAGGGTTAGGGGACGGGGACGGTTTAGGGTCCAGGTGAGGGTACGACAACGCTTTAGGGGGAGCGTACGTGTGAGGGCGCGGGTTAGTGTCAGCGTACGGGTTAGGATTAGGGGACGGGTGAGGGTCAGGCTTCGGGAAAGGGTTAGGGTTAGGGTTTGGGCTAGGGTTAGGGTTAGGGGACGGGGACGGTTTAGGGTCCAGGTGAGGGTACGACAACGCTTTAGGGGGAGCGTACGTGTGAGGGCGCGGGTTAGTGTCAGCGTACGGGTTAGGATTAGGGGACGGGTGAGGGTCAGGCTTCGGGGAAGGGTTAGGGTTAGGGTTCGGGCTAGGGTTAGGGTTAGGGGACGGGGACAGTTTAGGGTCCAGGTGAGGGTACGACAACGCTTTAGGGGGAGCGTACGTGTGAGGGCGCGGCTTAGTGTCAGCGTACGGGTTAGGATTAGGGGACTGGTGAGGGTCAGGCTTCGGGGAAGTGTTAGGGTTAGGGTTCGGGCTAGGGTTAGGGTTAGGGGACGGGGAAGGTTTAGGGTCCAGGTGAGGGTACGACAACGCTTTAGGGGGAGCGTACGTGTGAGGGCGCGGGTTAGTGTCAGCGTACGGGTTAGGATTAGGGGACGGGTGAGGGTCAGGTTTCGGGGAAGGGTTAGGGTTAGGGTTCGGGCTAGGGTTAGGGTTAGGGGACGGGGAAGGTTTAGGGTCCAGGTGAGGGTACGACAACGCTTTAGTGGGAGCGTACGTGTGAGTGCGCGGGTTATTGTCCGCGTACTCCTTAGGATTAGGGGACGGGGGAGGGTCAGGCTTCGGGGAAGGGTTAGGGTTAGGGTTCGGGCTAGGGTTAGGGTTAGGGGACGGGGACGGTATAGGGTCCAGGTGAGGGTACGACAACGCTTTAGGGGGAGCGTATGTGTGAGGGCGCGGGTTAGTGTCAGCGTGCGGGTTAGGATTAGGGGACGGGTGAGGGTCAGGCTTCGGGGAAGGGTTAGGGTTAGGGTTCGGGCTAGGGTTAGGGTTAGGGGACGGGGACGGTTTAGGGTCCAGGTGAGGGTACGACAACGCTTTAGGGGGAGCGTACGTGTGAGGGCGCGGGTTAGTGTCAGCGTACGGGTTAGGATTAGGGGACGGGTGATGGTCAGGCTTCGGGGAAGGGTTAGGGTTAGGGTTCGGGCTAGGGTTAGGGTTAGGGGACGGGGACGGTTTAGGGTCCAGGTGAGGGTACGACAATGCTTTAGGGGGAGCGTACGTGTGAGGGCGCGGCTTAGTGTCAGCGTACGGGTTAGGATTAGGGGACGGGTGAGGATCAGGCTTCGGGGAAGGGTTAGGGTTAGGGTTCGGGCTAGGGTTAGGGTTAGGGGACGGGGACGGTTTAGGGTCCAGGTGAGGGTACGACAACGCTTTAGGGGGAGCGTACGTGTGAGGGCGCGGGTTAGTGTCAGCGTACGGGTTAGGATTAGGGGACGGGTGAGGGTCAGGCTTCGGGGAAGGGTTAGGGTTAGGGTTCGGGCTAGGGTTAGGGTTAGGGGACGGGGACGGTTTAGGGTCCAGGTGAGGGTACGACAACGCTTTAGGGGGAGCGTACGTGTGAGGGCGCGGGTTAGTGTCCGCGTACGGGTTAGGATTAGGGGACGGGTGAGGGTCAGGCTTCGGGGAAGGGTTAGGGTTAGGGTTCGGGCTAGGGTTAGGGTTAGGGGACGGGGACGGTTTAGGGTCCAGGTGAGGGTACGACAATGCTTTAGGGGGAGCGTACGTGTGAGGGCGCGGGTTAGTGTCAGCGTACGGGTTAGGATTAGGGGACGGGTGAGGGTCAGGCTTCGGGGAAGGGTTAGGGTTAGGGTTGGGGCTAGGGTTAGGGATAGGGGACGGGGACCGTTTAGGGTCCAGGTGAGGGTACGACAACGCTTTAGGGGGAGCATACGTGTGAGGGCGTGGGTTAGTGTCAGCGTACGGGTTAGGATTAGGGGACGGGTGAGGGTCAGGCTTCGGGGAAGGGTTAGGGTTAGGGTTCGGGCTAGGGTTAGGGTTAGGGGACGGGGACGGTTTAAGGTCCAGGTGAGGGTACGACAACGCTTTAGGGGGAGCGTACGTGTGAGGGCGCGGGTTAGTGTCAGCGTACGCGTTAGGATTAGGGGACGGGTGAGTGTCAGGCTTCGGGGAAGGGTTAGGGTTAGGGTTCGGGCTAGGATTAGGGTTAGGGGACGGGGACGGTTTAGGGTCCAGGTGAGTGTACGACAACGCTTTAGGGGGAGCGTACGTGTGAGGGCGCGGGTTAGCGTCAGCGTACGGGTTAGGATTAGGGGACGGGTGAGGGTCAGGCTTCGGGGAAGGGTTAGGGTTAGGGTTCGGGCTAGGGTTAGGGTTAGGGGACGGGGACGGTTTAGGGTCCAGGTGAGGGTACGACAACGCTTTAGGGGGAGCGTACGTGTGAGGGCGCGGGTTAGTGTCAGCGTACGGGTTAGGATTAGGGGACGGGTGAGGGTCAGGCTTCGGGGAAAGGTTAGGGTTAGGGTTCGGGCTAGGGTTAGGGTTAGGGGACGGGGACGGTTTAGGGTCCAGGTGAGGGTACGACAACGCTTTAGGGGGAGCGTACGTGTGAGGGCGCGGGTTAGTGTCAGCGTACGGGTTAGGATTAGGGGACGGGTGAGGGTCAGGCTTCGGGGAAGGGTTAGGGTTAGGGTTCGGGCTAGGGTTAGGGTTAGGGGACGGGGACGGTTTAGGGTCCAGGTGAGGGTACGACAACGCTTTAGTGGGAGCGTACGTGTGGGGGCGCGGGTTAGTGTCAGCGTACGGGTTAGGATTAGGGGACGGGTGAGGGTCAGGCTTCGGGGAAGGGTTAGGGTTAGAGTTCGGGCTAGGGTTAGGGTTAGGGGACGGAGACGGTTTAGGGTCCAGGTGAGGGTACGACAACGCTTTAGGGGGAGCGTACGGGTGAGGGCGCGGGTTAGTGTCAGCGTACGGGTTAGGATTAGGGGACGGGTGAGGGTCAGGCTTCGGGGAAGGGTTAGGGTTAGGGTTCGGGCTAGGGTTAGGGTTAGGGGACGGGGACGGTTTAGGGTCCAGGTGAGGGTACGACAACGCTTTAGGGGGAGCGTACGTGTGAGGGCGCGGGTTAGTGTCAGCGTACGGGGTAGGATTAGGGGACGGGTGAGGGTCAGGCTTCGGGGAAGGGTTAGGGTTAGGAGACGGGGACGGTTTAGGGTCCAGGTGAGGGTACGACAACGCTTTAGGGGGAGCATACGTGTGAGGGCGCGGCTTAGTGTCAGCGTACGGGTTAGGATTAGGGGACGGGTGAGGGTCAGGCTTCGGGGAAGGGTTAGGGTTAGGGTTCGGGCTAGGGTTAGGGTTAGGGGACGGGGACGGTTTAGGGTCCAGGTGAGGGTACGACAACGCTTTAGGGGGAGCGTACGTGTGAGGGCGCGGGTTAGTGTCAGCGTACGGGTTAGGATTAGGGGACGGCTGAGGGTCAGGCTTCGGGGAAGGGTTAGGGTTAGGGTTCGGGCTAGGGTTAGGGTTAGGGGACGGGGACGGTTTAGGGTCCAGGTGAGGGTACGACAACGCTTTAGGGGGAGCGTACGTGTGAGGGCGCGGGTTAGCGTCAGCGTACGTGTTAGGATTAGGGGACGGGTGAGGGTCAGGCTTCGGGGAAGGGTTAGGGTTAGGGTTCGGGCTAGGGTTAGGGTTAGGGGACGGGGACGGTTTAGGGTCCAGGTGAGGGTACGACAACGCTTCAGGGGGAGCGTACGTGTGAGGGCGCGGGTTAGTGTCAGCGTACGGGTTAGGATTAGGGGACAGGTGAGGGTCAGGCTTCGGGGAAGGGTTAGGGTTAGGGTTCGGGCTACGGTTAGGGTTAGGGGACGGGGACGGTTTAGGGTCCAGGTGAGGGTACGACAACGCTTTAGGGGGAGCGTACGTGTGAGGGCGCGGGTTAGTGTCCGCGTACTCCTTAGGATTAGGGGACGGGGGAGGGTCAGGCTTCGGGGAAGGGTTAGGGTTAGGGTTCGGGCTAGGATTAGGGTTAGGGGACGGGGACGGTTTAGGGTCCAGGTGAGGGTACGACAACGCTTTAGGAGGAGCGTACGTGTGAGGGCGCGGGTTAGTGTCAGCGTACGGGTTAGGATTAGGGGACGGGTGAGGGTCAGGCTTCGGGGAAGGGTTAGGGTTAGGGTTCGGGCTAGGATTAGGGTTAGGGGACGGGGACGGTTTAGGGTCCAGGTGAGGGTACGACAACGCTTTAGGAGGAGCGTATGTGTGAGGGCGCGGGTTAGCGTCAGCGTACGGGTTAGGATTAGGGGACGGGTGAGGGTCAGGCTTCGGGGAAGGGTTAGGGTTAGGGTTCGGGCTAGGGTTAGGGTTAGGGGACGGGGACGGTTTAGGGTCCAGGTGAGGGTACGACAACGCTTTAGGGGGAGCGTACGTGTGAGGGCGCGGGTTAGTGTCAGCGTACGGGTTAGGATTAGGGGACGGGTGAGGGTCAGGCTTCGGGGAAGGGTTAGGGTTAGGGTTCGGGCTAGGGTTAGGGTTAGGGGACGGGGACGGTTTAGGGTCCAGGTGAGGGTACGACAACGCTTTAGGGGGAGCGTACGTGTGAAGGCGCGGGTTAGTGTCAGCGTACGGGTTAGGATTAGGGGACGGCTGAGGGTCAGGCTTCGGGGAAGGGTTAGGGTTAGGGTTCGGGCTAGGGTTAGGGTTAGGGGACGGGGATGGTTTAGGGTCCAGGTGAGGGTACGACAACGCTTTAGGGGGAGCGTACGTGTGAGGGCGCGGGTTAGTGTCAGCGTACGGGTTAGGATTAGGGGACGGGTGAGGGTCAGGCTTCGGGGAAGGGTTAGGGTTAGGGTTGGGGCTAGGGTTAGGGTTAGGGGACGGGGACGGTTTAGGGTCCAGGTGAGGGTACGACAACGCTTTAGGGGGAGCGTACGTGTGAGGGCGCGGGCTAGTGTCAGCGTACGGGTTAGGATTAGGGGACGGGTGAGGGTCAGGCTTCGGGGAAGGGTTAGGGTTAGGGTTCGGGCTAGGGTTAGGGTTAGGGGACGGGGACGGTTTAGGGTCCAGGTGAGGGTACGACAACGCTTCAGGGGGAGCGTACGTGTGAGGGCGCGGGTTAGTGTCAGCGTACGGGTTAGGATTAGGGGACGGGTGAGGGTCAGGCTTCGGGGAAGGGTTAGGGTTAGGGTTCGGGCTAGGGTTAGGGTTAGGGGACGGGGACGGTTTAGGGTCCAGGTGAGGGTACGACAACGCTTTAGGGGGAGCGTACGTGTGAGGGCGCGGGTTAGTGTCAGCGTACGGGTTAGGATTAGGGGACGGGTGAGGGTCAGGCTTCGGGGAAGGGTTAGGGTTAGGGTTCGGGCTAGGATTAGGGTTAGGGGACGGGGACGGTTTAGGGTCCAGGTGAGGGTACGACAACGCTTTAGGGGGAGCGTACGTGTGAGGGCGCGGGTTAGTGTCAGCGTACGGGTTAGGATTAGGGGACGGGTGAGGGTCAGGCTTCGGGGAAGGGTTAGGGTTAGGGTTCGGGCTAGGATTAGGGTTAGGGGACGGGGACGGTTTAGGGTCCAGGTGAGGGTACGACAACGCTTTAGGAGGAGCGTACGTGTGAGGGCGCGGGTTAGCGTCAGCGTACGGGTTAGGATTAGGGGACGGGTGAGGGTCAGGCTTCGGGGAAGGGTTAGGGTTAGGGTTCGGGCTAGGGTTAGGGTTAGGGGACGGGGACGGTTTAGGGTCCAGGTGAGGGTACGACAACGCTTTAGGGGGAGCGTACGTGTGAGGGCGCGGGTTAGTGTCAGCGTACGGGTTAGGATTAGGGGACGGGTGAGGGTCAGGCTTCGGGGAAGGGTTAGGGTTAGGGTTCGGGCTAGGGTTAGGGTTAGGGGACGGGGACGGTTTAGGGTCCAGGTGAGGGTATGACAACGCTTTAGGGGGAGCGTACGTGTGAGGGCGCGGGTTAGTGTCAGCGTACGGGTTAGGATTAGGGGACGGGTGAGGGTCAGGCTTCGGGGAAGGGTTAGGGTTAGGGTTCGGGCTAGGGTTAGGGTTAGGGGACGGGGACGGTTTAGGGTCCAGGTGAGGGTACGACAACGCTTTAGGGGGAGCGTACGTGTGAGGGCGCGGGTTAGTGTCACCGTACGTGTTAGGATTAGGGGACGGGTGAGGGTCAGGCTTCGGGGAAGGGTTAGGGTTAGGGTTGGGGCTAGGGTTAGGGTTAGGGGACGGGGACGGTTTAGGGTCCAGGTGAGGGTACGACAACGCTTTAGGGGGAGCGTACGTGTGAGGGCGCGGGTTAGTGTCCGCGTACGGGTTAGGATTAGGGGACGGGTGAGGGTCAGGCTTCGAGGAAGGGTTAGGGTTAGGGTTCGGGCTAGGGTTAGGGTTAGGGGACGGGGACGGTTTAGGGTCCAGGTGAGGGTACGACAACGCTTTAGGGGGAGCGTACGTGTGAGGGCGCGGGTTAGTGTCAGCGTACGGGTTAGGATTAGGGGACGGGTGAGGGTCAGGCTTCGGGGAAGGGTTAGGGTTAGGGTTCGGGCTAGGGTTAGGGTTAGGGGACGGGGACGGTTTAGGGTCCAGGTGAGGGTACGACAACGCTTTAGGGGGAGCGTACGTGTGAGGGCGCGGGTTAGTGTCAGCGTACGGGTTAGGATTAGGGGACGGGTGAGGGTCAGGCTTCGGGGAAGGGTTAGGGTTAGGGTTCGGGCTAGGGTTAGGGTTAGGGGACGGGGACGGTTTAGGGTCCAGGTGAGGGTACGACAACGCTTTAGGGGGAGCGTACGTGTGAGGGCGCAGGTTAGTGTCAGCGTACGGGTTAGGATTAGGGGACGGGTGAGGGTCAGGCTTCGGGGAAGGGTTAGGGTTAGTGTTCGGGCTAGGATTAGGGTTAGGGGACGGGGAAGGTTTAGGGTCCAGGTGAGGGTACGACAACGCTTTAGGAGGAGCGTACGTGTGAGGGCGCGGGTTAGCGTCAGCGTACGGGTTAGGATTAGGGGACGGGTGAGGGTCAGGCTTCGGGGAAGGGTTAGGGTTAGGGTTCGGGCTAGGGTTAGGGTTAGGGGACGGGGACGGTTTAGGGTCCAGGTGAGGGTACGACAACGCTTTAGGGGGAGCGTACGTGTGAGGGCGCGGGTTAGTGTCAGCGTACGGGTTAGGATTAGGGGACGGGTGAGGGTCAGGCTTCGGGGAAAGGTTAGGGTTAGGGTTCGGGCTAGGGTTAGGGTTAGGGGACGGGGACGGTTTAGGGTCCTGGTGAGGGTGCGACAACGCTTTAGGGGGAGCGTACGTGTGAGGGCGCGGCTTAGCGTCAGCGTACGGGTTAGGATTAGGGGACTGGTGAGGGTCAGGCTTCGGGGAAGGGTTAGGGTTAGGGTTGGGGCTAGGGTTAGCGATAGGGGACGGGGACGGTTTAGGGTCCAGGTGAGGGTACGACAACGCTTTAGGGGGAGCATACGTGTGAGGGCGTGGGTTAGTGTCAGCGTACGGGTTAGGATTAGGGGACGGGTGAGGGTCAGGCTTCGGGGAAGGGTTAGGGTTAGGGTTCGGGCTAGGGTTAGGGTTAGGGGACGGGGACGGTTTAAGGTCCAGGTGAGGGTACGACAACGCTTTAGGGGGAGCGTACGTGTGAGGGCGCGGGTTAGTGTCAGCGTATGCGTTAGGATTAGGGGACGGGTGAGTGTCAGGCTTCGGGGAAGGGTTAGGGTTAGGGTTCGGGCTAGGATTAGGGTTAGGGGACGGGGACGGTTTAGGGTCCAGGTGAGTGTACAACAACGCTTTAGGGGGAGCGTACGTGTGAGGGCGCGGGTTAGCGTCAGCGTACGGGTTAGGATTAGGGGACGGGTGAGGGTCAGGCTTCGGGGAAGGGTTAGGGTTAGGGTTCGGGCTAGGGTTAGGGTTAGGGGACGGGGACGGTTTAGGGTCCAGGTGAGGGTACGACAACGCTTTAGGGGGAGCGTACATGTGAGGGCGCGGGTTAGTGTCAGCGTACGGGTTAGGATTATGGGACGGGTGAGGGTCAGGCTTCGGGGAAAGGTTAGGGTTAGGGTTCGGGCTAGGGTTAGGGTTAGGGGACGGGGACGGTTTAGGGTCCAGGTGAGGGTACGACAACGCTTTAGGGGGAGCGTACGTGTGAGGGCGCGGGTTAGTGTCAGCGTACGGGTTAGGATTAGGGGACGGGTGAGGGTCAGGCTTCGGGGAAGGGTTAGGGTTAGGGTTCGGGCTAGGGTTAGGGTTAGGGGACGGGGACGGTTTAGGGTCCAGGTGAGGGTACGACAACGCTTTAGTGGGAGCGTACGTGTGGGGGCGCGGGTTAGTGTCAGCGTACGGGTTAGGATTAGGGGACGGGTGAGGGTCAGGCTTCGGGGAAGGGTTAGGGTTAGGGTTCGGGCTAGGGTTAGGGTTAGGGGACGGAGACGGTTTAGGGTCCAGGTGAGGGTACGACAACGCTTTAGGGGGAGCGTACGTGTGAGGGCGCGGGTTAGTGTCAGCGTACGGGTTAGGATTAGGGGACGGGTGAGGGTCAGGCTTCGGGGAAGGGTTAGGGTTAGGGTTCGGGCTAGGGTTAGGGTTAGGGGACGGGGACGGTTTAGGGTCCAGGTGAGGGTACGACAACGCTTTAGGGGGAGCGTACGTGTGAGGGCGCGGGTTAGTGTCAGCGTACGGGGTAGGATTAGGGGACGGGTGAGGGTCAGGCTTCGGGGAAGGGTTAGGGTTAGGGGACGGGGACGGTTTAGGGTCCAGGTGAGGGTACGACAACGCTTTAGGGGGAGCGTACGTGTGAGGGCGCGGCTTAGTGTCAGCGTACGGGTTAGGATTAGGGGACGGGTGAGGGTCAGGCTTCGGGGAAGGGTTAGGGTTAGGGTTCGGGCTAGGGTTAGGGTTAGGGGACGGGGACGGTTTAGGGTCCAGGTGAGGGTACGACAACGCTTTAGGGGGAGCGTACGTGTGAGGGCGCGGGTTAGTGTCAGCGTACGGGTTAGGATTAGGGGACGGCTGAGGGTCAGGCTTCGGGGAAGGGTTAGGGTTAGGGTACGGGCTAGGGTTAGGGTTAGGGGACGGGGACGGTTTAGGGTCCAGGTGAGGGTACGACAACGCTTTAGGGGGAGCGTACGTGTGAGGGCGCGGGTTAGCGTCAGCGTACGGGTTAGGATTAGGGGACGGGTGAGGGTCAGGCTTCGGGGAAGGGTTAGGGTTAGGGTTCGGGCTAGGGTTAGGGTTAGGGGACGGGGACGGTTTAGGGTCCAGGTGAGGGTACGACAACGCTTCAGGGGGAGCGTACGTGTGAGGGCGCGGGTTAGTGTCAGCGTACGGGTTAGGATTAGGGGACGGGTGAGGGTCAGGCTTCGGGGAAGGGTTAGGGTTAGGGTTCGGGCTACGGTTAGGGTTAGGGGACGGGGACGGTTTAGGGTCCAGGTGAGGGTACGACAACGCTTTAGGGGGAGCGTACGTGTGAGGGCGCGGGTTAGTGTCAGAGTACGCGTTAGGATTAGGGGACGGGTGAGGGTCAGGCTTCGTGGAAGGGTTAGGGTTAGGGTTCGGGCTAGGATTAGGGTTAGGGGACGGGGACGGTTTAGGGTCCAGGTGAGGGTACGACAACGCTTTAGGAGGAGCGTACGTGTGAGGGCGCGGGTTAGTGTCAGCGTACGGGTTAGGATTAGGGGACGGGTGAGGGTCAGGCTTCGGGGAAGGGTTAGGGTTAGGGTTCGGGCTAGGATTAGGGTTAGGGGACGGGGACGGTTTAGGGTCCAGGTGAGGGTACGACAACGCTTTAGGAGGAGCGTATGTGTGAGGGCGCGGGTTAGCGTCAGCGTACGGGTTAGGATTAGGGGACGGGTGAGGGTCAGGCTTTGGGGAAGGGTTAGGGTTAGGGTTCGGGCTAGGGTTAGGGTTAGGGGACGGGGACGGTTTAGGGTCCAGGTGAGGGTACGACAACGCTTTAGGGGGAGCGTACGTGTGAGGGCGCGGGTTAGTGTCAGCGTACGGGTTAGGATTAGGGGACGGGTGAGGGTCAGGCTTCGGGGAAGGGTTAGGGTTAGGGTTCGGGCTAGGGTTAGGGTTAGGGGACGGGGACGGTTTAGGGTCCAGGTGAGGGTACGACAACGCTTTAGGGGGAGCGTACGTGTGAGGGCGCGGGTTAGTGTCAGCGTACGGGTTAGGATTAGGGGACGGCTGAGGGTCAGGCTTCGGGGAAGGGTTAGGGTTAGGGTTCGGGCTAGGGTTAGGGTTAGGGGACGGGGATGGTTTAGGGTCCAGGTGAGGGTACGACAACGCTTTAGGGGGAGCGTACGTGTGAGGGCGCGGGTTAGTGTCAGCGTACGGGTTAGGATTAGGGGACGGGTGAGGGTCAGGCTTCGGGGAAGGGTTAGGGTTAGGGTTGGGGCTAGGGTTAGGGTTAGGGGACGGGGACGGTTTAGGGTCCAGGTGAGGGTACGACAACGCTTTAGGGGGAGCGTACGTGTGAGGGCGCGGGCTAGTGTCAGCGTACGGGTTAGGATTAGGGGACGGGTGAGGGTCAGGCTTCGGGGAAGGGTTAGGGTTAGGGTTCGGGCTAGGGTTAGGGTTAGGGGACGGGGACGGTTTAGGGTCCAGGTGAGGGTACGACAACGCTTTAGGGGGAGCGTACGTGTGAGGGCGCGGGTTAGTGTCAGCGTACGGGTTAGGATTAGGGGACGGGTGAGGGTCAGGCTTCGGGGAAGGGTTAGGGTTAGGGTTCGGGCTAGGGTTAGGGTTAGGGGACGGAGACGGTTTAGGGTCCAGGTGAGGGTACGACAACGCTTTAGGGGGAGCGTACGTGTGAGGGCGCGGGTTAGTGTCAGCGTACGGGTTAGGATTAGGGGACGGGTGAGGGTCAGGCTTCGGGGAAGGGTTAGGGTTAGGGTTCGGGCTAGGGTTAGGGTTAGGGGACGGGGACGGTTTAGGGTCCAGGTGAGGGTACGACAACGCTTTAGGGGGAGCGTACGTGTGAGGGCGCGGGTTAGTGTCAGCGTACGGGGTAGGATTAGGGGACGGGTGAGGGTCAGGCTTCGGGGAAGGGTTAGGGTTAGGGGACGGGGACGGTTTAGGGTCCAGGTGAGGGTACGACAACGCTTTAGGGGGAGCGTACGTGTGAGGGCGCGGCTTAGTGTCAGCGTACGGGTTAGGATTAGGGGACGGGTGAGGGTCAGGCTTCGGGGAAGGGTTAGGGTTAGGGTTCGGGCTAGGGTTAGGGTTAGGGGACGGGGACGGTTTAGGGTCCAGGTGAGGGTACGACAACGCTTTAGGGGGAGCGTACGTGTGAGGGCGCGGGTTAGTGTCAGCGTACGGGTTAGGATTAGGGGACGGCTGAGGGTCAGGCTTCGGGGAAGGGTTAGGGTTAGGGTTCGGGCTAGGGTTAGGGTTAGGGGACGGGGACGGTTTAGGGTCCAGGTGAGGGTACGACAACGCTTTAGGGGGAGCGTACGTGTGAGGGCGCGGGTTAGCGTCAGCGTACGGGTTAGGATTAGGGGACGGGTGAGGGTCAGGCTTCGGGGAAGGGTTAGGGTTAGGGTTCGGGCTAGGGTTAGGGTTAGGGGACGGGGACGGTTTAGGGTCCAGGTGAGGGTACGACAACGCTTCAGGGGGAGCGTACGTGTGAGGGCGCGGGTTAGTGTCAGCGTACGGGTTAGGATTAGGGGACGGGTGAGGGTCAGGCTTCGGGGAAGGGTTAGGGTTAGGGTTCGGGCTACGGTTAGGGTTAGGGGACGGGGACGGTTTAGGGTCCAGGTGAGGGTACGACAACGCTTTAGGGGGAGCGTACGTGTGAGGGCGCGGGTTAGTGTCAGAGTACGCGTTAGGATTAGGGGACGGGTGAGGGTCAGGCTTCGTGGAAGGGTTAGGGTTAGGGTTCGGGCTAGGATTAGGGTTAGGGGACGGGGACGGTTTAGGGTCCAGGTGAGGGTACGACAACGCTTTAGGAGGAGCGTACGTGTGAGGGCGCGGGTTAGTGTCAGCGTACGGGTTAGGATTAGGGGACGGGTGAGGGTCAGGCTTCGGGGAAGGGTTAGGGTTAGGGTTCGGGCTAGGATTAGGGTTAGGGGACGGGGACGGTTTAGGGTCCAGGTGAGGGTACGACAACGCTTTAGGAGGAGCGTATGTGTGAGGGCGCGGGTTAGCGTCAGCGTACGGGTTAGGATTAGGGGACGGGTGAGGGTCAGGCTTTGGGGAAGGGTTAGGGTTAGGGTTCGGGCTAGGGTTAGGGTTAGGGGACGGGGACGGTTTAGGGTCCAGGTGAGGGTACGACAACGCTTTAGGGGGAGCGTACGTGTGAGGGCGCGGGTTAGTGTCAGCGTACGGGTTAGGATTAGGGGACGGGTGAGGGTCAGGCTTCGGGGAAGGGTTAGGGTTAGGGTTCGGGCTAGGGTTAGGGTTAGGGGACGGGGACGGTTTAGGGTCCAGGTGAGGGTACGACAACGCTTTAGGGGGAGCGTACGTGTGAGGGCGCGGGTTAGTGTCAGCGTACGGGTTAGGATTAGGGGACGGCTGAGGGTCAGGCTTCGGGGAAGGGTTAGGGTTAGGGTTCGGGCTAGGGTTAGGGTTAGGGGACGGGGATGGTTTAGGGTCCAGGTGAGGGTACGACAACGCTTTAGGGGGAGCGTACGTGTGAGGGCGCGGGTTAGTGTCAGCGTACGGGTTAGGATTAGGGGACGGGTGAGGGTCAGGCTTCGGGGAAGGGTTAGGGTTAGGGTTGGGGCTAGGGTTAGGGTTAGGGGACGGGGACGGTTTAGGGTCCAGGTGAGGGTACGACAACGCTTTAGGGGGAGCGTACGTGTGAGGGCGCGGGCTAGTGTCAGCGTACGGGTTAGGATTAGGGGACGGGTGAGGGTCAGGCTTCGGGGAAGGGTTAGGGTTAGGGTTCGGGCTAGGGTTAGGGTTAGGGGACGGGGACGGTTTAGGGTCCAGGTGAGGGTACGACAACGCTTTAGGGGGAGCGTACGTGTGAGGGCGCGGGTTAGTGTCAGCGTACGGGTTAGGATTAGGGGACGGGTGAGGGTCAGGCTTCGGGGAAGGGTTAGGGTTAGGGTTCGGGCTAGGGTTAGGGTTAGGGGACGGGGACGGTTTAGGGTCCAGGTGAGGGTACGACAACGCTTTAGGGGGAGCGTACGTGTGAGGGCGCGGGTTAGTGTCAGCGTACGGGTTAGGATTAGGGGACGGGTGAGGGTCAGGCTTCGGGGAAGGGTTAGGGTTAGGGTTCGGGCTAGGGTTAGGGTTAGGGGACGGGGACGGTTTAGGGTCCAGGTGAGGGTACGACAACGCTTTAGGGGGAGCGTACGTGTGAGGGCGCGGGTTAGTGTCAGCGTACGGGTTAGGATTAGGGGACGGGTGAGGGTCAGGCTTCGGGGAAGGGTTAGGGTTAGGGTTCGGGCTAGGGTTAGGGTTAGGGGACGGGGACGGTTTAGGGTCCAGGTGAGGGTACGACAACGCTTTAGGGGGAGCGTACGTGTGAGGGCGCGGCTTAGTGTCAGCGTACGGGTTAGGATTAGGGGACGGGTGAGGGTCAGGCTTCGGGGAAGGGTTAGGGTTAGGGTTCGGGCTAGGGTTAGGGTTAGGGGACGGGGACGGTTTAGGGTCCAGGTGAGGGTACGACAACGCTTTAGGGGGAGCGTACGTGTGAGGGCGCAGGTTAGCGTCAGCGTACGGGTTAGGATTAGGGGACGGGTGAGGGTCAGGCTTCGGGGAAGGGTTAGGGTTAGGGTTCGGGCTAGGATTAGGGTTAGGGGACGGGGAAGGTTTAGGGTCCAGGTGAGGGTACGACAACGCTTTAGGAGGAGCGTACGTGTGAGGGCGTGGGTTAGCGTCAGCGTACGGGTTAGGATTAGGGGACGGGTGAGGGTCAGGCTTCGGGGAAGGGTTAGGGTTAGGGTTCGGGCTAGGGTTAGGGTTAGGGGACGGGGACGGTTTAGGGTCCAGGTGAGGGTACGACAACGCTTTAGGGGGAGCGTACGTGTGAGGGCGCGGGTTAGTGTCAGCGTACGGGTTAGGATTAGGGGACGGGTGAGGGTCAGGCTTCGGGGAAAGGTTAGGGTTAGGGTTCGGGCTAGGGTTAGGGTTAGGGGACGGGGACGGTTTAGGGTCCTGGTGAGGGTGCGACAACGCTTTAGGGGGAGCGTACGTGTGAGGGCGCGGCTTAGTGTCAGCGTACGGGTTAGGATTAGGGGACGGGTGAGGGTCAGGCTTCGGGGAAGGGTTAGGGTTAGGGTTCGGGCTAGGGTTAGGGATAGGGGACGGGGACGGTTTAGGGTCCAGGTGAGGGTACGACAACGCTTTAGGGGGAGCGTACGTGTGAGGGCGCGGGTTAGTGTCAGCGTACGGGTTAGGATTAGGGGACGGGTGAGGGTCAGGCTTCGGGAAAGGGTTAGGGTTAGGGTTCGGGCTAGGGTTAGGGTTAGGGGACGAGGACGGTTTAGGGTCCAGGTGAGGGTACGACAACGCTTTAGGGGGAGCCTACGTGTGAGGGCGCGGGTTAGTGTCAGCGTACGGGTTAGGATTAGGGGACGGGTGAGGGTCAGGCTTCGGGGAAGGGTTAGGGTTAGGGTTCGGGCTAGGGTTAGGGTTAGGGGACGGGGACGGTTTAGGGTCCAGGTGAGGGTACGACAACGCTTTAGGGGGAGCGTACGTGTGAGGGCGCGGGTTATTGTCCGCGTACTCCTTAGGATTAGGGGACGGGGGAGGGTCAGGCTTCGGGGAAGGGTTAGGGTTAGGGTTCGGGCTACGGTTAGGGTTAGGGGACGGGGACGGTATAGGGTCCAGGTGAGGGTACGACAACGCTTTAGGGGGAGCGTATGTGTGAGGGAGCGGCTTAGCGTCAGCGTACGGGTTAGGATTAGGGGACGGATGAGGGTCAGGCTTCGGGGAAGGGTTAGGGTTAGGGTTCGGGCTAGGGTTAGGGTTAGGGGACGGGGACGGTTTAGGGTCCAGGTGAGGGTACGACAACGCTTTAGGGGGAGCGTACGTGTGAGGGCGCGGGTTAGTGTCAGCGTACGGGTTAGGATTAGGGGACGGGTGAGGGTCAGGCTTCGGGGAAGGGTTAGGGTTAGGGTTCGGGCTAGGGTTAGGGTTAGGGGACGGGGACGGTTTAGGGTCCAGGTGAGGGTACGACAACGCTTTAGGGGGAGCGTACGTGTGAGGGCGCGGGTTAGTGTCAGCGTACGGGTTAGGATTAGGGGACGGCTGAGGGTCAGGCTTCGGGGAAGGGTTAGGGTTAGGGTTCGGGCTAGGGTTAGGGTTAGGGGACGGGGATGGTTTAGGGTCCAGGTGAGGGTACGACAACGCTTTAGGGGGAGCGTACGTGTGAGGGCGCGGGTTAGTGTCAGCGTACGGGTTAGGATTAGGGGACGGGTGAGGGTCAGGCTTCGGGGAAGGGTTAGGGTTAGGGTTGGGGCTAGGGTTAGGGTTAGGGGACGGGGACGGTTTAGGGTCCAGGTGAGGGTACGACAACGCTTTAGGGGGAGCGTACGTGTGAGGGCGCGGGCTAGTGTCAGCGTACGGGTTAGGATTAGGGGACGGGTGAGGGTCAGGCTTCGGGGAAGGGTTAGGGTTAGGGTTCGGGCTAGGGTTAGGGTTAGGGGACGGGGACGGTTTAGGGTCCAGGTGAGGGTACGACAACGCTTTAGGGGGAGCGTACGTGTGAGGGCGCGGGTTAGTGTCAGCGTACGGGTTAGGATTAGGGGACGGGTGAGGGTCAGGCTTCGGGGAAGGGTTAGGGTTAGGGTTCGGGCTAGGGTTAGGGTTAGGGGACGGGGACGGTTTAGGGTCCAGGTGAGGGTACGACAACGCTTTAGGGGGAGCGTACGTGTGAGGGCGCGGGTTAGTGTCAGCGTACGGGTTAGGATTAGGGGACGGGTGAGGGTCAGGCTTCGGGGAAGGGTTAGGGTTAGGGTTCGGGCTAGGATTAGGGTTAGGGGACGGGGACGGTTTAGGGTCCAGGTGAGGGTACGACAACGCTTTAGGGGGAGCGTACGTGTGAGGGCGCGGGTTAGTGTCAGCGTACGGGTTAGGATTAGGGGACGGGTGAGGGTCAGGCTTCGGGGAAGGGTTAGGGTTAGGGTTCGGGCTAGGGTTAGGGTTAGGGGACGGGGACGGTTTAGGGTCCAGGTGAGGGTACGACAACGCTTTAGGGGGAGCGTACGTGTGAGGGCGCGGGTTAGTGTCAGCGTACGGGTTAGGATTAGGGGACGGGTGAGGGTCAGGCTTCGGGGAAGGGTTAGGGTTAGGGTTCGGGCTAGGGTTAGGGTTAGGGGACGGGGACGGTTTAGGGTCCAGGTGAGGGTACGACAACGCTTTAGGGGGAGCGTACGTGTGAGGGCGCAGGTTAGCGTCAGCGTACGGGTTAGGATTAGGGGACGGGTGAGGGTCAGGCTTCGGGGAAGGGTTAGGGTTAGGGTTCGGGCTAGGATTAGGGTTAGGGGACGGGGAAGGTTTAGGGTCCAGGTGAGGGTACGACAACGCTTTAGGAGGAGCGTACGTGTGAGGGCGTGGGTTAGCGTCAGCGTACGGGTTAGGATTAGGGGACGGGTGAGGGTCAGGCTTCGGGGAAGGGTTAGGGTTAGGGTTCGGGCTAGGGTTAGGGTTAGGGGACGGGGACGGTTTAGGGTCCAGGTGAGGGTACGACAACGCTTTAGGGGGAGCGTACGTGTGAGGGCGCGGGTTAGTGTCAGCGTACGGGTTAGGATTAGGGGACGGGTGAGGGTCAGGCTTCGGGGAAAGGTTAGGGTTAGGGTTCGGGCTAGGGTTAGGGTTAGGGGACGGGGACGGTTTAGGGTCCTGGTGAGGGTGCGACAACGCTTTAGGGGGAGCGTACGTGTGAGGGCGTGGCTTAGTGTCAGCGTACGGGTTAGGATTAGGGGACGGGTGAGGGTCAGGCTTCGGGGAAGGGTTAGGGTTAGGGTTCGGGCTAGGGTTAGGGATATGGGACGGGGACGGTTTAGGGTCCAGGTGAGGGTACGACAACGCTTTATGGGGAGCGTACGTGTGAGGGCGCGGGTTAGTGTCAGCGTACGGGTTAGGATTAGGGGACGGGTGAGGGTCAGGCTTCGGGAAAGGGTTAGGGTTAGGGTTCGGGCTAGGGTTAGGGTTAGGGGACGAGGACGGTTTAGGGTCCAGGTGAGGGTACGACAACGCTTTAGGGGGAGCCTACGTGTGAGGGCGCGGGTTAGTGTCAGCGTACGGGTTAGGATTAGGGGACGGGTGAGGGTCAGGCTTCGGGGAAGGGTTAGGGTTAGGGTTCGGGCTAGGGTTAGGGTTAGGGGACGGGGACGGTTTAGGGTCCAGGTGAGGGTACGACAACGCTTTAGGGGGAGCGTACGTGTGAGGGCGCGGGTTAGTGTCAGCGTACGGGGTAGGATTAGGGGACGGGTGAGGGTCAGGCTTCGGGGAAGGGTTAGGGTTAGGGGACGGGGACGGTTTAGGGTCCAGGTGAGGGTACGACAACGCTTTAGGGGGAGCGTACGTGTGAGGGCGCGGCTTAGTGTCAGCGTACGGGTTAGGATTAGGGGACGGGTGAGGGTCAGGCTTCGGGGAAGGGTTAGGGTTAGGGTTCGGGCTAGGGTTAGGGTTAGGGGACGGGGACGGTTTAGGGTCCAGGTGAGGGTACGACAACGCTTTAGGGGGAGCGTACGTGTGAGGGCGCGGGTTAGTGTCAGCGTACGGGTTAGGATTAGGGGACGGCTGAGGGTCAGGCTTCGGGGAAGGGTTAGGGTTAGGGTTCGGGCTAGGGTTAGGGTTAGGGGACGGGGACGGTTTAGGGTCCAGGTGAGGGTACGACAACGCTTTAGGGGGAGCGTACGTGTGAGGGCGCGGGTTAGCGTCAGCGTACGGGTTAGGATTAGGGGACGGGTGAGGGTCAGGCTTCGGGGAAGGGTTAGGGTTAGGGTTCGGGCTAGGGTTAGGGTTAGGGGACGGGGACGGTTTAGGGTCCAGGTGAGGGTACGACAACGCTTCAGGGGGAGCGTACGTGTGAGGGCGCGGGTTAGTGTCAGCGTACGGGTTAGGATTAGGGGACGGGTGAGGGTCAGGCTTCGGGGAAGGGTTAGGGTTAGGGTTCGGGCTAGGGTTAGGGTTAGGGGACGGGGACGGTTTAGGGTCCAGGTGAGGGTACGACAACGCTTTAGGGGGAGCGTACGTGTGAGGGCGCGGGTTAGTGTCAGCGTACGCGTTAGGATTAGGGGACGGGTGAGGGTCAGGCTTCGGGGAAGGGTTAGGGTTAGGGTTCGGGCTAGGATTAGGGTTAGGGGACGGGGACGGTTTAGGGTCCAGGTGAGGGTACGACAACGCTTTAGGGGGAGCGTACGTGTGAGGGCGCGGGTTAGTGTCAGCGTACGGGTTAGGATTAGGGGACGGGTGAGGGTCAGGCTTCGGGGAAGGGTTAGGGTTAGGGTTCGGGCTAGGATTAGGGTTAGGGGACGGGGACGGTTTAGGGTCCAGGTGAGGGTACGACAACGCTTTAGGAGGAGCGTACGTGTGAGGGCGCGGGTTAGCGTCAGCGTACGGGTTAGGATTAGGGGACGGGTGAGGGTCAGGCTTCGGGGAAGGGTTAGGGTTAGGGTTCGGGCTAGGGTTAGGGTTAGGGGACGGGGACGGTTTAGGGTCCAGGTGAGGGTACGACAACGCTTTAGGGGGAGCGTACGTGTGAGGGCGCGGGTTAGTGTCAGCGTACGGGTTAGGATTAGGGGACGGGTGAGGGTCAGGCTTCGGGGAAGGGTTAGGGTTAGGGTTCGGGCTAGGGTTAGGGTTAGGGGACGGGGACGGTTTAGGGTCCAGGTGAGGGTACGACAACGCTTTAGGGGGAGCGTACGTGTGAGGGCGCGGGTTAGTGTCAGCGTACGGGTTAGGATTAGGGGACGGGTGAGGGTCAGGCTTCGGGGAAGGGTTAGGGTTAGGGTTCGGGCTAGGGTTAGGGTTAGGGGACGGGGACGGTTTAGGGTCCAGGTGAGGGTACGACAACGCTTTAGGGGGAGCGTACGTGTGAGGGCGCGGGTTAGTGTCAGCGTACGGGTTAGGATTAGGGGACGGGTGAGGGTCAGGCTTCGGGGAAGGGTTAGGGTTAGGGTTGGGGCTAGGGTTAGGGTTAGGGGACGGGGACGGTTTAGGGTCCAGGTGAGGGTACGACAACGCTTTAGGGGGAGCGTACGTGTGAGGGTGCGGGCTAGTGTCAGCGTACGGGTTACGATTAGGGGACGGGTGAGGGTCAGGCTTCGGGGAAGGGTTAGGGTTAGGGTTCGGGCTAGGGTTAGGGTTAGGGGACGGGGACGGTTTAGGGTCCAGGTGAGGGTACGACAACGCTTTAGGGGGAGCGTACGTGTGAGGGCGCGGGTTAGTGTCAGCGTACGGGTTAGGATTAGGGGACGGGTGAGGGTCAGGCTTCGGGGAAGGGTTAGGGTTAGGGTTCGGGCTAGGGTTAGGGTTAGGGGACGGGGACGGTTTAGGGTCCAGGTGAGGGTACGACAACGCTTAGGGGGATCGTACGTGTGAGGGCGCGGGTTAGTGTCCGCGTACGGGTTAGGATTAGGGGACGGGTGAGGGTCAGGCTTCGGGGAAGGGTTAGGGTTAGGGTTCGGGCTAGGGTTAGGGTTAGGGGACGGGGACGGTTTAGGGTCCAGGTGAGGGTACGACAACGCTTTAGGGGGAGCGTACGTGTGAGGGCGCGGGTTAGTGTCAGCGTACGGGTTAGGATTAGGGGACGGGTGAGGGTCAGGCTTCGGGGAAGTGTTAGGGTTAGGGTTCGGGCTAGGGTTAGGGTTAGGGGACGGGGACGGTTTAGGGTCCAGGTGAGGGTACGACAACGCTTTAGGGGGAGCGTACGTGTGAGGGCGCGGGTTAGTGTCAGCGTACGGGTTAGGATTAGGGGACGGGTGAGGGTCAGGCTTCGGGGAAGGGTTAGGGTTAGGGTTCGGGCTAGGGTTAGGGTTAGGGGACGGGGACGGTTTAGGGTCCAGGTGAGGGTACGACAACGCTTTAGGGGGAGCGTACGTGTGAGGGCGCAGGTTAGTGTCAGCGTACGGGTTAGGATTAGGGGACGGGTGAGGGTCAGGCTTCGGGGAAGGGTTAGGGTTAGGGTTCGGGCTAGGATTAGGGTTAGGGGACGGGGAAGGTTTAGGGTCCAGGTGAGGGTACGACAACTCTTTAGGAGGAGCGTACGTGTGAGGGCGCGGGTTAGCGTCAGCGTACGGGTTAGGATTAGGGTACGGGTGAGGGTCAGGCTTCGGGGAAGGGTTAGGGTTAGGGTTCGGGCTAGGGTTAGGGTTAGGGGACGGGGACGGTTTAGGGTCCAGGTGAGGGTACGACAACGCTTTAGGGGGAGCGTACGTGTGAGGGCGCGGGTTATTGTCAGCGTACGGGTTAGGATTAGGGGACGGGTGAGGGTCAGGCTTCGGGGAAAGGTTAGGGTTAGGGTTCGGGCTAGGGTTAGGGTTAGGGGACGGGGACGGTTTAGGGTCCTGGTGAGGGTGCGACAACGCTTTAGGGGGAGCGTACGTGTGAGGGCGCGGCTTAGTGTCAGCGTACGGGTTAGGATTAGGGGACGGGTGAGGGTCAGGCTTCGGGGAAGGGTTAGGGTTAGGGTTCGGGCTAGGGTTAGGGTTAGGGGACGGGGACGGTTTAGGGTCCAGGTGAGGGTACGACAATGCTTTAGGGGGAGCGTACATGTGAGGGCGTGGCTTAGTGTCAGCGTACGGGTTAGGATTAGGGGACGCGTGAGGGTCAGGCTTCGGGGAAGTGTTAGGGTTAGGGTTCGGGCTAGGGTTAGGGTTAGGGGACGGGGACGGTTTAGGGTCCAGGTGAGGGTACGACAACGCTTTAGGGGGAGCGTACATGTGAGGGCGCGGGTTAGTGTCAGCGTACGGGTTAGGATTAGGGGACGGGTGAGGGTCACGCTTCGGGGAAGGGTTAGGGTTAGGGTTCGGGCTAGGGTTAGTGTTAGGGGACGGGGACGGTTTAGGGTCCAGGTGAGGGTACGACAACGCTTTAGGGGGAGCGTACGTGTGAGGGCGCGGGTTAGTGTCCGCGTACGGGTTAGGATTAGGGGACGGGTGAGGGTCAGGCTTCGGGGAAGGGTTAGGGTTAGGGTTCGGGCTAGGGTTAGGGTTAGGGGACGGGGACGGTTTAGGGTCCAGGTGAGGGTACGACAACGCTTTAGGGGGAGCGTACGTGTGAGGGCGCGGGTTAGTGTCAGCGTACGGGTTAGGATTAGGGGACGGGTGAGGGTCAGGCTTCGGGGAAGGGTTAGGGTTAGGGTTCGGGCTAGGGTTAGGGTTAGGGGACGGGGACAGTTTAGGGTCCAGGTGAGGGTACGACAACGCTTTAGGGGGAGCGTACGTGTGAGGGCGCGGGTTAGTGTCAGCGTACGGGTTAGGATTAGGGGACGGGTGAGGGTCAGGCTTCGGGGAAGGGTTAGGGTTAGGGTTCGGGCTAGGGTTAGGGTTAGGGGACGGGGACGGTTTAGGGTCCAGGTGAGGGTACGACAACGCTTTAGGGGGAGCGTACGTGTGAGGGCGCGGGTTAGTGTCAGCGTACGGGTTAGGATTAGGGGACGGGTGAGGGTCAGGCTTCGGGGAAGGGTTAGGGTTAGGGTTCGGGCTAGGGTTAGGGTTAGGGGACGGGGACGGTTTAGGGTCCAGGTGAGGGTACGACAACGCTTTAGGGGGAGCGTACTTGTGAGGGCGCGGGTTAGTGTCAGCGTACGGGTTAGGATTAGGGGACGGGTGAGGATCAGGCTTCGGGGAAGGGTTAGGGTTAGGGTTCGGGCTAGGGTTAGGGTTAGGGGACGGGGACGGTTTAGGGTCCAGGTGAGGGTACGACAACGCTTTAGGGGGAGCGTACATGTGAGGGCGCGGGTTAGTGTCAGCGTACGGGTTAGGATTAGGGGACGGGTGAGGATCAGGCTTCGGGGAAGGGTTAGGGTTAGGGTTCGGGCTAGGGTTAGGGTTAGGGGACGGGGACGGTTTAGGGTCCAGGTGAGGGTACGACAACGCTTTAGGGGGAGCGTACGTGTGAGGGCGCGGGTTAGTGTCAGCGTACGGGTTAGGATTAGGGGACGGGTGAGGGTCAGGCTTCGGGGAAGGGTTAGGGTTAGGGTTCGGGCTAGGGTTAGGGTTAGGGGACGGGGACGGTTTAGGGTCCAGGTGAGGGTACGACAACGCTTTAGGGGGAGCGTACGTGTGAGGGCGCGGGTTAGTGTCAGCGTACGGGTTAGGATTAGGGGACGGGTGAGGGTCAGGCTTCGGGGAAGGGTTAGGGTTAGGGTTCGGGCTAGGGTTAGGGTTAGGGGACGGGGACGGTTTAGGGTCCAGGTGAGGGTACGACAACGCTTTAGGGGGAGCGTACGTGTGAGGGCGCGGGTTAGTGTCAGCGTACGGGTTAGGATTAGGGGACGGGTGAGGGTCAGGCTTCGGGGAAGGGTTAGGGTTAGGGTTCGGGCTAGGGTTAGGGTTAGGGGACGGGGACGGTTTAGGGTCCAGGTGAGGGTACGACAACGCTTTAGGGGGAGCGTACGTGTGAGGGCGCGGGTTAGTGTCCGCGTACGGGTTAGGACTAGGGGACGGGTGAGGGTCAGGCTTCGGGGAAGGGTTAGGGTTAGGGTTCGGGCTAGGGTTAGGGTTAGGGGACGGGGACGGTTTAGGGTCCAGGTGAGGGTACGACAACGCTTTAGGGGGAGCGTACGTGTGAGGGCGCGGGTTAGTGTCAGCGTACGGGTTAGGATTAGGGGACGGGTGAGGGTCAGGCTTCGGGGAAGGGTTAGGGTTAGGGTTCGGGCTAGGGTTAGGGTTAGGGGACGGGGACGGTTTAGGGTCCAGGTGAGGGTACGACAACGCTTTAGGGGGAGCGTACGTGTGAGGGCGCGGGTTAGTGTCAGCGTACGGGTTAGGATTAGGGGACGGGTGAGGGTCAGGCTTCGGGGAAGGGTTAGGGTTAGGGTTCGGGCTAGGGTTAGGGTTAGGGGATGGGGACGGTTTAGGGTCCAGTTGAGGGTACGACAACGCTTTAGTGGGAGCGTACGTGTGAGGGCCAAGTTAGTGTCAGCGTACGGGTTAGGATTAGGGGACGGGTGAGGGTCAGGCTTCAGGGAAGGGTTAGGGTTAGGGTTCGGGCTAGGGTTAGGGTTAGGGGACGGGGACGGTTTAGGGTCCTGGTGAGGGTGCGACAACGCTTTAGGGGGAGCGTACGTGTGAGGGCGCGGCTTAGTGTCAGCGTACGGGTTAGGATTAGGGGACGGGTGAGGGTCAGGCTTCGGGGAAGGGTTAGGGTTAGGGTTCGGGCTAGGGTTAGGGTTAGGGGACGGGGACGGTTTAGGGTCCAGGTGAGGGTACGACAACGCTTTAGGGGGAGCGTACGTGTGAGGGCGCGGGTTAGTGTCAGCGTACGGGTTAGGATTAGGGGACGGGTGAGGGTCAGGCTTCGGGGAAGGGTTAGGGTAAGGGTTGGGGCTAGGGTTAGGGTTAGGGGACGGGGACGGTTTAGGGTCCAGGTGAGGGTACGACAACGCTTTAGGGGGAGCGTACGTGTGAGGGCGCGGGCTAGTGTCAGCGTACGGGTTAGGATTAGGGGACGGGTGAGGGTCAGGCTTCGGGGAAGGGTTAGGGTTAGGGTTCGGGCTAGGGTTAGGGTTAGGGGACGGGGACGGTTTAGGGTCCAGGTGAGGGTACGACAACGCTTTAGGGGGAGCGTACGTGTGAGGGCGCGGGTTAGTGTCAGCGTACGGGTTAGGATTAGGGGACGGGTGAGGGTCAGGCTTCGAGGAAGGGTTAGGGTTAGGGTTCGGGCTAGGGTTAGGGTTAGGGGACGGGGACGGTTTAGGGTCCAGGTGAGGGTACGACAACGCTTTAGGGGGATCGTACGTGTGAGGGCGCAGGTTAGTGTCAGCGTACGGGTTAGGATTAGGGGACGGGTGAGGGTCAGGCTTCGGGGAAGGGTTAGGGTTAGGGTTCGGGCTAGGATTAGGGTTAGGGGACGGGGAAGGTTTAGGGTCCAGGTGAGGGTACGACAACGCTTTAGGAGGAGCGTACGTGTGAGGGCGCGGGTTAGCGTCAGCGTACGGGTTAGGATTAGGGTACGGGTGAGGGTCAGGCTTCGGGGAAGGGTTAGGGTTAGGGTTCGGGCTAGGGTTAGGGTTAGGGGACGGGGACGGTTTAGGGTCCAGGTGAGGGTACGACAACGCTTTAGGGGGAGCGTACGTGTGAGGGCGCGGGTTAGTGTCAGCGTACGGGTTAGGATTAGGGGACGGGTGAGGGTCAGGCTTCGGGGAAAGGTTAGGGTTAGGGTTCGGGCTAGGGTTAGGGTTAGGGGACGGGGACGGTTTAGGGTCCTGGTGAGGGTGCGACAACGCTTTAGGGGGAGCGTACGTGTGAGGGCGCGGCTTAGTGTCAGCGTACGGGTTAGGATTAGGGGACGGGTGAGGGTCAGGCTTCGGGGAAGGGTTAGGGTTAGGGTTCGGGCTAGGGTTAGGGTTAGGGGACGGGGACGGTTTAGGGTTCAGGTGAGGGTACGACAACGCTTTAGGGGGAGCGTACGTGTGAGGGCGCGGGTTAGTGTCAGCGTACGGGTTAGGATTAGGGGACGGGTGAGGGTCAGGCTTCGGGAAAGGGTTAGGGTTAGGGTTCGGGCTAGGGTTAGGGTTAGGGGACGAGGACGGTTTAGGGTCCAGGTGAGGGTACGACAACGCTTTAGGGGGAGCCTACGTGTGAGGGCGCGGGTTAGTGTCAGCGTACGGGTTAGGATTAGGGGACGGGTGAGGGTCAGGCTTCGGGGAAGGGTTAGGGTTAGGGTTCGGGCTAGGGTTAGGGTTAGGGGACGGGGACGGTTTAGGGTCCAGGTGAGGGTACGACAACGCTTTAGGGGGAGCGTACGTGTGAGGGCGCGGCTTAGTGTCAGCGTACGGGTTAGGATTAGGGGACTGGTGAGGGTCAGGCTTCGGGGAAGGGTTAGGGTTAGGGTTCGGGCTAGGGTTAGGGTTAGGGGACGGGGACAGTTTAGGGTCCAGGTGAGGGTACGACAACGCTTTAGGGGGAGCGTACGTGTGAGGGCGCGGGTTAGTGTCAGCGTACGGGTTAGGATTAGGGGACGGGTGAGGGTCAGGCTTCGGGGAAGGGTTAGGGTTAGGGTTCGGGCTAGGGTTAGGGTTAGGGGACGGGGACGGTTTAGGGTCCAGGTGAGGGTACGACAACGCTTTAGGGGGAGCGTACGTGTGAGGGCGCGGCTTAGTGTCAGCGTACGGGTTAGGATTAGGGGACTGGTGAGGGTCAGGCTTCGGGGAAGGGTTAGGGTTAGGGTTCGGGCTAGGGTTAGGGTTAGGGGACGGGGACGGTTTAGGGTCCAGGTGAGGGTACGACAACGCTTTAGGGGGAGCGTACGTGTGAGGGCGCGGGTTAGTGTCAGCGTACGGGTTAGGATTAGGGGACGGGTGAGGGTCAGGCTTCGGGGAAGGGTTAGGGTTAGGGTTCTGGCTAGGGTTAGGGTTAGGAGACGGGGACGGTATAGGGTCCAGGTGAGGGTACGACAACGCTTTAGGGGGAGCGTATGTGTGAGGGCGCGGCTTAGTGTCAGCCTACGGGTTAGGATTAGGGGACGCGTGAGGGTCAGGCTTCGGGGAAGGGTTAGGGTTAGGGTTCGGGCTAGGGTTAGGGTTAGGGGACAGGGACGGTTTAGGGTCCAGGTGAGGGTACGACAACGCTTTAGGGGGAGCGTACGTGTGAGGGCGCGGGTTAGTGTCAGCGTATGGGTTAGGATTAGGGGACGGGTGAGGGTCAGGCTTCGGGGAAGGGTTAGGGTTAGGGTTCGGGCTAGGGTTAGGGTTAGGGGACGGGGACGGTTTAGGGTCCAGGTGAGGGTACGACAATGCTTTAGGGGGAGCGTACGTGTGAGGGCGCGGCTTAGTGTCAGCGTACGGGTTAGGATTAGGGGACGGGTGAGGGTCAGGCTTCGGAGAAGGGTTAGGGTTAGGGTTCGGGCTAGGGTTAGGGTTAGGGGACGGGGACGGTTTAGGGTCCAGGTGAGGGTACGACAACGCTTTAGGGGGAGCGTACGTGTGAGGGCGCGGGTTAGTGTCCGCGTACGGGTTAGGATTAGGGGACGGGTGAGGGTCAGGCTTCGGGGAAGGGTTAGGGTTTGGGTTCGGGCTAGGGTTAGGGTTAGGGGACGGGGACGGTTTAGGGTCCAGGTGAGGGTACGACAACGCTTTAGGGGGAGCGTACGTGTGAGGGCGCGGCTTAGTGTCAGCGTACGCGTTAGGATCAGGGGAAGGGGGAGGGTCAGGCTTCGGGGAACTGTTAGGGTTAGGGTTCGGGCTAGGGTTAGGGTTAGGGGACGGGGACGGTTTAGGGTCCAGGTGAGGGTACGACAACGCTTTAGGGGGAGCGTACGTGTGAGGGCGCGGGTTAGTGTCAGCGTACGGGTTAGGATTGGGGACGGGTGAGCGTCAGGCTTCGGGGAAGGGTTAGGGTTAGGGTTCGGGCTAGGGTTAGGGTTAGGGGACGGGGACGGTTTAGGGTCCAGGTGAGGGTACGACAATGCTTTAGGGGGAGCGTACGTGTGAGGGCGCGGGTTATTGTCCGCGTACGCCTTAGGATTAGGGGACGGGGGAGGGTCAGGCTTCGGGGTAGGGTTAGGGTTAGGATTCGGGCTAGGGTTAGGGTTAGGGGACGGGGACGGTTTAGGGTCCAGGTGAGGGTACGACAACGCTTTAGGGGGAGCGTACGTGTGAGGGCGCGGGTTAGTGTCAGCGTACAGGTTAGGATTAGGGGACGGGTGAGGGTCAGGCTTCGGGGAAGGGTTAGGGTTAGGGTTCGGGTAGGGTTAGGGTTAGGGGATGGGTACGGTTTAGGGTCCAGGTGAGGGTACGACAACGCTTTAGGGGGAGCGTACGTGTGAGGGCGCGGCTTAGTGTCAGCGTACAGGTTAGGATTAGGGGACGGGTGAGGGTCAGGCTTCGGGGAAGGGTTAGGGTTTGGGTTCGGGCTAGGGTTAGGGTTAGGGGACGGGGACGGTTTAGGGTCCAGGTGAGGGTACGACAACGCTTAAGGGGGAGCGTACGTGTGAGGGCGCGGGTTAGTGTCAGCGTACGGGTTAGGATTAGGGGACGGGTGAGGGTCAGGCTTCGGGGAAGGGTTAGGGTTAGGGTTCGGGCTAGGGTTAGGGTTAGGGGACGGGGACGGTTTAGGGTCCAGGTGAGGGTACGACAACGCTTTAGGGGGAGCGTACGTGTGAGGGCGCGGGTTAGTGTCAGCGTACGGGTTAGGATTAGGGGACGGGTGAGGGTCAGGCTTCGGGGAAGGGTTAGGGTTAGGGTTCGGGCTAGGGTTAGGGTTAGGGGACGGGGACGGTTTAGGGTCCAGGTGAGGGTACGACAACGCTTTAGGGGGAGCGTACGTGTGAGGGCGCGGGTTAGTGTCAGCGTACGGGTTAGGATTAGGGGACGGGTGAGGGTCAGGCTTCGGGGAAGGGTTAGGGTTAGGGTTCGGGCTAGGGTTAGGGTTAGGGGACGGGGACGGTTTAGGGTCCAGGTGAGGGTACGACAACGCTTTAGGGGGAGCGTACGTGTGAGGGCGCGGGTTAGTGTCAGCGTACGGGTTAGGATTAGGGGACGGGTGAGGGTCAGGCTTCGGGGAAGGGTTAGGGTTAGGGTTCGGGCTAGGGTTAGGGTTAGGGAACGGGGACGGTTTAGGGTCCAGGTGAGGGTACGACAACGCTTTAGGGGGAGCGTACGTGTGAGAGCGTGGCTTAGTGTCAGCGTACGCGTTAGGATTAGGGGACGGGTGAGGGTCAGGCTTCGGGGAAGGGTTAGGGTTAGGGTTCGGGCTAGGGTTAGGGTTAGGGGACGGGGACGGTTTAGGGTCCAGGTAAGGGTACGACAACGCTTTAGGGGGAGCGTACGTGTGAGGGCGCGGGTTAGTGTCAGCGTACGGGTTAGGATTGGGGACGGGTGAGGGTCAGGCTTCGGGGAAGGGTTAGGGTTAGGGTTCGGGCTAGGGTTAGGGTTAGGGGACGGGGACGGTTTAGGGTCCAGGTGAGGGTACGACAACGCTTTAGGGGGAGCGTACGTGTGAGGGCGCGGGTTAGTGTCAGCGTACGGGTTAGGATTAGGGGACGGGTGAGGGTCAGGCTTCGGGGAAGGGTTAGGGTTAGGGTTCGGGCTAGGGTTAGGGTTAGGGGACGGTTTAGGGTCCAGGTGAGGGTACGACAACGCTTTAGGGGGAGCGTACGTGTGAGGGCGCGGGTTAGTGTCAGCGTACGGGTTAGGATTAGGGGACGGGTGAGGGTCAGGCTTCGGGGAAGGGTTAGGGTTAGGGTTCGGGCTAGGGTTAGGGTTAGGGGACGGGGACGGTTTAGGGTCCAGGTGAGTGTACGACAACGCTTTAGGGGGAGCGTACGTGTGAGGGCGCGGGTTAGCGTCAGCGTACGGGTTAGGATTAGGGGACGGGTGAGGGTCAGGCTTCGGGGAAGGGTTAGGGTTAGGGTTCGGGCTAGGGTTAGGGTTAGGGGACGGGGACGGTTTAGGGTCCAGGTGAGGGTACGACAACGCTTTAGGGGGAGCGTACGTGTGAGGGCGCGGGTTAGTGTCAGCGTACGGGTTAGGATTAGGGGACGGGTGAGGGTCAGGCTTCGGGGAAAGGTTAGGGTTAGGGTTCGGGCTAGGGTTAGGGTTAGGGGACGGGGACGGTTTAGGGTCCAGGTGAGGGTACGACAACGCTTTAGGGGGAGCGTATGTGTGAGGGCGCGGGTTAGTGTCAGCGTACGGGTTAGGATTAGGGTACGGGTGAGGGTCAGGCTTCGGGGAAGGGTTAGGGTTAGGGTTCGGGCTAGGGTTAGGGTTAGGGGACGGGGACTGTTTAGGGTCCAGGTGAGGGTACGACAACGCTTTAGTGGGAGCGTACGTGTGGGGGCGCGGGTTAGTGTCAGCGTACGGGTTAGGATTAGGGGACGGGTGAGGGTCAGGCTTCGGGGAAGGGTTAGGGTTAGGGTTCGGGCTAGGGTTAGGGTTAGGGGACGCAGACGGTTTAGGGTCCAGGTGAGGGTACGACAACGCTTTAGGGGGAGCGTACGTGTGAGGGCGCGGGTTAGTGTCAGCGTACGGGTTAGGATTAGGGGACGGGTGAGGGTCAGGCTTCGGGGAAGGGTTAGGGTTAGGGTTCGGGCTAGGGTTAGGGTTAGGGGACGGGGACGGTTTAGGGTCCAGGTGAGGGTACGACAACGCTTTAGGGGGAGCGTACGTGTGAGGGCGCGGGTTAGTCTCAGCGTACGGGGTAGGATTAGGGGACGGGTGAGGGTCAGGCTTCGGGGAAGGGTTAGGGTTAGGGTTCGGGCTAGGGTTAGGGTTAGGGGACGGGGACGGTTTAGGGTCCAGGTGAGGGTACGACAACGCTTTAGGGGGAGCGTACGTGTGAGGGCGCGGGTTAGTGTCAGCGTACGGGTTAGGATTAGGGGACGGCTGAGGGTCAGGCTTCGGGGAAGGGTTAGGGTTAGGGTTCGGGCTAGGGTTAGGGTTAGGGGACGGGGACGGTTTAGGGTCCAGGTGAGGGTACGACAACGCTTTAGGGGGAGCGTACGTGTGAGGGCGCGGGTTAGCGTCAGCGTACGGGTTAGGATTAGGGGACGGGTGAGGGTCAGGCTTCGGGGAAGGGTTAGGGTTAGGGTTCGGGCTAGGGTTAGGGTTAGGGGACGGGGACGGTTTAGGGTCCAGGTGAGGGTACGACAACGCTTCAGGGGGAGCGTACGTGTGAGGGCGCGGGTTAGTGTCAGCGTACGGGTTAGGATTAGGGGACGGGTGAGGGTCAGGCTTCGGGGAAGGGTTAGGGTTAGGGTTCGGGCTAGGGTTAGGGTTAGGGGACGGGGACGGTTTAGGGTCCAGGTGAGGGTACGACAACGCTTTAGGGGGAGCGTACGTGTGAGGGCGCGGGTTAGTGTCAGCGTACGCGTTAGGATTAGGGGACGGGTGAGGGTCAGGCTTCGGGGAAGGGTTAGGGTTAGGGTTCGGGCTAGGGTTAGGGTTAGGGGACGGGGATGGTTTAGGGTCCAGGTGAGGGTACGACAACGCTTTAGGGGGAGCGTACGTGTGAGGGCGCGGGTTAGTGTCAGCGTACGGGTTAGGATTAGGGGACGGGTGAGGGTCAGGCTTCGGGGAAGGGTTAGGGTTAGGGTTGGGGCTAGGGTTAGGGTTAGGGGACGGGGACGGTTTAGGGTCCAGGTGAGGGTACGACAACGCTTTAGGGGGAGCGTACGTGTGAGGGCGCGGGCTAGTGTCAGCGTACGGGTTAGGATTAGGGGACGGGTGAGGGTCAGGCTTCGGGGAAGGGTTAGGGTTAGGGTTCGGGCTAGGGTTAGGGTTAGGGGACGGGGACGGTTTAGGGTCCAGGTGAGGGTACGACAACGCTTTAGGGGGAGCGTACGTGTGAGGGCGCGGGTTAGTGTCAGCGTACGGGTTAGGATTAGGGGACGGGTGAGGGTCAGGCTTCGAGGAAGGGTTAGGGTTAGGGTTCGGGCTAGGGTTAGGGTTAGGGGACGGGGACGGTTTAGGGTCCAGGTGAGGGTACGACAACGCTTTAGGGGGATCGTACGTGTGAGGGCGCGGGTCAGTGTCAGCGTACGGGTTAGGATTAGGGGACGGGTGAGGGTCAGGCTTCGGGGAAGGGTTAGGGTTAGGGTTCGGGCTAGGGTTAGGGTTAGGGGACGGGGACGGTTTAGGGTCCAGGTGAGGGTACGACAACGCTTTAGGGGGAGCGTACGTGTGAGGGCGCGGGTTAGTGTCAGCGTACGGGTTAGGATTAGGGGACGGGTGAGGGTCAGGCTTCGGGGAAGGGTTAGGGTTAGGGTTCGGGCTAGGGTTAGGGTTAGGGGACGGGGACGGTTTAGGGTCCAGGTGAGGGTACGACAACGCTTTAGGGGGAGCGTACGTGTGAGGGCGCGGGTTAGTGTCAGCGTACGGGTTAGGATTAGGGGACGGGTGAGGGTCAGGCTTCGGGGAACGGTTAGGGTTAGGGTTCGGGCTAGGGTTAGGGTTAGGGGACGGGGACGGTTTAGGGTCCAGGTGAGGGTACGACAACGCTTTAGGGGGAGCGTACGTGTGAGGGCGCGGGTTAGTGTCAGCGTACGGGTTAGGATTAGGGGACGGGTGAGGGTCAGGCTTCGGGAAAGGGTTAGGGTTAGGGTTCGGGCTAGGGTTAGGGTTAGGGGACGAGGACGGTTTAGGGTCCAGGTGAGGGTACGACAACGCTTTAGGGGGAGCCTACGTGTGAGGGCGCGGGTTAGTGTCAGCGTACGGGTTAGGATTAGGGGACGGGTGAGGGTCAGGCTTCGGGGAAGGGTTAGGGTTAGGGTTCGGGCTAGGGTTAGGGTTAGGGGACGGGGACGGTTTAGGGTCCAGGTGAGGGTACGACAACGCTTTAGGGGGAGCGTACGTGTGAGGGCGCGGCTTAGTGTCAGCGTACGGGTTAGCATTAGGGGACTGGTGAGGGTCAGGCTTCGGGGAAGGGTTAGGGTTAGTGTTCGGGCTAGGGTTAGGGTTAGGGGATGGGGACGGTTTAGGGTCCAGGTGAGGGTACGACAACGCTTTAGGGGGAGCGTACGTGTGAGGGCGCGGGTTAGTGTCAGCGTACGGGTTAGGATTAGGGGACGGGTGAGGGTCAGGTTTCGGGGAAGGGTTAGGGTTAGGGTTCGGGCTAGGGTTAGGGTTAGGGGACGGGGAAGGTTTAGGGTCCAGGTGAGGGTACGACAACGCTTTAGGGGGAGCGTACGTGTGAGGGCGCGGGTTATTGTCCGCGTACTCCTTAGGATTAGGGGACGGGGGAGGGTCAGGCTTCGGGGAAGGGTTAGGGTTAGGGTTCGGGCTACGGTTAGGGTTAGGGGACGGGGACGGTATAGGGTCCAGGTGAGGGTACGACAACGCTTTAGGGGGAGCGTATGTGTGAGGGCGCGGCTTAGCGTCAGCGTACGGGTTAGGATTAGGGGACGGATGAGGGTCAGGCTTCGGGGAAGGGTTAGGGTTAGGGTTCGGTCTAGGGTTAGGGTTAGGGGACGGGGACGGTTTAGGGTCCAGGTGAGGGTACGACAACGCTTTAGGGGGAGCGTACGTGTGAGGGCGCGGGTTAGTGTCAGCGTACGGGTTAGGATTAGGGGACGGGTGAGGGTCAGGCTTCGGGGAAGGGTTAGGGTTAGGGTTCGGGCTAGGGTTAGGGTTAGGGGACGGGGACGGTTTAGGGTCCAGGTGAGGGTACGACAACGCTTTAGGGGGAGCGTACGTGTGAGGGCGCGGGTTAGTGTCAGCGTACGGGTTAGAATTAGGGGACGGGTGAGGGTCAGGCTTCGGGGAAAGGTTAGGGTTAGGGTTCGGGCTAGGGTTAGGGTTAGGGGACGGGGACGGTTTAGGGTCCTGGTGAGGGTGCGACAACGCTTTAGGGGGAGCGTACGTGTGAGGGCGCGGCTTAGTGTCAGCGTACGGGTTAGGATTAGGGGACGGGTCAGGGTCAGGCTTCGGGGAAGGGTTAGGGTTAGGGTTCGGGCTAGGGTTAGGGTTAGGGGACGGGGACGGTTTAGGGTCCAGGTGAGGGTACGACAACGCTTTAGGGGGAGCGTACGTGTGAGGGCGTGGGTTAGTGTCAGCGTACGGGTTAGGATTAGGGGACGGGTGAGGGTCAGGCTTCGGGAAAGGGTTAGGGTTAGGGTTCGGGCTAGGGTTAGGGTTAGGGGACGAGGACGGTTTAGGGTCCAGGTGAGGGTACGACAACGCTTTAGGGGGAGCCTACGTGTGAGGGCGCGGGTTAGTGTCAGCGTACGGGTTAGGATTAGGGGACGGGTGAGGGTCAGGCTTCGGGGAAGGGTTAGGGTTAGGGTTCGGGCTAGGGTTAGGGTTAGGGGACGGGGACGGTTTAGGGTCCAGGTGAGGGTACGACAACGCTTTAGGGGGAGCGTACGTGTGAGGGCGCGGCTTAGTGTCAGCGTACGGGTTAGGATTAGGGGACTGGTGAGGGTCAGGCTTCGGGGAAGGGTTAGGGTTAGTGTTCGGGCTAGGGTTAGGGTTAGGGGACGGGGACGGTTTAGGGTCCAGGTGAGGGTACGACAACGCTTTAGGGGGAGCGTACGTGTGAGGGCGCGGGTTAGTGTCAGCGTACGGGTTAGGATTAGGGGACGGGTGAGGGTCAGGTTTCGGGGAAGGGTTAGGGTTAGGGTTCGGGCTAGGGTTAGGGTTAGGGGACGGGGAAGGTTTAGGGTCCAGGTGAGGGTACGACAACGCTTTAGGGGGAGCGTACGTGTGAGGGCGCGGCTTAGTGTCAGCGTACAGGTTAGGATTAGGGGACGGGTGAGGGTCAGGCTTCGGGGAAGGGTTAGGGTTTGGGTTCGGGCTAGGGTTAGGGTTAGGGGACGGGGACGGTTTAGGGTCCAGGTGAGGGTACGACAACGCTTAAGGGGGAGCGTACGTGTGAGGGCGCGGGTTAGTGTCAGCGTACGGGTTAGGATTAGGGGACGGGTGAGGGTCAGGCTTCGGGGAAGGGTTAGGGTTAGGGTTCGGGCTAGGGTTAGGGTTAGGGGACGGGGACGGTTTAGGGTCCAGGTGAGGGTACGACAACGCTTTAGGGGGAGCGTACGTGTGAGGGCGCGGGTTAGTGTCAGCGTACGGGTTAGGATTAGGGGACGGGTGAGGGTCAGGCTTCGGGGAAGGGTTAGGGTTAGGGTTCGGGCTAGGGTTAGGGTTAGGGGACGGGGACGGTTTAGGGTCCAGGTGAGGGTACGACAACGCTTTAGGGGGAGCGTACGTGTGAGGGCACGGGTTAGTGTCAGCGTACGGGTTAGGATTAGGGGACGGGTGAGGGTCAGGCTTCGGGGAAGGGTTAGGGTTAGGGTTCGGGCTAGGGTTAGGGTTAGGGGACGGGGACGGTTTAGGGTCCAGGTGAGGGTACGACAACGCTTTAGGGGGAGCGTACGTGTGAGGGCGCGGGTTAGTGTCAGCGTACGGGTTAGGATTAGGGGACGGGTGAGGGTCAGGCTTCGGGGAAGGGTTAGGGTTAGGGTTCGGGCTAGGGTTAGGGTTAGGGGACGGGGACGGTTTAGGGTCCAGGTGAGGGTACGACAACGCTTTAGGGGGAGCGTACGTGTGAGGGCGTGGCTTAGTGTCAGCGTACGCGTTAGGATTAGGGGACGGGTGAGGGTCAGGCTTCGGGGAAGGGTTAGGGTTAGGGTTCGGGCTAGGGTTAGGGTTAGGGGACGGGGACGGTTTAGGGTCCAGGTGAGGGTACGACAACGCTTTAGGGGGAGCGTACGTGTGAGGGCGCGGGTTAGTGTCAGCGTACGGGTTAGGATTGGGGACGGGTGAGGGTCAGGCTTCGGGGAAGGGTTAGGGTTAGGGTTCGGGCTAGGGTTAGGGTTAGGGGACGGGGACGGTTTAGGGTCCAGGTGAGGGTACGACAACGCTTTAGGGGGAGCGTACGTGTGAGGGCGCGGGTTAGTGTCAGCGTACGGGTTAGGATTAGGGGACGGGTGAGGGTCAGGCTTCGGGGAAGGGTTAGGGTTAGGGTTCGGGCTAGGGTTAGGGTTAGGGGACGGGGACGGTTTAGGGTCCAGGTGAGGGTACGACAACGCTTTAGGGGGAGCGTACGTGTGAGGGCGCGGGTTAGTGTCACCGTACGGGTTAGGATTAGGGGACGGGTGAGGGTCAGGCTTCGGGGAAGGGTTAGGGTTAGGGTTCGGGCTAGGGTTAGGGTTAGGGGACGGGGACGGTTTAGGGTCCAGGTGAGTGTACGACAACGCTTTAGGGGGAGCGTACGTGTGAGGGCGCGGGTTAGCGTCAGCGTACGGGTTAGGATTAGGGGACGGGTGAGGGTCAGGCTTCGGGGAAGGGTTAGGGTTAGGGTTCGGGCTAGGGTTAGGGTTAGGGGACGGGGACGGTTTAGGGTCCAGGTGAGGGTACGACAACGCTTTAGGGGGAGCGTACGTGTGAGGGCGCGGGTTAGTGTCAGCGTACGGGTTAGGATTAGGGGACGGGTGAGGGTCAGGCTTCGGGGAAAGGTTAGGGTTAGGGTTCGGGCTAGGGTTAGGGTTAGGGGACGGGGACGGTTTAGGGTCCAGGTGAGGGTACGACAACGCTTTAGGGGGAGCGTATGTGTGAGGGCGCGGGTTAGTGTCAGCGTACGGGTTAGGATTAGGGTACGGGTGAGGGTCAGGCTTCGGGGAAGGGTTAGGGTTAGGGTTCGGGCTAGGGTTAGGGTTAGGGGACGGGGACGGTTTAGGGTCCAGGTGAGGGTACGACAACGCTTTAGTGGGAGCGTACGTGTGGGGGCGCGGGTTAGTGTCAGCGTACGGGTTAGGATTAGGGGACGGGTGAGGGTCAGGCTTCGGGGAAGGGTTAGGGTTAGGGTTCGGGCTAGGGTTAGGGTTAGGGGACGCAGACGGTTTAGGGTCCAGGTGAGGGTACGACAACGCTTTAGGGGGAGCGTACGTGTGAGGGCGCGGGTTAGTGTCAGCGTACGGGTTAGGATTAGGGGACGGGTGAGGGTCAGGCTTCGGGGAAGGGTTAGGGTTAGGGTTCGGGCTAGGGTTAGGGTTAGGGGACGGGGACGGTTTAGGGTCCAGGTGAGGGTACGACAACGCTTTAGGGGGAGCGTACGTGTGAGGGCGCGGGTTAGTCTCAGCGTACGGGGTAGGATTAGGGGACGGGTGAGGGTCAGGCTTCGGGGAAGGGTTAGGGTTAGGGGACGGGGACGGTTTAGGGTCCAGGTGAGGGTACGACAACGCTTTAGGGGGAGCGTACGTGTGAGGGCGCGGCTTAGTGTCAGCGTACGGGTTAGGATTAGGGGACGGGTGAGGGTCAGGCTTCGGGGAAGGGTTAGGGTTAGGGTTCGGGCTAGGGTTAGGGTTAGGGGACGGGGACGGTTTAGGGTCCAGGTGAGGGTACGACAACGCTTTAGGGGGAGCGTACGTGTGAGGGCGCGGGTTAGTGTCAGCGTACGGGTTAGGATTAGGGGACGGCTGAGGGTCAGGCTTCGGGGAAGGGTTAGGGTTAGGGTTCGGGCTAGGGTTAGGGTTAGGGGACGGGGACGGTTTAGGGTCCAGGTGAGGGTACGACAACGCTTTAGGGGGAGCGTACGTGTGAGGGCGCGGGTTAGCGTCAGCGTACGGGTTAGGATTAGGGGACGGGTGAGGGTCAGGCTTCGGGGAAGGGTTAGGGTTAGGGTTCGGGCTAGGGTTAGGGTTAGGGGACGGGGACGGTTTAGGGTCCAGGTGAGGGTACGACAACGCTTCAGGGGGAGCGTACGTGTGAGGGCGCGGGTTAGTGTCAGCGTACGGGTTAGGATTAGGGGACGGGTGAGGGTCAGGCTTCGGGGAAGGGTTAGGGTTAGGGTTCGGGCTAGGGTTAGGGTTAGGGGACGGGGACGGTTTAGGGTCCAGGTGAGGGTACGACAACGCTTTAGGGGGAGCGTACGTGTGAGGGCGCGGGTTAGTGTCAGCGTACGGGTTAGGATTAGGGGACGGGTGAGGGTCAGGCTTCGGGGAAGGGTTAGGGTTAGGGTTGGGGCTAGGGTTAGGGTTAGGGGACGGGGACGGTTTAGGGTCCAGGTGAGGGTACGACAACGCTTTAGGGGGAGCGTACGTGTGAGGGCGCGGGCTAGTGTCAGCGTACGGGTTAGGATTAGGGGACGGGTGAGGGTCAGGCTTCGGGGAAGGGTTAGGGTTAGGGTTCGGGCTAGGGTTAGGGTTAGGGGACGGGGACGGTTTAGGGTCCAGGTGAGGGTACGACAACGCTTTAGGGGGAGCGTACGTGTGAGGGCGCGGCTTAGTGTCAGCGTACGGGTTAGGATTAGGGGACTGGTGAGGGTCAGGCTTCGGGGAAGGGTTAGGGTTAGTGTTCGGGCTAGGGTTAGGGTTAGGGGACGGGGACGGTTTAGGGTCCAGGTGAGGGTACGACAACGCTTTAGGGGGAGCGTACGTGTGAGGGCGCGGGTTAGTGTCAGCGTACGGGTTAGGATTAGGGGACGGGTGAGGGTCAGGTTTCGGGGAAGGGTTAGGGTTAGGGTTCGGGCTAGGGTTAGGGTTAGGGGACGGGGAAGGTTTAGGGTCCAGGTGAGGGTACGACAACGCTTTAGGGGGAGCGTACGTGTGAGGGCGCGGGTTATTGTCCGCGTACTCCTTAGGATTAGGGGACGGGGGAGGGTCAGGCTTCGGGGAAGGGTTAGGGTTAGGGTTCGGGCTACGGTTAGGGTTAGGGGACGGGGACGGTATAGGGTCCAGGTGAGGGTACGACAACGCTTTAGGGGGAGCGTATGTGTGAGGGCGCGGCTTAGCGTCAGCGTACGGGTTAGGATTAGGGGACGGATGAGGGTCAGGCTTCGGGGAAGGGTTAGGGTTAGGGTTCGGTCTAGGGTTAGGGTTAGGGGACGGGGACGGTTTAGGGTCCAGGTGAGGGTACGACAACGCTTTAGGGGGAGCGTACGTGTGAGGGCGCGGGTTAGTGTCAGCGTACGGGTTAGGATTAGGGGACGGGTGAGGGTCAGGCTTCGGGGAAGGGTTAGGGTTAGGGTTCGGGCTAGGGTTAGGGTTAGGGGACGGGGACGGTTTAGGGTCCAGGTGAGGGTACGACAACGCTTTAGGGGGAGCGTACGTGTGAGGGCGCGGGTTAGTGTCAGCGTACGGGTTAGGATTGGGGACGGGTGAGGGTCAGGCTTCGGGGAAGGGTTAGGGTTAGGGTTCGGGCTAGGGTTAGGGTTAGGGGACGGGGACGGTTTAGGGTCCAGGTGAGGGTACGACAACGCTTTAGGGGGAGCGTACGTGTGAGGGCGCGGGTTAGTGTCAGCGTACGGGTTAGGATTAGGGGACGGGTGAGGGTCAGGCTTCGGGGAAGGGTTAGGGTTAGGGTTCGGGCTAGGGTTAGGGTTAGGGGACGGGGACGGTTTAGGGTCCAGGTGAGGGTACGACAACGCTTTAGGGGGAGCGTACGTGTGAGGGCGCGGGTTAGTGTCACCGTACGGGTTAGGATTAGGGGACGGGTGAGGGTCAGGCTTCGGGGAAGGGTTAGGGTTAGGGTTCGGGCTAGGGTTAGGGTTAGGGGACGGGGACGGTTTAGGGTCCAGGTGAGTGTACGACAACGCTTTAGGGGGAGCGTACGTGTGAGGGCGCGGGTTAGCGTCAGCGTACGGGTTAGGATTAGGGGACGGGTGAGGGTCAGGCTTCGGGGAAGGGTTAGGGTTAGGGTTCGGGCTAGGGTTAGGGTTAGGGGACGGGGACGGTTTAGGGTCCAGGTGAGGGTACGACAACGCTTTAGGGGGAGCGTACGTGTGAGGGCGCGGGTTAGTGTCAGCGTACGGGTTAGGATTAGGGGACGGGTGAGGGTCAGGCTTCGGGGAAAGTTTAGGGTTAGGGTTCGGGCTAGGGTTAGGGTTAGGGGACGGGGACGGTTTAGGGTCCAGGTGAGGGTACGACAACGCTTTAGGGGGAGCGTATGTGTGAGGGCGCGGGTTAGTGTCAGCGTACGGGTTAGGATTAGGGTACGGGTGAGGGTCAGGCTTCGGGGAAGGGTTAGGGTTAGGGTTCGGGCTAGGGTTAGGGTTAGGGGACGGGGACGGTTTAGGGTCCAGGTGAGGGTACGACAACGCTTTAGTGGGAGCGTACGTGTGGAGGCGCGGGTTAGTGTCAGCGTACGGGTTAGGATTAGGGGACGGGTGAGGGTCAGGCTTCGGGGAAGTGTTAGGGTTAGGGTTCGGGCTAGGGTTAGGGTTAGGGGACGCAGACGGTTTAGGGTCCAGGTGAGGGTACGACAACGCTTTAGGGGGAGCGTACGTGTGAGGGCGCGGGTTAGTGTCAGCGTACGGGTTAGGATTAGGGGACGGGTGAGGGTCAGGCTTCGGGGAAGGGTTAGGGTTAGGGTTCGGGCTAGGGTTAGGGTTAGGGGACGGGGACGGTTTAGGGTCCAGGTGAGGGTACGACAACGCTTTAGGGGGAGCGTACGTGTGAGGGCGCGGGTTAGTCTCAGCGTACGGGGTAGGATTAGGGGACGGGTGAGGGTCAGGCTTCGGGGAAGGGTTAGGGTTAGGGGACGGGGACGGTTTAGGGTCCAGGTGAGGGTACGACAACGCTTTAGGGGGAGCGTACGTGTGAGGGCGCGGCTTAGTGTCAGCGTACGGGTTAGGATTAGGGGACGGGTGAGGGTCAGGCTTCGGGGAAGGGTTAGGGTTAGGGTTCGGGCTAGGGTTAGGGTTAGGGGACGGGGACGGTTTAGGGTCCAGGTGAGGGTACGACAACGCTTTAGGGGGAGCGTACGTGTGAGGGCGCGGGTTAGTGTCAGCGTACGGGTTAGGATTAGGGGACGGCTGAGGGTCAGGCTTCGGGGAAGGGTTAGGGTTAGGGTTCGGGCTAGGGTTAGGGTTAGGGGACGGGGACGGTTTAGGGTCCAGGTGAGGGTACGACAACGCTTTAGGGGGAGCGTACGTGTGAGGGCGCGGGTTAGCGTCAGCGTACGGGTTAGGATTAGGGGACGGGTGAGGGTCAGGCTTCGGGGAAGGGTTAGGGTTAGGGTTCGGGCTAGGGTTAGGGTTAGGGGACGGGGACGGTTTAGGGTCCAGGTGAGGGTACGACAACGCTTCAGGGGGAGCGTACGTGTGAGGGCGCGGGTTAGTGTCAGCGTACGGGTTAGGATTAGGGGACGGGTGAGGGTCAGGCTTCGGGGAAGGGTTAGGGTTAGGGTTCGGGCTAGGGTTAGGGTTAGGGGACGGGGACGGTTTAGGGTCCAGGTGAGGGTACGACAACGCTTTAGGGGGAGCGTACGTGTGAGGGCGCGGGTTAGTGTCAGCGTACGCGTTAGGATTAGGGGACGGGTGAGGGTCAGGCTTCGGGGAAGGGTTAGGGTTAGGGTTCGGGCTAGGGTTAGGGTTAGGGGACGGGGATGGTTTAGGGTCCAGGTGAGGGTACGACAACGCTTTAGGGGGAGCGTACGTGTGAGGGCGCGGGTTAGTGTCAGCGTACGGGTTAGGATTAGGGGACGGGTGAGGGTCAGGCTTCGGGGAAGGGTTAGGGTTAGGGTTGGGGCTAGGGTTAGGGTTAGGGGACGGGGACGGTTTAGGGTCCAGGTGAGGGTACGACAACGCTTTAGGGGGAGCGTACGTGTGAGGGCGCGGGCTAGTGTCAGCGTACGGGTTAGGATTAGGGGACGGGTGAGGGTCAGGCTTCGGGGAAGGGTTAGGGTTAGGGTTCGGGCTAGGGTTAGGGTTAGGGGACGGGGACGGTTTAGGGTCCAGGTGAGGGTACGACAACGCTTTAGGGGGAGCGTACGTGTGAGGGCGCGGGTTAGTGTCAGCGTACGGGTTAGGATTAGGGGACGGGTGAGGGTCAGGCTTCGAGGAAGGGTTAGGGTTAGGGTTCGGGCTAGGGTTAGGGTTAGGGGACGGGGACGGTTTAGGGTCCAGGTGAGGGTACGACAACGCTTTAGGGGGATCGTACGTGTGAGGGCGCGGGTTAGTGTCAGCGTACGGGTTAGGATTAGGGGACGGGTGAGGGTCAGGCTTCGGGGAAGGGTTAGGGTTAGGGTTCGGGCTAGGGTTAGGGTTAGGGGACGGGGACGGTTTAGGGTCCAGGTGAGGGTACGACAACGCTTTAGGGGGAGCGTACGTGTGAGGGCGCGGGTTAGTGTCAGCGTACCGGTTAGGATTAGGGGACGGGTGAGGGTCAGGCTTCGGGGAAGGGTTAGGGTTAGGGTTCGGGCTAGGGTTAGGGTTAGGGGACGGGGACGGTTTAGGGTCCAGGTGAGGGTACGACAACGCTTTAGGGGGAGCGTACGTGTGAGGGCGCGGGTTAGTGTCAGCGTACGGGTTAGGATTAGGGGACGGGTGAGGGTCAGGCTTCGGGGAAGGGTTAGGGTTAGGGTTCGGGCTAGGGTTAGGGTTAGGGGACGGGGACGGTTTAGGGTCCAGGTGAGTGTACGACAACGCTTTAGGGGGAGCGTACGTGTGAGGGCGCGGGTTAGTGTCAGCGTACGGGTTAGGATTAGGGGACGGGTGAGGGTCAGGCTTCGGGAAAGGGTTAGGGTTAGGGTTCGGGCTAGGGTTAGGGTTAGGGGACGAGGACGGTTTAGGGTCCAGGTGAGGGTACGACAACGCTTTAGGGGGAGCCTACGTGTGAGGGCGCGGGTTAGTGTCAGCGTACGGGTTAGGATTAGGGGACGGGTGAGGGTCAGGCTTCGGGGAAGGGTTAGGGTTAGGGTTCGGGCTAGGGTTAGGGTTAGGGGACGGGGACGGTTTAGGGTCCAGGTGAGGGTACGACAACGCTTTAGGGGGAGCGTACGTGTGAGGGCGCGGCTTAGTGTCAGCGTACGGGTTAGGATTAGGGGACTGGTGAGGGTCAGGCTTCGGGGAAGGGTTAGGGTTAGTGTTCGGGCTAGGGTTAGGGTTAGGGGACGGGGACGGTTTAGGGTCCAGGTGAGGGTACGACAACGCTTTAGGGGGAGCGTACGTGTGAGGGCGCGGGTTAGTGTCAGCGTACGGGTTAGGATTAGGGGACGGGTGAGGGTCAGGTTTCGGGGAAGGGTTAGGGTTAGGGTTCGGGCTAGGGTTAGGGTTAGGGGACGGGGAAGGTTTAGGGTCCAGGTGAGGGTACGACAACGCTTTAGGGGGAGCGTACGTGTGAGGGCGCGGGTTATTGTCCGCGTACTCCTTAGGATTAGGGGACGGGGGAGGGTCAGGCTTCGGGGAAGGGTTAGGGTTAGGGTTCGGGCTACGGTTAGGGTTAGGGGACGGGGACGGTATAGGGTCCAGGTGAGGGTACGACAACGCTTTAGGGGGAGCGTATGTGTGAGGGCGCGGCTTAGCGTCAGCGTACGGGTTAGGATTAGGGGACGGATGAGGGTCAGGCTTCGGGGAAGGGTTAGGGTTAGGGTTCGGTCTAGGGTTAGGGTTAGGGGACGGGGACGGTTTAGGGTCCAGGTGAGGGTACGACAACGCTTTAGGGGGAGCGTACGTGTGAGGGCGCGGGTTAGTGTCAGCGTACGGGTTAGGATTAGGGGACGGGTGAGGGTCAGGCTTCGGGGAAGGGTTAGGGTTAGGGTTCGGGCTAGGGTTAGGGTTAGGGGACGGGGACGGTTTAGGGTCCAGGTGAGGGTACGACAACGCTTTAGGGGGAGCGTACGTGTGAGGGCGCGGGTTAGTGTCAGCGTACGGGTTAGAATTAGGGGACGGGTGAGGGTCAGGCTTCGGGGAAAGGTTAGGGTTAGGGTTCGGGCTAGGGTTAGGGTTAGGGGACGGGGACGGTTTAGGGTCCTGGTGAGGGTGCGACAACGCTTTAGGGGGAGCGTACGTGTGAGGGCGCGGCTTAGTGTCAGCGTACGGGTTAGGATTAGGGGACGGGTGAGGGTCAGGCTTCGGGGAAGGGTTAGGGTTAGGGTTCGGGCTAGGGTTAGGGTTAGGGGACGGGGACGGTTTAGGGTCCAGGTGAGGGTACGACAACGCTTTAGGGGGAGCGTACGTGTGAGGGCGTGGGTTAGTGTCAGCGTACGGGTTAGGATTAGGGGACGGGTGAGGGTCAGGCTTCGGGAAAGGGTTAGGGTTAGGGTTCGGGCTAGGGTTAGGGTTAGGGGACGAGGACGGTTTAGGGTCCAGGTGAGGGTACGACAACGCTTTAGGGGGAGCCTACGTGTGAGGGCGCGGGTTAGTGTCAGCGTACGGGTTAGGATTAGGGGACGGGTGAGGGTCAGGCTTCGGGGAAGGGTTAGGGTTAGGGTTCGGGCTAGGGTTAGGGTTAGGGGACGGGGACGGTTTAGGGTCCAGGTGAGGGTACGACAACGCTTTAGGGGGAGCGTACGTGTGAGGGCGCGGCTTAGTGTCAGCGTACGGGTTAGGATTAGGGGACTGGTGAGGGTCAGGCTTCGGGGAAGGGTTAGGGTTAGTGTTCGGGCTAGGGTTAGGGTTAGGGGACGGGGACGGTTTAGGGTCCAGGTGAGGGTACGACAACGCTTTAGGGGGAGCGTACGTGTGAGGGCGCGGGTTAGTGTCAGCGTACGGGTTAGGATTAGGGGACGGGTGAGGGTCAGGTTTCGGGGAAGGGTTAGGGTTAGGGTTCGGGCTAGGGTTAGGGTTAGGGGACGGGGAAGGTTTAGGGTACAGGTGAGGGTACGACAACGCTTTAGGGGGAGCGTACGTGTGAGGGCGCGGGTTATTGTCCGCGTACTCCTTAGGATTAGGGGACGGGGGAGGGTCAGGCTTCGGGGAAGGGTTAGGGTTAGGGTTCGGGCTACGGTTAGGGTTAGGGGACGGGGACGGTATAGGGTCCAGGTGAGGGTACGACAACGCTTTAGGGGGTGCGTATGTGTGAGGGCGCGGCTTAGCGTCAGCGTACGGGTTAGGATTAGGGGACGGATGAGGGTCAGGCTTCGGGGAAGGGTTAGGGTTAGGGTTCGGGCTAGGGTTAGGGTTAGGGGACGGGGACGGTTTAGGGTCCAGGTGAGGGTACGACAACGCTTTAGGGGGAGCGTACGTGTGAGGGCGCGGGTTAGTGTCAGCGTACGGGTTAGGATTAGGGGACGGGTGAGGGTCAGGCTTCGGGGAAGGGTTAGGGTTAGGGTTCGGGCTAGGGTTAGGGTTAGGGGACGGGGACGGTTTAGGGTCCAGGTGAGGGTACGACAATGCTTTAGGGGGAGCGTACGTGTGAGGGCGTGGCTTAGTGTCAGCGTACGGGTTAGGATTAGGGGACGGGTGAGGGTCAGGCTTCGGGGAAGTGTTAGGGTTACGGTTCGGGCTAGGGTTAGGGTTAGGGGACGGGGACGGTTTAGGGTCCAGGTGAGGGTACGACAACGCTTTAGGGGGAGCGTACGTGTGAGGGCGCGGCTTAGTGTCAGCGTACGGGTTAGGATTAGGGGACGGGTGAGGGTCAGGCTTCGGGGAAGGTTTAGGGTTAGGGTTCGGGCTAGGGTTAGGGTTAGGGGACGGGGACGGTTTAGGGTCCAGGTGAGGGTACGACAACGCTTTAGGGGGAGCGTACGTGTGAGGGCGCGGGTTAGTGTCCGCGTACGGGTTAGGATTAGGGGACGGGTGAGGGTCAGGCTTCGGGGAAGGGTTAGGGTTAGGGTTCGGGCTAGGGTTAGGGTTAGGGGACGGGGACGGTTTAGGGTCCAGGTGAGGGTACGACAACGCTTTAGGGGGAGCGTACGTGTGAGGGCGCGGGTTAGTGTCAGCGTACGGGTTAGGATTAGGGGACGGGTGAGGGTCAGGCTTCGGGGAAGGGTTAGGGTTAGGGTTCGGGCTAGGGTTAGGGTTAGGGGACGGGGACGGTTTAGGGTCCAGGTGAGGGTACGACTACGCTTTAGGGGGAGCGTACGTGTGAGGGCGCGGGTTAGTGTCAGCGTACGGGTTAGGATTAGGGGACGGGTGAGGGTCAGGCTTCGGGAAAGTGTTAGGGTTAGGGTTCGGGCTAGGGTTAGGGTTAGGGGACGAGGACGGTTTAGGGTCCAGGTGAGGGTACGACAACGCTTTAGGGGGAGCCTACGTGTGAGGGCGCGGGTTAGTGTCAGCGTACGGGTTAGGATTAGGGGACGGGTGAGGGTCAGGCTTCGGGGAAGGGTTAGGGTTAGGGTTCGGGCTAGGGTTAGGGTTAGGGGACGGGGACGGTTTAGGGTCCAGGTGAGGGTACGACAACGCTTTAGGGGGAGCGTACGTGTGAGGGCGCGGCTTAGTGTCAGCGTACGGGTTAGGATTAGGGGACTGGTGAGGGTCAGGCTTCGGGGAAGGGTTAGGGTTAGTGTTCGGGCTAGGGTTAGGGTTAGGGGACGGGGACGGTTTAGGGTCCAGGTGAGGGTACGACAACGCTTTAGGGGGAGCGTACGTGTGAGGGCGCGGGTTAGTGTCAGCGTACGGGTTAGGATTAGGGGACGGGTGAGGGTCAGGTTTCGGGGAAGGGTTAGGGTTAGGGTTCGGGCTAGGGTTAGGGTTAGGGGACGGGGAAGGTTTAGGGTACAGGTGAGGGTACGACAACGCTTTAGGGGGAGCGTACGTGTGAGGGCGCGGGTTATTGTCCGCGTACTCCTTAGGATTAGGGGACGGGGGAGGGTCAGGCTTCGGGGAAGGGTTAGGGTTAGGGTTCGGGCTACGGTTAGGGTTAGGGGACGGGGACGGTATAGGGTCCAGGTGAGGGTACGACAACGCTTTAGGGGGTGCGTATGTGTGAGGGCGCGGCTTAGCGTCAGCGTACGGGTTAGGATTAGGGGACGGATGAGGGTCAGGCTTCGGGGAAGGGTTAGGGTTAGGGTTCGGGCTAGGGTTAGGGTTAGGGGACGGGGACGGTTTAGGGTCCAGGTGAGGGTACGACAACGCTTTAGGGGGAGCGTACGTGTGAGGGCGCGGGTTAGTGTCAGCGTACGGGTTAGGATTAGGGGACGGGTGAGGGTCAGGCTTCGGGGAAGGGTTAGGGTTAGGGTTCGGGCTAGGGTTAGGGTTAGGGGACGGGGACGGTTTAGGGTCCAGGTGAGGGTACGACAATGCTTTAGGGGGAGCGTACGTGTGAGGGCGTGGCTTAGTGTCAGCGTACGGGTTAGGATTAGGGGACGGGTGAGGGTCAGGCTTCGGGGAAGTGTTAGGGTTACGGTTCGGGCTAGGGTTAGGGTTAGGGGACGGGGACGGTTTAGGGTCCAGGTGAGGGTACGACAACGCTTTAGGGGGAGCGTACGTGTGAGGGCGCGGCTTAGTGTCAGCGTACGGGTTAGGATTAGGGGACGGGTGAGGGTCAGGCTTCGGGGAAGGTTTAGGGTTAGGGTTCGGGCTAGGGTTAGGGTTAGGGGACGGGGACGGTTTAGGGTCCAGGTGAGGGTACGACAACGCTTTAGGGGGAGCGTACGTGTGAGGGCGCGGGTTAGTGTCCGCGTACGGGTTAGGATTAGGGGACGGGTGAGGGTCAGGCTTCGGGGAAGGGTTAGGGTTAGGGTTCGGGCTAGGGTTAGGGTTAGGGGACGGGGACGGTTTAGGGTCCAGGTGAGGGTACGACAACGCTTTAGGGGGAGCGTACGTGTGAGGGCGCGGGTTAGTGTCAGCGTACGGGTTAGGATTAGGGGACGGGTGAGGGTCAGGCTTCGGGGAAGGGTTAGGGTTAGGGTTCGGGCTAGGGTTAGGGTTAGGGGACGGGGACGGTTTAGGGTCCAGGTGAGGGTACGACAACGCTTTAGGGGGAGCGTACGTGTGAGGGCGCGGGTTAGTGTCAGCGTACGGGTTAGGATTAGGGGACGGGTGAGGGTCAGGCTTCGGGGAAGGGTTAGGGTTAGGGTTCGGGCTAGGGTTAGGGTTAGGGGACGGGGACGGTTTAGGGTCCAGGTGAGGGTACAACAACGCTTTAGGGGGAGCGTACGTGTGAGGGCGCGGGTTAGTGTCAGCGTACGGGTTAGGATTAGGGGACGGGTGAGGGTCAGGCTTCGGGGAAGGGTTAGGGTTAGGGTTCGGGCTAGGGTTAGGGTTAGAGGACGGGGACTGTTTAGGGTCCAGGTGAGGGTACGACAACACTTTAGGGGGAGCGTACGTGTGAGGGCGCGGGTTAGTGTCAGCGTACGGGTTAGGATTAGGGGACGGGTGAGGGTCAGGCTTCGGGGAAGGGTTAGGGTTAGGGTTCGGGCTAGGGTTAGGGTTAGGGGACGGGGACGGTTTAGGGTCCAGGTGAGGGTACGACAACGCTTTAGGGGGAGCGTACGTGTGAGGGCGCGGGTTAGTGTCAGCGTACGGGTTAGGATTAGGGGACGGGTGAGGATCAGGCTTCGGGGAAGGGTTAGGGTTAGGGTTCGGGCTAGGGTTAGAGTTAGGGGACGGGGACGGTTTAGGGTCCAGGTGAGGGTACGACAACGCTTTAGGGGGAGCGTACGTGTGAGGGCGCGGGTTAGTGTCAGCGTACGGGTTACGATTAGGGGACGGGTGAGGGTCAGGCTTCGGGGAAGGGTTAGGGTTAGGGTTCGGGCTAGGGTTAGGGTTAGGGGACGGGGACGGTTTAGGGTCCAGGTGAGGGTACGACAACGCTTTAGGGGGAGCGTACGTGTGAGGGCGCGGGTTAGTGTCAGCGTACGGGTTACGATTAGGGGACGGGTGAGTGTCAGGCTTCGGGGAAGGGTTAGGGTTAGGGTTCGGGCTAGGGTTAGGGTTAGGGGACGGGGGCGGTTTAGGGTCCAGGTGAGGGTACGACAACGCTTTAGGGGGAGCGTACGTGTGAGGGCGCGGGTTAGTGTCCGCGTACGGGTTAGGACTAGGGGACGGGTGAGGGTCAGGCTTCGGGGAAGGGTTAGGGTTAGGGTTCGGGCTAGGGTTAGGGTTAGGGGACGGGGACGGTTTAGGGTCCAGGTGAGGGTACGACAACGCTTTAGGGGGAGCGTATGTGTGAGGGCGCGGGTTAGTGTCAGCGTACGGGTTAGGATTAGGGGACGGGTGAGGGTCAGGCTTCGGGGAAGGGTTAGGGTTAGGGTTCGGGCTAGGGTTAGGGTTAGGGGACGGGGACGGTTTAGGGTCCAGGTGAGGGTACGACAACGCTTTACGGGGAGCGTACGTGTGAGGGCGCGGGTTAGTGTCAGCGTACGGGTTAGGATTAGGGGACGGGTGAGGGTCAGGCTTCGGGGAAGGGTTAGGGTTAGGGTTCGGGCTAGGGTTAGGGTTAGGGAATGGGGACGGTTTAGGGTCCAGTTGAGGGTACGACAACGCTTTAGTGGGAGCGTACGTGTGAGGGCGCAAGTTAGTGTCAGCGTACGGGTTAGGATTAGGGGACGGGTGAGGGTCAGGCTTCAGGGAAGGGTTAGGGTTAGGGTTCGGGCTAGGGTTAGGGTTAGGGGACGGGGACGGTTTAGGGTCCAGGTGAGGGTACGACAACGCTTTAGGGGGAGCGTACGTGTGAGGGCGCGGGTTAGTGTCTGCGTACGGGTTAGGATTAGGGGACGGGTGAGGGTCAGGCTTCGGGGAAGGGTTAGGGTTAGGGTTCTGGCTAGGGTTAGGGTTAGGAGACGGGGACGGTATAGGGTCCAGGTGAGGGTACGACAACGCTTTAGGGGGAGCATATGTGTGAGGGCGCGGCTTAGTGTCAGCCTACGGGTTAGGATTAGAGGACGCGTGAGGGTCAGGCTTCGGGGAAGGGTTAGGGTTAGGGTTCGGGCTAGGGTTAGGGTTAGGGGACAGGGACGGTTTAGGGTCCAGGTGAGGGTACGACAACGCTTTAGGGGGAGCGTACGTGTGAGGGCGCGGGTTAGTGTCAGCGTATGGGTTAGGATTAGGGGACGGGTGAGGGTCAGGCTTCGGGGAAGGGTTAGGGTTAGGGTTCGGGCTAGGGTTAGGGTTAGGGGACGGGGACGGTTTAGGGTCCAGGTGAGGGTACGACAACGCTTCAGGGGGAGCGTACGTGTGAGGGCGCGGGTTAGTGTCAGCGTACGGGTTAGGATTAGGGGACGGGTGAGGGTCAGGCTTCGGGGAAGGGTTAGGGTTAGGGTTCGGGCTAGGGTTAGGGTTAGGGGACGGGGACGGTTTAGGGTCCAGGTGAGGGTACGACAACGCTTTAGGGGGAGCGTACGTGTGAGGGCGCGGGTTAGTGTCAGCGTACGCGTTAGGATTAGGGGACGGGTGAGGGTCAGGCTTCGGGGAAGGGTTAGGGTTAGGGTTCGGGCTAGGGTTAGGGTTAGGGGACGGGGATGGTTTAGGGTCCAGGTGAGGGTACGACAACGCTTTAGGGGGAGCGTACGTGTGAGGGCGCGGGTTAGTGTCAGCGTACGGGTTAGGATTAGGGGACGGGTGAGGGTCAGGCTTCGGGGAAGGGTTAGGGTTAGGGTTGGGGCTAGGGTTAGGGTTAGGGGACGGGGACGGTTTAGGGTCCAGGTGAGGGTACGACAACGCTTTAGGGGGAGCGTACGTGTGAGGGCGCGGGCTAGTGTCAGCGTACGGGTTAGGATTAGGGGACGGGTGAGGGTCAGGCTTCGGGGAAGGGTTAGGGTTAGGGTTCGGGCTAGGGTTAGGGTTAGGGGACGGGGACGGTTTAGGGTCCAGGTGAGGGTACGACAACGCTTTAGGGGGAGCGTACGTGTGAGGGCGCGGGTTAGTGTCAGCGTACGGGTTAGGATTAGGGGACGGGTGAGGGTCAGGCTTCGAGGAAGGGTTAGGGTTAGGGTTCGGGCTAGGGTTAGGGTTAGGGGACGGGGACGGTTTAGGGTCCAGGTGAGGGTACGACAACGCTTTAGGGGGATCGTACGTGTGAGGGCGCGGGTTAGTGTCAGCGTACGGGTTAGGATTAGGGGACGGGTGAGGGTCAGGCTTCGGGGAAGGGTTAGGGTTAGGGTTCGGGCTAGGGTTAGGGTTAGGGGACGGGGACGGTTTAGGGTCCAGGTGAGGGTACGACAACGCTTTAGGGGGAGCGTACGTGTGAGGGCGCGGGTTAGTGTCAGCGTACCGGTTAGGATTAGGGGACGGGTGAGGGTCAGGCTTCGGGGAAGGGTTAGGGTTAGGGTTCGGGCTAGGGTTAGGGTTAGGGGACGGGGACGGTTTAGGGTCCAGGTGAGGGTACGACAACGCTTTAGGGGGAGCGTACGTGTGAGGGCGCGGGTTAGTGTCAGCGTACGGGTTAGGATTAGGGGACGGGTGAGGGTCAGGCTTCGGGGAAGGGTTAGGGTTAGGGTTCGGGCTAGGGTTAGGGTTAGGGGACGGGGACGGTTTAGGGTCCAGGTGAGTGTACGACAACGCTTTAGGGGGAGCGTACGTGTGAGGGCGCGGGTTAGTGTCAGCGTACGGGTTAGGATTAGGGGACGGGTGAGGGTCAGGCTTCGGGAAAGGGTTAGGGTTAGGGTTCGGGCTAGGGTTAGGGTTAGGGGACGAGGACGGTTTAGGGTCCAGGTGAGGGTACGACAACGCTTTAGGGGGAGCCTACGTGTGAGGGCGCGGGTTAGTGTCAGCGTACGGGTTAGGATTAGGGGACGGGTGAGGGTCAGGCTTCGGGGAAGGGTTAGGGTTAGGGTTCGGGCTAGGGTTAGGGTTAGGGGACGGGGACGGTTTAGGGTCCAGGTGAGGGTACGACAACGCTTTAGGGGGAGCGTACGTGTGAGGGCGCGGCTTAGTGTCAGCGTACGGGTTAGGATTAGGGGACTGGTGAGGGTCAGGCTTCGGGGAAGGGTTAGGGTTAGTGTTCGGGCTAGGGTTAGGGTTAGGGGACGGGGACGGTTTAGGGTCCAGGTGAGGGTACGACAACGCTTTAGGGGGAGCGTACGTGTGAGGGCGCGGGTTAGTGTCAGCGTACGGGTTAGGATTAGGGGACGGGTGAGGGTCAGGTTTCGGGGAAGGGTTAGGGTTAGGGTTCGGGCTAGGGTTAGGGTTAGGGGACGGGGAAGGTTTAGGGTCCAGGTGAGGGTACGACAACGCTTTAGGGGGAGCGTACGTGTGAGGGCGCGGGTTATTGTCCGCGTACTCCTTAGGATTAGGGGACGGGGGAGGGTCAGGCTTCGGGGAAGGGTTAGGGTTAGGGTTCGGGCTACGGTTAGGGTTAGGGGACGGGGACGGTATAGGGTCCAGGTGAGGGTACGACAACGCTTTAGGGGGAGCGTATGTGTGAGGGCGCGGCTTAGCGTCAGCGTACGGGTTAGGATTAGGGGACGGATGAGGGTCAGGCTTCGGGGAAGGGTTAGGGTTAGGGTTCGGTCTAGGGTTAGGGTTAGGGGACGGGGACGGTTTAGGGTCCAGGTGAGGGTACGACAACGCTTTAGGGGGAGCGTACGTGTGAGGGCGCGGGTTAGTGTCAGCGTACGGGTTAGGATTAGGGGACGGGTGAGGGTCAGGCTTCGGGGAAGGGTTAGGGTTAGGGTTCGGGCTAGGGTTAGGGTTAGGGGACGGGGACGGTTTAGGGTCCAGGTGAGGGTACGACAACGCTTTAGGGGGAGCGTACGTGTGAGGGCGCGGGTTAGTGTCAGCGTACGGGTTAGAATTAGGGGACGGGTGAGGGTCAGGCTTCGGGGAAAGGTTAGGGTTAGGGTTCGGGCTAGGGTTAGGGTTAGGGGACGGGGACGGTTTAGGGTCCTGGTGAGGGTGCGACAACGCTTTAGGGGGAGCGTACGTGTGAGGGCGCGGCTTAGTGTCAGCGTACGGGTTAGGATTAGGGGACGGGTGAGGGTCAGGCTTCGGGGAAGGGTTAGGGTTAGGGTTCGGGCTAGGGTTAGGGTTAGGGGACGGGGACGGTTTAGGGTCCAGGTGAGGGTACGACAACGCTTTAGGGGGAGCGTACGTGTGAGGGCGTGGGTTAGTGTCAGCGTACGGGTTAGGATTAGGGGACGGGTGAGGGTCAGGCTTCGGGAAAGGGTTAGGGTTAGGGTTCGGGCTAGGGTTAGGGTTAGGGGACGAGGACGGTTTAGGGTCCAGGTGAGGGTACGACAACGCTTTAGGGGGAGCCTACGTGTGAGGGCGCGGGTTAGTGTCAGCGTACGGGTTAGGATTAGGGGACGGGTGAGGGTCAGGCTTCGGGGAAGGGTTAGGGTTAGGGTTCGGGCTAGGGTTAGGGTTAGGGGACGGGGACGGTTTAGGGTCCAGGTGAGGGTACGACAACGCTTTAGGGGGAGCGTACGTGTGAGGGCGCGGCTTAGTGTCAGCGTACGGGTTAGGATTAGGGGACTGGTGAGGGTCAGGCTTCGGGGAAGGGTTAGGGTTAGTGTTCGGGCTAGGGTTAGGGTTAGGGGACGGGGACGGTTTAGGGTCCAGGTGAGGGTACGACAACGCTTTAGGGGGAGCGTACGTGTGAGGGCGCGGGTTAGTGTCAGCGTACGGGTTAGGATTAGGGGACGGGTGAGGGTCAGGTTTCGGGGAAGGGTTAGGGTTAGGGTTCGGGCTAGGGTTAGGGTTAGGGGACGGGGAAGGTTTAGGGTACAGGTGAGGGTACGACAACGCTTTAGGGGGAGCGTACGTGTGAGGGCGCGGGTTATTGTCCGCGTACTCCTTAGGATTAGGGGACGGGGGAGGGTCAGGCTTCGGGGAAGGGTTAGGGTTAGGGTTCGGGCTACGGTTAGGGTTAGGGGACGGGGACGGTATAGGGTCCAGGTGAGGGTACGACAACGCTTTAGGGGGTGCGTATGTGTGAGGGCGCGGCTTAGCGTCAGCGTACGGGTTAGGATTAGGGGACGGATGAGGGTCAGGCTTCGGGGAAGGGTTAGGGTTAGGGTTCGGGCTAGGGTTAGGGTTAGGGGACGGGGACGGTTTAGGGTCCAGGTGAGGGTACGACAACGCTTTAGGGGGAGCGTACGTGTGAGGGCGCGGGTTAGTGTCAGCGTACGGGTTAGGATTAGGGGACGGGTGAGGGTCAGGCTTCGGGGAAGGGTTAGGGTTAGGGTTCGGGCTAGGGTTAGGGTTAGGGGACGGGGACGGTTTAGGGTCCAGGTGAGGGTACGACAATGCTTTAGGGGGAGCGTACGTGTGAGGGCGTGGCTTAGTGTCAGCGTACGGGTTAGGATTAGGGGACGGGTGAGGGTCAGGCTTCGGGGAAGTGTTAGGGTTACGGTTCGGGCTAGGGTTAGGGTTAGGGGACGGGGACGGTTTAGGGTCCAGGTGAGGGTACGACAACGCTTTAGGGGGAGCGTACGTGTGAGGGCGCGGCTTAGTGTCAGCGTACGGGTTAGGATTAGGGGACGGGTGAGGGTCAGGCTTCGGGGAAGGTTTAGGGTTAGGGTTCGGGCTAGGGTTAGGGTTAGGGGACGGGGACGGTTTAGGGTCCAGGTGAGGGTACGACAACGCTTTAGGGGGAGCGTACGTGTGAGGGCGCGGGTTAGTGTCCGCGTACGGGTTAGGATTAGGGGACGGGTGAGGGTCAGGCTTCGGGGAAGGGTTAGGGTTAGGGTTCGGGCTAGGGTTAGGGTTAGGGGACGGGGACGGTTTAGGGTCCAGGTGAGGGTACGACAACGCTTTAGGGGGAGCGTACGTGTGAGGGCGCGGGTTAGTGTCAGCGTACGGGTTAGGATTAGGGGACGGGTGAGGGTCAGGCTTCGGGGAAGGGTTAGGGTTAGGGTTCGGGCTAGGGTTAGGGTTAGGGGACGGGGACGGTTTAGGGTCCAGGTGAGGGTACGACTACGCTTTAGGGGGAGCGTACGTGTGAGGGCGCGGGTTAGTGTCAGCGTACGGGTTAGGATTAGGGGACGGGTGAGGGTCAGGCTTCGGGAAAGTGTTAGGGTTAGGGTTCGGGCTAGGGTTAGGGTTAGGGGACGAGGACGGTTTAGGGTCCAGGTGAGGGTACGACAACGCTTTAGGGGGAGCCTACGTGTGAGGGCGCGGGTTAGTGTCAGCGTACGGGTTAGGATTAGGGGACGGGTGAGGGTCAGGCTTCGGGGAAGGGTTAGGGTTAGGGTTCGGGCTAGGGTTAGGGTTAGGGGACGGGGACGGTTTAGGGTCCAGGTGAGGGTACGACAACGCTTTAGGGGGAGCGTACGTGTGAGGGCGCGGCTTAGTGTCAGCGTACGGGTTAGGATTAGGGGACTGGTGAGGGTCAGGCTTCGGGGAAGGGTTAGGGTTAGTGTTCGGGCTAGGGTTAGGGTTAGGGGACGGGGACGGTTTAGGGTCCAGGTGAGGGTACGACAACGCTTTAGGGGGAGCGTACGTGTGAGGGCGCGGGTTAGTGTCAGCGTACGGGTTAGGATTAGGGGACGGGTGAGGGTCAGGTTTCGGGGAAGGGTTAGGGTTAGGGTTCGGGCTAGGGTTAGGGTTAGGGGACGGGGAAGGTTTAGGGTACAGGTGAGGGTACGACAACGCTTTAGGGGGAGCGTACGTGTGAGGGCGCGGGTTATTGTCCGCGTACTCCTTAGGATTAGGGGACGGGGGAGGGTCAGGCTTCGGGGAAGGGTTAGGGTTAGGGTTCGGGCTACGGTTAGGGTTAGGGGACGGGGACGGTATAGGGTCCAGGTGAGGGTACGACAACGCTTTAGGGGGTGCGTATGTGTGAGGGCGCGGCTTAGCGTCAGCGTACGGGTTAGGATTAGGGGACGGATGAGGGTCAGGCTTCGGGGAAGGGTTAGGGTTAGGGTTCGGGCTAGGGTTAGGGTTAGGGGACGGGGACGGTTTAGGGTCCAGGTGAGGGTACGACAACGCTTTAGGGGGAGCGTACGTGTGAGGGCGCGGGTTAGTGTCAGCGTACGGGTTAGGATTAGGGGACGGGTGAGGGTCAGGCTTCGGGGAAGGGTTAGGGTTAGGGTTCGGGCTAGGGTTAGGGTTAGGGGACGGGGACGGTTTAGGGTCCAGGTGAGGGTACGACAATGCTTTAGGGGGAGCGTACGTGTGAGGGCGTGGCTTAGTGTCAGCGTACGGGTTAGGATTAGGGGACGGGTGAGGGTCAGGCTTCGGGGAAGTGTTAGGGTTACGGTTCGGGCTAGGGTTAGGGTTAGGGGACGGGGACGGTTTAGGGTCCAGGTGAGGGTACGACAACGCTTTAGGGGGAGCGTACGTGTGAGGGCGCGGCTTAGTGTCAGCGTACGGGTTAGGATTAGGGGACGGGTGAGGGTCAGGCTTCGGGGAAGGTTTAGGGTTAGGGTTCGGGCTAGGGTTAGGGTTAGGGGACGGGGACGGTTTAGGGTCCAGGTGAGGGTACGACAACGCTTTAGGGGGAGCGTACGTGTGAGGGCGCGGGTTAGTGTCCGCGTACGGGTTAGGATTAGGGGACGGGTGAGGGTCAGGCTTCGGGGAAGGGTTAGGGTTAGGGTTCGGGCTAGGGTTAGGGTTAGGGGACGGGGACGGTTTAGGGTCCAGGTGAGGGTACGACAACGCTTTAGGGGGAGCGTACGTGTGAGGGCGCGGGTTAGTGTCAGCGTACGGGTTAGGATTAGGGGACGGGTGAGGGTCAGGCTTCGGGGAAGGGTTAGGGTTAGGGTTCGGGCTAGGGTTAGGGTTAGGGGACGGGGACGGTTTAGGGTCCAGGTGAGGGTACGACAACGCTTTAGGGGGAGCGTACGTGTGAGGGCGCGGGTTAGTGTCAGCGTACGGGTTAGGATTAGGGGACGGGTGAGGGTCAGGCTTCGGGGAAGGGTTAGGGTTAGGGTTCGGGCTAGGGTTAGGGTTAGGGGACGGGGACGGTTTAGGGTCCAGGTGAGGGTACAACAACGCTTTAGGGGGAGCGTACGTGTGAGGGCGCGGGTTAGTGTCAGCGTACGGGTTAGGATTAGGGGACGGGTGAGGGTCAGGCTTCGGGGAAGGGTTAGGGTTAGGGTTCGGGCTAGGGTTAGGGTTAGGGGACGGGGACGGTTTAGGGTCCAGGTGAGGGTACGACAACGCTTTAGGGGGAGCGTACGTGTGAGGGCGCGGGTTAGTGTCCGCGTACGGGTTAGGACTAGGGGACGGGTGAGGGTCAGGCTTCGGGGAAGGGTTAGGGTTAGGGTTCGGGCTAGGGTTAGGGTTAGGGGACGGGGACGGTTTAGGGTCCAGGTGAGGGTACGACAACGCTTTAGGGGGAGCGTATGTGTGAGGGCGCGGGTTAGTGTCAGCGTACGGGTTAGGATTAGGGGACGGGTGAGGGTCAGGCTTCGGGGAAGGGTTAGGGTTAGGGTTCGGGCTAGGGTTAGGGTTAGGGGACGGGGACGGTTTAGGGTCCAGGTGAGGGTACGACAACGCTTTACGGGGAGCGTACGTGTGAGGGCGCGGGTTAGTGTCAGCGTACGGGTTAGGATTAGGGGACGGGTGAGGGTCAGGCTTCGGGGAAGGGTTAGGGTTAGGGTTCGGGCTAGGGTTAGGGTTAGGGAATGGGGACGGTTTAGGGTCCAGTTGAGGGTACGACAACGCTTTAGTGGGAGCGTACGTGTGAGGGCGCAAGTTAGTGTCAGCGTACGGGTTAGGATTAGGGGACGGGTGAGGGTCAGGCTTCAGGGAAGGGTTAGGGTTAGGGTTCGGGCTAGGGTTAGGGTTAGGGGACGGGGACGGTTTAGGGTCCAGGTGAGGGTACGACAACGCTTTAGGGGGAGCGTACGTGTGAGGGCGCGGGTTAGTGTCTGCGTACGGGTTAGGATTAGGGGACGGGTGAGGGTCAGGCTTCGGGGAAGGGTTAGGGTTAGGGTTCTGGCTAGGGTTAGGGTTAGGAGACGGGGACGGTATAGGGTCCAGGTGAGGGTACGACAACGCTTTAGGGGGAGCATATGTGTGAGGGCGCGGCTTAGTGTCAGCCTACGGGTTAGGATTAGAGGACGCGTGAGGGTCAGGCTTCGGGGAAGGGTTAGGGTTAGGGTTCGGGCTAGGGTTAGGGTTAGGGGACAGGGACGGTTTAGGGTCCAGGTGAGGGTACGACAACGCTTTAGGGGGAGCGTACGTGTGAGGGCGCGGGTTAGTGTCAGCGTATGGGTTAGGATTAGGGGACGGGTGAGGGTCAGGCTTCGGGGAAGGGTTAGGGTTAGGGTTCGGGCTAGGGTTAGGGTTAGGGGACGGGGACGGTTTAGGGTCCAGGTGAGGGTACGACAATGCTTTAGGGGGAGCGTACGTGTGAGGGCGCGGCTTAGTGTCAGCGTACGGGTTAGGATTAGGGGACGGGTGAGGGTCAGGCTTCGGGGAAGGGTTAGGGTTAGGGTTCGGGCTAGGGTTAGGGTTAGGGGACGGGGACGGTTTAGGGTCCAGGTGAGGGTACGACAACGCTTTAGGGGGAGCGTACGTGTGAGGGCGCGGGTTAGTGTCCGCGTACGGGTTAGGATTAGGGGACGGGTGAGGGTCAGGCTTCGGGGAAGGGTTAGGGTTAGGGTTCGGGCTAGGGTTAGGGGACGGGGACGGTTTAGGGTCCAGGTGAGGGTACGACAATGCTTTAGGGGGAGCGTACGTGTGAGGGCGCGGGTTAGTGTCAGCGTACGGGTTAGGATTAGGGGACGGGTGAGGGTCAGGCTTCGGGGAAGGGTTAGGGTTAGGGTTCGGGCTAGGGTTAGGGTTAGGAGACGGGGACGGTTTAGGGTCCAGGTGAGGGAACGACAACGCTTTAGGGGGAGCGTACGTGTGAGGGCGCGGGTTAGTGTCAGTGTACGGGTTAGGATTAGGGGACGGGTGAGGGTCAGGCTTCGGGGAAGGGTTAGGGTTAGGGTTGGGGCTAGGGTTAGGGTTAGGGGACGGGGACGGTTTAGGGTCCAGGTGAGGGTACGACAACGCTTTAGGGGGAGCGTACGTGTGAGGGCGTGGGCTAGTGTCAGCGTACGGGTTAGGATTAGGGGACGGGTGAGGGTCAGGCTTCGGGGAAGGGTTAGGGTTAGGGTTCGGGCTAGGGTTAGGGTTAGGGGACGGGGACGGTTTAGGGTCCAGGTGAGGGTACGACAACGCTTTAGGGGGAGCGTACGTGTGAGGGCGCGGGTTAGTGTCAGCGTACGGGTTAGGATTAGGGGACGGGTGAGGGTCAGGCTTCGGGGAAGGGTTAGGGTTAGGGTTCGGGCTAGGGTTAGGGTTAGGGGACGGGGACGGTTTAGGGTCCAGGTGAGGGTACGACAACGCTTTAGGGGGATCGTACGTGTGAGGGCGCGGGTTAGTGTCAGCGTACGGGTTAGGATTAGGGGACGGGTGAGGGTCAGGCTTCGGGGAAGGGTTAGGGTTAGGGTTCGGGCTAGGGTTAGGGTTAGGGGACGGGGACGGTTTAGGGTCCAGGTGAGGGTACGACAACGCTTTAGGGGGAGCGTACGTGTGAGGGCGCGGGTTAGTGTCAGCGTACGGGTTAGGATTAGGGGACGGGTGAGGGTCAGGCTTCGGGGAAGGGTTAGGGTTAGGGTTCAGGCTAGGGTTAGGGTTAGGGGACGGGGACGGTTTAGGGTCCAGGTGAGGGTACGACAACGCTTTAGGGGGAGCGTACGTGTGAGGGCGCGGGTTAGCGTCAGCGTACGGGTTAGGATTAGGGGACGGGTTAGGGTCAGGCTTCGGGGAAGGGTTAGGGTTAGGGTTCGGGCTAGGGTTAGGGTTAGGGGACGGGGACGGTTTAGGGTCCAGGTGAGGGTACGACAACGCTTTAGGGGGAGCGTACGTGTGAGGGCGCGGGTTAGTGTCAGCGTACGGGTTAGGATTAGGGGACGGGTGAGGGTCAGGCTTCGGGGAAGGGTTAGGGTTAGGGTTCGGGCTAGGATTAGGGTTAGGGGACGGGGAAGGTTTAGGGTCCAGGTGAGGGTACGACAACGCTTTAGGAGGAGCGTACGTGTGAGGGCGCGGGTTAGCGTCAGCGTACGGGTTAGGATTAGGGGACGGGTGAGGGTCAGGCTTCGGGGAAGGGTTAGGGTTAGGGTTCGGGCTAGGGTTAGGGTTAGCGGACGGGGACGGTTTAGGGTCCAGGTGAGGGTACGACAACGCTTTAGGGGGAGCGTACGTGTGAGGGCGCGGGTTAGTGTCAGCGTACGGGTTAGGATTAGGGGACGGGTGAGGGTCAGGCTTCGGGGAAAGGTTAGGGTTAGGGTTCGGGCTAGGGTTAGGGTTAGGGGACGGGGACGGTTTAGGGTCCTGGTGAGGGTGCGACAACGCTTTAGGGGGAGCGTACGTGTGAGGGCGCGGCTTAGTGTCAGCGTACGGGTTAGAATTAGGGGACGGGTGAGGGTCAGGCTTCGGGGAAGGGTTAGGGTTAGGGTTCGGGCTAGGGTTAGGGTTAGGGGACGGGGACGGTTTAGGGTCCAGGTGAGGGTACGACAACGCTTTAGGGGGAGCGTACGTGTGAGGGCGCGGGTTAGTGTCAGCGTACGGGTTAGGATTAGGGGACGGGTGAGGGTCAGGCTTCGGGAAAGGGTTAGGGTTAGGGTTCGGGCTAGGGTTAGGGTTAGGGGACGAGGACGGTTTAGGGTCCAGGTGAGGGTACGACAACGCTTTAGGGGGAGCCTACGTGTGAGGGCGCGGGTTAGTGTCAGCGTACGGGTTAGGATTAGGGGACGGGTGAGGGTCAGGCTTCGGGGAAGGGTTAGGGTTAGGGTTCGGGCTAGGGTTAGGGTTAGGGGACGGGGACGGTTTAGGGTCCAGGTGAGGGTACGACAACGCTTTAGGGGGAGCGTACGTGTGAGGGCGCGGCTAAGTGTCAGCGTACGGGTTAGGATTAGGGGACGGGTGAGGGTCAGGCTTCGGGGAAGGGTTAGGGTTAGTGTTCGGGCTAGGGTTAGGGTTAGGGGACGGGGACGGTTTAGGGTCCAGGTGAGGGTACGACAACGCTTTAGGGGGAGCGTACGTGTGAGGGCGCGGGTTAGCGTCAGCGTACGGGTTAGGATTAGGGGACGGGTGAGGGTCAGGTTTCGGGGAAGGGTTAGGGTTAGGGTTCGGGCTAGGGTTAGGGTTAGGGGACGGGGAAGGTTTAGGGTCCAGGTGAGGGTACGACAACGCTTTAGGGGGAGCGTACGTGTGAGGGCGCGGGTTATTGTCCGCGTACTCCTTAGGATTAGGGGACGGGGGAGGGTCAGGCTTCGGGGAAGGGTTAGGGTTAGGGTTCGGGCTACGGTTAGGGTTAGGGGAGGGGGACGGTATAGGGTCCAGGTGAGGGTACGACAACGCTTTAGGGGGAGCGTATGTGTGAGGGCGCGGCTTAGCGTCAGCGTACGGGTTAGGATTAGGGGACGGATGAGGGTCAGGCTTCGGGGAAGGGTTAGGTTTAGGGTTCGGGCTAGGGTTAGGGTTAGGGGACGGGGACGGTTTAGGGTCCAGGTGAGGGTACGACAACGCTTTAGGGGGAGCGTACGTGTGAGGGCGCGGGTTAGTGTCAGCGTACGGGTTAGGATTAGGGGACGGGTGAGGGTCAGGCTTCGGGGAAGGGTTAGGGTTAGGGTTCGGGCTAGGGTTAGGGTTAGGGGACGAGGACGGTTTAGGGTCCAGGTGAGGGTACGACAACGCTTTAGGGGGAGCCTACGTGTGAGGGCGCGGGTTAGTGTCAGCGTACGGGTTAGGATTAGGGGACGGGTGAGGGTCAGGCTTCGGGGAAGGGTTAGGGTTAGGGTTCGGGCTAGGGTTAGGGATAGGGGACGGGGACGGTTTAGGGTCCAGGTGAGGGTACGACAACGCTTTAGGGGGAGCGTACGTGTGAGGGCGCGGCTTAGTGTCAGCGTACGGGTTAGGATTAGGGGACGGGTGAGGGTCAGGCTTCGGGGAAGGGTTAGGGTTAGTGTTCGGGCTAGGGTTAGGGTTAGGGGACGGGGACGGTTTAGGGTCCAGGTGAGGGTACGACAACGCTTTAGGGGGAGCGTACGTGTGAGGGCGCGGGTTAGCGTCAGCGTACGGGTTAGGATTAGGGGACGGGTGAGGGTCAGGCTTCGGGGAAGGGTTAGGGTTAGGGTTCGGGCTAGGGTTAGGGTTAGGGGACGGGGACGGTTTAGGGTCCAGGTGAGGGTACGACAACGCTTTAGGGGGAGCGTACGTGTGAGGGCGCGGGTTAGTGTCCGCGTACGGGTTAGGATTAGGGGACGGGTGAGGGTCAGGCTTCGGGGAAGGGTTAGGGTTAGGGTTCGGGCTAGGGTTAGGGTTAGGGGACGGGGACGGTTTAGGGTCCAGGTGAGGGTACGACAACGCTTTAGGGGGAGCGTACGTGTGAGGGCGCGGGATAGTGTCAGCGTACGGGTTAGGATTAGGGGACGGGTGAGGGTCAGGCTTCGGGGAAGGGTTAGGGTTAGGGTTCGGGCTAGGGTTAGGGTTAGGGGACGGGGACGGTTTAGGGTCCAGGTGAGGGTACGACAACGCTTTAGGGGGAGCGTACGTGTGAGGGCGCGGGTTAGTGTCCGCGTACGGGTTAGGATTAGGGGACGGGTGAGGGTCAGGCTTCGGGGAAGGGTTAGGGTTAGGGTTCGGGCTAGGGTTAGGGTTAGGGGACGGGGACGGTTTAGGGTCCAGGTGAGGGTACGACAACGCTTTAGGGGGAGCGTACGTGTGAGGGCGCGGGTTAGTGTCAGCGTACGGGTTAGGATTAGGGGACGGGTGAGGGTCAGGCTTCGGGGAAGGGTTAGGGTTAGGGTTCGGGCTAGGGTTAGGGTTAGGGGACGGGGACGGTTTAGGGTCCAGGTGAGGGTACGACAACGCTTTAGGGGGAGCGTACATGTGAGGGCGCGGGTTAGTGTCAGCGTACGGGTTAGGATTAGGGGACGGGTGAGGGTCAGGCTTCGGGGAAGGGTTAGGGTTAGGGTTCGGGCTAGGGTTAGGGTTAGGGGACGGGGACGGTTTAGGGTCCAGGTGAGGGTACGACAATGCTTTAGGGGGAGCGTACGTGTGAGGGCGCGGCTTAGTGTCAGCGTACGGGTTAGGATTAGGGGACGGGTGAGGGTCAGGCTTCGGGGAAGGGTTAGGGTTAGGGTTCGGGCTAGGGTTAGGGTTAGGGGACGGGGACGGTTTAGGGTCCAGGTGAGGGTACGACAACGCTTTAGGGGGAGCGTACGTGTGAGGGCGCGGGTTAGTGTCCGCGTACGGGTTAGGATTAGGGGACGGGTGAGGGTCAGGCTTCGGGGAAGGGTTAGGGTTAGGGTTCGGGCTAGGGTTAGGGTTAGGGGACGGGGACGGTTTAGGGTCCAGGTGAGGGTACGACAATGCTTTAGGGGGAGCGTACGTGTGAGGGCGCGGCTTAGTGTCAGCGTACGGGTTAGGATTAGGGGACGGGTGAGGGTCAGGCTTCGGGGAAGGGTTAGGGTTAGGGTTCGGGCTAGGGTTAGGGTTAGGGGACGGGGACGGTTTAGGGTCCAGGTGAGGGTACGACAATGCTTTAGGGGGAGCGTACGTGTGAGGGCGCGGGTTAGTGTCAGCGTACGGGTTAGGATTAGGGGACGGGTGAGGGTCAGGCTTCGGGGAAGGGTTAGGGTTAGGGTTCGGGTTAGGGTTAGGGTTAGGGGACGGGGACGGTTTAGGGTCCAGGTGAGGGTACGACAACGCTTTAGGGGGAGCGTACGTGTGAGGGCGCGGGTTAGTGTCAGCGTACGGGTTAGGATTAGGGGACGGGTGAGGGTCAGGCTTCGGGGAAGGGTTAGGGTTAGGGTTCGGGCTAGGGTTAGGGTTAGGGGACGGGGACGGTTTAGGGTCCAGGTGAGGGTATGACAACGCTTTAGGGGGAGCGTACGTGTGAGGGCGCGGGTTAGTGTCAGCGTACGGGTTAGGATTAGGGGACGGGTGAGGGTCAGGCTTCGGGGAAGGGTTAGGGTTAGGGTTCGGGTTAGGGTTAGGGTTAGGGGACGGGGACGGTTTAGGGTCCAGGTGAGGGTACGACAACGCTTTAGGGGGAGCGTACGTGTGAGGGCGCGGGTTAGTGTCAGCGTACGGGTTAGGATTAGGGGACGGGTGAGGGTCAGGCTTCGGGGAAGGGTTAGGGTTAGGGTTCGGGCTAGGGTTAGGGTTAGGGGACGGGGACGGTTTAGGGTCCAGGTGAGGGTACGACAACGCTTTAGGGGGAGCGTACGTGTGAGGGCGCGGGTTAGTGTCAGCGTACGGGTTAGGATTAGGGGACGGGTGAGGGTCAGGCTTCGGGGAAGGGTTAGGGTTAGGGTTCGGGCTAGGGTTAGGGTTAGGGGATGGGGACGGTTTAGGGTCCAGGTGAGGGTACGACAACGCTTTAGGGGGAGCGTACGTGTGAGAGCGCGGCTTAGTGTCAGCGTACGCGTTAGGATCAGGGGAAGGGGGAGGGTCAGGCTTCGGGGAAGTGTTAGGGTTAGGGTTCGGGCTAGGGTTAGGGTTAGGGGACGGGGACGGTTTAGGGTCCAGGTGAGGGTACGACAACGCTTTAGGGGGAGCGTACGTGTGAGGGCGCGGGTTAGTGTCAGCGTACGGGTTAGGATTGGGGACGGGTGAGCGTCAGGCTTCGGGGAAGGGTTAGGGTTAGGGTTCGGGCTAGGGTTAGGGTTAGGGGACGGGGACGGTTTAGGGTCCAGGTGAGGGTACGACAATGCTTTAGGGGGAGCGTACGTGTGAGGGCGCGGGTTAGTGTCCGCGTACGCCTTAGGATTAGGGGACGGGGGAGGGTCAGGCTTCGGGGTAGGGTTAGGGTTAGGGTTCGGGCTAGGGTTAGGGTTAGGGGACGGGGACGGTTTAGGGTCCAGGTGAGGGTACGACAACGCTTTAGGGGGAGCGTACGTGTGAGGGCGCGGGTTAGTGTCAGCGTACAGGTTAGGATTAGGGGACGGGTGAGGGTCAGGCTTCGAGGAAGGGTTAGGGTTAGGGTTCGGGTAGGGTTAGGGTTAGGGGATGGGTACGGTTTAGGGTCCAGGTGAGGGTACGACAACGCTTTAGGGGGAGCGTACGTGTGAGGGCGCGGCTTAGTGTCAGCGTACGGGTTAGGATTAGGGGACGGGTGAGGGTCAGGCTTCGGGGAAGGGTTAGGGTTTGGGTTCGGGCTAGGGTTAGGGTTAGGGGACGGGGACGGTTTAGGGTCCAGGTGAGGGTACGACAACGCTTTAGGGGGAGCGTACGTGTGAGGGCGCGGGTTAGTGTCAGCGTACGGGTTAGGATTAGGGGACGGGTGAGGGTCAGGCTTCGGGGAAGGGTTAGGGTTAGGGTTCGGGCTAGGGTTAGGGTTAGGGGACGGGGACGGTTTAGGGTCCAGGTGAGGGTACGACAACGCTTTAGGGGGAGCGTACGTGTGAGGGCGCGGGTTAGTGTCAGCGTACGGGTTAGGATTAGGGGACGGGTGAGGGTCAGGCTTCGGGGAAGGGTTAGGGTTAGGGTTCGGGCTAGGGTTAGGGTTAGGGGACGGGGACGGTTTAGGGTCCAGGTGAGGGTACGACAACGCTTTAGGGGGAGCGTACGTGTGAGGGCGCGGGTTAGTGTCAGCGTACGGGTTAGGATTAGGGGACGGGTGAGGGTCAGGCTTCGGGGAAGGGTTAGGGTTAGGGTTCGGGCTAGGGTTAGGGTTAGGGGACGGGGACGGTTTAGGGTCCAGGTGAGGGTACGACAACGCTTTAGGGGGAGCGTACGTGTGAGGGCGTGGGTTAGTGTCAGCGTTCGGGTTAGGATTAGGGGACGGGTGAGGGTCAGGCTTCGGGGAAGGGTTAGGGTTAGGGTTCGGGCTAGGGTTAGGGTTAGGGGACGGGGACGGTTTAGGGTCCAGGTGAGGGTACGACAACGCTTTAGGGGGAGCGTACGTGTGAGGGCGCGGGTTAGTGTCAGCGTACGGGTTAGGATTGGGGACGGGTGAGGGTCAGGCTTCGGGGAAGGGTTAGGGTTAGGGTTCGGGCTAGGGTTAGGGTTAGGGGACGGGGACGGTTTAGGGTCCAGGTGAGGGTACGACAACGCTTTAGGGGGAGCGTACGTGTGAGGGCGCGGGTTAGTGTCAGCGTATGGGTTAGGATTAGGGGACGGGTGAGGGTCAGGCTTCGGGGAAGGGTTAGGGTTAGGGTTCGGGCTAGGGTTAGGGTTAGGGGACGGGGACGGTTTAGGGTCCAGGTGAGGGTACGACAACGCTTTAGGGGGAGCGTACGTGTGAGGGCGCGGGTTAGTGTCAGCGTATGGGTTAGGATTAGGGGACGGGTGAGGGTCAGGCTTCGGGGAAGGGTTAGGGTTAGGGTTCGGGCTAGGGTTAGGGTTAGGGGACGGGGACGGTTTAGGGTCCAGGTGAGGGTACGACAATGCTTTAGGGGGAGCGTACGTGTGAGGGCGCGGGTTAGTGTCACCGTACAGGTTAGGATTAGGGGACGGGTGAGGGTCAGGCTTTGGGGAAGGGTTAGGGTTAGGGTTCGGGCTAGGGTTAGGGTTAGGGGACGGGGACGGTTTAGGGTCCAGGTGAGGGTACGACAACGCTTTAGGGGGAGCGTACGTGTGAGGGCGCGGGTTAGTGTCAGCGTACGGGTTAGGATTAGGGGACGGGTGAGGGTCAGGCTTCGGGGAAGGGTTAGGGTTAGGGTTCGGGCTAGGGTTAGGGTTAGGGGACGGGGACGGTTTAGGGTCCAGGTGAGGGTACGACAACGCTTTAGGGGGAGCGTACGTGTGAGGGCGCGGGTTAGTGTCAGCGTACGGGTTAGGATTAGGGGACGGGTGAGGGTCAGGCTTCGGGGAAGGGTTAGGGTTAGGGTTCGGGCTAGGGTTAGGGTTAGGGGACGGGGACGGTTTAGGGTCCAGGTGAGGGTACGACAACGCTTTAGGGGGAGCGTACGTGTGAGGGCGCGGGTTAGTGTCAGCGTACGGGTTAGGATTAGGGGACGGGTGAGGGTCAGGCTTCGGGGAAGGGTTAGGGTTAGGGTTCGGGCTAGGGTTAGGGATAGGGGACGGGGACGGTTTAGGGTCCAGGTGAGGGTACGACAACGCTTTAGGGGGAGCGTACGTGTGAGGGCGCGGGTTAGTGTCAGCGTACGGGTTAGGATTAGGGGACGGGTGAGGGTCAGGCTTCGGGGAAGGGTTAGGGTTAGGGTTCGGGCTAGGGTTAGGGTTAGGGGACGGGGACGGTTTAGGGTCCAGGTGAGGGTACGACAACGCTTTAGGGGGAGCGTACGTGTGAGGGCGCGGGTTAGTGTCAGCGTACGGGTTAGGATTAGGGGACGGGTGAGGGTCAGGCTTCGGGGAAGGGTTAGGGTTAGGGTTCGGGCTAGGGTTAGGGTTAGGGGACGGGGACGGTTTAGGGTCCAGGTGAGGGTACGACAACGCTTTAGGGGGAGCGTACGTGTGAGGGCGCGGGTTAGTGTCAGCGTACGGGTTAGGATTAGGGGACGGGTGAGGGTCAGGCTTCGGGGAAGGGTTAGGGTTAGGGTTCGGGCTAGGGTTAGGGTTAGGGGACGGGGACGGTTTAGGGTCCAGGTGAGGGTACGACAACGCTTTAGGGGGAGCGTACGTGTGAGGGCGCGGGTTAGTGTCAGCGTACGGGTTAGGATTAGGGGACGGGTGAGGGTCAGGCTTCGGGGAAGGGTTAGGGTTAGGGTTCGGGCTAGGGTTAGGGTTAGGGGACGGGGACGGTTTAGGGTCCAGATGAGGGTACGACAACGCTTTAGGGGGAGCGTACGTGTGAGGGCGCGGGTTAGTGTCAGCGTACGGGTTAGGATTAGGGGACGGGGGAGTGTCAGGCTTCGGGGAAGGGTTAGGGTTAGGGTTCGGGCTAGGGTTAGGGTTAGGGGACGGGGACGGTTTAGGGTCCAGGTGAGGGTACGACAACGCTTTAGGGGGAGCGTACGTGTGAGGGCGCGGGTTAGTGTCAGCGTACGGGTTAGGATTAGGGGACGGGTGAGGGTCAGGCTTCGGGGAAGGGTTAGGGTTAGGGTTCGGGCTAGGGTTAGGGTTACGGGACGGGGACGGTTTAGGGTCCAGGTGAGGGTACGACAACGCTTTAGGGGGAGCGTACGTGTGAGGGCGCGGGTTAGTGTCACCGTACGGGTTAGGATTAGGGGACGGGTGAGGGTCAGGCTTCGGGGAAGGGTTAGGGTTAGGGTTCGGGCTAGGGTTAGGGTTAGGGGACGGGGACGGTTTAGGGTCCAGGTGAGTGTACGACAACGCTTTAGGGGGAGCGTACGTGTGAGGGCGCGGGTTAGCGTCAGCGTACGGGTTAGGATTAGGGGACGGGTGAGGGTCAGGCTTCGGGGAAGGGTTAGGGTTAGGGTTCGGGCTAGGGTTAGGGTTAGGGGACGGGGACGGTTTAGGGTCCAGGTGAGGGTACGACAACGCTTTAGGGGGAGCGTACGTGTGAGGGCGTGGGTTAGTGTCAGCGTACGGGTTAGGATTAGGGGACGGGTGAGGGTCAGGCTTCGGGGAAAGTTTAGGGTTAGGGTTCGGGCTAGGGTTAGGGTTAGGGGACGGGGACGGTTTAGGGTCCAGGTGAGGGTACGACAACGCTTTAGGGGGAGCGTATGTGTGAGGGCGCGGGTTAGTGTCAGCGTACGGGTTAGGATTAGGGTACGGGTGAGGGTCAGGCTTCGGGGAAGGGTTAGGGTTAGGGTTCGGGCTAGGGTTAGGGTTAGGGGACGGGGACGGTTTAGGGTCCAGGTGAGGGTACGACAACGCTTTAGTGGGAGCGTACGTGTGGGGGCGCGGGTTAGTGTCAGCGTACGGGTTAGGATTAGGGGACGGGTGAGGGTCAGGCTTCGGGGAAGTGTTAGGGTTAGGGTTCGGGCTAGGGTTAGGGTTAGGGGACGCAGACGGTTTAGGGTCCAGGTGAGGGTACGACAACGCTTTAGGGGGAGCGTACGTGTGAGGGCGCGGGTTAGTGTCAGCGTACGGGTTAGGATTAGGGGACGGGTGAGGGTCAGGCTTCGGGGAAGGGTTAGGGTTAGGGTTCGGGCTAGGGTTAGGGTTAGGGGACGGGGACGGTTTAGGGTCCAGGTGAGGGTACGACAACGCTTTAGGGGGAGCGTACGTGTGAGGGCGCGGGTTAGTCTCAGCGTACGGGGTAGGATTAGGGGACGGGTGAGGGTCAGGCTTCGGGGAAGGGTTAGGGTTAGGGGACGGGGACGGTTTAGGGTCCAGGTGAGGGTACGACAACGCTTTAGGGGGAGCGTACGTGTGAGGGCGCGGCTTAGTGTCAGCGTACGGGTTAGGATTAGGGGACGGGTGAGGGTCAGGCTTCGGGGAAGGGTTAGGGTTAGGGTTCGGGCTAGGGTTAGGGTTAGGGGACGGGGACGGTTTAGGGTCCAGGTGAGGGTACGACAACGCTTTAGGGGGAGCGTACGTGTGAGGGCGCGGGTTAGTGTCAGCGTACGGGTTAGGATTAGGGGACGGCTGAGGGTCAGGCTTCGGGGAAGGGTTAGGGTTAGGGTTCGGGCTAGGGTTAGGGTTAGGGGACGGGGACGGTTTAGGGTCCAGGTGAGGGTACGACAACGCTTTAGGGGGAGCGTACGTGTGAGGGCGCGGGTTAGCGTCAGCGTACGGGTTAGGATTAGGGGACGGGTGAGGGTCAGGCTTCGGGGAAGGGTTAGGGTTAGGGTTCGGGCTAGGGTTAGGGTTAGGGGACGGGGACGGTTTAGGGTCCAGGTGAGGGTACGACAACGCTTCAGGGGGAGCGTACGTGTGAGGGCGCGGGTTAGTGTCAGCGTACGGGTTAGGATTAGGGGACGGGTGAGGGTCAGGCTTCGGGGAAGGGTTAGGGTTAGGGTTCGGGCTAGGGTTAGGGTTAGGGGACGGGGACGGTTTAGGGTCCAGGTGAGGGTACGACAACGCTTTAGGGGGAGCGTACGTGTGAGGGCGCGGGTTAGTGTCAGCGTACGCGTTAGGATTAGGGGACGGGTGAGGGTCAGGCTTCGGGGAAGGGTTAGGGTTAGGGTTCGGGCTAGGGTTAGGGTTAGGGGACGGGGATGGTTTAGGGTCCAGGTGAGGGTACGACAACGCTTTAGGGGGAGCGTACGTGTGAGGGCGCGGGTTAGTGTCAGCGTACGGGTTAGGATTAGGGGACGGGTGAGGGTCAGGCTTCGGGGAAGGGTTAGGGTTAGGGTTGGGGCTAGGGTTAGGGTTAGGGGACGGGGACGGTTTAGGGTCCAGGTGAGGGTACGACAACGCTTTAGGGGGAGCGTACGTGTGAGGGCGCGGGCTAGTGTCAGCGTACGGGTTAGGATTAGGGGACGGGTGAGGGTCAGGCTTCGGGGAAGGGTTAGGGTTAGGGTTCGGGCTAGGGTTAGGGTTAGGGGACGGGGACGGTTTAGGGTCCAGGTGAGGGTACGACAACGCTTTAGGGGGAGCGTACGTGTGAGGGCGCGGGTTAGTGTCAGCGTACGGGTTAGGATTAGGGGACGGGTGAGGGTCAGGCTTCGAGGAAGGGTTAGGGTTAGGGTTCGGGCTAGGGTTAGGGTTAGGGGACGGGGACGGTTTAGGGTCCAGGTGAGGGTACGACAACGCTTTAGGGGGATCGTACGTGTGAGGGCGCGGGTTAGTGTCAGCGTACGGGTTAGGATTAGGGGACGGGTGAGGGTCAGGCTTCGGGGAAGGGTTAGGGTTAGGGTTCGGGCTAGGGTTAGGGTTAGGGGACGGGGACGGTTTAGGGTCCAGGTGAGGGTACGACAACGCTTTAGGGGGAGCGTACGTGTGAGGGCGCGGGTTAGTGTCAGCGTACCGGTTAGGATTAGGGGACGGGTGAGGGTCAGGCTTCGGGGAAGGGTTAGGGTTAGGGTTCGGGCTAGGGTTAGGGTTAGGGGACGGGGACGGTTTAGGGTCCAGGTGAGGGTACGACAACGCTTTAGGGGGAGCGTACGTGTGAGGGCGCGGGTTAGTGTCAGCGTACGGGTTAGGATTAGGGGACGGGTGAGGGTCAGGCTTCGGGGAAGGGTTAGGGTTAGGGTTCGGGCTAGGGTTAGGGTTAGGGGACGGGGCCGGTTTAGGGTCCAGGTGAGTGTACGACAACGCTTTAGGGGGAGCGTACGTGTGAGGGCGCGGGTTAGTGTCAGCGTACGGGTTAGGATTAGGGGACGGGTGAGGGTCAGGCTTCGGGAAAGGGTTAGGGTTAGGGTTCGGGCTAGGGTTAGGGTTAGGGGACGAGGACGGTTTAGGGTCCAGGTGAGGGTACGACAACGCTTTAGGGGGAGCCTACGTGTGAGGGCGCGGGTTAGTGTCAGCGTACGGGTTAGGATTAGGGGACGGGTGAGGGTCAGGCTTCGGGGAAGGGTTAGGGTTAGGGTTCGGGCTAGGGTTAGGGTTAGGGGACGGGGACGGTTTAGGGTCCAGGTGAGGGTACGACAACGCTTTAGGGGGAGCGTACGTGTGAGGGCGCGGCTTAGTGTCAGCGTACGGGTTAGGATTAGGGGACTGGTGAGGGTCAGGCTTCGGGGAAGGGTTAGGGTTAGTGTTCGGGCTAGGGTTAGGGTTAGGGGACGGGGACGGTTTAGGGTCCAGGTGAGGGTACGACAACGCTTTAGGGGGAGCGTACGTGTGAGGGCGCGGGTTAGTGTCAGCGTACGGGTTAGGATTAGGGGACGGGTGAGGGTCAGGTTTCGGGGAAGGGTTAGGGTTAGGGTTCGGGCTAGGGTTAGGGTTAGGGGACGGGGAAGGTTTAGGGTCCAGGTGAGGGTACGACAACGCTTTAGGGGGAGCGTACGTGTGAGGGCGCGGGTTATTGTCCGCGTACTCCTTAGGATTAGGGGACGGGGGAGGGTCAGGCTTCGGGGAAGGGTTAGGGTTAGGGTTCGGGCTACGGTTAGGGTTAGGGGACGGGGACGGTATAGGGTCCAGGTGAGGGTACGACAACGCTTTAGGGGGAGCGTATGTGTGAGGGCGCGGCTTAGCGTCAGCGTACGGGTTAGGATTAGGGGACGGATGAGGGTCAGGCTTCGGGGAAGGGTTAGGGTTAGGGTTCGGTCTAGGGTTAGGGTTAGGGGACGGGGACGGTTTAGGGTCCAGGTGAGGGTACGACAACGCTTTAGGGGGAGCGTACGTGTGAGGGCGCGGGTTAGTGTCAGCGTACGGGTTAGGATTAGGGGACGGGTGAGGGTCAGGCTTCGGGGAAGGGTTAGGGTTAGGGTTCGGGCTAGGGTTAGGGTTAGGGGACGGGGACGGTTTAGGGTCCAGGTGAGGGTACGACAACGCTTTAGGGGGAGCGTACGTGTGAGGGCGCGGGTTAGTGTCAGCGTACGGGTTAGAATTAGGGGACGGGTGAGGGTCAGGCTTCGGGGAAAGGTTAGGGTTAGGGTTCGGGCTAGGGTTAGGGTTAGGGGACGGGGACGGTTTAGGGTCCTGGTGAGGGTGCGACAACGCTTTAGGGGGAGCGTACGTGTGAGGGCGCGGCTTAGTGTCAGCGTACGGGTTAGGATTAGGGGACGGGTGAGGGTCAGGCTTCGGGGAAGGGTTAGGGTTAGGGTTCGGGCTAGGGTTAGGGTTAGGGGACGGGGACGGTTTAGGGTCCAGGTGAGGGTACGACAACGCTTTAGGGGGAGCGTACGTGTGAGGGCGTGGGTTAGTGTCAGCGTACGGGTTAGGATTAGGGGACGGGTGAGGGTCAGGCTTCGGGAAAGGGTTAGGGTTAGGGTTCGGGCTAGGGTTAGGGTTAGGGGACGAGGACGGTTTAGGGTCCAGGTGAGGGTACGACAACGCTTTAGGGGGAGCCTACGTGTGAGGGCGCGGGTTAGTGTCAGCGTACGGGTTAGGATTAGGGGACGGGTGAGGGTCAGGCTTCGGGGAAGGGTTAGGGTTAGGGTTCGGGCTAGGGTTAGGGTTAGGGGACGGGGACGGTTTAGGGTCCAGGTGAGGGTACGACAACGCTTTAGGGGGAGCGTACGTGTGAGGGCGCGGCTTAGTGTCAGCGTACGGGTTAGGATTAGGGGACTGGTGAGGGTCAGGCTTCGGGGAAGGGTTAGGGTTAGTGTTCGGGCTAGGGTTAGGGTTAGGGGACGGGGACGGTTTAGGGTCCAGGTGAGGGTACGACAACGCTTTAGGGGGAGCGTACGTGTGAGGGCGCGGGTTAGTGTCAGCGTACGGGTTAGGATTAGGGGACGGGTGAGGGTCAGGTTTCGGGGAAGGGTTAGGGTTAGGGTTCGGGCTAGGGTTAGGGTTAGGGGACGGGGAAGGTTTAGGGTACAGGTGAGGGTACGACAACGCTTTAGGGGGAGCGTACGTGTGAGGGCGCGGGTTATTGTCCGCGTACTCCTTAGGATTAGGGGACGGGGGAGGGTCAGGCTTCGGGGAAGGGTTAGGGTTAGGGTTCGGGCTACGGTTAGGGTTAGGGGACGGGGACGGTATAGGGTCCAGGTGAGGGTACGACAACGCTTTAGGGGGTGCGTATGTGTGAGGGCGCGGCTTAGCGTCAGCGTACGGGTTAGGATTAGGGGACGGATGAGGGTCAGGCTTCGGGGAAGGGTTAGGGTTAGGGTTCGGGCTAGGGTTAGGGTTAGGGGACGGGGACGGTTTAGGGTCCAGGTGAGGGTACGACAACGCTTTAGGGGGAGCGTACGTGTGAGGGCGCGGGTTAGTGTCAGCGTACGGGTTAGGATTAGGGGACGGGTGAGGGTCAGGCTTCGGGGAAGGGTTAGGGTTAGGGTTCGGGCTAGGGTTAGGGTTAGGGGACGGGGACGGTTTAGGGTCCAGGTGAGGGTACGACAATGCTTTAGGGGGAGCGTACGTGTGAGGGCGTGGCTTAGTGTCAGCGTACGGGTTAGGATTAGGGGACGGGTGAGGGTCAGGCTTCGGGGAAGTGTTAGGGTTACGGTTCGGGCTAGGGTTAGGGTTAGGGGACGGGGACGGTTTAGGGTCCAGGTGAGGGTACGACAACGCTTTAGGGGGAGCGTACGTGTGAGGGCGTGGCTTAGTGTCAGCGTACGGGTTAGGATTAGGGGACGGGTGAGGGTCAGGCTTCGGGGAAGGTTTAGGGTTAGGGTTCGGGCTAGGGTTAGGGTTAGGGGACGGGGACGGTTTAGGGTCCAGGTGAGGGTACGACAACGCTTTAGGGGGAGCGTACGTGTGAGGGCGCGGGTTAGTGTCCGCGTACGGGTTAGGATTAGGGGACGGGTGAGGGTCAGGCTTCGGGGAAGGGTTAGGGTTAGGGTTCGGGCTAGGGTTAGGGTTAGGGGACGGGGACGGTTTAGGTTCCAGGTGAGGGTACGACAACGCTTTAGGGGGAGCGTACGTGTGAGGGCGCGGGTTAGTGTCAGCGTACGGGTTAGGATTAGGGGACGGGTGAGGGTCAGGCTTCGGGGAAGGGTTAGGGTTAGGGTTCGGGCTAGGGTTAGGGTTAGGGGACGGGGACGGTTTAGGGTCCAGGTGAGGGTACGACTACGCTTTAGGGGGAGCGTACGTGTGAGGGCGCGGGTTAGTGTCAGCGTACGGGTTAGGATTAGGGGACGGGTGAGGGTCAGGCTTCGGGAAAGTGTTAGGGTTAGGGTTCGGGCTAGGGTTAGGGTTAGGGGACGAGGACGGTTTAGGGTCCAGGTGAGGGTACGACAACGCTTTAGGGGGAGCCTACGTGTGAGGGCGCGGGTTAGTGTCAGCGTACGGGTTAGGATTAGGGGACGGGTGAGGGTCAGGCTTCGGGGAAGGGTTAGGGTTAGGGTTCGGGCTAGGGTTAGGGTTAGGGGACGGGGACGGTTTAGGGTCCAGGTGAGGGTACGACAACGCTTTAGGGGGAGCGTACGTGTGAGGGCGCGGCTTAGTGTCAGCGTACGGGTTAGGATTAGGGGACTGGTGAGGGTCAGGCTTCGGGGAAGGGTTAGGGTTAGTGTTCGGGCTAGGGTTAGGGTTAGGGGACGGGGACGGTTTAGGGTCCAGGTGAGGGTACGACAACGCTTTAGGGGGAGCGTACGTGTGAGGGCGCGGGTTAGTGTCAGCGTACGGGTTAGGATTAGGGGACGGGTGAGGGTCAGGTTTCGGGGAAGGGTTAGGGTTAGGGTTCGGGCTAGGGTTAGGGTTAGGGGACGGGGAAGGTTTAGGGTACAGGTGAGGGTACGACAACGCTTTAGGGGGAGCGTACGTGTGAGGGCGCGGGTTATTGTCCGCGTACTCCTTAGGATTAGGGGACGGGGGAGGGTCAGGCTTCGGGGAAGGGTTAGGGTTAGGGTTCGGGCTACGGTTAGGGTTAGGGGACGGGGACGGTATAGGGTCCAGGTGAGGGTACGACAACGCTTTAGGGGGTGCGTATGTGTGAGGGCGCGGCTTAGCGTCAGCGTACGGGTTAGGATTAGGGGACGGATGAGGGTCAGGCTTCGGGGAAGGGTTAGGGTTAGGGTTCGGGCTAGGGTTAGGGTTAGGGGACGGGGACGGTTTAGGGTCCAGGTGAGGGTACGACAACGCTTTAGGGGGAGCGTACGTGTGAGGGCGCGGGTTAGTGTCAGCGTACGGGTTAGGATTAGGGGACGGGTGAGGGTCAGGCTTCGGGGAAGGGTTAGGGTTAGGGTTCGGGCTAGGGTTAGGGTTAGGGGACGGGGACGGTTTAGGGTCCAGGTGAGGGTACGACAATGCTTTAGGGGGAGCGTACGTGTGAGGGCGTGGCTTAGTGTCAGCGTACGGGTTAGGATTAGGGGACGGGTGAGGGTCAGGCTTCGGGGAAGTGTTAGGGTTACGGTTCGGGCTAGGGTTAGGGTTAGGGGACGGGGACGGTTTAGGGTCCAGGTGAGGGTACGACAACGCTTTAGGGGGAGCGTACGTGTGAGGGCGCGGCTTAGTGTCAGCGTACGGGTTAGGATTAGGGGACGGGTGAGGGTCAGGCTTCGGGGAAGGTTTAGGGTTAGGGTTCGGGCTAGGGTTAGGGTTAGGGGACGGGGACGGTTTAGGGTCCAGGTGAGGGTACGACAACGCTTTAGGGGGAGCGTACGTGTGAGGGCGCGGGTTAGTGTCCGCGTACGGGTTAGGATTAGGGGACGGGTGAGGGTCAGGCTTCGGGGAAGGGTTAGGGTTAGGGTTCGGGCTAGGGTTAGGGTTAGGGGACGGGGACGGTTTAGGGTCCAGGTGAGGGTACGACAACGCTTTAGGGGGAGCGTACGTGTGAGGGCGCGGGTTAGTGTCAGCGTACGGGTTAGGATTAGGGGACGGGTGAGGGTCAGGCTTCGGGGAAGGGTTAGGGTTAGGGTTCGGGCTAGGGTTAGGGTTAGGGGACGGGGACGGTTTAGGGTCCAGGTGAGGGTACGACAACGCTTTAGGGGGAGCGTACGTGTGAGGGCGCGGGTTAGTGTCAGCGTACGGGTTAGGATTAGGGGACGGGTGAGGGTCAGGCTTCGGGGAAGGGTTAGGGTTAGGGTTCGGGCTAGGGTTAGGGTTAGGGGACGGGGACGGTTTAGGGTCCAGGTGAGGGTACAACAACGCTTTAGGGGGAGCGTACGTGTGAGGGCGCGGGTTAGTGTCAGTGTACGGGTTAGGATTAGGGGACGGGTGAGGGTCAGGCTTCGGGGAAGGGTTAGGGTTAGGGTTCGGGCTAGGGTTAGGGTTAGAGGACGGGGACGGTTTAGGGTCCAGGTGAGGGTACGACAACACTTTAGGGGGAGCGTACGTGTGAGGGCGCGGGTTAGTGTCAGCGTACGGGTTAGGATTAGGGGACGGGTGAGGGTCAGGCTTCGGGGAAGGGTTAGGGTTAGGGTTCGGGCTAGGGTTAGGGTTAGGGGACGGGGACGGTTTAGGGTCCAGGTGAGGGTACGACAACGCTTTAGGGGGAGCGTACGTGTGAGGGCGCGGGTTAGTGTCAGCGTACGGGTTAGGATTAGGGGACGGGTGAGGATCAGGCTTCGGGGAAGGGTTAGGGTTAGGGTTCGGGCTAGGGTTAGAGTTAGGGGACGGGGACGGTTTAGGGTCCAGGTGAGGGTACGACAACGCTTTAGGGGGAGCGTACGTGTGAGGGCGCGGGTTAGTGTCAGCGTACGGGTTACGATTAGGGGACGGGTGAGGGTCAGGCTTCGGGGAAGGGTTAGGGTTAGGGTTCGGGCTAGGGTTAGGGTTAGGGGACGGGGACGGTTTAGGGTCCAGGTGAGGGTACGACAACGCTTTAGGGGGAGCGTACGTGTGAGGGCGCGGGTTAGTGTCAGCGTACGGGTTACGATTAGGGGACGGGTGAGTGTCAGGCTTCGGGGAAGGGTTAGGGTTAGGGTTCGGGCTAGGGTTAGGGTTAGGGGACGGGGACGGTTTAGGGTCCAGGTGAGGGTACGACAACGCTTTAGGGGGAGCGTACGTGTGAGGGCGCGGGTTAGTGTCCGCGTACGGGTTAGGACTAGGGGACGGGTGAGGGTCAGGCTTCGGGGAAGGGTTAGGGTTAGGGTTCGGGCTAGGGTTAGGGTTAGGGGACGGGGACGGTTTAGGGTCCAGGTGAGGGTACGACAACGCTTTAGGGGGAGCGTATGTGTGAGGGCGCGGGTTAGTGTCAGCGTACGGGTTAGGATTAGGGGACGGGTGAGGGTCAGGCTTCGGGGAAGGGTTAGGGTTAGGGTTCGGGCTAGGGTTAGGGTTAGGGGACGGGGACGGTTTAGGGTCCAGGTGAGGGTACGACAACGCTTTACGGGGAGCGTACGTGTGAGGGCGCGGGTTAGTGTCAGCGTACGGGTTAGGATTAGGGGACGGGTGAGGGTCAGGCTTCGGGGAAGGGTTAGGGTTAGGGTTCGGGCTAGGGTTAGGGTTAGGGAATGGGGACGGTTTAGGGTCCAGTTGAGGGTACGACAACGCTTTAGTGGGAGCGTACGTGTGAGGGCGCAAGTTAGTGTCAGCGTACGGGTTAGGATTAGGGGACGGGTGAGGGTCAGGCTTCAGGGAAGGGTTAGGGTTAGGGTTCGGGCTAGGGTTAGGGTTAGGGGACGGGGACGGTTTAGGGTCCAGGTGAGGGTACGACAACGCTTTAGGGGGAGCGTACGTGTGAGGGCGCGGGTTAGTGTCTGCGTACGGGTTAGGATTAGGGGACGGGTGAGGGTCAGGCTTCGGGGAAGGGTTAGGGTTAGGGTTCTGGCTAGGGTTAGGGTTAGGAGACGGGGACGGTATAGGGTCCAGGTGAGGGTACGACAACGCTTTAGGGGGAGCATATGTGTGAGGGCGCGGCTTAGTGTCAGCCTACGGGTTAGGATTAGAGGACGCGTGAGGGTCAGGCTTCGGGGAAGGGTTAGGGTTAGGGTTCGGGCTAGGGTTAGGGTTAGGGGACAGGGACGGTTTAGGGTCCAGGTGAGGGTACGACAACGCTTTAGGGGGAGCGTACGTGTGAGGGCGCGGGTTAGTGTCAGCGTATGGGTTAGGATTAGGGGACGGGTGAGGGTCAGGCTTCGGGGAAGGGTTAGGGTTAGGGTTCGGGCTAGGGTTATGGTTAGGGGACGGGGACGGTTTAGGGTCCAGGTGAGGGTACGACAATGCTTTAGGGGGAGCGTACGTGTGAGGGCGCGGCTTAGTGTCAGCGTACGGGTTAGGATTAGGGGACGGGTGAGGGTCAGGCTTCGGGGAAGGGTTAGGGTTAGGGTTCGGGCTAGGGTTAGGGTTAGGGGACGGGGACGGTTTAGGGTCCAGGTGAGGGTACGACAACGCTTTAGGGGGAGCGTACGTGTGAGGGCGCGGGTTAGTGTCCGCGTACGGGTTAGGATTAGGGGACGGGTGAGGGTCAGGCTTCGGGGAAGGGTTAGGGTTAGGGTTCGGGCTAGGGTTAGGGGACGGGGACGGTTTAGGGTCCAGGTGAGGGTACGACAATGCTTTAGGGGGAGCGTACGTGTGAGGGCGCGGGTTAGTGTCAGCGTACGGGTTAGGATTAGGGGACGGGTGAGGGTCAGGCTTCGGGGAAGGGTTAGGGTTAGGGTTCGGGCTAGGGTTAGGGTTAGGAGACGGGGACGGTTTAGGGTCCAGGTGAGGGAACGACAACGCTTTAGGGGGAGCGTACGTGTGAGGGCGCGGGTTAGTGTCAGTGTACGGGTTAGGATTAGGGGACGGGTGAGGGTCAGGCTTCGGGGAAGGGTTAGGGTTAGGGTTGGGGCTAGGGTTAGGGTTAGGGGACGGGGACGGTTTAGGGTCCAGGTGAGGGTACGACAACGCTTTAGGGGGAGCGTACGTGTGAGGGCGTGGGCTAGTGTCAGCGTACGGGTTAGGATTAGGGGACGGGTGAGGGTCAGGCTTCGGGGAAGGGTTAGGGTTAGGGTTCGGGCTAGGGTTAGGGTTAGGGGACGGGGACGGTTTAGGGTCCAGGTGAGGGTACGACAACGCTTTAGGGGGAGCGTACGTGTGAGGGCGCGGGTTAGTGTCAGCGTACGGGTTAGGATTAGGGGACGGGTGAGGGTCAGGCTTCGGGGAAGGGTTAGGGTTAGGGTTCGGGCTAGGGTTAGGGTTAGGGGACGGGGACGGTTTAGGGTCCAGGTGAGGGTACGACAACGCTTTAGGGGGATCGTACGTGTGAGGGCGCGGGTTAGTGTCAGCGTACGGGTTAGGATTAGGGGACGGGTGAGGGTCAGGCTTCGGGGAAGGGTTAGGGTTAGGGTTCGGGCTAGGGTTAGGGTTAGGGGACGGGGACGGTTTAGGGTCCAGGTGAGGGTACGACAACGCTTTAGGGGGAGCGTACGTGTGAGGGCGCGGGTTAGTGTCAGCGTACGGGTTAGGATTAGGGGACGGGTGAGGGTCAGGCTTCGGGGAAGGGTTAGGGTTAGGGTTCAGGCTAGGGTTAGGGTTAGGGGACGGGGACGGTTTAGGGTCCAGGTGAGGGTACGACAACGCTTTAGGGGGAGCGTACGTGTGAGGGCGCGGGTTAGCGTCAGCGTACGGGTTAGGATTAGGGGACGGGTTAGGGTCAGGCTTCGGGGAAGGGTTAGGGTTAGGGTTCGGGCTAGGGTTAGGGTTAGGGGACGGGGACGGTTTAGGGTCCAGGTGAGGGTACGACAACGCTTTAGGGGGAGCGTACGTGTGAGGGCGAGGGTTAGTGTCAGCGTACGGGTTAGGATTAGGGGACGGGTGAGGGTCAGGCTTCGGGGAAGGGTTAGGGTTAGGGTTCGGGCTAGGATTAGGGTTAGGGGACGGGGAAGGTTTAGGGTCCAGGTGAGGGTACGACAACGCTTTAGGAGGAGCGTACGTGTGAGGGCGCGGGTTAGCGTCAGCGTACGGGTTAGGATTAGGGGACGGGTGAGGGTCAGGCTTCGGGGAAGGGTTAGGGTTAGGGTTCGGGCTAGGGTTAGGGTTAGCGGACGGGGACGGTTTAGGGTCCAGGTGAGGGTACGACAACGCTTTAGGGGGAGCGTACGTGTGAGGGCGCGGGTTAGTGTCAGCGTACGGGTTAGGATTAGGGGACGGGTGAGGGTCAGGCTTCGGGGAAAGGTTAGGGTTAGGGTTCGGGCTAGGGTTAGGGTTAGGGGACGGGGACGGTTTAGGGTCCTGGTGAGGGTGCGACAACGCTTTAGGGGGAGCGTACGTGTGAGGGCGCGGCTTAGTGTCAGCGTACGGGTTAGAATTAGGGGACGGGTGAGGGTCAGGCTTCGGGGAAGGGTTAGGGTTAGGGTTCGGGCTAGGGTTAGGGTTAGGGGACGGGGACGGTTTAGGGTCCAGGTGAGGGTACGACAACGCTTTAGGGGGAGCGTACGTGTGAGGGCGCGGGTTAGTGTCAGCGTACGGGTTAGGATTAGGGGACGGGTGAGGGTCAGGCTTCGGGAAAGGGTTAGGGTTAGGGTTCGGGCTAGGGTTAGGGTTAGGGGACGAGGACGGTTTAGGGTCCAGGTGAGGGTACGACAACGCTTTAGGGGGAGCCTACGTGTGAGGGCGCGGGTTAGTGTCAGCGTACGGGTTAGGATTAGGGGACGGGTGAGGGTCAGGCTTCGGGGAAGGGTTAGGGTTAGGGTTCGGGCTAGGGTTAGGGTTAGGGGACGGGGACGGTTTAGGGTCCAGGTGAGGGTACGACAACGCTTTAGGGGGAGCGTACGTGTGAGGGCGCGGCTAAGTGTCAGCGTACGGGTTAGGATTAGGGGACGGGTGAGGGTCAGGCTTCGGGGAAGGGTTAGGGTTAGTGTTCGGGCTAGGGTTAGGGTTAGGGGACGGGGACGGTTTAGGGTCCAGGTGAGGGTACGACAACGCTTTAGGGGGAGCGTACGTGTGAGGGCGCGGGTTAGCGTCAGCGTACGGGTTAGGATTAGGGGACGGGTGAGGGTCAGGTTTCGGGGAAGGGTTAGGGTTAGGGTTCGGGCTAGGGTTAGGGTTAGGGGACGGGGAAGGTTTAGGGTCCAGGTGAGGGTACGACAACGCTTTAGGGGGAGCGTACGTGTGAGGGCGCGGGTTATTGTCCGCGTACTCCTTAGGATTAGGGGACGGGGGAGGGTCAGGCTTCGGGGAAGGGTTAGGGTTAGGGTTCGGGCTACGGTTAGGGTTAGGGGAGGGGGACGGTATAGGGTCCAGGTGAGGGTACGACAACGCTTTAGGGGGAGCGTATGTGTGAGGGCGCGGCTTAGCGTCAGCGTACGGGTTAGGATTAGGGGACGGATGAGGGTCAGGCTTCGGGGAAGGGTTAGGTTTAGGGTTCGGGCTAGGGTTAGGGTTAGGGGACGGGGACGGTTTAGGGTCCAGGTGAGGGTACGACAACGCTTTAGGGGGAGCGTACGTGTGAGGGCGCGGGTTAGTGTCAGCGTACGGGTTAGGATTAGGGGACGGGTGAGGGTCAGGCTTCGGGGAAGGGTTAGGGTTAGGGTTCGGGCTAGGGTTAGGGTTAGGGGACGAGGACGGTTTAGGGTCCAGGTGAGGGTACGACAACGCTTTAGGCGGAGCCTACGTGTGAGGGCGCGGGTTAGTGTCAGCGTACGGGTTAGGATTAGGGGACGGGTGAGGGTCAGGCTTCGGGGAAGGGTTAGGGTTAGGGTTCGGGCTAGGGTTAGGGATAGGGGACGGGGACGGTTTAGGGTCCAGGTGAGGGTACGACAACGCTTTAGGGGGAGCGTACGTGTGAGGGCGCGGCTTAGTGTCAGCGTACGGGTTAGGATTAGGGGACGGGTGAGGGTCAGGCTTCGGGGAAGGGTTAGGGTTAGTGTTCGGGCTAGGGTGAGGGTTAGGGGACGGGGACGGTTTAGGGTCCAGGTGAGGGTACGACAACGCTTTAGGGGGAGCGTACGTGTGAGGGCGCGGGTTAGCGTCAGCGTACGGGTTAGGATTAGGGGACGGGTGAGGGTCAGGCTTCGGGGAAGGGTTAGGGTTAGGGTTCGGGCTAGGGTTAGGGTTAGGGGACGGGGACGGTTTAGGGTCCAGGTGAGGGTACGACAACGCTTTAGGGGGAGCGTACGTGTGAGGGCGCGGGTTAGTGTCCGCGTACGGGTTAGGATTAGGGGACGGGTGAGGGTCAGGCTTCGGGGAAGGGTTAGGGTTAGGGTTCGGGCTAGGGTTAGGGTTAGGGGACGGGGACGGTTTAGGGTCCAGGTGAGGGTACGACAACGCTTTAGGGGGAGCGTACGTGTGAGGGCGCGGGATAGTGTCAGCGTACGGGTTAGGATTAGGGGACGGGTGAGGGTCAGGCTTCGGGGAAGGGTTAGGGTTAGGGTTCGGGCTAGGGTTAGGGTTAGGGGACGGGGACGGTTTAGGGTCCAGGTGAGGGTACGACAACGCTTTAGGGGGAGCGTACGTGTGAGGGCGCGGGTTAGTGTCCGCGTACGGGTTAGGATTAGGGGACGGGTGAGGGTCAGGCTTCGGGGAAGGGTTAGGGTTAGGGTTCGGGCTAGGGTTAGGGTTAGGGGACGGGGACGGTTTAGGGTCCAGGTGAGGGTACGACAACGCTTTAGGGGGAGCGTACGTGTGAGGGCGCGGGTTAGTGTCAGCGTACGGGTTAGTATTAGGGGACGGGTGAGGGTCAGGCTTCGGGGAAGGGTTAGGGTTAGGGTTCGGGCTAGGGTTAGGGTTAGGGGACGGGGACGGTTTAGGGTCCAGGTGAGGGTACGACAACGCTTTAGGGGGAGCGTACATGTGAGGGCGCGGGTTAGTGTCAGCGTACGGGTTAGGATTAGGGGACGGGTGAGGGTCAGGCTTCGGGGAAGGGTTAGGGTTAGGGTTCGGGCTAGGGTTAGGGTTAGGGGACGGGGACGGTTTAGGGTCCAGGTGAGGGTACGACAATGCTTTAGGGGGAGCGTACGTGTGAGGGCGCGGCTTAGTCTCAGCGTACGGGTTAGGATTAGGGGACGGGTGAGGGTCAGGCTTCGGGGAAGGGTTAGGGTTAGGGTTCGGGCTAGGGTTAGGGTTAGGGGACGGGGACGGTTTAGGGTCCAGGTGAGGGTACGACAACGCTTTAGGGGGAGCGTACGTGTGAGGGCGCGGGTTAGTGTCCGCGTACGGGTTAGGATTAGGGGACGGGTGAGGGTCAGGCTTCGGGGAAGGGTTAGGGTTAGGGTTCGGGCTAGGGTTAGGGTTAGGGGACGGGGACGGTTTAGGGTCCAGGTGAGGGTACGACAATGCTTTAGGGGGAGCGTACGTGTGAGGGCGCGGCTTAGTGTCAGCGTACGGGTTAGGATTAGGGGACGGGTGAGGGTCAGGCTTCGGGGAAGGGTTAGGGTTAGGGTTCGGGCTAGGGTTAGGGTTAGGGGACGGGGACGGTTTAGGGTCCAGGTGAGGGTACGACAATGCTTTAGGGGGAGCGTACGTGTGAGGGCGCGGGTTAGTGTCAGCGTACGGGTTAGGATTAGGGGACGGGTGAGGGTCAGGCTTCGGGGAAGGGTTAGGGTTAGGGTTCGGGTTAGGGTTAGGGTTAGGGGACGGGGACGGTTTAGGGTCCAGGTGAGGGTACGACAACGCTTTAGGGGGAGCGTACGTGTGAGGGCGCGGGTTAGTGTCAGCGTACGGGTTAGGATTAGGGGACGGGTGAGGGTCAGGCTTCGGGGAAGGGTTAGGGTTAGGGTTCGGGCTAGGGTTAGGGTTAGGGGACGGGGACGGTTTAGGGTCCAGGTGAGGGTATGACAACGCTTTAGGGGGAGCGTACGTGTGAGGGCGCGGGTTAGTGTCAGCGTACGGGTTAGGATTAGGGGACGGGTGAGGGTCAGGCTTCGGGGAAGGGTTAGGGTTAGGGTTCGGGTTAGGGTTAGGGTTAGGGGACGGGGACGGTTTAGGGTCCAGGTGAGGGTACGACAACGCTTTAGGGGGAGCGTACGTGTGAGGGCGCGGGTTAGTGTCAGCGTACGGGTTAGGATTAGGGGACGGGTGAGGGTCAGGCTTCGGGGAAGGGTTAGGGTTAGGGTTCGGGCTAGGGTTAGGGTTAGGGGACGGGGACGGTTTAGGGTCCAGGTGAGGGTACGACAACGCTTTAGGGGGAGCGTACGTGTGAGGGCGCGGGTTAGTGTCAGCGTACGGGTTAGGATTAGGGGACGGGTGAGGGTCAGGCTTCGGGGAAGGGTTAGGGTTAGGGTTCGGGCTAGGGTTAGGGTTAGGGGATGGGGACGGTTTAGGGTCCAGGTGAGGGTACGACAACGCTTTAGGGGGAGCGTACGTGTGAGAGCGCGGCTTAGTGTCAGCGTATGCGTTAGGATCAGGGGAAGGGGGAGGGTCAGGCTTCGGGGAAGTGTTAGGGTTAGGGTTCGGGCTAGGGTTAGGGTTAGGGGACGGGGACGGTTTAGGGTCCAGGTGAGGGTACGACAACGCTTTAGGGGGAGCGTACGTGTGAGGGCGCGGGTTAGTGTCAGCGTACGGGTTAGGATTGGGGACGGGTGAGCGTCAGGCTTCGGGGAAGGGTTAGGGTTAGGGTTCGGGCTAGGGTTAGGGTTAGGGGACGGGGACGGTTTAGGGTCCAGGTGAGGGTACGACAATGCTTTAGGGGGAGCGTACGTGTGAGGGCGCGGGTTAGTGTCCGCGTACGCCTTAGGATTAGGGGACGGGGGAGGGTCAGGCTTCGGGGTAGGGTTAGGGTTAGGGTTCGGGCTAGGGTTAGGGTTAGGGGACGGGGACGGTTTAGGGTCCAGGTGAGGGTACGACAACGCTTTAGGGGGAGCGTACGTGTGAGGGCGCGGGTTAGTGTCAGCGTACAGGTTAGGATTAGGGGACGGGTGAGGGTCAGGCTTCGAGGAAGGGTTAGGGTTAGGGTTCGGGTAGGGTTAGGGTTAGGGGATGGGTACGGTTTAGGGTCCAGGTGAGGGTACGACAACGCTTTAGGGGGAGCGTACGTGTGAGGGCGCGGCTTAGTGTCAGCGTACGGGTTAGGATTAGGGGACGGGTGAGGGTCAGGCTTCGGGGAAGGGTTAGGGTTTGGGTTCGGGCTAGGGTTAGGGTTAGGGGACGGGGACGGTTTAGGGTCCAGGTGAGGGTACGACAACGCTTTAGGGGGAGCGTACGTGTGAGGGCGCGGGTTAGTGTCAGCGTACGGGTTAGGATTAGGGGACGGGTGAGGGTCAGGCTTCGGGGAAGGGTTAGGGTTAGGGTTCGGGCTAGGGTTAGGGTTAGGGGACGGGGACGGTTTAGGGTCCAGGTGAGGGTACGACAACGCTTTAGGGGGAGCGTACGTGTGAGGGCGCGGGTTAGTGTCAGCGTACGGGTTAGGATTAGGGGACGGGTGAGGGTCAGGCTTCGGGGAAGGGTTAGGGTTAGGGTTCGGGCTAGGGTTAGGGTTAGGGGACGGGGACGGTTTAGGGTCCAGGTGAGGGTACGACAACGCTTTAGGGGGAGCGTACGTGTGAGGGCGCGGGTTAGTGTCAGCGTACGGGTTAGGATTAGGGGACGGGTGAGGGTCAGGCTTCGGGGAAGGGTTAGGGTTAGGGTTCGGGCTAGGGTTAGGGTTAGGGGACGGGGACGGTTTAGGGTCCAGGTGAGGGTACGACAACGCTTTAGGGGGAGCGTACGTGTGAGGGCGTGGGTTAGTGTCAGCGTACGGGTTAGGATTAGGGGACGGGTGAGGGTCAGGCTTCGGGGAAGGGTTAGGGTTAGGGTTCGGGCTAGGGTTAGGGTTAGGGGACGGGGACGGTTTAGGGTCCAGGTGAGGGTACGACAACGCTTTAGGGGGAGCGTACGTGTGAGGGCGCGGGTTAGTGTCAGCGTACGGGTTAGGATTGGGGACGGGTGAGGGTCAGGCTTCGGGGAAGGGTTAGGGTTAGGGTTCGGGCTAGGGTTAGGGTTAGGGGACGGGGACGGTTTAGGGTCCAGGTGAGGGTACGACAACGCTTTAGGGGGAGCGTACGTGTGAGGGCGCGGGTTAGTGTCAGCGTATGGGTTAGGATTAGGGGACGGGTGAGGGTCAGGCTTCGGGGAAGGGTTAGGGTTAGGGTTCGGGCTAGGGTTAGGGTTAGGGGACGGGGACGGTTTAGGGTCCAGGTGAGGGTACGACAACGCTTTAGGGGGAGCGTACGTGTGAGGGCGCGGCTTAGTGTCAGCGTATGGGTTAGGATTAGGGGACGGGTGAGGGTCAGGCTTCGGGGAAGGGTTAGGGTTAGGGTTCGGGCTAGGGTTAGGGTTAGGGGACGGGGACGGTTTAGGGTCCAGGTGAGGGTACGACAATGCTTTAGGGGGAGCGTACGTGTGAGGGCGCGGGTTAGTGTCACCGTACAGGTTAGGATTAGGGGACGGGTGAGGGTCAGGCTTTGGGGAAGGGTTAGGGTTAGGGTTCGGGCTAGGGTTAGGGTTAGGGGACGGGGACGGTTTAGGGTCCAGGTGAGGGTACGACAACGCTTTAGGGGGAGCGTACGTGTGAGGGCGCGGGTTAGTGTCAGCGTACGGGTTAGGATTAGGGGACGGGTGAGGGTCAGGCTTCGGGGAAGGGTTAGGGTTAGGGTTCGGGCTAGGGTTAGGGTTAGGGGACGGGGACGGTTTAGGGTCCAGGTGAGGGTACGACAACGCTTTAGGGGGAGCGTACGTGTGAGGGTGCGGGTTACTGTCAGCGTACGGGTTAGGATTAGGGGACGGGTGAGGGTCAGGCTTCGGGGAAGGGTTAGGGTTAGGGTTCGGGCTAGGGTTAGGGTTAGGGGACGGGGACGGTTTAGGGTCCAGGTGAGGGTACGACAACGCTTTAGGGGGAGCGTACGTGTGAGGGCGCGGGTTAGTGTCAGCGTACGGGTTAGGATTAGGGGACGGGTGAGGGTCAGGCTTCGGGGAAGGGTTAGGGTTAGGGTTCGGGCTAGGGTTAGGGATAGGGGACGGGGACGGTTTAGGGTCCAGGTGAGGGTACGACAACGCTTTAGGGGGAGCGTACGTGTGAGGGCGCGGGTTAGTGTCAGCGTACGGGTTAGGATTAGGGGACGGGTGAGGGTCAGGCTTCGGGGAAGGGTTAGGGTTAGGGTTCGGGCTAGGGTTAGGGTTAGGGGACGGGGACGGTTTAGGGTCCAGGTGAGGGTACGACAACGCTTTAGGGGGAGCGTACGTGTGAGGGCGCGGGTTAGTGTCAGCGTACGGGTTAGGATTAGGGGACGGGTGAGGGTCAGGCTTCGGGGAAGGGTTAGGGTTAGGGTTCGGGCTAGGGTTAGGGTTAGGGGACGGGGACGGTTTAGGGTCCAGGTGAGGGTACGACAACGCTTTAGGGGGAGCGTACGTGTGAGGGCGCGGGTTAGTGTCAGCGTACGGGTTAGGATTAGGGGACGGGTGAGGGTCAGGCTTCGGGGAAGGGTTAGGGTTAGGGTTCGGGCTAGGGTTAGGGTTAGGGGACGGGGACGGTTTAGGGTCCAGGTGAGGGTACGACAACGCTTTAGGGGGAGCGTACGTGTGAGGGCGCGGGTTAGTGTCAGCGTACGGGTTAGGATTAGGGGACGGGTGAGGGTCAGGCTTCGGGGAAGGGTTAGGGTTAGGGTTCGGGCTAGGGTTAGGGTTAGGGGACGGGGACGGTTTAGGGTCCAGATGAGGGTACGACAACGCTTTAGGGGGAGCGTACGTGTGAGGGCGCGGGTTAGTGTCAGCGTACGGGTTAGTATTAGGGGACGGGGGAGGGTCAGGCTTCGGGGAAGGGTTAGGGTTAGGGTTCGGGCTAGGGTTAGGGTTAGGGGACGGGGACGGTTTAGGGTCCAGGTGAGGGTACGACAACGCTTTAGGGGGAGCGTACGTGTGAGGGCGCGGGTTAGTGTCAGCGTACGGGTTAGGATTAGGGGACGGGTGAGGGTCAGGCTTCGGGGAAGGGTTAGGGTTAGGGTTCGGGCTAGGGTTAGGGTTACGGGACGGGGACGGTTTAGGGTCCAGGTGAGGGTACGACAACGCTTTAGGGGGAGCGTACGTGTGAGGGCGCGGCTTAGTGTCAGCGTACGCGTTAGGATCAGGGGAAGGGGGAGGGTCAGGTTTCGGGGAAGTGTTAGGGTTAGGGTTCGGGCTAGGGTTAGGGTTAGGGGACGGGGACGGTTTAGGGTCCAGGTGAGGGTACGACAACGCTTTAGGGGGAGCGTACGTGTGAGGGCGCGGGTTAGTGTCAGCGTACGGGTTAGGATTAGGGTTCGGGTGAGCGTCAGGCTTCGGGGAAGGGTTAGGGTTAGGGTTCGGGCTAGGGTTAGGGTTAGGGGACGGGGACGGTTTAGGGTCCAGGTGAGGGTACGACAATGCTTTAGGGGGAGCGTACGTGTGAGGGCGCGGGTTATTGTCCGCGTACTCCTTAGGATTAGGGGACGGGGGAGGGTCAGGCTTCGGGGTAGGGTTAGGGTTAGGGTTCGGGCTAGGGTTAGGGTTAGGGGATGGGGACGGTTTAGGGTCCAGGTGAGGGTACGACAACGCTTTAGGGGGAGCGTACGTGTGAGGGCGCGGGTTAGTGTCAGCGTACGGGTTAGGATTAGGGGACGGGTGAGGGTCAGGCTTCGGGGAAGGTTTAGGTTTAGGGTTCGGGCTAGGGTTAGGGTTAGGGGATGGGTACGGTTTAGGGTCCAGGTGAGGGTACGACAACGCTTTAGGGGGAGCGTACGTGTGAGGGCGCGGCTTAGTGTCAGCGTACCGGTTAGGATTAGGGGACGGGTTAGGGTCAGGCTTCGGGGAAGGGTTAGGGTTTGGGTTCGGGCTAGGGTTAGGGTTAGGGGACGGGGACGGTTTAGGGTCCAGGTGAGGGTACGACAACGCTTTAGGGGGAGCGTACGTGTGAGGGCGCGGGTTAGTGTCAGCGTACGGGTTAGGATTAGGGGACGGGTGAGGGTCAGGCTTCGGGGAAGGGTTAGGGTTAGGGTTCGGGCTAGGGTTAGGGTTAGGGGACGGGGACGGTTTAGGGTCCAGGTGAGGGTACGACAACGCTTTAGGGGGAGCGTACGTGTGAGGGCGCGGGTTAGTGTCAGCGTACGGGTTAGGATTAGGGAACGGGAGAGGGTCAGGCTTCGGGGAAGGGTTAGGGTTAGGGTTCGGGCTAGGGTTAGGGTTAGGGGACGGGGACGGTTTAGGGTCCAGGTGAGGGTACGACAACGCTTTAGGGGGAGCGTACGTGTGAGGGCGCGGGTTAGTGTCAGCGTACGGGTTAGGATTAGGGGACGGGTGAGGGTCAGGCTTCGGGGAAGGGTTAGGGTTAGGGTTCGGGCTAGGGTTAGGGTTAGGGGACGGGGACGGTTTAGGGTCCAGGTGAGGGTACGACAACGCTTTAGGGGGAGCGTACGTGTGAGGGCGCGGGTTAGTGTCAGCGTACGGGTTAGGATTAGGGGACGGGTGAGGGTCAGGCTTCGGGGAAGGGTTAGGGTTGGGGTTCGGGCTAGGGTTAGGGTTAGGGGACGGGGACGGTTTAGGGTCCAGGTGAGGGTACGACAACGCTTTAGGGGGAGCGTACGTGTGAGGGCGCGGGTTAGTGTCAGCGTACGGGTTAGGATTAGGGGACGGGTGAGGGTCAGGCTTCGGGGAAGGGTTAGGGTTAGGGTTCGGGCTAGGGTTAGGGTTAGGGGACGGGGACGGTTTAGGGTCCAGGTGAGGGTACGACAACGCTTTAGGGGGAGCGTACGTGTGAGGGCGCGGGTTAGTGTCAGCGTACGGGTTAGGATTAGGGGACGGGTGAGGGTCAGGCTTCGGGGAAGGGTTAGGGTTAGGGTTCGGGCTAGGGTTAGGGTTAGGGGACGGGGACGGTTTAGGGTCCAGGTGAGGGTACGACAACGCTTTAGGGGGAGCGTACGTGTGAGGGCGTGGGTTAGTGTCAGCGTACGGGTTAGGATTAGGGGACGGGTGAGGGTCAGGCTTCGGGGAAGGGTTAGGGTTAGGGTTCGGGCTAGGGTTAGGGTTAGGGGACGGGGACGGTTTAGGGTCCAGGTGAGGGTACGACAACGCTTTAGGGGGAGTGTACGTGTGAGGGCGCGGGTTAGTGTCAGCGTACGGGTTAGGATTAGGGGACGGGTGAGGGTCAGGCTTCGGGGAAGGGTTAGGGTTAGGGTTCGGGCTAGGGTTAGGGTTAGGGGACGGGGACGGTTTAGGGTCCAGGTGAGGGTACGACAACGCTTTAGGGGGAGCGTACGTGTGAGGGCGCGGGTTAGTGTCAGCGTACGGGTTACGATTAGGGGACGGGTGAGGCTCAGGCTTCGGGGAAGGGTTAGGGTTAGGGTTCGGGCTAGGGTTAGGGTTAGGGGACGGGGACGGTTTAGGGTCCAGGTGAGGGTACGACAACGCTTTAGGGGGAGCGTACGTGTGAGGGCGCGGGTTAGTGTCAGCGTACGGGTTAGGATTAGGGGACGGGTGAGGGTCAGGCTTCGGGGAAGGGTTAGGGTTAGGGTTCGGGCTAGGGTTAGGGTTAGGGGACGGGGACGGTTTAGGGTCCAGGTGAGGGTACGACAACGCTTTAGGGGGAGCGTACGTGTGAGGGCGCGGCTTAGTGTCAGCGTACGGGTTAGGATTAGGGGACGGGTGAGGGTCAGGCTTCGGGGAAGGGTTAGGGTTAGGGTTCGGGCTAGGGTTAGGGTTAGGGGACGGGGACGGTTTAGGGTCCAGGTGAGGGTACGACAACGCTTTAGGGGGAGCGTACGTGTGAGGGCGCGGGTTAGTGTCAGCGTACGGGTTAGGATTAGGGGACGGGTGAGGGTCAGGCTTCGGGGAAGGGTTAGGGTTAGGGTTCGGGCTAGGGTTAGGGTTAGGGGACGGGGACGGTTTAGGGTCCAGGTGAGGGTACGACAACGCTTTAGGGGGAGCGTACGTGTGAGGGCGCGGGTTAGTGTCACCGTACGGGTTAGGATTAGGGGACGGGTGAGGGTCAGGCTTCGGGGAAGGGTTACGGTTAGGGTTCGGGCTAGGGTTAGGGTTAGGGGACGGGGACGGTTTAGGGTCCAGGTGAGGGTACGACAACGCTTTAGGGGGAGCGTACGTGTGAGGGCGCGGGTTAGTGTCACCGTACGGGTTAGGATTAGGGGACGGGTGAGGGTCAGGCTTCGGGGAAGGGTTAGGGTTAGGGTTCGGGCTAGGGTTAGGGTTAGGGGACGGGGACGGTTTAGGGTCCAGGTGAGGGTACGACAACGCTTTAGGGGGAGCGTACGTGTGAGGGCGCGGGTTAGTGTCAGCGTACGTGTTAGGATTAGGGGACGGGTGAGGGTCAGGCTTCGGGGAAGGGTTAGGGTTAGGGTTCGGGCTAGGGTTAGGGTTAGGGGACGGGGACGGTTTAGGGTCCAGGTGAGGGAACGACAACGCTTTAGGGGGAGCGTACGTGTGAGGGCGCGGGTTAGTGTCAGCGTACGGGTTAGGATTAGGGGACGGGTGAGGGTCAGGCTTCGGGGAAGGGTTAGGGTTAGGGTTCGGGCTAGGGTTAGGGTTAGGGGACGGGGATGGTTTAGGGTCCAGGTGAGGGTACGACAACGCTTTAGGGGGAGCGTACGTGTGAGGGCGCGGGTTAGTGTCAGCGTACGGGTTAGGATTAGGGGACGGGTGAGGGTCAGGCTTCGGGGAAGGGTTAGGGTTAGGGTTCGGGCTAGGGTTAGGGTTAGGGGACGGGGACGGTTTAGGGTCCAGGTGAGGGTACGACAACGCTTTAGGGGGAGCGTACGTGTGAGGGCGCGGGTTAGTGTCAGCGTACGGGTTAGGATTAGGGGACGGGTGAGGGTCAGGCTTCGGGGAAGGGTTAGGGTTAGGGTTCGGGCTAGGGTTAGGGTTAGGGGACGGGGACGGTTTAGGGTCCAGGTGAGGGTACGACAACGCTTTAGGGGGAGCGTACGTGTGAGGGCGCGGGTTAGTGTCAGCGTACGGGTTAGGATTAGGGGACGGGTGAGGGTCAGGCTTCGGGGAAGGGTTAGGGTTAGGGTTCGGGCTAGGGTTAGGGTTAGGGGACGGGGACGGTTTAGGGTCCAGGTGAGGGTACGACAACGCTTTAGGGGGAGCGTACGTGTGAGGGCGCGGGTTAGTGTCAGCGTACGGGTTAGGATTAGGGGACGGGTGAGGGTCAGGCTTCGGGGAAGGGTTAGGGTTAGGGTTCGGGCTAGGGTTAGGGTTAGGGGACGGGGACGGTTTAGGGTCCAGGTGAGGGTACGACAACGCTTTAGGGGGAGCGTACGTGTGAGGGCGCGGCTTAGTGTCAGCGTACGCGTTAGGATCAGGGGAAGGGGGAGGGTCAGGCTTCGGGGAAGTGTTAGGGTTAGGGTTCGGGCTAGGGTTAGGGTTAGGGGACGGGGACGGTTTAGGGTCCAGGTGAGGGTACGACAACGCTTTAGGGGGAGCGTACGTGTGAGGGCGCGGGTTAGTGTCAGCGTACGGGTTAGGATTAGGGGACGGGTGAGGGTCAGGCTTCGGGGAAGGGTTAGGGTTAGGGTTCGGGCTAGGGTTAGGGTTAGGGGACGGGGACGGTTTAGGGTCCAGGTGAGGGTACGACAACGCTTTAGGGGGAGCGTACGTGTGAGGGCGCGGGTTAGTGTCAGCGTACGGGTTAGGATTAGGGGACGGGTGAGGGTCAGGCTTCGGGGAAGGGTTAGGGTTAGGGTTCGGGCTAGGGTTAGAGTTAGGGGACGGGGACGGTTTAGGGTCCAGGTGAGGGTACGACAACGCTTTAGGGGGAGCGTACGTGTGAGGGCGCGGGTTAGTGTCAGCGTACGGGTTAGAATTAGGGGACGGGTGAGGGTCAGGCTTCGGGGAAGGGTTAGGGTTAGGGTTCGGGCTAGGGTTAGGGTTAGGGGACGGGGACGGTTTAGGGTCCAGGTGAGGGTACGACAACGCTTTAGGGGGAGCGTACGTGTGAGGGCGCGGGTTAGTGTCAGCGTACGGGTTAGGATTAGGGGACGGGTGAGGGTCAGGCTTCGGGGAAGGGTTAGGGTTAGGGTTCGGGGTAGGGTTAGGGTTAGGGGACGGGGACGGTTTAGGGTCCAGGTGAGGGTACGACAACGCTTTAGGGGGAGCGTACGTGTGAGGGCGCGGCTTAGTGTCAGCGTACGCGTTAGGATCAGGGGAAGGGGGAGGGTCAGGCTTCGGGGAAGTGTTAGGGTTAGGGTTCGGGCTAGGGTTAGGGTTAGGGGACGGGGACGGTTTAGGGTCCAGGTGAGGGTACGACAACGCTTTAGGGGGAGCGTACGTGTGAGGGCGCGGGTTAGTGTCAGCGTACGGGTTAGGATTAGGGGACGGGTGAGCGTCAGGCTTCAGGGAAGGGTTAGGGTTAGGGTTCGGGCTAGGGTTAGGGTTAGGGGACGGGGACGGTTTAGGGTCCAGGTGAGATTACGACAATGCTTTAGGGGGAGCGTACGTGTGAGGGCGCGGGTTATTGTCCGCGTACGCCTTAGGATTAGGGGACGGGGGAGGGTCAGGCTTCGGGGTAGGGTTAGGGTTAGGGTTCGGGCTAGGGTTAGGGTTAGGGGACGGGGACGGTTTAGGGTCCAGGTGAGGGTACGACAACGCTTTAGGGGGAGCGTACGTGTGAGGGCGCGGGTTAGTGTCAGCGTACAGGTTAGGATTAGGGGACGAGTGAGGGTCAGGCTTCGGGGAAGGGTTAGGGTTAGGGTTCGGGCTAGGGTTAGGGTTAGGGGATGGGTACGGTTTAGGGTCCAGGTGAGGGTACGACAACGCTTTAGGGGGAGCGTACGTGTGAGGGCGCGGCTTAGTGTCAGCGTACAGGTTAGGATTAGGGGACGGGTGAGGGTCAGGCTTCGGGGAAGGGTTAGGGTTTGGGTTCGGGCTAGGGTTAGGGTTAGGGGACGGGGACGGTTTAGGGTCCAGGTGAGGGTACGACAACGCTTTAGGGGGAGCGTACGTGTGAGGGCGCGGGTTAGTGTCAGCGTACGGGTTAGGATTAGGGGACGGGTGAGGGTCAGGCTTCGGGGAAGGGTTAGGGTTAGGGTTCGGGCTAGGGTTAGGGTTAGGGGACGGGGACGGTTTAGGGTCCAGGTGAGGGTACGACAATGCTTTAGGGGGAGCGTACGTGTGAGGGCGCGGCTTAGTGTCAGCGTACGGGTTAGGATTAGGGGACGGGTGAGGGTCAGGCTTCGGGGAAGGGTTAGGGTTAGGGTTCGGGCTAGGGTTAGGGTTAGGGGACGGGGACGGTTTAGGGTCCAGGTGAGGGTACGACAACGCTTTAGGGGGAGCGTACGTGTGAGGGCGCGGGTTAGTGTCCGCGTACGGGTTAGGATTAGGGGACGGGTGAGGGTCAGGCTTCGGGGAAGGGTTAGGGTTAGGGTTCGGGCTAGGGTTAGGGGACGGGGACGGTTTAGGGTCCAGGTGAGGGTACGACAATGCTTTAGGGGGAGCGTACGTGTGAGGGCGCGGGTTAGTGTCAGCGTACGGGTTAGGATTAGGGGACGGGTGAGGGTCAGGCTTCGGGGAAGGGTTAGGGTTAGGGTTCGGGCTAGGGTTAGGGTTAGGAGACGGGGACGGTTTAGGGTCCAGGTGAGGGAACGACAACGCTTTAGGGGGAGCGTACGTGTGAGGGCGCGGGTTAGTGTCAGTGTACGGGTTAGGATTAGGGGACGGGTGAGGGTCAGGCTTCGGGGAAGGGTTAGGGTTAGGGTTGGGGCTAGGGTTAGGGTTAGGGGACGGGGACGGTTTAGGGTCCAGGTGAGGGTACGACAACGCTTTAGGGGGAGCGTACGTGTGAGGGCGTGGGCTAGTGTCAGCGTACGGGTTAGGATTAGGGGACGGGTGAGGGTCAGGCTTCGGGGAAGGGTTAGGGTTAGGGTTCGGGCTAGGGTTAGGGTTAGGGGACGGGGACGGTTTAGGGTCCAGGTGAGGGTACGACAACGCTTTAGGGGGAGCGTACGTGTGAGGGCGCGGGTTAGTGTCAGCGTACGGGTTAGGATTAGGGGACGGGTGAGGGTCAGGCTTCGGGGAAGGGTTAGGGTTAGGGTTCGGGCTAGGGTTAGGGTTAGGGGACGGGGACGGTTTAGGGTCCAGGTGAGGGTACGACAACGCTTTAGGGGGATCGTACGTGTGAGGGCGCGGGTTAGTGTCAGCGTACGGGTTAGGATTAGGGGACGGGTGAGGGTCAGGCTTCGGGGAAGGGTTAGGGTTAGGGTTCGGGCTAGGGTTAGGGTTAGGGGACGGGGACGGTTTAGGGTCCAGGTGAGGGTACGACAACGCTTTAGGGGGAGCGTACGTGTGAGGGCGCGGGTTAGTGTCAGCGTACGGGTTAGGATTAGGGGACGGGTGAGGGTCAGGCTTCGGGGAAGGGTTAGGGTTAGGGTTCAGGCTAGGGTTAGGGTTAGGGGACGGGGACGGTTTAGGGTCCAGGTGAGGGTACGACAACGCTTTAGGGGGAGCGTACGTGTGAGGGCGCGGGTTAGCGTCAGCGTACGGGTTAGGATTAGGGGACGGGTTAGGGTCAGGCTTCGGGGAAGGGTTAGGGTTAGGGTTCGGGCTAGGGTTAGGGTTAGGGGACGGGGACGGTTTAGGGTCCAGGTGAGGGTACGACAACGCTTTAGGGGGAGCGTACGTGTGAGGGCGAGGGTTAGTGTCAGCGTACGGGTTAGGATTAGGGGACGGGTGAGGGTCAGGCTTCGGGGAAGGGTTAGGGTTAGGGTTCGGGCTAGGATTAGGGTTAGGGGACGGGGAAGGTTTAGGGTCCAGGTGAGGGTACGACAACGCTTTAGGAGGAGCGTACGTGTGAGGGCGCGGGTTAGCGTCAGCGTACGGGTTAGGATTAGGGGACGGGTGAGGGTCAGGCTTCGGGGAAGGGTTAGGGTTAGGGTTCGGGCTAGGGTTAGGGTTAGCGGACGGGGACGGTTTAGGGTCCAGGTGAGGGTACGACAACGCTTTAGGGGGAGCGTACGTGTGAGGGCGCGGGTTAGTGTCAGCGTACGGGTTAGGATTAGGGGACGGGTGAGGGTCAGGCTTCGGGGAAAGGTTAGGGTTAGGGTTCGGGCTAGGGTTAGGGTTAGGGGACGGGGACGGTTTAGGGTCCTGGTGAGGGTACGACAACGCTTTAGGGGGAGCGTACGTGTGAGGGCGCGGCTTAGTGTCAGCGTACGGGTTAGAATTAGGGGACGGGTGAGGGTCAGGCTTCGGGGAAGGGTTAGGGTTAGGGTTCGGGCTAGGGTTAGGGTTAGGGGACGGGGACGGTTTAGGGTCCAGGTGAGGGTACGACAACGCTTTAGGGGGAGCGTACGTGTGAGGGCGCGGGTTAGTGTCAGCGTACGGGTTAGGATTAGGGGACGGGTGAGGGTCAGGCTTCGGGAAAGGGTTAGGGTTAGGGTTCGGGCTAGGGTTAGGGTTAGGGGACGAGGACGGTTTAGGGTCCAGGTGAGGGTACGACAACGCTTTAGGGGGAGCCTACGTGTGAGGGCGCGGGTTAGTGTCAGCGTACGGGTTAGGATTAGGGGACGGGTGAGGGTCAGGCTTCGGGGAAGGGTTAGGGTTAGGGTTCGGGCTAGGGTTAGGGTTAGGGGACGGGGACGGTTTAGGGTCCAGGTGAGGGTACGACAACGCTTTAGGGGGAGCGTACGTGTGAGGGCGCGGCTAAGTGTCAGCGTACGGGTTAGGATTAGGGGACGGGTGAGGGTCAGGCTTCGGGGAAGGGTTAGGGTTAGTGTTCGGGCTAGGGTTAGGGTTAGGGGACGGGGACGGTTTAGGGTCCAGGTGAGGGTACGACAACGCTTTAGGGGGAGCGTACGTGTGAGGGCGCGGGTTAGCGTCAGCGTACGGGTTAGGATTAGGGGACGGGTGAGGGTCAGGTTTCGGGGAAGGGTTAGGGTTAGGGTTCGGGCTAGGGTTAGGGTTAGGGGACGGGGAAGGTTTAGGGTCCAGGTGAGGGTACGACAACGCTTTAGGGGGAGCGTACGTGTGAGGGCGCGGGTTATTGTCCGCGTACTCCTTAGGATTAGGGGACGGGGGAGGGTCAGGCTTCGGGGAAGGGTTAGGGTTAGGGTTCGGGCTACGGTTAGGGTTAGGGGAGGGGGACGGTATAGGGTCCAGGTGAGGGTACGACAACGCTTTAGGGGGAGCGTATGTGTGAGGGCGCGGCTTAGCGTCAGCGTACGGGTTAGGATTAGGGGACGGATGAGGGTCAGGCTTCGGGGAAGGGTTAGGTTTAGGGTTCGGGCTAGGGTTAGGGTTAGGGGACGGGGACGGTTTAGGGTCCAGGTGAGGGTACGACAACGCTTTAGGGGGAGCGTACGTGTGAGGGCGCGGGTTAGTGTCAGCGTACGGGTTAGGATTAGGGGACGGGTGAGGGTCAGGCTTCGGGGAAGGGTTAGGGTTAGGGTTCGGGCTAGGGTTAGGGTTAGGGGACGAGGACGGTTTAGGGTCCAGGTGAGGGTACGACAACGCTTTAGGGGGAGCCTACGTGTGAGGGCGCGGGTTAGTGTCAGCGTACGGGTTAGGATTAGGGGACGGGTGAGGGTCAGGCTTCGGGGAAGGGTTAGGGTTAGGGTTCGGGCTAGGGTTAGGGATAGGGGACGGGGACGGTTTAGGGTCCAGGTGAGGGTACGACAACGCTTTAGGGGGAGCGTACGTGTGAGGGCGCGGCTTAGTGTCAGCGTACGGGTTAGGATTAGGGGACGGGTGAGGGTCAGGCTTCGGGGAAGGGTTAGGGTTAGTGTTCGGGCTAGGGTGAGGGTTAGGGGACGGGGACGGTTTAGGGTCCAGGTGAGGGTACGACAACGCTTTAGGGGGAGCGTACGTGTGAGGGCGCGGGTTAGCGTCAGCGTACGGGTTAGGATTAGGGGACGGGTGAGGGTCAGGCTTCGGGGAAGGGTTAGGGTTAGGGTTCGGGCTAGGGTTAGGGTTAGGGGACGGGGACGGTTTAGGGTCCAGGTGAGGGTACGACAACGCTTTAGGGGGAGCGTACGTGTGAGGGCGCGGGTTAGTGTCCGCGTACGGGTTAGGATTAGGGGACGGGTGAGGGTCAGGCTTCGGGGAAGGGTTAGGGTTAGGGTTCGGGCTAGGGTTAGGGTTAGGGGACGGGGACGGTTTAGGGTCCAGGTGAGGGTACGACAACGCTTTAGGGGGAGCGTACGTGTGAGGGCGCGGGATAGTGTCAGCGTACGGGTTAGGATTAGGGGACGGGTGAGGGTCAGGCTTCGGGGAAGGGTTAGGGTTAGGGTTCGGGCTAGGGTTAGGGTTAGGGGACGGGGACGGTTTAGGGTCCAGGTGAGGGTACGACAACGCTTTAGGGGGAGCGTACGTGTGAGGGCGCGGGTTAGTGTCCGCGTACGGGTTAGGATTAGGGGACGGGTGAGGGTCAGGCTTCGGGGAAGGGTTAGGGTTAGGGTTCGGGCTAGGGTTAGGGTTAGGGGACGGGGACGGTTTAGGGTCCAGGTGAGGGTACGACAACGCTTTAGGGGGAGCGTACGTGTGAGGGCGCGGGTTAGTGTCAGCGTACGGGTTAGTATTAGGGGACGGGTGAGGGTCAGGCTTCGGGGAAGGGTTAGGGTTAGGGTTCGGGCTAGGGTTAGGGTTAGGGGACGGGGACGGTTTAGGGTCCAGGTGAGGGTACGACAACGCTTTAGGGGGAGCGTACATGTGAGGGCGCGGGTTAGTGTCAGCGTACGGGTTAGGATTAGGGGACGGGTGAGGGTCAGGCTTCGGGGAAGGGTTAGGGTTAGGGTTCGGGCTAGGGTTAGGGTTAGGGGACGGGGACGGTTTAGGGTCCAGGTGAGGGTACGACAATGCTTTAGGGGGAGCGTACGTGTGAGGGCGCGGCTTAGTCTCAGCGTACGGGTTAGGATTAGGGGACGGGTGAGGGTCAGGCTTCGGGGAAGGGTTAGGGTTAGGGTTCGGGCTAGGGTTAGGGTTAGGGGACGGGGACGGTTTAGGGTCCAGGTGAGGGTACGACAACGCTTTAGGGGGAGCGTACGTGTGAGGGCGCGGGTTAGTGTCCGCGTACGGGTTAGGATTAGGGGACGGGTGAGGGTCAGGCTTCGGGGAAGGGTTAGGGTTAGGGTTCGGGCTAGGGTTAGGGTTAGGGGACGGGGACGGTTTAGGGTCCAGGTGAGGGTACGACAATGCTTTAGGGGGAGCGTACGTGTGAGGGCGCGGCTTAGTGTCAGCGTACGGGTTAGGATTAGGGGACGGGTGAGGGTCAGGCTTCGGGGAAGGGTTAGGGTTAGGGTTCGGGCTAGGGTTAGGGTTAGGGGACGGGGACGGTTTAGGGTCCAGGTGAGGGTACGACAATGCTTTAGGGGGAGCGTACGTGTGAGGGCGCGGGTTAGTGTCAGCGTACGGGTTAGGATTAGGGGACGGGTGAGGGTCAGGCTTCGGGGAAGGGTTAGGGTTAGGGTTCGGGTTAGGGTTAGGGTTAGGGGACGGGGACGGTTTAGGGTCCAGGTGAGGGTACGACAACGCTTTAGGGGGAGCGTACGTGTGAGGGCGCGGGTTAGTGTCAGCGTACGGGTTAGGATTAGGGGACGGGTGAGGGTCAGGCTTCGGGGAAGGGTTAGGGTTAGGGTTCGGGCTAGGGTTAGGGTTAGGGGACGGGGACGGTTTAGGGTCCAGGTGAGGGTATGACAACGCTTTAGGGGGAGCGTACGTGTGAGGGCGCGGGTTAGTGTCAGCGTACGGGTTAGGATTAGGGGACGGGTGAGGGTCAGGCTTCGGGGAAGGGTTAGGGTTAGGGTTCGGGTTAGGGTTAGGGTTAGGGGACGGGGACGGTTTAGGGTCCAGGTGAGGGTACGACAACGCTTTAGGGGGAGCGTACGTGTGAGGGCGCGGGTTAGTGTCAGCGTACGGGTTAGGATTAGGGGACGGGTGAGGGTCAGGCTTCGGGGAAGGGTTAGGGTTAGGGTTCGGGCTAGGGTTAGGGTTAGGGGACGGGGACGGTTTAGGGTCCAGGTGAGGGTACGACAACGCTTTAGGGGGAGCGTACGTGTGAGGGCGCGGGTTAGTGTCAGCGTACGGGTTAGGATTAGGGGACGGGTGAGGGTCAGGCTTCGGGGAAGGGTTAGGGTTAGGGTTCGGGCTAGGGTTAGGGTTAGGGGATGGGGACGGTTTAGGGTCCAGGTGAGGGTACGACAACGCTTTAGGGGGAGCGTACGTGTGAGAGCGCGGCTTAGTGTCAGCGTACGCGTTAGGATCAGGGGAAGGGGGAGGGTCAGGCTTCGGGGAAGTGTTAGGGTTAGGGTTCGGGCTAGGGTTAGGGTTAGGGGACGGGGACGGTTTAGGGTCCAGGTGAGGGTACGACAACGCTTTAGGGGGAGCGTACGTGTGAGGGCGCGGGTTAGTGTCAGCGTACGGGTTAGGATTGGGGACGGGTGAGCGTCAGGCTTCGGGGAAGGGTTAGGGTTAGGGTTCGGGCTAGGGTTAGGGTTAGGGGACGGGGACGGTTTAGGGTCCAGGTGAGGGTACGACAATGCTTTAGGGGGAGCGTACGTGTGAGGGCGCGGGTTAGTGTCCGCGTACGCCTTAGGATTAGGGGACGGGGGAGGGTCAGGCTTCGGGGTAGGGTTAGGGTTAGGGTTCGGGCTAGGGTTAGGGTTAGGGGACGGGGACGGTTTAGGGTCCAGGTGAGGGTACGACAACGCTTTAGGGGGAGCGTACGTGTGAGGGCGCGGGTTAGTGTCAGCGTACAGGTTAGGATTAGGGGACGGGTGAGGGTCAGGCTTCGAGGAAGGGTTAGGGTTAGGGTTCGGGTAGGGTTAGGGTTAGGGGATGGGTACGGTTTAGGGTCCAGGTGAGGGTACGACAACGCTTTAGGGGGAGCGTACGTGTGAGGGCGCGGCTTAGTGTCAGCGTACGGGTTAGGATTAGGGGACGGGTGAGGGTCAGGCTTCGGGGAAGGGTTAGGGTTTGGGTTCGGGCTAGGGTTAGGGTTAGGGGACGGGGACGGTTTAGGGTCCAGGTGAGGGTACGACAACGCTTTAGGGGGAGCGTACGTGTGAGGGCGCGGGTTAGTGTCAGCGTACGGGTTAGGATTAGGGGACGGGTGAGGGTCAGGCTTCGGGGAAGGGTTAGGGTTAGGGTTCGGGCTAGGGTTAGGGTTAGGGGACGGGGACGGTTTAGGGTCCAGGTGAGGGTACGACAACGCTTTAGGGGGAGCGTACGTGTGAGGGCGCGGGTTAGTGTCAGCGTACGGGTTAGGATTAGGGGACGGGTGAGGGTCAGGCTTCGGGGAAGGGTTAGGGTTAGGGTTCGGGCTAGGGTTAGGGTTAGGGGACGGGGACGGTTTAGGGTCCAGGTGAGGGTACGACAACGCTTTAGGGGGAGCGTACGTGTGAGGGCGCGGGTTAGTGTCAGCGTACGGGTTAGGATTAGGGGACGGGTGAGGGTCAGGCTTCGGGGAAGGGTTAGGGTTAGGGTTCGGGCTAGGGTTAGGGTTAGGGGACGGGGACGGTTTAGGGTCCAGGTGAGGGTACGACAACGCTTTAGGGGGAGCGTACGTGTGAGGGCGTGGGTTAGTGTCAGCGTACGGGTTAGGATTAGGGGACGGGTGAGGGTCAGGCTTCGGGGAAGGGTTAGGGTTAGGGTTCGGGCTAGGGTTAGGGTTAGGGGACGGGGACGGTTTAGGGTCCAGGTGAGGGTACGACAACGCTTTAGGGGGAGCGTACGTGTGAGGGCGCGGGTTAGTGTCAGCGTACGGGTTAGGATTGGGGACGGGTGAGGGTCAGGCTTCGGGGAAGGGTTAGGGTTAGGGTTCGGGCTAGGGTTAGGGTTAGGGGACGGGGACGGTTTAGGGTCCAGGTGAGGGTACGACAACGCTTTAGGGGGAGCGTACGTGTGAGGGCGCGGGTTAGTGTCAGCGTATGGGTTAGGATTAGGGGACGGGTGAGGGTCAGGCTTCGGGGAAGGGTTAGGGTTAGGGTTCGGGCTAGGGTTAGGGTTAGGGGACGGGGACGGTTTAGGGTCCAGGTGAGGGTACGACAACGCTTTAGGGGGAGCGTACGTGTGAGGGCGCGGGTTAGTGTCAGCGTATGGGTTAGGATTAGGGGACGGGTGAGGGTCAGGCTTCGGGGAAGGGTTAGGGTTAGGGTTCGGGCTAGGGTTAGGGTTAGGGGACGGGGACGGTTTAGGGTCCAGGTGAGGGTACGACAATGCTTTAGGGGGAGCGTACGTGTGAGGGCGCGGGTTAGTGTCACCGTACAGGTTAGGATTAGGGGACGGGTGAGGGTCAGGCTTTGGGGAAGGGTTAGGGTTAGGGTTCGGGCTAGGGTTAGGGTTAGGGGACGGGGACGGTTTAGGGTCCAGGTGAGGGTACGACAACGCTTTAGGGGGAGCGTACGTGTGAGGGCGCGGGTTAGTGTCAGCGTACGGGTTAGGATTAGGGGACGGGTGAGGGTCAGGCTTCGGGGAAGGGTTAGGGTTAGGGTTCGGGCTAGGGTTAGGGTTAGGGGACGGGGACGGTTTAGGGTCCAGGTGAGGGTACGACAACGCTTTAGGGGGAGCGTACGTGTGAGGGTGCGGGTTACTGTCAGCGTACGGGTTAGGATTAGGGGACGGGTGAGGGTCAGGCTTCGGGGAAGGGTTAGGGTTAGGGTTCGGGCTAGGGTTAGGGTTAGGGGACGGGGACGGTTTAGGGTCCAGGTGAGGGTACGACAACGCTTTAGGGGGAGCGTACGTGTGAGGGCGCGGGTTAGTGTCAGCGTACGGGTTAGGATTAGGGGACGGGTGAGGGTCAGGCTTCGGGGAAGGGTTAGGGTTAGGGTTCGGGCTAGGGTTAGGGATAGGGGACGGGGACGGTTTAGGGTCCAGGTGAGGGTACGACAACGCTTTAGGGGGAGCGTACGTGTGAGGGCGCGGGTTAGTGTCAGCGTACGGGTTAGGATTAGGGGACGGGTGAGGGTCAGGCTTCGGGGAAGGGTTAGGGTTAGGGTTCGGGCTAGGGTTAGGGTTAGGGGACGGGGACGGTTTAGGGTCCAGGTGAGGGTACGACAACGCTTTAGGGGGAGCGTACGTGTGAGGGCGCGGGTTAGTGTCAGCGTACGGGTTAGGATTAGGGGACGGGTGAGGGTCAGGCTTCGGGGAAGGGTTAGGGTTAGGGTTCGGGCTAGGGTTAGGGTTAGGGGACGGGGACGGTTTAGGGTCCAGGTGAGGGTACGACAACGCTTTAGGGGGAGCGTACGTGTGAGGGCGCGGGTTAGTGTCAGCGTACGGGTTAGGATTAGGGGACGGGTGAGGGTCAGGCTTCGGGGAAGGGTTAGGGTTAGGGTTCGGGCTAGGGTTAGGGTTAGGGGACGGGGACGGTTTAGGGTCCAGGTGAGGGTACGACAACGCTTTAGGGGGAGCGTACGTGTGAGGGCGCGGGTTAGTGTCAGCGTACGGGTTAGGATTAGGGGACGGGTGAGGGTCAGGCTTCGGGGAAGGGTTAGGGTTAGGGTTCGGGCTAGGGTTAGGGTTAGGGGACGGGGACGGTTTAGGGTCCAGATGAGGGTACGACAACGCTTTAGGGGGAGCGTACGTGTGAGGGCGCGGGTTAGTGTCAGCGTACGGGTTAGGATTAGGGGACGGGGGAGGGTCAGGCGTCGGGGAAGGGTTAGGGTTAGGGTTCGGGCTAGGGTTAGGGTTAGGGGACGGGGACGGTTTAGGGTCCAGGTGAGGGTACGACAACGCTTTAGGGGGAGCGTACGTGTGAGGGCGCGGGTTAGTGTCAGCGTACGGGTTAGGATTAGGGGACGGGTGAGGGTCAGGCTTCGGGGAAGGGTTAGGGTTAGGGTTCGGGCTAGGGTTAGGGTTACGGGACGGGGACGGTTTAGGGTCCAGGTGAGGGTACGACAACGCTTTAGGGGGAGCGTACGTGTGAGGGCGCGGCTTAGTGTCAGCGTACGCGTTAGGATCAGGGGAAGGGGGAGGGTCAGGTTTCGGGGAAGTGTTAGGGTTAGGGTTCGGGCTAGGGTTAGGGTTAGGGGACGGGGACGGTTTAGGGTCCAGGTGAGGGTACGACAACGCTTTAGGGGGAGCGTACGTGTGAGGGCGCGGGTTAGTGTCAGCGTACGGGTTAGGATTAGGGTTCGGGTGAGCGTCAGGCTTCGGGGAAGGGTTAGGGTTAGGGTTCGGGCTAGGGTTAGGGTTAGGGGACGGGGACGGTTTAGGGTCCAGGTGAGGGTACGACAATGCTTTAGGGGGAGCGTACGTGTGAGGGCGCGGGTTATTGTCCGCGTACTCCTTAGGATTAGGGGACGGGGGAGGGTCAGGCTTCGGGGTAGGGTTAGGGTTAGGGTTCGGGCTAGGGTTAGGGTTAGGGGATGGGGACGGTTTAGGGTCCAGGTGAGGGTACGACAACGCTTTAGGGGGAGCGTACGTGTGAGGGCGCGGGTTAGTGTCAGCGTACGGGTTAGGATTAGGGGACGGGTGAGGGTCAGGCTTCGGGGAAGGTTTAGGTTTAGGGTTCGGGCTAGGGTTAGGGTTAGGGGATGGGTACGGTTTAGGGTCCAGGTGAGGGTACGACAACGCTTTAGGGGGAGCGTACGTGTGAGGGCGCGGCTTAGTGTCAGCGTACCGGTTAGGATTAGGGGACGGGTTAGGGTCAGGCTTCGGGGAAGGGTTAGGGTTTGGGTTCGGGCTAGGGTTAGGGTTAGGGGACGGGGACGGTTTAGGGTCCAGGTGAGGGTACGACAACGCTTTAGGGGGAGCGTACGTGTGAGGGCGCGGGTTAGTGTCAGCGTACGGGTTAGGATTAGGGGACGGGTGAGGGTCAGGCTTCGGGGAAGGGTTAGGGTTAGGGTTCGGGCTAGGGTTAGGGTTAGGGGACGGGGACGGTTTAGGGTCCAGGTGAGGGTACGACAACGCTTTAGGGGGAGCGTACGTGTGAGGGCGCGGGTTAGTGTCAGCGTACGGGTTAGGATTAGGGAACGGGAGAGGGTCAGGCTTCGGGGAAGGGTTAGGGTTAGGGTTCGGGCTAGGGTTAGGGTTAGGGGACGGGGACGGTTTAGGGTCCAGGTGAGGGTACGACAACGCTTTAGGGGGAGCGTACGTGTGAGGGCGCGGGTTAGTGTCAGCGTACGGGTTAGGATTAGGGGACGGGTGAGGGTCAGGCTTCGGGGAAGGGTTAGGGTTAGGGTTCGGGCTAGGGTTAGGGTTAGGGGACGGGGACGGTTTAGGGTCCAGGTGAGGGTACGACAACGCTTTAGGGGGAGCGTACGTGTGAGGGCGCGGGTTAGTGTCAGCGTACGGGTTAGGATTAGGGGACGGGTGAGGGTCAGGCTTCGGGGAAGGGTTAGGGTTGGGGTTCGGGCTAGGGTTAGGGTTAGGGGACGGGGACGGTTTAGGGTCCAGGTGAGGGTACGACAACGCTTTAGGGGGAGCGTACGTGTGAGGGCGCGGGTTAGTGTCAGCGTACGGGTTAGGATTAGGGGACGGGTGAGGGTCAGGCTTCGGGGAAGGGTTAGGGTTAGGGTTCGGGCTAGGGTTAGGGTTAGGGGACGGGGACGGTTTAGGGTCCAGGTGAGGGTACGACAACGCTTTAGGGGGAGCGTACGTGTGAGGGCGCGGGTTAGTGTCAGCGTACGGGTTAGGATTAGGGGACGGGTGAGGGTCAGGCTTCGGGGAAGGGTTAGGGTTAGGGTTCGGGCTAGGGTTAGGGTTAGGGGACGGGGACGGTTTAGGGTCCAGGTGAGGGTACGACAACGCTTTAGGGGGAGCGTACGTGTGAGGGCGTGGGTTAGTGTCAGCGTACGGGTTAGGATTAGGGGACGGGTGAGGGTCAGGCTTCGGGGAAGGGTTAGGGTTAGGGTTCGGGCTAGGGTTAGGGTTAGGGGACGGGGACGGTTTAGGGTCCAGGTGAGGGTACGACAACGCTTTAGGGGGAGTGTACGTGTGAGGGCGCGGGTTAGTGTCAGCGTACGGGTTAGGATTAGGGGACGGGTGAGGGTCAGGCTTCGGGGAAGGGTTAGGGTTAGGGTTCGGGCTAGGGTTAGGGTTAGGGGACGGGGACGGTTTAGGGTCCAGGTGAGGGTACGACAACGCTTTAGGGGGAGCGTACGTGTGAGGGCGCGGGTTAGTGTCAGCGTACGGGTTACGATTAGGGGACGGGTGAGGCTCAGGCTTCGGGGAAGGGTTAGGGTTAGGGTTCGGGCTAGGGTTAGGGTTAGGGGACGGGGACGGTTTAGGGTCCAGGTGAGGGTACGACAACGCTTTAGGGGGAGCGTACGTGTGAGGGCGCGGGTTAGTGTCAGCGTACGGGTTAGGATTAGGGGACGGGTGAGGGTCAGGCTTCGGGGAAGGGTTAGGGTTAGGGTTCGGGCTAGGGTTAGGGTTAGGGGACGGGGACGGTTTAGGGTCCAGGTGAGGGTACGACAACGCTTTAGGGGGAGCGTACGTGTGAGGGCGCGGCTTAGTGTCAGCGTACGGGTTAGGATTAGGGGACGGGTGAGGGTCAGGCTTCGGGGAAGGGTTAGGGTTAGGGTTCGGGCTAGGGTTAGGGTTAGGGGACGGGGACGGTTTAGGGTCCAGGTGAGGGTACGACAACGCTTTAGGGGGAGCGTACGTGTGAGGGCGCGGGTTAGTGTCAGCGTACGGGTTAGGATTAGGGGACGGGTGAGGGTCAGGCTTCGGGGAAGGGTTAGGGTTAGGGTTCGGGCTAGGGTTAGGGTTAGGGGACGGGGACGGTTTAGGGTCCAGGTGAGGGTACGACAACGCTTTAGGGGGAGCGTACGTGTGAGGGCGCGGGTTAGTGTCACCGTACGGGTTAGGATTAGGGGACGGGTGAGGGTCAGGCTTCGGGGAAGGGTTACGGTTAGGGTTCGGGCTAGGGTTAGGGTTAGGGGACGGGGACGGTTTAGGGTCCAGGTGAGGGTACGACAACGCTTTAGGGGGAGCGTACGTGTGAGGGCGCGGGTTAGTGTCACCGTACGGGTTAGGATTAGGGGACGGGTGAGGGTCAGGCTTCGGGGAAGGGTTAGGGTTAGGGTTCGGGCTAGGGTTAGGGTTAGGGGACGGGGACGGTTTAGGGTCCAGGTGAGGGTACGACAACGCTTTAGGGGGAGCGTACGTGTGAGGGCGCGGGTTAGTGTCAGCGTACGTGTTAGGATTAGGGGACGGGTGAGGGTCAGGCTTCGGGGAAGGGTTAGGGTTAGGGTTCGGGCTAGGGTTAGGGTTAGGGGACGGGGACGGTTTAGGGTCCAGGTGAGGGAACGACAACGCTTTAGGGGGAGCGTACGTGTGAGGGCGCGGGTTAGTGTCAGCGTACGGGTTAGGATTAGGGGACGGGTGAGGGTCAGGCTTCGGGGAAGGGTTAGGGTTAGGGTTCGGGCTAGGGTTAGGGTTAGGGGACGGGGATGGTTTAGGGTCCAGGTGAGGGTACGACAACGCTTTAGGGGGAGCGTACGTGTGAGGGCGCGGGTTAGTGTCAGCGTACGGGTTAGGATTAGGGGACGGGTGAGGGTCAGGCTTCGGGGAAGGGTTAGGGTTAGGGTTCGGGCTAGGGTTAGGGTTAGGGGACGGGGACGGTTTAGGGTCCAGGTGAGGGTACGACAACGCTTTAGGGGGAGCGTACGTGTGAGGGCGCGGGTTAGTGTCAGCGTACGGGTTAGGATTAGGGGACGGGTGAGGGTCAGGCTTCGGGGAAGGGTTAGGGTTAGGGTTCGGGCTAGGGTTAGGGTTAGGGGACGGGGACGGTTTAGGGTCCAGGTGAGGGTACGACAACGCTTTAGGGGGAGCGTACGTGTGAGGGCGCGGGTTAGTGTCAGCGTACGGGTTAGGATTAGGGGACGGGTGAGGGTCAGGCTTCGGGGAAGGGTTAGGGTTAGGGTTCGGGCTAGGGTTAGGGTTAGGGGACGGGGACGGTTTAGGGTCCAGGTGAGGGTACGACAACGCTTTAGGGGGAGCGTACGTGTGAGGGCGCGGGTTAGTGTCAGCGTACGGGTTAGGATTAGGGGACGGGTGAGGGTCAGGCTTCGGGGAAGGGTTAGGGTTAGGGTTCGGGCTAGGGTTAGGGTTAGGGGACGGGGACGGTTTAGGGTCCAGGTGAGGGTACGACAACGCTTTAGGGGGAGCGTACGTGTGAGGGCGCGGCTTAGTGTCAGCGTACGCGTTAGGATCAGGGGAAGGGGGAGGGTCAGGCTTCGGGGAAGTGTTAGGGTTAGGGTTCGGGCTAGGGTTAGGGTTAGGGGACGGGGACGGTTTAGGGTCCAGGTGAGGGTACGACAACGCTTTAGGGGGAGCGTACGTGTGAGGGCGCGGGTTAGTGTCAGCGTACGGGTTAGGATTAGGGGACGGGTGAGGGTCAGGCTTCGGGGAAGGGTTAGGGTTAGGGTTCGGGCTAGGGTTAGGGTTAGGGGACGGGGACGGTTTAGGGTCCAGGTGAGGGTACGACAACGCTTTAGGGGGAGCGTACGTGTGAGGGCGCGGGTTAGTGTCAGCGTACGGGTTAGGATTAGGGGACGGGTGAGGGTCAGGCTTCGGGGAAGGGTTAGGGTTAGGGTTCGGGCTAGGGTTAGAGTTAGGGGACGGGGACGGTTTAGGGTCCAGGTGAGGGTACGACAACGCTTTAGGGGGAGCGTACGTGTGAGGGCGCGGGTTAGTGTCAGCGTACGGGTTAGAATTAGGGGACGGGTGAGGGTCAGGCTTCGGGGAAGGGTTAGGGTTAGGGTTCGGGCTAGGGTTAGGGTTAGGGGACGGGGACGGTTTAGGGTCCAGGTGAGGGTACGACAACGCTTTAGGGGGAGCGTACGTGTGAGGGCGCGGGTTAGTGTCAGCGTACGGGTTAGGATTAGGGGACGGGTGAGGGTCAGGCTTCGGGGAAGGGTTAGGGTTAGGGTTCGGGGTAGGGTTAGGGTTAGGGGACGGGGACGGTTTAGGGTCCAGGTGAGGGTACGACAACGCTTTAGGGGGAGCGTACGTGTGAGGGCGCGGCTTAGTGTCAGCGTACGCGTTAGGATCAGGGGAAGGGGGAGGGTCAGGCTTCGGGGAAGTGTTAGGGTTAGGGTTCGGGCTAGGGTTAGGGTTAGGGGACGGGGACGGTTTAGGGTCCAGGTGAGGGTACGACAACGCTTTAGGGGGAGCGTACGTGTGAGGGCGCGGGTTAGTGTCAGCGTACGGGTTAGGATTAGGGGACGGGTGAGCGTCAGGCTTCAGGGAAGGGTTAGGGTTAGGGTTCGGGCTAGGGTTAGGGTTAGGGGACGGGGACGGTTTAGGGTCCAGGTGAGATTACGACAATGCTTTAGGGGGAGCGTACGTGTGAGGGCGCGGGTTATTGTCCGCGTACGCCTTAGGATTAGGGGACGGGGGAGGGTCAGGCTTCGGGGTAGGGTTAGGGTTAGGGTTCGGGCTAGGGTTAGGGTTAGGGGACGGGGACGGTTTAGGGTCCAGGTGAGGGTACGACAACGCTTTAGGGGGAGCGTACGTGTGAGGGCGCGGGTTAGTGTCAGCGTACAGGTTAGGATTAGGGGACGAGTGAGGGTCAGGCTTCGGGGAAGGGTTAGGGTTAGGGTTCGGGCTAGGGTTAGGGTTAGGGGATGGGTACGGTTTAGGGTCCAGGTGAGGGTACGACAACGCTTTAGGGGGAGCGTACGTGTGAGGGCGCGGCTTAGTGTCAGCGTACAGGTTAGGATTAGGGGACGGGTGAGGGTCAGGCTTCGGGGAAGGGTTAGGGTTTGGGTTCGGGCTAGGGTTAGGGTTAGGGGACGGGGACGGTTTAGGGTCCAGGTGAGGGTACGACAACGCTTTAGGGGGAGCGTACGTGTGAGGGCGCGGGTTAGTGTCAGCGTACGGGTTAGAATTAGGGGTCGGGTGAGGGTCAGGCTTCGGGGAAGGGTTAGGGTTAGGGTTCGGGCTAGGGTTAGGGTTAGGGGACGGGGACGGTTTAGGGTCCAGGTGAGGGTACGACAACGCTTTAGGGGGAGCGTACGTGTGAGGGCGCGGCTTAGTGTCAGCGTACGCGTTAGGATCAGGGGAAGGGGGAGGGTCAGGCTTCGGGGAAGTGTTAGGGTTAGGGTTCGGGCTAGGGTTAGGGTTAGGGGACGGGGACGGTTTAGGGTCCAGGTGAGGGTACGACAACGCTTTAGGGGGAGCGTACGTGTGAGGGCGCGGGTTAGTGTCAGCGTACGGGTTAGGATTAGGGGACGGGTGAGGGTCAGGCTTCGGGGAAGGGTTAGGGTTAGGGTTCGGGCTAGGGTTAGGGTTAGGGGACGGGGACGGTTTAGGGTCCAGGTGAGGGTACGACAACGCTTTAGGGGGAGCGTACGTGTGAGGGCGTGGGTTAGTGTCAGCGTACGGGTTAGGATTAGGGGACGGGTGAGGGTCAGGCTTCGGGGAAGGGTTAGGGTTAGGGTTCGGGCTAGGGTTAGGGTTAGGGGACGGGGACGGTTTAGGGTCCAGGTGAGGGTACGACAACGCTTTAGGGGGAGTGTACGTGTGAGGGCGCGGGTTAGTGTCAGCGTACGGGTTAGGATTAGGGGACGGGTGAGGGTCAGGCTTCGGGGAAGGGTTAGGGTTAGGGTTCGGGCTAGGGTTAGGGTTAGGGGACGGGGACGGTTTAGGGTCCAGGTGAGGGTACGACAACGCTTTAGGGGGAGCGTACGTGTGAGGGCGCGGGTTAGTGTCAGCGTACGGGTTAGGATTAGGGGACGGGTGAGGCTCAGGCTTCGGGGAAGGGTTAGGGTTAGGGTTCGGGCTAGGGTTAGGGTTAGGGGACGGGGACGGTTTAGGGTCCAGGTGAGGGTACGACAACGCTTTAGGGGGAGCGTACGTGTGAGGGCGCGGGTTAGTGTCAGCGTACGGGTTAGGATTAGGGGACGGGTGAGGGTCAGGCTTCGGGGAAGGGTTAGGGTTAGGGTTCGGGCTAGGGTTAGGGTTAGGGGACGGGGACGGTTTAGGGTCCAGGTGAGGGTACGACAACGCTTTAGGGGGAGCGTACGTGTGAGGGCGCGGCTTAGTGTCAGCGTACGGGTTAGGATTAGGGGACGGGTGAGGGTCAGGCTTCGGGGAAGGGTTAGGGTTAGGGTTCGGGCTAGGGTTAGGGTTAGGGGACGGGGACGGTTTAGGGTCCAGGTGAGGGTACGACAACGCTTTAGGGGGAGCGTACGTGTGAGGGCGCGGGTTAGTGTCAGCGTACGGGTTAGGATTAGGGGACGGGTGAGGGTCAGGCTTCGGGGAAGGGTTAGGGTTAGGGTTCGGGCTAGGGTTAGGGTTAGGGGACGGGGACGGTTTAGGGTCCAGGTGAGGGTACGACAACGCTTTAGGGGGAGCGTACGTGTGAGGGCGCGGGTTAGTGTCACCGTACGGGTTAGGATTAGGGGACGGGTGAGGGTCAGGCTTCGGGGAAGGGTTACGGTTAGGGTTCGGGCTAGGGTTAGGGTTAGGGGACGGGGACGGTTTAGGGTCCAGGTGAGGGTACGACAACGCTTTAGGGGGAGCGTACGTGTGAGGGCGCGGGTTAGTGTCACCGTACGGGTTAGGATTAGGGGACGGGTGAGGGTCAGGCTTCGGGGAAGGGTTAGGGTTAGGGTTCGGGCTAGGGTTAGGGTTAGGGGACGGGGACGGTTTAGGGTCCAGGTGAGGGTACGACAACGCTTTAGGGGGAGCGTACGTGTGAGGGCGCGGGTTAGTGTCAGCGTACGTGTTAGGATTAGGGGACGGGTGAGGGTCAGGCTTCGGGGAAGGGTTAGGGTTAGGGTTCGGGCTAGGGTTAGGGATAGGGGACGGGGACGGTTTAGGGTCCAGGTGAGGGTACGACAACGCTTTAGGGGGACCGTACGTGTGAGGGCGCGGGTTAGTGTCAGCGTACGGGTTAGGATTAGGGGACGGGTGAGGGTCAGGCTTCGGGGAAGGGTTAGGGTTAGGGTTCGGGCTAGGGTTAGGGTTAGGGGACGGGGACGGTTTAGGGTCCAGGTGAGGGAACGACAACGCTTTAGGGGGAGCGTACGTGTGAGGGCGCGGGTTAGTGTCAGCGTACGGGTTAGGATTAGGGGACGGGTGAGGGTCAGGCTTCGGGGAAGGGTTAGGGTTAGGGTTCGGGCTAGGGTTAGGGTTAGGGGACGGGGATGGTTTAGGGTCCAGGTGAGGGTACGACAACGCTTTAGGGGGAGCGTACGTGTGAGGGCGCGGGTTAGTGTCAGCGTACGGGTTAGGATTAGGGGACGGGTGAGGGTCAGGCTTCGGGGAAGGGTTAGGGTTAGGGTTCGGGCTAGGGTTAGGGTTAGGGGACGGGGACGGTTTAGGGTCCAGGTGAGGGTACGACAACGCTTTAGGGGGAGCGTACGTGTGAGGGCGCGGGTTAGTGTCAGCGTACGGGTTAGGATTAGGGGACGGGTGAGGGTCAGGCTTCGGGGAAGGGTTAGGGTTAGGGTTCGGGCTAGGGTTAGGGTTAGGGGACGGGGACGGTTTAGGGTCCAGGTGAGGGTACGACAACGCTTTAGGGGGAGCGTATGTGTGAGGGCGCGGGTTAGTGTCAGCGTACGGGTTAGGATTAGGGGACGGGTGAGGGTCAGGCTTCGGGGAAGGGTTAGGGTTAGGGTTCGGGCTAGGGTTAGGGTTAGGGGACGGGGACGGTTTAGGGTCCAGGTGAGGGTACGACAACGCTTTAGGGGGAGCGTACGTGTGAGGGCGCGGGTTAGTGTCAGCGTACGGGTTAGGATTAGGGGACGGGTGAGGGTCAGGCTTCGGGGAAGGGTTAGGGTTAGGGTTCGGGCTAGGGTTAGGGTTAGGGGACGGGGACGGTTTAGGGTCCAGGTGAGGGTACGACAACGCTTTAGGGGGAGCGTACGTGTGAGGGCGCGGCTTAGTGTCAGCGTACGCGTTAGGATCAGGGGAAGGGGGAGGGTCAGGCTTCGGGGAAGTGTTAGGGTTAGGGTTCGGGCTAGGGTTAGGGTTAGGGGACGGGGACGGTTTAGGGTCCAGGTGAGGGTACGACAACGCTTTAGGGGGAGCGTACGTGTGAGGGCGCGGGTTAGTGTCAGCGTACGGGTTAGGATTAGGGGACGGGTGAGGGTCAGGCTTCGGGGAAGGGTTAGGGTTAGGGTTCGGGCTAGGGTTAGGGTTAGGGGACGGGGACGGTTTAGGGTCCAGGTGAGGGTACGACAACGCTTTAGGGGGAGCGTACGTGTGAGGGCGCGGGTTAGTGTCAGCGTACGGGTTAGGATTAGGGGACGGGTGAGGGTCAGGCTTCGGGGAAGGGTTAGGGTTAGGGTTCGGGCTAGGGTTAGAGTTAGGGGACGGGGACGGTTTAGGGTCCAGGTGAGGGTACGACAACGCTTTAGGGGGAGCGTACGTGTGAGGGCGCGGGTTAGTGTCAGCGTACGGGTTAGAATTAGGGGACGGGTGAGGGTCAGGCTTCGGGGAAGGGTTAGGGTTAGGGTTCGGGCTAGGGTTAGGGTTAGGGGACGGGGACGGTTTAGGGTCCAGGTGAGGGTACGACAACGCTTTAGGGGGAGCGTACGTGTGAGGGCGCGGGTTAGTGTCAGCGTACGGGTTAGGATTAGGGGACGGGTGAGGGTCAGGCTTCGGGGAAGGGTTAGGGTTAGGGTTCGGGGTAGGGTTAGGGTTAGGGGACGGGGACGGTTTAGGGTCCAGGTGAGGGTACGACAACGCTTTAGGGGGAGCGTACGTGTGAGGGCGCGGCTTAGTGTCAGCGTACGCGTTAGGATCAGGGGAAGGGGGAGGGTCAGGCTTCGGGGAAGTGTTAGGGTTAGGGTTCGGGCTAGGGTTAGGGTTAGGGGACGGGGACGGTTTAGGGTCCAGGTGAGGGTACGACAACGCTTTAGGGGGAGCGTACGTGTGAGGGCGCGGGTTAGTGTCAGCGTACGGGTTAGGATTAGGGGACGGGTGAGCGTCAGGCTTCAGGGAAGGGTTAGGGTTAGGGTTCGGGCTAGGGTTAGGGTTAGGGGACGGGGACGGTTTAGGGTCCAGGTGAGATTACGACAATGCTTTAGGGGGAGCGTACGTGTGAGGGCGCGGGTTATTGTCCGCGTACGCCTTAGGATTAGGGGACGGGGGAGGGTCAGGCTTCGGGGTAGGGTTAGGGTTAGGGTTCGGGCTAGGGTTAGGGTTAGGGGACGGGGACGGTTTAGGGTCCAGGTGAGGGTACGACAACGCTTTAGGGGGAGCGTACGTGTGAGGGCGCGGGTTAGTGTCAGCGTACAGGTTAGGATTAGGGGACGAGTGAGGGTCAGGCTTCGGGGAAGGGTTAGGGTTAGGGTTCGGGCTAGGGTTAGGGTTAGGGGATGGGTACGGTTTAGGGTCCAGGTGAGGGTACGACAACGCTTTAGGGGGAGCGTACGTGTGAGGGCGCGGCTTAGTGTCAGCGTACAGGTTAGGATTAGGGGACGGGTGAGGGTCAGGCTTCGGGGAAGGGTTAGGGTTTGGGTTCGGGCTAGGGTTAGGGTTAGGGGACGGGGACGGTTTAGGGTCCAGGTGAGGGTACGACAACGCTTTAGGGGGAGCGTACGTGTGAGGGCGCGGGTTAGTGTCAGCGTACGGGTTAGAATTAGGGGTCGGGTGAGGGTCAGGCTTCGGGGAAGGGTTAGGGTTAGGGTTCGGGCTAGGGTTAGGGTTAGGGGACGGGGACGGTTTAGGGTCCAGGTGAGGGTACGACAACGCTTTAGGGGGAGCGTACGTGTGAGGGCGCGGCTTAGTGTCAGCGTACGCGTTAGGATCAGGGGAAGGGGGAGGGTCAGGCTTCGGGGAAGTGTTAGGGTTAGGGTTCGGGCTAGGGTTAGGGTTAGGGGACGGGGACGGTTTAGGTTCCAGGTGAGGGTACGACAACGCTTTAGGGGGAGCGTACGTGTGAGGGCGCGGGTTAGTGTCAGCGTACGGGTTAGGATTAGGGGACGGGTGAGCGTCAGGCTTCAGGGAAGGGTTAGGGTTAGGGTTCGGGCTAGAGTTAGGGTTAGGGGACGGGGACGGTTTAGGGTCCAGGTGAGATTACGACAATGCTTTAGGGGGAGCGTACGTGTGAGGGCGCGGGTTATTGTCCGCGTACGCCTTAGGATTAGGGGACGGGGGAGGGTCAGGCTTCGGGGTAGGGTTAGGGTTAGGGTTCGGGCTAGGGTTAGGGTTAGGGGACGGGGACGGTTTAGGGTCCAGGTGAGGGTACGACAACGCTTTAGGGGGAGCGTACGTGTGAGGGCGCGGGTTAGTGTCAGCGTACAGGTTAGGATTAGGGGACGGGTGAGGGTCAGGCTTCGGGGAAGGGTTAGGGTTAGGGTTCGGGCTAGGGTTAGGGTTAGGGGATGGGTACGGTTTAGGGTCCAGGTGAGGGTACGACAACGCTTTAGGGGGAGCGTACGTGTGAGGGCGCGGCTTAGTGTCAGCGTACAGGTTAGGATTAGGGGACGGGTGAGGGTCAGGCTTCGGGGAAGGGTTAGGGTTTGGGTTCGGGCTAGGGTTAGGGTTAGGGGACGGGGACGGTTTAGGGTCCAGGTGAGGGTACGAGAACGCTTTAGGGGGAGCGTACGTGTGAGGGCGCGGGTTAGTGTCAGCGTACGGGTTAGAATTAGGGGTCGGGTGAGGGTCAGGCTTCGGGGAAGGGTTAGGGTTAGGGTTCGGGCTAGGGTTAGGGTTAGGGGACGGGGACGGTTTAGGGTCCAGGTGAGGGTACGACAACGCTTTAGGGGGAGCGTACGTGTGAGGGCGCGGGTTAGTGTCAGCGTACGGGTTAGGATTAGGGGACGGGTGAGGGTCAGGCTTCGGGGAAGGGTTAGGGTTAGGGTTCGGGCTAGGGTTAGGGTTAGGGGACGGGGACAGTTTAGGGTCCAGGTGAGGATACGACAACGCTTTAGGGGGAGCGTACGTGTGAGGGCGCGGGTTAGTGTCAGCGTACGGGTTAGGATTAGGGGACGGGTGAGGGTCAGGCTTCGGGGAAGGGTTAGGGTTAGGGTTCGGGCTAGGGTTAGGGTTAGGGGACGGGGACGGTTTAGGGTCCAGGTGAGGGTACGACAACGCTTTAGGGGGAGCGTACGTGTGAGGGTGCGGGTTAGTGTCAGCGTACGGGTTAGGATTAGGGGACGGGTGAGGGTCAGGCTTCGGGGAAGGGTTAGGGTTAGGGTTCGGGCTAGGGTTAGGGTTAGGGGACGGGGACGGTTTAGGGTCCAGGTGAGGGTACGACAACGCTTTAGGGGGAGCGTACGTGTGAGGGCGCGGGTTAGTGTCAGCGTACGGGTTAGGATTAGGGGACGGGTGAGGGTCAGGCTTCGGGGAAGTGTTAGGGTTAGGGTTCGGGCTAGGGTTAGGGTTAGGGGACGGGGACGGTTTAGGGTCCAGGTGAGGGTACGACAACGCTTTAGGGGGAGCGTACGTGTGAGGGCGCGGGTTAGTGTCAGCGTACGGGTTAGGATTAGGGGACGGGTGAGGGTCAGGCTTTGGGGAAGGGTTAGGGTTAGGGTTCGGGCTAGGGTTAGGGTTAGGGGACGGGGACGGTTTAGGGTCCAGGTGAGGGTACGACAACGCTTTAGGGGGAGCGTACGTGTGAGGGCGCGGGTTAGTGTCAGCGTACGGGTTAGGATTAGGGGACGGGTGAGGGTCAGGCTTCGGGGAAGGGTTAGGGTTAGGGTTCGGGCTAGGGTTAGGGTTAGGGGACGGGGACGGTTTAGGGTCCAGGTGAGGGTACGACAACGCTTTAGGGGGAGCGTACGTGTGAGGGCGCGGGTTAGTGTCAGCGTACGGGTTAGGATTAGGGGACGGGTGAGGGTCAGGCTTCGGGGAAGGGTTAGGGTTAGGGTTCGGGCTAGGGTTAGGGTTAGGGGACGGGGACGGTTTAGGGTCCAGGTGAGGGTACGACAACGCTTTAGGGGGAGCGTACGTGTGAGGGCGCGACTTAGTGTCAGCGTACGGGTTAGGATTAGGGGACGGGTGAGGGTCAGGCTTCGGGGAAGGGTTAGGGTTAGGGCTCGGGCTAGGGTTAGGGTTAGGGGACGGGGACGGTTTAGGGTCCAGGTGAGGGTACGACAACGCTTTAGGGGGAGCGTACGTGTGAGGGTGCGGGTTAGTGTCAGCGTACGGGTTAGGATTAGGGGACGGGTGAGGGTCAGGCTTCGGGGAAGGGTTAGGGTTAGGTTTCGGGCTAGGGTTAGGGTTAGGGGACGGGGACGGTTTAGGGTCCAGGTGAGGGTACGACAACGCTTTAGGGGGAGCGTACGTGTGAGGGCGCGGGTTAGTGTCAGCGTACGGGTTAGGATTAGGGGACGGGTGAGGGTCAGGCTTCGGGGAAGGGTTAGGGTTAGGGTTCGGGCTAGGGTTAGGGTTAGGGGACGGGGACGGTTTAGGGTCCAGGTGAGGGTACGACAACGCTTTAGGGGGAGCGTACGTGTGAGGGCGCGGGTTAGTGTCAGCGTACGGGTTAGGATTAGGGGACGGGTGAGGGTCAGGCTTCGGGGAAGGGTTAGGGTTAGGGTTCGGGCTAGGGTTAGGGTTAGGGGACGGGGACGGTTTAGGGTCCAGGTGAGGGTACGACAACGCTTTAGGGGGAGCGTACGTGTGAGGGCGCGGGTTAGTGTCAGCGTACGGGTTAGGATTAGGGGACGGGTGAGGGTCAGGCTTCGGGGAAGGGTTAGGGTTAGGGTTCGGGCTAGGGTTAGGGTTAGGGGACGGGGACGGTTTAGGGTCCAGGTGAGGGTACGACAACGCTTTAGGGGGAGCGTACGTGTGAGGGCGCGGCTTAGTGTCAGCGTACGGGTTAGGATTAGGGGACGGGTGAGGGTCAGGCTTCGGGGAAGGGTTAGGGTTAGGGCTCGGGCTAGGGTTACGGTTAGGGGACGGGGACGGTTTAGGGTCCAGGTGAGGGTACGACAACGCTTTAGGGGGAGCGTACGTGTGAGGGTGCGGGTTAGTGTCAGCGTACGGGTTAGGATTAGGGGACGGGTGAGGGTCAGGCTTCGGGGAAGGGTTAGGGTTAGGGTTCGGGCTAGGGTTAGGGTTAGGGGACGGGGACGGTTTAGGGTCCAGGTGAGGGTACGACAACGCTTTAGGGGGAGCGTACGTGTGAGGGCGCGGGTTAGTGTCAGCGTACGGGTTAGGATTAGGGGACGGGTGAGGGTCAGGCTTCGGGGAAGGGTTAGGGTTAGGGTTCGGGCTAGGGTTAGGGTTAGGGGACGGGGACGGTTTAGGGTCCAGGTGAGGATACGACAACGCTTTAGGGGGAGCGTACGTGTGAGGGCGCGGGTTAGTGTCAGCGTACGGGTTAGGATTAGGGGACGGGTGAGGGTCAGGCTTCGGGGAAGGGTTAGGGTTAGGGTTCGGGCTAGGGTTAGGGTTAGGGGACGGGGACGGTTTAGGGTCCAGGTGAGGGTACGACAACGCTTTAGGGGGAGCGTACGTGTGAGGGCGCGGGTTAGTGTCAGCGTACGGGTTAGGATTAGGGGACGGGTGAGGGTCAGGCTTCGGGGAAGGGTTAGGGTTAGGGTTCGGGCTAGGGTTAGGGTTAGGGGACGGGGACGGTTTAGGGTCCAGGTGAGGGTACGACAACGCTTTAGGGGGAGCGTACGTGTGAGGGCGTGGGTTAGTGTCAGCGTACGGGTTAGGATTAGGGGACGGGTGAGGGTCAGGCTTCGGGGAAGGGTTAGGGTTAGGGTTCGGGCTAGGGTTAGGGTTAGGGGACGGGGACGGTTTAGGGTCCAGGTGAGGGTACGACAACGCTTTAGGGGGAGCGTACGTGTGAGGGCGCGGGTTAGTGTCAGCGTACGGGTTAGGATTAGGGGACGGGTGAGGGTCAGGCTTCGGGGAAGGGTTAGGGTTAGGGTTCGTGCTAGGGTTAGGGTTAGGGGACGGGGACGGTTTAGGGTCCAGGTGAGGGTACGACAACGCTTTAGGGGGAGCGTACGTGTGAGGGCGCGGGTTAGTGTCAGCGTACGGGTTAGGATTAGGGGACGGGTGAGGGTCAGGCTTCGGGGAAGGGTTAGGGTTAGGGTTCGGGCTAGGGTTAGGGTTAGGGGACGGGGACGGTTTAGGGTCCAGGTGAGGGTACGACAACGCTTTAGGGGGAGCGTACGTGTGAGGGCGTGGGTTAGTGTCAGCGTACGGGTTAGGATTAGGGGACGGGTGAGGGTCAGGCTTCGGGGAAGGGTTAGGGTTAGGGTTCGGGCTAGGGTTAGGGTTAGGGGACGGGGACGGTTTAGGGTCCAGGTGAGGGTACGACAACGCTTTAGGGGGAGCGTACGTGTGAGGGCGCGGGTTAGTGTCAGCGTACGGGTTAGGATTAGGGGACGGGTGAGGGTCAGGCTTCGGGGAAGGGTTAGGGTTAGGGTTCGGGCTAGGGTTAGGGTTAGGGGACGGGGACGGTTTAGGGTCCAGGTGAGGGTACGACAACGCTTTAGGGGGAGCGTACGTGTGAGGGTGCGGGTTACTGTCAGCGTACGGGTTAGGATTAGGGGACGGGTGAGGGTCAGGCTTCGGGGAAGGGTTAGGGTTAGGGTTCGGGCTAGGGTTAGGGATAGGGGACGGGGACGGTTTAGGGTCCAGGTGAGGGTACGACAACGCTGTAGGGGGAGCGTACGTGTGAGGGCGCGGGTTAGTGTCAGCGTACGGGTTAGGATTAGGGGACGGGTGAGGGTCAGGCTTCGGGGAAGGGTTAGGGTTAGGGTTCGGGCTAGGGTTAGGGTTAGGGGACGGGGACGGTTTAGGGTCCAGGTGAGGGTACGACAACGCTTTAGGGGGAGCGTACGTGTGAGGGCGCGGGTTAGTGTCAGCGTACGGGTTAGGATTAGGGGACGGGTGAGGGTCAGGCTTCGGGGAAGGGTTAGGGTTAGGGTTCGGGCTAGGGTTAGGGTTAGGGGACGGGGACGGTTTAGGGTCCAGGTGAGGGTACGACAACGCTTTAGGGGGAGCGTACGTGTGAGGGCGCGGGTTAGTGTCAGCGTACGGGTTAGGATTAGGGGACGGGTGAGGGTCAGGCTTCGCGGAAGGGTTAGGGTTAGGGTTCGGGCTAGGGTTAGGGTTAGGGGACGGGGACGGTTTAGGGTCCAGGTGAGGGTACGACAACGCTTTAGGGGGAGCGTACGTGTGAGGGCGCGGGTTAGTGTCAGCGTACGGGTTAGGATTAGGGGACGGGTGAGGGTCAGGCTTCGGGGAAGGGTTAGGGTTAGGGTTCGGGCTAGGGTTAGGGATAGGGGACGGGGACGGTTTAGGGTCCAGGTGAGGGTACGACAACGCTTTAGGGGGAGCGTACGTGTGAGGGCGCGGGTTAGTGTCAGCGTACGGGTTAGGATTAGGGGACGGGTGAGGGTCAGGCTTCGGGGAAGGGTTAGGGTTAGGGTTCGGGCTAGGGTTAGGGGACGGGGACGGTTTAGGGTCCAGGTGAGGGAACGACAACGCTTTAGGGGGAGCGTACGTGTGAGGGCGCGGGTTAGTGTCAGCGTACGGGTTAGGATTAGGGGACGGGTGAGGGTCAGGCTTCGGGGAAGGGTTAGGGTTAGGGTTCGGGCTAGGGTTAGGGTTAGGGGACGGGGATGGTTTAGGGTCCAGGTGAGGGTACGACAACGCTTTAGGGGGAGCGTACGTGTGAGGGCGCGGGTTAGTGTCAGCGTACGGGTTAGGATTAGGGGACGGGTGAGGGTCAGGCTTCGGGGAAAGGTTAGGGTTAGGGTTCGGGCTAGGGTTAGGGTTAAGGGACGGGGACGGTTTAGGGTCCAGGTGAGGGTACGACAACGCTTTAGGGGGAGCGTACGTGTGAGGGCGCGGGTTAGTGTCAGCGTACGGGTTAGGATTAGGGGACGGGTGAGGGTCAGGCTTCGGGGAAGGGTTAGGGTTAGGGTTCGGGTTAGGGTTAGGGTTAGGGGACGGGGACAGTTTAGGTTCCAGGTGAGGGTACGACAACGCTTTAGGGGGAGCGTACGTGTGAGGGCGTGGGTTAGTGTCAGCGTACGGGTTAGGATTAGGGGACGGGTGAGGGTCAGGCTTCGGGGAAGGGTTAGGGTTAGGGTTCGGGCTAGGGTTAGGGTTAGGGGACGGGGACGGTTTAGGGTCCAGGTGAGGGTACGACAACGCTTTAGGGGGAGCGTACGTGTGAGGGCGCGGGTTAGTGTCAGCGTACGGGTTAGGATTAGGGGACGGGTGAGGGTCAGGCTTCGGGGAAGGGTTAGGGTTAGGGTTCGGGCTAGGGTTAGGGTTAGGGGACGGGGACGGTTTAGGGTCCAGGTGAGGGTACGACAACGCTTTAGGGGGAGCGTACGTGTGAGGGCGCGGCTTAGTGTCAGCGTACACGTTACGATCAGGGGAAGGGGGAGGGTCAGGCTTCGGGGAAGTGTTAGGGTTAGGGTTCGGGCTAGGGTTAGGGTTAGGGGACGGGGACGGTTTAGGGTCCAGGTGAGGGTACGACAACGCTTTAGGGGGAGCGTACGTGTGAGGGCGCGGGTTAGTGTCAGCGTACGGGTTAGGATTAGGGGACGGGTGAGCGTCAGGCTTCGGGGAAGGGTTAGGGTTAGGGTTCGGGCTAGGGTTAGGGTTAGGGGACGGGGACGGTTTAGGGTCCAGGTGAGGGTACGACAATGCTTTAGGGGGAGCGTACGTGTGAGGGCGCGGGTTATTGTCCGCGTACGCCTTAGGATTACGGGACGGGGGAGGGTCAGGCTTCGGGGTAGGGTTAGGGTTAGGGTTCGGGCTAGGGTTAGGGTTAGGGGACGGGGACGGTTTAGGGTCCAGGTGAGGGTACGACAACGCTTTAGGGGGAGCGTACGTGTGAGGGCGCGGGTTAGTGTCAGCGTACGGGTTAGGATTAGGGGACGGGTGAGGGTCAGGCTTCGGGGAAGGGTTAGGGTTAGGGTTCGGGCTAGGGTTAGGGTTAGGGGATGGGTACGGTTTAGGGTCCAGGTGAGGGTACGACAACGCTTTAGGGGGAGCGTACGTGTGAGGGCGCGGCTTAGTGTCAGCGTACAGGTTAGGATTCGGGGACGGGTGAGGGTCAGGCTTCGGGGAAGGGTTAGGGTTTGGGTTCGGGCTAGGGTTAGGGTTAGGGGACGGGGACGGTTTAGGGTCCAGGTGAGGGTACGACAACGCTTTAGGGGGAGCGTACGTGTGAGGGCGCGGGTTAGTGTCAGCGTACGGGTTAGAATTAGGTGTCGGGTGAGGGTCAGGCTTCGGGGAAGGGTTAGGGTTAGGGTTCGGGCTAGGGTTAGGGTTAGGGGACGGGGACGGTTTAGGGTCCAGGTGAGGGTACGACAACGCTTTAGGGGGAGCGTACGTGTGAGGGCGCGGGTTAGTGTCAGCGTACGGGTTAGGATTAGGGGACGGGTGAGGGTCAGGCTTCGGGGAAGGGTTAGGGTTAGGGTTCGGGCTAGGGTTAGGGTTAGGGGACGGGGACGGTTTAGGGTCCAGGTGAGGATACGACAACGCTTTAGGGGGAGCGTACGTGTGAGGGCGCGGGTTAGTGTCAGCGTACGGGTTAGGATTAGGGGACGGGTGAGGGTCAGGCTTCGGGGAAGGGTTAGGGTTAGGGTTCGGGCTAGGGTTAGGGTTAGGGGACGGGGACGGTTTAGGGTCCAGGTGAGGGTACGACAACGCTTTAGGGGGAGCGTACGTGTGAGGGCGCGGGTTAGTGTCAGCGTACGGGTTAGGATTAGGGGACGGGTGAGGGTCAGGCTTCGGGGAAGGGTTAGGGTTAGGGTTCGGGCTAGGGTTAGGGTTAGGGGACGGGGACGGTTTAGGGTCCAGGTGAGGGTACGACAACGCTTTAGGGGGAGCGTACGTGTGAGGGCGTGGGTTAGTGTCAGCGTACGGGTTAGGATTAGGGGACGGGTGAGGGTCAGGCTTCGGGGAAGGGTTAGGGTTAGGGTTCGGGCTAGGGTTAGGGTTAGGGGACGGGGACGGTTTAGGGTCCAGGTGAGGGTACGACAACGCTTTAGGGGGAGCGTACGTGTGAGGGCGCGGGTTAGTGTCAGCGTACGGGTTAGGATTAGGGGACGGGTGAGGGTCAGGCTTCGGGGAAGGGTTAGGGTTAGGGTTCGTGCTAGGGTTAGGGTTAGGGGACGGGGACGGTTTAGGGTCCAGGTGAGGGTACGACAACGCTTTAGGGGGAGCGTACGTGTGAGGGCGCGGGTTAGTGTCAGCGTACGGGTTAGGATTAGGGGACGGGTGAGGGTCAGGCTTCGGGGAAGGGTTAGGGTTAGGGTTCGGGCTAGGGTTAGGGTTAGGGGACGGGGACGGTTTAGGGTCCAGGTGAGGGTACGACAACGCTTTAGGGGGAGCGTACGTGTGAGGGCGCGGGTTAGTGTCAGCGTACGGGTTAGGATTAGGGGACGGGTGAGGGTCAGGCTTCGGGGAAGGGTTAGGGTTAGGGTTCGGGCTAGGGTTAGGGTTAGGGGACGGGGACGGTTTAGGGTCCAGGTGAGGGTACGACAACGCTTTAGGGGGAGCGTATGTGTGAGGGCGCGGGTTAGTGTCAGCGTACGGGTTAGGATTAGGGGACGGGTGAGGGTCAGGCTTCGGGGAAGGGTTAGGGTTAGGGTTCGGGCTAGGGTTAGGGTTAGGGGACGGGGACGGTTTAGGGTCCAGGTGAGGGTACGACAACGCTTTAGGGGGAGCGTACGTGTGAGGGCGCGGGTTAGTGTCAGCGTACGGGTTAGGATTAGGGGACGGGTGAGGGTCAGGCTTCGGGGAAGGGTTAGGGTTAGGGTTCGGGCTAGGGTTAGGGTTAGGGGACGGGGACGGTTTAGGGTCCAGGTGAGGGTACGACAACGCTTTAGGGGGAGCGTACGTGTGAGGGCGCGGGTTAGTGTCAGCGTACGGGTTAGGATTAGGGGACGGGTGAGGGTCAGGCTTCGGGGAAGGGTTAGGGTTAGGGTTCGGGCTAGGGTTAGGGTTAGGGGACGGGGACGGTTTAGGGTCCAGGTGAGGGTACGACAACGCTTTAGGGGGAGCGTACGTGTGAGGGCACGGGTTAGTGTCAGCGTACGGGTTAGGATTAGGGGACGGGTGAGGGTCAGGCTTCGGGGAAGGGTTAGGGTTAGGGTTCGGGCTAGGGTTAGGGTTAGGGGACGGGGACGGTTTAGGGTCCAGGTGAGGGTACGACAACGCTTTAGGGGGAGCGTACGTGTGAGGGCGCGGGTTAGTGTCAGCGTACGGGTTAGGATTAGGGGACGGGTGAGGGTCAGGCTTCGGGGAAGGGTTAGGGTTAGGGTTCGGGCTAGGGTTAGGGTTAGGGGACGGGGACGGTTTAGGGTCCAGGTGAGGGTACGACAACGCTTTAGGGGGAGCGTACGTGTGAGGGCGCGGGTTAGTGTCAGCGTACGGGTTAGGATTAGGGGACGGGTGAGGGTCAGGCTTCGGGGAAGGGTTAGGGTTAGGGTTCGGGCTAGGGTTAGGGTTAGGGGACGGGGACGGTTTAGGGTCCAGGTGAGGGTACGACAACGCTTTAGGGGGAGCGTACGTGTGAGGGCGCGGGTTAGTGTCAGCGTACGGGTTAGGATTAGGGGACGGGGGAGGGTCAGGCTTCGGGGAAGGGTTAGGGTTAGGGTTCGGGCTAGGGTTAGGGTTAGGGGACGGGGACGGTTTAGGGTCCAGGTGAGGGTACGACAACGCTTTAGGGGGAGCGTACGTGTGAGGGCGCGGGTTAGTGTCAGCGTACGGGTTAGGATTAGGGGACGGGTGAGGGTCAGGCTTCGGGGAAGGGTTAGGGTTAGGGTTCGGGCTAGGGTTAGGGTTACGGGACGGGGACGGTTTAGGGTCCAGGTGAGGGTACGACAACGCTTTAGGGGGAGCGTACGTGTGAGGGCGCGGCTTAGTGTCAGCGTACGCGTTAGGATCAGGGGAAGGGGGAGGGTCAGGTTTCGGGGAAGTGTTAGGGTTAGGGTTCGGGCTAGGGTTAGGGTTAGGGGACGGGGACGGTTTAGGGTCCAGGTGAGGGTACGACAACGCTTTAGGGGGAGCGTACGTGTGAGGGCGCGGGTTAGTGTCAGCGTACGGGTTAGGATTAGGGTTCGGGTGAGCGTCAGGCTTCGGGGAAGGGTTAGGGTTAGGGTTCGGGCTAGGGTTAGGGTTAGGGGACGGGGACGGTTTAGGGTCCAGGTGAGGGTACGACAATGCTTTAGGGGGAGCGTACGTGTGAGGGCGCGGGTTATTGTCCGCGTACTCCTTAGGATTAGGGGACGGGGGAGGGTCAGGCTTCGGGGAAGGGTTAGGGTTAGGGTTCGGGCTAGGGTTAGGGTTAGGGGACGGGGACGGTTTAGGGTCCAGGTGAGGGTACGACAACGCTTTAGGGGGAGCGTACGTGTGAGGGCGCGGGTTAGTGTCAGCGTACGGGTTAGGATTAGGGGACGGGTGAGGGTCAGGCTTCGGGGAAGGGTTAGGGTTAGGGTTCGGGCTAGGGTTAGGGTTAGGGGACGGGGACGGTTTAGGGTCCAGGTGAGGGTACGACAACGCTTTAGGGGGAGCGTACGTGTGAGGGCGCGGGTTAGTGTCAGCGTACGGGTTAGGATTAGGGGACGGGTGAGGGTCAGGCTTCGGGGAAGGGTTAGGGTTAGGGTTCGGGCTAGGGTTAGGGTTAGGGGACGGGGACGGTTTAGGGTCCAGGTGAGGGTACGACAACGCTTTAGGGGGAGCGTACGTGTGAGGGCACGGGTTAGTGTCAGCGTACGGGTTAGGATTAGGGGACGGGTGAGGGTCAGGCTTCGGGGAAGGGTTAGGGTTAGGGTTCGGGCTAGGGTTAGGGTTAGGGGACGGGGACGGTTTAGGGTCCAGGTGAGGGTACGACAACGCTTTAGGGGGAGCGTACGTGTGAGGGCGCGGGTTAGTGTCAGCGTACGGGTTAGGATTAGGGGACGGGTGAGGGTCAGGCTTCGGGGAAGGGTTAGGGTTAGGGTTCGGGCTAGGGTTAGGGTTAGGGGACGGGGACGGTTTAGGGTCCAGGTGAGGGTACGACAACGCTTTAGGGGGAGCGTACGTGTGAGGGCGCGGGTTAGTGTCAGCGTACGGGTTAGGATTAGGGGACGGGTGAGGGTCAGGCTTCGGGGAAGGGTTAGGGTTAGGGTTCGGGCTAGGGTTAGGGTTAGGGGACGGGGACGGTTTAGGGTCCAGGTGAGGGTACGACAACGCTTTAGGGGGAGCGTACGTGTGAGGGCGCGGGTTAGTGTCAGCGTACGGGTTAGGATTAGGGGACGGGGGAGGGTCAGGCTTCGGGGAAGGGTTAGGGTTAGGGTTCGGGCTAGGGTTAGGGTTAGGGGACGGGGACGGTTTAGGGTCCAGGTGAGGGTACGACAACGCTTTAGGGGGAGCGTACGTGTGAGGGCGCGGGTTAGTGTCAGCGTACGGGTTAGGATTAGGGGACGGGTGAGGGTCAGGCTTCGGGGAAGGGTTAGGGTTAGGGTTCGGGCTAGGGTTAGGGTTACGGGACGGGGACGGTTTAGGGTCCAGGTGAGGGTACGACAACGCTTTAGGGGGAGCGTACGTGTGAGGGCGCGGCTTAGTGTCAGCGTACGCGTTAGGATCAGGGGAAGGGGGAGGGTCAGGTTTCGGGGAAGTGTTAGGGTTAGGGTTCGGGCTAGGGTTAGGGTTAGGGGACGGGGACGGTTTAGGGTCCAGGTGAGGGTACGACAACGCTTTAGGGGGAGCGTACGTGTGAGGGCGCGGGTTAGTGTCAGCGTACGGGTTAGGATTAGGGTTCGGGTGAGCGTCAGGCTTCGGGGAAGGGTTAGGGTTAGGGTTCGGGCTAGGGTTAGGGTTAGGGGACGGGGACGGTTTAGGGTCCAGGTGAGGGTACGACAATGCTTTAGGGGGAGCGTACGTGTGAGGGCGCGGGTTATTGTCCGCGTACTCCTTAGGATTAGGGGACGGGGGAGGGTCAGGCTTCGGGGTAGGGTTAGGGTTAGGGTTCGGGCTAGGGTTAGGGTTAGGGGATGGGGACGGTTTAGGGTCCAGGTGAGGGTACGACAACGCTTTAGGGGGAGCGTACGTGTGAGGGCGCGGGTTAGTGTCAGCGTACGGGTTAGGATTAGGGGACGGGTGAGGGTCAGGCTTCGGGGAAGGTTTAGGTTTAGGGTTCGGGCTAGGGTTAGGGTTAGGGGATGGGTACGGTTTAGGGTCCAGGTGAGGGTACGACAACGCTTTAGGGGGAGCGTACGTGTGAGGGCGCGGCTTAGTGTCAGCGTACAGGTTAGGATTCGGGGACGGGTGAGGGTCAGGCTTCGGGGAAGGGTTAGGGTTTGGGTTCGGGCTAGGGTTAGGGTTAGGGGACGGGGACGGTTTAGGGTCCAGGTGAGGGTACGACAACGCTTTAGGGGGAGCGTACGTGTGAGGGCGCGGGTTAGTGTCAGCGTACGGGTTAGAATTAGGTGTCGGGTGAGGGTCAGGCTTCGGGGAAGGGTTAGGGTTAGGGTTCGGGCTAGGGTTAGGGTTAGGGGACGGGGACGGTTTAGGGTCCAGGTGAGGGTACGACAACGCTTTAGGGGGAGCGTACGTGTGAGGGCGCGGGTTAGTGTCAGCGTACGGGTTAGGATTAGGGGACGGGTGAGGGTCAGGCTTCGGGGAAGGGTTAGGGTTAGGGTTCGGGCTAGGGTTAGGGTTAGGGGACGGGGACGGTTTAGGGTCCAGGTGAGGATACGACAACGCTTTAGGGGGAGCGTACGTGTGAGGGCGCGGGTTAGTGTCAGCGTACGGGTTAGGATTAGGGGACGGGTGAGGGTCAGGCTTCGGGGAAGGGTTAGGGTTAGGGTTCGGGCTAGGGTTAGGGTTAGGGGACGGGGACGGTTTAGGGTCCAGGTGAGGGTACGACAACGCTTTAGGGGGAGCGTACGTGTGAGGGCGCGGGTTAGTGTCAGCGTACGGGTTAGGATTAGGGGACGGGTGAGGGTCAGGCTTCGGGGAAGGGTTAGGGTTAGGGTTCGGGCTAGGGTTAGGGTTAGGGGACGGGGACGGTTTAGGGTCCAGGTGAGGGTACGACAACGCTTTAGGGGGAGCGTACGTGTGAGGGCGTGGGTTAGTGTCAGCGTACGGGTTAGGATTAGGGGACGGGTGAGGGTCAGGCTTCGGGGAAGGGTTAGGGTTAGGGTTCGGGCTAGGGTTAGGGTTAGGGGACGGGGACGGTTTAGGGTCCAGGTGAGGGTACGACAACGCTTTAGGGGGAGCGTACGTGTGAGGGCGCGGGTTAGTGTCAGCGTACGGGTTAGGATTAGGGGACGGGTGAGGGTCAGGCTTCGGGGAAGGGTTAGGGTTAGGGTTCGTGCTAGGGTTAGGGTTAGGGGACGGGGACGGTTTAGGGTCCAGGTGAGGGTACGACAACGCTTTAGGGGGAGCGTACGTGTGAGGGCGCGGGTTAGTGTCAGCGTACGGGTTAGGATTAGGGGACGGGTGAGGGTCAGGCTTCGGGGAAGGGTTAGGGTTAGGGTTCGGGCTAGGGTTAGGGTTAGGGGACGGGGACGGTTTAGGGTCCAGGTGAGGGTACGACAACGCTTTAGGGGGAGCGTACGTGTGAGGGCGTGGGTTAGTGTCAGCGTACGGGTTAGGATTAGGGGACGGGTGAGGGTCAGGCTTCGGGGAAGGGTTAGGGTTAGGGTTCGGGCTAGGGTTAGGGTTAGGGGACGGGGACGGTTTAGGGTCCAGGTGAGGGTACGACAACGCTTTAGGGGGAGCGTACGTGTGAGGGCGCGGGTTAGTGTCAGCGTACGGGTTAGGATTAGGGGACGGGTGAGGGTCAGGCTTCGGGGAAGGGTTAGGGTTAGGGTTCGGGCTAGGGTTAGGGTTAGGGGACGGGGACGGTTTAGGGTCCAGGTGAGGGTACGACAACGCTTTAGGGGGAGCGTACGTGTGAGGGCACGGGTTAGTGTCAGCGTACGGGTTAGGATTAGGGGACGGGTGAGGGTCAGGCTTCGGGGAAGGGTTAGGGTTAGGGTTCGGGCTAGGGTTAGGGTTAGGGGACGGGGACGGTTTAGGGTCCAGGTGAGGGTACGACAACGCTTTAGGGGGAGCGTACGTGTGAGGGCGCGGGTTAGTGTCAGCGTACGGTTTAGGATTAGGGGACGGGTGAGGGTCAGGCTTCGGGGAAGGGTTAGGGTTAGGGTTCGGGCTAGGGTTAGGGTAAGGGGACGGGGACGGTTTAGGGTCCAGGTGAGGGTACGACAACGCTTTAGGGGGAGCGTACGTGTGAGGGCGCGGGTTAGTGTCAGCGTACGGGTTAGGATTAGGGGACGGGTGAGGGTCAGGCTTCGGGGAAGGGTTAGGGTTAGGGTTCGGGCTAGGGTTAGGGTTAGGGGACGGGGACGGTTTAGGGTCCAGGTGAGGGTACGACAACGCTTTAGGGGGAGCGTACGTGTGAGGGCGCGGGTTAGTGTCAGCGTACGGGTTAGGATTAGGGGACGGGGGAGGGTCAGGCTTCGGGGAAGGGTTAGGGTTAGGGTTCGGGCTAGGGTTAGGGTTAGGGGACGGGGACGGTTTAGGGTCCAGGTGAGGGTACGACAACGCTTTAGGGGGAGCGTACGTGTGAGGGCGCGGGTTAGTGTCAGCGTACGGGTTAGGATTAGGGGACGGGTGAGGGTCAGGCTTCGGGGAAGGGTTAGGGTTAGGGTTCGGGCTAGGGTTAGGGTTACGGGACGGGGACGGTTTAGGGTCCAGGTGAGGGTACGACAACGCTTTAGGGGGAGCGTACGTGTGAGGGCGCGGCTTAGTGTCAGCGTACGCGTTAGGATCAGGGGAAGGGGGAGGGTCAGGTTTCGGGGAACTGTTAGGGTTAGGGTTCGGGCTAGGGTTAGGGTTAGGGGACGGGGACGGTTTAGGGTCCAGGTGAGGGTACGACAACGCTTTAGGGGGAGCGTACGTGTGAGGGCGCGGGTTAGTGTCAGCGTACGGGTTAGGATTAGGGTTCGGGTGAGCGTCAGGCTTCGGGGAAGGGTTAGGGTTAGGGTTCGGGCTAGGGTTAGGGTTAGGGGACGGGGACGGTTTAGGGTCCAGGTGAGGGTACGACAATGCTTTAGGGGGAGCGTACGTGTGAGGGCGCGGGTTATTGTCCGCGTACTCCTTAGGATTAGGGGACGGGGGAGGGTCAGGCTTCGGGGTAGGGTTAGGGTTAGGGTTCGGGCTAGGGTTAGGGTTAGGGGATGGGGACGGTTTAGGGTCCAGGTGAGGGTACGACAACGCTTTAGGGGGAGCGTACGTGTGAGGGCGCGGGTTAGTGTCAGCGTACGGGTTAGGATTAGGGGACGGGTGAGGGTCAGGCTTCGGGGAAGGTTTAGGTTTAGGGTTCGGGCTAGGGTTAGGGTTAGGGGATGGGTACGGTTTAGGGTCCAGGTGAGGGTACGACAACGCTTTAGGGGGAGCGTACGTGTGAGGGCGCGGCTTAGTGTCAGCGTACAGGTTAGGATTAGGGGACGGGTTAGGGTCAGGCTTCGGGGATGGGTTAGGGTTTGGGTTCGGGCTAGGGTTAGGGTTAGGGGACGGGGACGGTTTAGGGTCCAGGTGAGGGTACGACAACGCTTTAGGGGGAGCGTACGTGTGAGGGCGCGGGTTAGTGTCAGCGTACGGGTTAGGATTAGGGGACGGGTGAGGGTCAGGCTTCGGGGAAGGGTTAGGGTTAGGGTTCGGGCTAGGGTTAGGGTTAGGGGACGGGGACGGTTTAGGGTCCAGGTGAGGGTACGACAACGCTTTAGGGGGAGCGTACGTGTGAGGGCGCGGGTTAGTGTCAGCGTACGGGTTAGGATTAGGGAACGGGTGAGGGTCAGGCTTCGGGGAAGTGTTAGGGTTAGGGTTCGGGCTAGGGTTAGGGTTAGGGGACGGGGACGGTTTAGGGTCCAGGTGAGGGTACGACAACGCTTTAGGGGGAGCGTACGTGTGAGGGCGCGGGTTAGTGTCAGCGTACGGGTTAGGATTAGGGGACGGGTGAGGGTCAGGCTTCGGGGAAGGGTTAGGGTTAGGGTTCGGGCTAGGGTTAGGGTTAGGGGACGGGGACGGTTTAGGGTCCAGGTGAGGGTACGACAACGCTTTAGGGGGAGCGTACGTGTGAGGGCGCGGGTTAGTGTCAGCGTACGGGTTAGGATTAGGGGACGGGTGAGGGTCAGGCTTCGGGGAAGGGTTAGGGTTAGGGTTCGGGCTAGAGTTAGGGTTAGGGGACGGGGACGGTTTAGGGTCCAGGTGAGGGTACGACAACGCTTTAGGGGGAGCGTACGTGTGAGGGCGCGGGTTAGTGTCAGCGTACGGGTTAGGATTAGGGGACGGGTGAGGGTCAGGCTTCGGGGAAGGGTTAGGGTTAGGGTTCGGGCTAGGGTTAGGGTTAGGGGACGGGGACGGTTTAGGGTCCAGGTGAGGGTACGACAACGCTTTAGGGGGAGCGTACGTGTGAGGGCGCGGGTTAGTGTCAGCGTACGGGTTAGGATTAGGGGACGGGTGAGGGTCAGGCTTCGGGGAAGGGTTAGGGTTAGGGTTCGGGCTAGGGTTAGGGTTAGGGGACGGGGACGGTTTAGGGTCCAGGTGAGGGTACGACAACGCTTTAGGGGGAGCGTACGTGTGAGGGCGCGGGTTAGTGTCAGCGTACGGGTTAGGATTAGGGGACGGGTGAGGGTCAGGCTTCGGGGAAGGGTTAGGGTTAGGGTTCGGGCTAGGGTTAGGGTTAGGGGACGGGGACGGTTTAGGGTCCAGGTGAGGGTACGACAACGCTTTAGGGGGAGCGTACGTGTGAGGGCGCGGGTTAGTGTCAGCGTACGGGTTAGGATTAGGGGACGGGTGAGGGTCAGGCTTCGGGGAAGGGTTAGGGTTAGGGTTCGGGCTAGGGTTAGGGTTAGGGGACGGGGACGGTTTAGGGTCCAGGTGAGGGTACGACAACGCTTTAGGGGGAGCGTACGTGTGAGGGCGCGGGTTAGTGTCAGCGTACGGGTTAGGATTAGGGGACGGGTGAGGGTCAGGCTTCGGGGAAGGGTTAGGGTTAGGGTTCGGGCTAGGGTTAGGGTTAGGGGACGGGGACGGTTTAGGGTCCAGGTGAGGGTACGACAACGCTTTAGGGGGAGCGTACGTGTGAGGGCGCGGGTTAGTGTCAGCGTACGGGTTAGGATTAGGGGACGGGTGAGGGTCAGGCTTCGGGGAAGGGTTAGGGTTAGGGTTCGGGCTAGGGTTAGGGTTAGGGGACGGGGACGGTTTAGGGTCCAGGTGAGGGTACGACAACGCTTTAGGGGGAGCGTACGTGTGAGGGCGTGGGTTAGTGTCAGCGTACGGGTTAGGATTAGGGGACGGGTGAGGGTCAGGCTTCGGGGAAGGGTTAGGGTTAGGGTTCGGGCTAGGGTTAGGGTTAGGGGACGGGGACGGTTTAGGGTCCAGGTGAGGGTACGACAACGCTTTAGGGGGAGCGTACGTGTGAGGGCGCGGGTTAGTGTCAGCGTACGGGTTAGGATTAGGGGACGGGTGAGGGTCAGGCTTCGGGGAAGGGTTAGGGTTAGGGTTCGTGCTAGGGTTAGGGTTAGGGGACGGGGACGGTTTAGGGTCCAGGTGAGGGTACGACAACGCTTTAGGGGGAGCGTACGTGTGAGGGCGCGGGTTAGTGTCAGCGTACGGGTTAGGATTAGGGGACGGGTGAGGGTCAGGCTTCGGGGAAGGGTTAGGGTTAGGGTTCGGGCTAGGGTTAGGGTTAGGGGACGGGGACGGTTTAGGGTCCAGGTGAGGGTACGACAACGCTTTAGGGGGAGCGTACGTGTGAGGGCGTGGGTTAGTGTCAGCGTACGGGTTAGGATTAGGGGACGGGTGAGGGTCAGGCTTCGGGGAAGGGTTAGGGTTAGGGTTCGGGCTAGGGTTAGGGTTAGGGGACGGGGACGGTTTAGGGTCCAGGTGAGGGTACGACAACGCTTTAGGGGGAGCGTACGTGTGAGGGCGCGGGTTAGTGTCAGCGTACGGGTTAGGATTAGGGGACGGGTGAGGGTCAGGCTTCGGGGAAGGGTTAGGGTTAGGGTTCGGGCTAGGGTTAGGGTTAGGGGACGGGGACGGTTTAGGGTCCAGGTGAGGGTACGACAACGCTTTAGGGGGAGCGTACGTGTGAGGGCACGGGTTAGTGTCAGCGTACGGGTTAGGATTAGGGGACGGGTGAGGGTCAGGCTTCGGGGAAGGGTTAGGGTTAGGGTTCGGGCTAGGGTTAGGGTTAGGGGACGGGGACGGTTTAGGGTCCAGGTGAGGGTACGACAACGCTTTAGGGGGAGCGTACGTGTGAGGGCGCGGGTTAGTGTCAGCGTACGGTTTAGGATTAGGGGACGGGTGAGGGTCAGGCTTCGGGGAAGGGTTAGGGTTAGGGTTCGGGCTAGGGTTAGGGTAAGGGGACGGGGACGGTTTAGGGTCCAGGTGAGGGTACGACAACGCTTTAGGGGGAGCGTACGTGTGAGGGCGCGGGTTAGTGTCAGCGTACGGGTTAGGATTAGGGGACGGGTGAGGGTCAGGCTTCGGGGAAGGGTTAGGGTTAGGGTTCGGGCTAGGGTTAGGGTTAGGGGACGGGGACGGTTTAGGGTCCAGGTGAGGGTACGACAACGCTTTAGGGGGAGCGTACGTGTGAGGGCGCGGGTTAGTGTCAGCGTACGGGTTAGGATTAGGGGACGGGGGAGGGTCAGGCTTCGGGGAAGGGTTAGGGTTAGGGTTCGGGCTAGGGTTAGGGTTAGGGGACGGGGACGGTTTAGGGTCCAGGTGAGGGTACGACAACGCTTTAGGGGGAGCGTACGTGTGAGGGCGCGGGTTAGTGTCAGCGTACGGGTTAGGATTAGGGGACGGGTGAGGGTCAGGCTTCGGGGAAGGGTTAGGGTTAGGGTTCGGGCTAGGGTTAGGGTTACGGGACGGGGACGGTTTAGGGTCCAGGTGAGGGTACGACAACGCTTTAGGGGGAGCGTACGTGTGAGGGCGCGGCTTAGTGTCAGCGTACGCGTTAGGATCAGGGGAAGGGGGAGGGTCAGGTTTCGGGGAACTGTTAGGGTTAGGGTTCGGGCTAGGGTTAGGGTTAGGGGACGGGGACGGTTTAGGGTCCAGGTGAGGGTACGACAACGCTTTAGGGGGAGCGTACGTGTGAGGGCGCGGGTTAGTGTCAGCGTACGGGTTAGGATTAGGGTTCGGGTGAGCGTCAGGCTTCGGGGAAGGGTTAGGGTTAGGGTTCGGGCTAGGGTTAGGGTTAGGGGACGGGGACGGTTTAGGGTCCAGGTGAGGGTACGACAATGCTTTAGGGGGAGCGTACGTGTGAGGGCGCGGGTTATTGTCCGCGTACTCCTTAGGATTAGGGGACGGGGGAGGGTCAGGCTTCGGGGTAGGGTTAGGGTTAGGGTTCGGGCTAGGGTTAGGGTTAGGGGATGGGGACGGTTTAGGGTCCAGGTGAGGGTACGACAACGCTTTAGGGGGAGCGTACGTGTGAGGGCGCGGGTTAGTGTCAGCGTACGGGTTAGGATTAGGGGACGGGTGAGGGTCAGGCTTCGGGGAAGGTTTAGGTTTAGGGTTCGGGCTAGGGTTAGGGTTAGGGGATGGGTACGGTTTAGGGTCCAGGTGAGGGTACGACAACGCTTTAGGGGGAGCGTACGTGTGAGGGCGCGGCTTAGTGTCAGCGTACAGGTTAGGATTAGGGGACGGGTTAGGGTCAGGCTTCGGGGATGGGTTAGGGTTTGGGTTCGGGCTAGGGTTAGGGTTAGGGGACGGGGACGGTTTAGGGTCCAGGTGAGGGTACGACAACGCTTTAGGGGGAGCGTACGTGTGAGGGCGCGGGTTAGTGTCAGCGTACGGGTTAGGATTAGGGGACGGGTGAGGGTCAGGCTTCGGGGAAGGGTTAGGGTTAGGGTTCGGGCTAGGGTTAGGGTTAGGGGACGGGGACGGTTTAGGGTCCAGGTGAGGGTACGACAACGCTTTAGGGGGAGCGTACGTGTGAGGGCGCGGGTTAGTGTCAGCGTACGGGTTAGGATTAGGGAACGGGTGAGGGTCAGGCTTCGGGGAAGTGTTAGGGTTAGGGTTCGGGCTAGGGTTAGGGTTAGGGGACGGGGACGGTTTAGGGTCCAGGTGAGGGTACGACAACGCTTTAGGGGGAGCGTACGTGTGAGGGCGCGGGTTAGTGTCAGCGTACGGGTTAGGATTAGGGGACGGGTGAGGGTCAGGCTTCGGGGAAGGGTTAGGGTTAGGGTTCGGGCTAGGGTTAGGGTTAGGGGACGGGGACGGTTTAGGGTCCAGGTGAGGGTACGACAACGCTTTAGGGGGAGCGTACGTGTGAGGGCGCGGGTTAGTGTCAGCGTACGGGTTAGGATTAGGGGACGGGTGAGGGTCAGGCTTCGGGGAAGGGTTAGGGTTAGGGTTCGGGCTAGAGTTAGGGTTAGGGGACGGGGACGGTTTAGGGTCCAGGTGAGGGTACGACAACGCTTTAGGGGGAGCGTACGTGTGAGGGCGCGGGTTAGTGTCAGCGTACGGGTTAGGATTAGGGGACGGGTGAGGGTCAGGCTTCGGGGAAGGGTTAGGGTTAGGGTTCGGGCTAGGGTTAGGGTTAGGGGACGGGGACGGTTTAGGGTCCAGGTGAGGGTACGACAACGCTTTAGGGGGAGCGTACGTGTGAGGGCGCGGGTTAGTGTCAGCGTACGGGTTAGGATTAGGGGACGGGTGAGGGTCAGGCTTCGGGGAAGGGTTAGGGTTAGGGTTCGGGCTAGGGTTAGGGTTAGGGGACGGGGACGGTTTAGGGTCCAGGTGAGGGTACGACAACGCTTTAGGGGGAGCGTACGTGTGAGGGCGCGGGTTAGTGTCAGCGTACGGGTTAGGATTAGGGGACGGGTGAGGGTCAGGCTTCGGGGAAGGGTTAGGGTTAGGGTTCGGGCTAGGGTTAGGGTTAGGGGACGGGGACGGTTTAGGGTCCAGGTGAGGGTACGACAACGCTTTAGGGGGAGCGTACGTGTGAGGGCGCGGGTTAGTGTCAGCGTACGGGTTAGGATTAGGGGACGGGTGAGGGTCAGGCTTCGGGGAAGGGTTAGGGTTAGGGTTCGGGCTAGGGTTAGGGTTAGGGGACGGGGACGGTTTAGGGTCCAGGTGAGGGTACGACAACGCTTTAGGGGGAGCGTACGTGTGAGGGCGCGGGTTAGTGTCAGCGTACGGGTTAGGATTAGGGGACGGGTGAGGCTCAGGCTTCGGGGAAGGGTTAGGGTTAGGGTTCGGGCTAGGGTTAGGGTTAGGGGACGGGGACGGTTTAGGGTCCAGGTGAGGGTACGACAACGCTTTAGGGGGAGCGTACGTGTGAGGGCGCGGGTTAGTGTCAGCGTACGGGTTAGGATTAGGGGACGGGTGAGGGTCAGGCTTCGGGGAAGGGTTAGGGTTAGGGTTCGGGCTAGGGTTAGGGTTAGGGGACGGGGACGGTTTAGGGTCCAGGTGAGGGTACGACAACGCTTTAGGGGGAGCGTACGTGTGAGGGCGCGGCTTAGTGTCAGCGTACGGGTTAGGATTAGGGGACGGGTGAGGGTCAGGCTTCGGGGAAGGGTTAGGGTTAGGGTTCGGGCTAGGGTTAGGGTTAGGGGACGGGGACGGTTTAGGGTCCAGGTGAGGGTACGACAACGCTTTAGGGGGAGCGTACGTGTGAGGGCGCGGGTTAGTGTCAGCGTACGGGTTAGGATTAGGGGACGGGTGAGGGTCAGGCTTCGGGGAAGGGTTAGGGTTAGGGTTCGGGCTAGGGTTAGGGTTAGGGGACGGGGACGGTTTAGGGTCCAGGTGAGGGTACGACAACGCTTTAGGGGGAGCGTACGTGTGAGGGCGCGGGTTAGTGTCACCGTACGGGTTAGGATTAGGGGACGGGTGAGGGTCAGGCTTCGGGGAAGGGTTACGGTTAGGGTTCGGGCTAGGGTTAGGGTTAGGGGACGGGGACAGTTTAGGGTCCAGGTGAGGGTACGACAACGCTTTAGGGGGAGCGTACGTGTGAGGGCGCGGGTTAGTGTCACCGTACGGGTTAGGATTAGGGGACGGGTGAGGGTCAGGCTTCGGGGAAGGGTTAGGGTTAGGGTTCGGGCTAGGGTTAGGGTTAGGGGACGGGGACGGTTTAGGGTCCAGGTGAGGGTACGACAACGCTTTAGGGGGAGCGTACGTGTGAGGGCGCGGGTTAGTGTCAGCGTACGGGTTAGGATTAGGGGACGGGTGAGGGTCAGGCTTCGGGGAAGGGTTAGGGTTAGGGTTCGGGCTAGGGTTAGGGATAGGGGACGGGGACGGTTTAGGGTCCAGGTGAGGGTACGACAACGCTTTAGGGGGAGCGTACGTGTGAGGGCGCGGGATAGTGTCAGCGTACGGGTTAGGATCAGGGGACGGGTGAGGGTCAGGCTTCGGGGAAGGGTTAGGGTTAGGGTTCGGGCTAGGGTTAGGGTTAGGGGACGGGGACGGTTTAGGGTCCAGGTGAGGGTACGACAACGCTTTATGGGGAGCGTACGTGTGAGGGCGCAGGTTAAAGTCAGCGTACGGGTTAGGATCAGGGGACGGGTGAGGGTCAGGCTTCGGGGAAGGGTTAGGGTTAGGGTTCGGGCTAGGGTTAGGGATAGGGGACGGGGACGGTTTAGGGTCCAGGTGAGGGTACGACAACGCTTTAGGGGGAGCGTACGTGTGAGGGCGCGGGATAGTGTCAGCGTACGGGTTAGGATCAGGGGACGGGTGAGGGTCAGGCTTCGGGGAAGGGTTAGGGTTAGGGTTCGGGCTAGGGTTAGGGTTAGGGGACGGGGACGGTTTAGGGTCCAGGTGAGGGTACGACAACGCTTTAGGGGGAGCGTACGTGTGAGGGCGCGGGTTAGTGTCCGCGTACGGGTTAGGATTAGGGGACGGGTGAGGGTCAGGCTTCGGGGAAGGGTTAGGGTTAGGGTTCGGGCTAGGGTTAGGGTTAGGGGACGGGGACGGTTTAGGGTCCAGGTGAGGGTACGACAACGCTTTAGGGGGAGCGTACGTGTGAGGGCGCGGGTTAGTGTCAGCGTACGGGTTAGGATTAGGGGACGGGTGAGGGTCAGGCTTCGGGGAAGGGTTAGGGTTAGGGTTCGGGCTAGGGTTAGGGTTAGGGGACGGGAACGGTTTAGGGTTCAGGTGAGGGTACGACAACGCTTTAGGGGGAGCGTGCGTGTGAGGGCGCGGGTTAGTGTCAGCGTACGGGTTAGGATTAGGGTACGGGTGAGGTTCAGGCTTCGGGGAAGGGTTAGGGTTAGGGTTCGGGCTAGGGTTAGGGTTAGGGGACGGGGACGGTTTAGGGTCCAGGTGAGGGTACGACAACGCTTTAGGGGGAGCGTACGTGTGAGGGCGCGGGTTAGTGTCAGCGTACGGGTTAGGATTAGGGGACGGGTGAGAGTCAGGCTTCGGGGAAGGGTTAGGGTTAGGGTTCGGGCTAGGGTTAGGGTTAGGGGATGGGGACGGTTTAGGGTCCAGGTGAGGGTACGACAACGCTTTAGGGGGAGCGTACGTGTGAGGGCGCGGGTTAGTGTCAGCGTACGGGTTAGGATTAGGGGACGGGTGAGGGTCAGGCTTCGGGGAAGGGTTAGGGTTAGGGTTCGGACTAGGGTTAGGGTTAGGGGACGGGGACGGTTTAGGGTCCAGGTGAGGGTACGACAACGCTTTAGGGGGAGCGTACGTGTGAGGGCGCGGGTTAGTGTCCGCGTACGGGTTAGGATTAGGGGACGGGTGAGGGTCAGGCTTCGGGGAAGGGTTAGGGTTAGGGTTCGGGCTAGGGTTAGGGTTAGGGGACCGGGACGGTTTAGGGTCCAGGTGAGGGTACGACAACGCTTTAGGGGGAGCGTACGTGTGAGGGCGCGGGTTAAAGTCACCGTACGGGTTAGGATCAGGGGACGGGTGAGGGTCAGGCTTCGGGGAAGGGTTAGGGTTAGGGTTCGGGCTAGGGTTAGGGATAGGGGACGGGGACGGTTTAGGGTCCAGGTGAGGGTACGACAACGCTTTAGGGGGAGCGTACGTGTGAGGGCGCGGGTTAGTGTCAGCGTACGGGTTAGGATTAGGGGACGGGTGAGGGTCAGGCTTCGGGGAAGGGTTAGGGTTAGGGTTCGGGCTAGGGTTAGGGTTAGGGGACGGGGACGGTTTAGGGTCCAGGTGAGGGTACGACAACGCTTTAGGGGGAGCGTACGTGTGAGGGCGCGGCTTAGTGTCAGCGTACGGGTTAGGATTAGGGGACGGGTGAGGTTCAGGCTTCGGGGAAGGGTTAGGGTTAGGGTTCGGGCTAGGGTTAGGGTTAGGGGACGGGGACGGTTTAGGGTCCAGGTGAGGGTACGACAACGCTTTAGGGGGAGCGTACGTGTGAGGGCGCGGGTTAGTGTCCGCGTACGGTTTAGGATTAGGGGACGGGTGAGGGTCAGGCTTCGGGGAAGGGTTAGGGTTAGGGTTCGGGCTAGGGTTAGGGTTAGGGGACGGGGACGGTTTAGGGTCCAGGTGAGGGTACGACAACACTTTAGGGGGAGCGTACGTGTGAGGGCGCGGGTTAGTGTCAGCGTACGGGTTAGGATTAGGGGACGGGTGAGGGTCAGGCTTCGGGGAAGGGTTAGGGTTAGGGTTCGGGCTAGGGTTAGGGTTAGGGGACGGGGACGGTTTAGGGTCCAGGTGAGGGTACGACAACGCTTGAGGGGGAGCGTACGTGTGAGGGCGCGGGTTAGTGTCAGCGTACGGGTTAGGATTAGGGGACGGGTGAGGGTCAGGCTTCGGGGAAGGGTTAGGGTTAGGGTTCGGGCTAGGGTTAGGGTTAGGGGACGGGGAAGGTTTAGGGTCCAGGTGAGGGTACGACAACGCTTTAGGGGGAGCGTACGTGTGAGGGCGCGGGTTAGTGTCAGCGTATGGGTTAGGATTAGGGGACGGGTGAGGGTCAGGCTTCGGGGAAGGGTTAGGGTTAGGGTTCGGGCTAGGGTTAGGGTTAGGGGACGGGGACGGTTTAGGGTCCAGGTGAGGGTACGACAACGCTTTAGGGGGAGCGTACGTGTGAGAGCACGGGTTAGTGTCAGCGTACGGGTTAGGATTAGGGGACGGGTGAGGGTAAGGCTTCGGGGAAGAGTTAGGGTTAGGGTTCGGGCTAGGGTTAGGGTTAGGGGACGGGGACGGTTTAGGGTCCAGGTGAGGGTACGACAACGCTTTAGGGGGAGCGTACGTGTGAGGGCGCGGGTTAGTGTCAGCGTACGGGTTAGGATTAGGGGACGGGTGAGAGTCAGGCTTCGGGGAAGGGTTAGGGTTAGGGTTCGGGCTAGGGTTAGGGTTAGGGGACGGGGACGGTTTAGGGTCCAGGAGAGGGTACGACAACGCTTTAGGGGGAGCGTACGTGTGAGGGCGCGGGTTAGTGTCAGCGTACGGGTTAGGATTAGGGGACGGGTGAGGGTCAGGCTTCGGGGAAGGTTTAGGGTTAGGGTTCGGGCTAGGGTTAGGGTTAGGGGACGGGGACGGTTTAGGGTCCAGGTGAGGGTACGACAACGCTTTAGGGGGAGCGTACGTGTGAGGGCGCGGGTTAGTGTCCTCGTACGGGTTAGGATTAGGGGACGGGTGAGGGTCAGACTTCGGGGAAGGGTTAGGGTTAGGGTTCGGGCTAGGGTTAGGCTTAGGGGACGGGGACGGTTTAGGGTCCAGGTGAGGGTACGACAACGCTTTAGGGGGAGCGTACGTGTGAGGGCGCGGGTTAGTGTCAGCGTACGGGTTAGGATTAGGGGACGGGTGAGGGTCAGGCTTCGGGGAAGGGTTAGGGTTAGGGTTCGGGCTAGGGTTAGGGTTAGGGGACGGGGACGGTTTAGGGTCCAGGTGAGGGTACGACAACGCTTTAGGGGGAGCGTACGTGTGAGGGCGCGGGTTAGTGTCCGCGTACGGGTTAGGATTAGGGGACGGGTGAGGGTCAGGCTTCGGGGAAGGGTTAGGGTTAGGGTTCGGGCTAGGGTTAGGGATAGGGGACGGGGACGGTTTAGGGTCCAGGTGAGGGTACGACAACGGTTTAGGGGGAGCGTATGTGTGAGGGCGTGGTTTAGTGTTAGCATACGGGTTAGGATTAGGGGACGGGTGAGGGTCAGGCTTCGGGGAAGGGTTAGGGTTAGGGTTCGGGCTAGGGTTAGGGTTAGGGGACGGGGACGGTTTAGGGTCCAGGTGAGGGTACGACAACGCTTTAGGGGGAGCGTACGTGTGAGGGCGCGGGTTAGTGTCAGCGTACGGGTTAGGATTAGGGGACGGGTGAGTGTCAGGCTTCGGGGAAGGGTTAGGGTTAGGGTTCGGGCTAGGGTTAGGGTTAGGGGACGGGGACGGTTTAGGGTCCAGGTGAGGGTACGACAACGCTTTAGGGGGAGCGTACGTGTGAGGGCGCGGGTTAGGGTCAGCGTACGGGTTAGGATTAGGGGACGGGTGAGGGTCAGGCTTCGGGGAAGGGTTAGGGTTAGGGTTCGGGCTAGGGTTAGGGTTAGGGGACGGGAACGGTTTAGGGTTCAGGTGAGGGTACGACAACGCTTTAGGGGGAGCGTACGAGTGAGGGCGCGGGTTAGTGTCAGCGTACGGGTTAGGATTAGGGGACGGGTGAGGGTCAGGCTTCGGGGAAGGGTTAGGGTTAGGGTTCGGGCTAGGATTAGGGTTAGGGGACGGGGACGGTTTAGGGTCCAGGTGAGGGTACGACAACGCTTTAGGGGGAGCGTACGTGTGAGGGCGCGGGTTAGTGTCAGCGTACAGGTTAGGATCAGGGGACGGGTGAGGGTCAGGCTTCGGGGAAGGGTTAGGGTTAGGGTTCGGGCTAGGGTTAGGGATAGGGGACGGGGACGGTTTAGGGTCCAGGTGAGGGTACGACAACGCTTTAGGGGGAGCGTACGTGTGAGGGCGCGGGATAGTGTCAGCGTACGGGTTAGGATCAGGGGACGGGTGAGGGTCAGGCTTCGGGGAAGGGTTAGGGTTAGGGTTCGGGCTAGGGTTAGGGTTAGGGGACGGGGACGGTTTAGGGTCCAGGTGAGGGTACGACAACGCTTTAGGGGGAGCGTACGTGTGAGGGCGCGGGTTAGTGTCCGCGTACGGGTTAGGATTAGGGGACGGGTGAGGGTCAGGCTTCGGGGAAGGGTTAGGGTTAGGGTTCGGGCTAGGGTTAGGGTTAGGGGACGGGGACGGTTTAGGGTCCAGGTGAGGGTACGACAACGCTTTAGGGGGAGCGTACGTGTGAGGGCGCGGGTTAGTGTCAGCGTACGGGTTAGGATTAGGGGACGGGTGAGGGTCAGGCTTCGGGGAAGGGTTAGGGTTAGGGTTCGGGCTAGGGTTAGGGTTAGGGGACGGGAACGGTTTAGGGTTCAGGTGAGGGTACGACAACGCTTTAGGGGGAGCGTGCGTGTGAGGGCGCGGGTTAGTGTCAGCGTACGGGTTAGGATTAGGGTACGGGTGAGGTTCAGGCTTCGGGGAAGCGTTAGGGTTAGGGTTCGGGCTAGGGTTAGGGTTAGGGGACGGGGACGGTTTAGGGTCCAGGTGAGGGTACGACAACGCTTTAGGGGGAGCGTACGTGTGAGGGCGCGGGTTAGTGTCAGCGTACGGGTTAGGATTAGGGGACGGGTGAGAGTCAGGCTTCGGGGAAGGGTTAGGGTTAGGGTTTGGGCTAGGGTTAGGGTTAGGGGACGGGGACGGTTTAGGGTCCAGGTGAGGGTACGACAACGCTTTAGGGGGAGCGTACGTGTGAGGGCGCGGGTTAGTGTCAGCGTACGGGTTAGGATTAGGGGACGGGTGAGGGTCAGGCTTCGGGGAAGGGTTAGGGTTAGGGTTCGGGCTAGGGTTAGGGTTAGGGGACGGGGACGGTTTAGGGTCCAGGTGAGGGTACGACAACGCTTTAGGGGGAGCGTACGTGTGAGGGCGCGGGTTAGTGTCCGCGTACGGGTTAGGATTAGGGGACGGGTGAGGGTCAGGCTTCGGGGAAGGGTTAGGGTTAGGGTTCGGGCTAGGGTTAGGGTTAGGGGACCGGGACGGTTTAGGGTCCAGGTGAGGGTACGACAACGCTTTAGGGGGAGCGTACGTGTGAGGGCGCGGGTTAAAGTCACCGTACGGGTTAGGATCAGGGGACGGGTGAGGGTCAGGCTTCGGGGAAGGGTTAGGGTTAGGGTTCGGGCTAGGGTTAGGGATAGGGGACGGGGACGGTTTAGGGTCCAGGTGAGGGTACGACAACGCTTTAGGGGGAGCGTACGTGTGAGGGCGCGGGTTAGTGTCAGCGTACGGGTTAGGATTAGGGGACGGGTGAGGGTCAGGCTTCGGGGAAGGGTTAGGGTTAGGGTTCGGGCTAGGGTTAGGGTTAGGGGACGGGGACGGTTTAGGGTCCAGGTGAGGGTACGACAACGCTTTAGGGGGAGCGTACGTGTGAGGGCGCGGCTTAGTGTCAGCGTACGGGTTAGGATTAGGGGACGGGTGAGGTTCAGGCTTCGGGGAAGGGTTAGGGTTAGGGTTCGGGCTAGGGTTAGGGTTAGGGGACGGGGACGGTTTAGGGTCCAGGTGAGGGTACGACAACGCTTTAGGGGGAGCGTACGTGTGAGGGCGCGGGTTAGTGTCAGCGTACGGGTTAGGATTAGGGGACGGGTGAGGGTCAGGCTTCGGGGAAGGGTTAGGGTTAGGGTTCGGGCTAGGGTTAGGGTTAGGGGACGGGGACGGTTTAGGGTCCAGGTGAGGGTACGACAACGCTTTAGGGGGAGCGTACGTGTGAGGGCGCGGGTTAGTGTCAGCGTACGGGTTAGGATTAGGGGACGGGTGAGGTTCAGGCTTCGGGGAAGGGTTAGGGTTAGGGTTCGGGCTAGGGTTAGGGTTAGGGGACGGGGACGGTTTAGGGTCCAGGTGAGGGTACGACAACGCTTTAGGGGGAGCGTACGTGTGAGGGCGCGGGTTAGTGTCCGCGTACGGTTTAGGATTAGGGGACGGGTGAGGGTCAGGCTTCGGGGAAGGGTTAGGGTTAGGGTTCGGGCTAGGGTTAGGGTTAGGGGACGGGGACGGTTTAGGGTCCAGGTGAGGGTACGACAACACTTTAGGGGGAGCGTACGTGTGAGGGCGCGGGTTAGTGTCAGCGTACGGGTTAGGATTAGGGGACGGGTGAGGGTCAGGCTTCGGGGAAGGGTTAGGGTTAGGGTTCGGGCTAGGGTTAGGGTTAGGGGACGGGGACGGTTTAGGGTCCAGGTGAGGGTACGACAACGCTTGAGGGGGAGCGTACGTGTGAGGGCGCGGGTTAGTGTCAGCGTACGGGTTAGGATTAGGGGACGGGTGAGGGTCAGGCTTCGGGGAAGGGTTAGGGTTAGGGTTCGGGCTAGGGTTAGGGTTAGGGGACGGGGAAGGTTTAGGGTCCAGGTGAGGGTACGACAACGCTTTAGGGGGAGCGTACGTGTGAGGGCGCGGGTTAGTGTCAGCGTATGGGTTAGGATTAGGGGACGGGTGAGGGTCAGGCTTCGGGGAAGGGTTAGGGTTAGGGTTCGGGCTAGGGTTAGGGTTAGGGGACGGGGACGGTTTAGGGTCCAGGTGAGGGTACGACAACGCTTTAGGGGGAGCGTACGTGTGAGAGCACGGGTTAGTGTCAGCGTACGGGTTAGGATTAGGGGACGGGTGAGGGTAAGGCTTCGGGGAAGAGTTAGGGTTAGGGTTCGGGCTAGGGTTAGGGTTAGGGGACGGGGACGGTTTAGGGTCCAGGTGAGGGTACGACAACGCTTTAGGTGGAGCGTACGTGTGAGGGCGCGGGTTAGTGTCAGCGTACGGGTTAGGATTAGGGGACGGGTGAGAGTCAGGCTTCGGGGAAGGGTTAGGGTTAGGGTTCGGGCTAGGGTTAGGGTTAGGGGACGGGGACGGTTTAGGGTCCAGGAGAGGGTACGACAACGCTTTAGGGGGAGCGTACGTGTGAGGGCGCGGGTTAGTGTCAGCGTACGGGTTAGGATTAGGGGACGGGTGAGGGTCAGGCTTCGGGGAAGGGTTAGGGTTAGGGTTCGGGCTAGGGTTAGGGTTAGGGGACGGGGACGGTTTAGGGTCCAGGTGAGGGTACGACAACGCTTTAGGGGGAGCGTACGTGTGAGGGCGCGGGTTAGTGTCCGCGTACGGGTTAGGATTAGGGGACGGGTGAGGGTCAGACTTCGGGGTAGGGTTAGGGTTAGGGTTCGGGCTAGGGTTAGGCTTAGGGGACGGGGACGGTTTAGGGTCCAGGTGAGGGTACGACAACGCTTTAGGGGGAGCGTACGTGTGAGGGCGCGGGTTAGTGTCAGCGTACGGGTTAGGATCAGGGGACGGGTGAGGGTCAGGCTTCGGGGAAGGGTTAGGGTTAGGGTTCGGGCTAGGATTAGGGTTAGGGGACGGGGACGGTTTAGGGTCCAGGTGAGGGTACGACAACGCTTTAGGGGGAGCGTACGTGTGAGGGCGTGGCTTAGTGTCAGCGTACGGGTTAGGATTAGGGGACGGGTGAGGGTCAGGCTTCGGGGAAAGGTTAGGGTTAGGGTTCGGGCTAGGGTTAGGGTTAGGGGACGGGGACGGTTTAGGGTCCTGGTGAGGGTGCGACAACGCTTTAGGGGGAGCGTACGTGTGAGGGCGCGGCTTAGTGTCAGCGTACGGGTTAGGATTAGGGGACGGGTGAGGGTCAGGCTTCGGGGAAGGGTTAGGGTTAGGGTTCGGGCTAGGGTTAGGGTTAGGGGACGGGGACGGTTTAGGGTCCAGGTGAGGGTACGACAACGCTTTAGGGGGAGCGTATGTGTGAGGGCGCGGGTTAGTGTCAGCGTACGGGTTAGGATTAGGGGACGGGTGAGGGTCAGGCTTCGGGAAAGGGTTAGGGTTAGGGTTCGGGCTAGGGTTAGGGTTAGGGGACGAGGACGGTTTAGGGTCCAGGTGAGGGTACGACAACGCTTTAGGGGGAGCCTACGTGTGAGGGCGCGGGTTAGTGTCAGCGTACGGGTTAGGATTAGGGGACGGGTGAGGGTCAGGCTTCGGGGAAGGGTTAGGGTTAGGGTTCGGGCTAGGGTTAGGGTTAGGGGACGGGGACGGTTTAGGGTCCAGGTGAGGGTACGACAACGCTTTAGGGGGAGCGTACGTGTGAGGGCGCGGCTTAGTGTCAGCGTACGGGTTAGGATTAGGGGACGGGTGAGGGTCAGGCTTCGGGGAAGGGTTAGGGTTAGTGTTCGGGCTAGGGTTAGGGTTAGGGGACGGGGACAGTTTAGGGTCCAGGTGAGGGTACGACAACGCTTTAGGGGGAGCGTACGTGTGAGGGCGCGGGTTAGCGTCAGCGTACGGGTTAGGATTAGGGGACGGGTGAGGGTCAGGTTTCGGGGAAGGGTTAGGGTCAGGGTTCGGGCTAGGGTTAGGGTTAGGGGACGGGGAAGGTTTAGGGTCCAGGTGAGGGTACGACAACGCTTTAGGGGGAGCGTACGTGTGAGGGCGCGGGTTATTGTCCGCGTACTCCTTAGGATTAGGGGACGGGGGAGGGTCAGGCTTCGGGGAAGGGTTAGGGTTAGGGTTCGGGCTACGGTTAGGGTTAGGGGACGGGGACGGTATAGGGTCCAGGTGAGGGTACGACAACGCTTTAGGGGGAGCGTATGTGTGAGGGCGCGGCTTAGCGTCAGCGTACGGGTTAGGATTAGGGGACGGATGAGGGTCAGGCTTCGGGGAAGGGTTAGGGTTAGGGTTCGGGCTAGGGTTAGGGTTAGGGGACGGGGACGGTTTAGGGTCCAGGTGAGGGTACGACAACGCTTTAGGGGGAGCGTACGTGTGAGGGCGCGGGTTAGTGTCAGCGTACGGGTTAGGATTAGGGGACGGGTGAGGGTCAGGCTTCGGGGAAGGGTTAGGGTTAGGGTTCGGGCTAGGGTTAGGGTTAGGGGACGGGGACGGTTTAGGGTCCAGGTGAGGGTACGACAACGCTTTAGGGGGAGCGTACGTGTGAGGGCGTGGCTTAGTGTCAGCGTACGGGTTAGGATTAGGGGACGGGTGAGGGTCAGGCTTCGGGGAAGTGTTAGGGTTAGGGTTCGGGCTAGGGTTAGGGTTAGGGGACGGGGACGGTTTAGGGTCCAGGTGAGGGTACGACAACGCTTTAGGGGGAGCGTACGTGTGAGGGCGCGGGTTAGTGTCAGCGTACGGGTTAGGATTAGGGGACGGGTGAGGGTCAGGCTTCGGGGAAGGGATAGGGTTAGGGTTCGGGCTAGGGTTAGGGTTAGGGGACGGGGACGGTTTAGGGTCCAGGTGAGGGTACGACAACGCTTTAGGGGGAGCGTACGTGTGAGGGCGCGGGTTAGTGTCCGCGTACGGGTTAGGATTAGGGGACGGGTGAGGGTCAGGCTTCGGGGAAGGGTTAGGGTTAGGGTTCGGGCTAGGGTTAGGGTTAGGGGACGGGGACGCTTTAGGGTCCAGGTGAGGGTACGACAACGCTTTAGGGGGAGCGTATGTGTGAGGGCGCGGGTTAGTGTCAGCGTACGGGTTAGGATTAGGGGACGGGTGAGGGTCAGGCTTCGGGGAAGGGTTAGGGTTAGGGTTCGGGCTAGGGTTAGGGTTAGGGGACGGGGACGGTTTAGGGTCCAGGTGAGGGTACGACAACGCTTTAGGGGGAGCGTACGTGTGAGGGCGCGGGCTAGTGTCAGCGTACAGGTTAGGATTAGGGGACGGGTGAGGGTCAGGCTTCGGGGAAGGGTTAGGGTTAGGGTTCGGGCTAGGGTTAGGGTTAGGGGACGGGGACGGTTTAGGGTCCAGGTGAGGGTACGACAACGCTTTAGGGGGAGCGTACGTGTGAGGGCGCGGGTTAGTGTCAGCGTACGGGTTAGGATTAGGGGACGGGTGAGGGTCAGGCTTCGGGGAAGGGTTAGGGTTAGGGTTCGGGCTAGGGTTAGGGTTAGGGGACGGGGACGGTTTAGGGTCCAGGTGAGGGTACGACAACGCTTTAGGGGGAGCGTACGTGTGAGGGCGCGGGTTAGTGTCAGCGTATGGGTTAGGATTAGGGGACGGGTGAGGGTCAGGCTTCGGGGAAGGGTTAGGGTTAGGGTTCGGGCTAGGGTTAGGGTTAGGGGACGGGGACGGTTTAGGGTCCAGGTGAGGGTACGACAACGCTTTAGGGGGAGCGTACGTGTGAGGGCGCGGGTTAGTGTCCGCGTACGGGTTAGGATTAGGGGACGGGTGAGGGTCAGGCTTCGGGGAAGGGTTAGGGTTAGGGTTCGGGCTAGGGTTAGGGTTAGGGGACGGGGACGGTTTAGGGTCCAGGTGAGGGTACGACAACGCTTTAGGGGGAGCGTACGTGTGAGGGCGCGGGATAGTGTCAGCGTACGGGTTAGGATTAGGGGACGGGTGAGGGTCAGGCTTCGGGGAAGGGTTAGGGTTAGGGTTCGGGCTAGGGTTAGGGTTAGGGGACGGGGACGGTTTAGGGTCCAGGTGAGGGTACGACAACGCTTTAGGGGGAGCGTACGTGTGAGGGCGCGGGTTAGTGTCCGCGTACGGGTTAGGATTAGGGGACGGGTGAGGGTCAGGCTTCGGGGAAGGGTTAGGGTTAGGGTTCGGGCTAGGGTTAGGGTTAGGGGACGGGGACGGTTTAGGGTCCAGGTGAGGGTACGACAATGCTTTAGGGGGAGCGTACGTGTGAGGGCGCGGCTTAGTGTCAGCGTACGGGTTAGGATTAGGGGACGGGTGAGGGTCAGGCTTCGGGGAAGGGTTAGGGTTAGGGTTCGGGCTAGGGTTAGGGTTAGGGGACGGGGACGGTTTAGGGTCCAGGTGAGGGTACGACAACGCTTTAGGGGGAGCGTACGTGTGAGGGCGCGGGTTAGTGTCCGCGTACGGGTTAGGATTAGGGGACGGGTGAGGGTCAGGCTTCGGGGAAGGGTTAGGGTTAGGGTTCGGGCTAGGGTTAGGGTTAGGGGACGGGGACGGTTTAGGGTCCAGGTGAGGGTACGACAATGCTTTAGGGGGAGCGTACGTGTGAGGGGGCGGGTTAGTGTCAGCGTACGGGTTAGGATTAGGGGACGGGTGAGGGTCAGGCTTCGGGGAAGGGTTAGGGTTAGGGTTCGGGCTAGGGTTAGGGTTAGGGGACGGGGACGGTTTAGGGTCCAGGTGAGGGAACGACAACGCTTTAGGGGGAGCGTACGTGTGAGGGCGCGGGTTAGTGTCAGCGTACGGGTTAGGATTAGGGGACGGGTGAGGGTCAGGCTTCGGGGAAGGGTTAGGGTTAGGGTTCGGGCTAGGGTTAGGGTTAGGGGACGGGGATGGTTTAGGGTCCAGGTGAGGGTACGACAACGCTTTAGGGGGAGCGTACGTGTGAGGGCGCGGGTTAGTGTCAGCGTACGGGTTAGGATTAGGGGACGGGTGAGGGTCAGGCTTCGGGGAAGGGTTAGGGTTAGGGTTCGGGTTAGGGTTAGGGTTAGGGGACGGGGACGGTTTAGGGTCCAGGTGAGGGTACGACAACGCTTTAGGGGGAGCGTACGTGTGAGGGCGCGGGTTAGTGTCAGCGTACGGGTTAGGATTAGGGGACGGGTGAGGGTCAGGCTTCGGGGAAGGGTTAGGGTTAGGGTTCGGGCTAGGGTTAGGGTTAGGGGACGGGGACGGTTTAGGGTCCAGGTGAGGGTATGACAACGCTTTAGGGGGAGCGTACGTGTGAGGGCGCGGGTTAGTGTCAGCGTACGGGTTAGGATTATGGGACGGGTGAGGGTCAGGCTTCGGGGAAGGGTTAGGGTTAGGGTTCGGGTTAGGGTTAGGGTTAGGGGACGGGGACGGTTTAGGGTCCAGGTGAGGGTACGACAACGCTTTAGGGGGAGCGTACGTGTGAGGGCGCGGGTTAGTGTCAGCGTACGGGTTAGGATTAGGGGACGGGTGAGGGTCAGGCTTCGGGGAAGGGTTAGGGTTAGGGTTCGGGCTAGGGTTAGGGTTAGGGGACGGGGACGGTTTAGGGTCCAGGTGAGGGTACGACAAAGCTTTAGGGGGAGCGTACGTGTGAGGGCGCGGGTTAGTGTCAGCGTACGGGTTAGGATTAGGGGACGGGTGAGGGTCAGGCTTCGGGGAAGGGTTAGGGTTAGGGTTCGGGCTAGGGTTAGGGTTAGGGGATGGGGACGGTTTAGGGTCCAGGTGAGGGTACGACAACGCTTTAGGGGGAGCGTACGTGTGAGGGCGCGGCTTAGTGTCAGCGTACGCGTTAGGATCAGGGGAAGGGGGAGGGTCAGGCTTCGGGGAAGTGTTAGGGTTAGGGTTCGGGCTAGGGTTAGGGTTAGGGGACGGGGACGGTTTAGGGTCCAGGTGAGGGTACGACAACGCTTTAGGGGGAGCGTACGTGTGAGGGCGCGGGTTAGTGTCAGCGTACGGGTTAGGATTGGGGACGGGTGAGCGTCAGGCTTCGGGGAAGGGTTAGGGTTAGGGTTCGGGCTAGGGTTAGGGTTAGGGGACGGGGACGGTTTAGGGTCCAGGTGAGGGTACGACAATGCTTTAGGGGGAGCGTACGTGTGAGGGCGCGGGTTAGTGTCCGCGTACGCCTTAGGATTAGGGGACGGGGGAGGGTCAGGCTTCGGGGTAGGGTTAGGGTTAGGGTTCGGGCTAGGGTTAGGGTTAGGGGACGGGGACGGTTTAGGGTCCAGGTGAGGGTACGACAACGCTTTAGGGGGAGCGTACGTGTGAGGGCGCGGGTTAGTGTCAGCGTACAGGTTAGGATTAGGGGACGGGTGAGGGTCAGGCTTCGGGGAAGGGTTAGGGTTAGGGTTCGGGTAGGGTTAGGGTTAGGGGATGGGTACGGTTTAGGGTCCAGGTGAGGGTACGACAACGCTTTAGGGGGAGCGTACGTGTGAGGGCGCGGCTTAGTGTCAGCGTACGGGTTAGGATTAGGGGACGGGTGAGGGTCAGGCTTCGGGGAAGGGTTAGGGTTTGGGTTCGGGCTAGGGTTAGGGTTAGGGGACGGGGACGGTTTAGGGTCCAGGTGAGGGTACGACAACGCTTTAGGGGGAGCGTACGTGTGAGGGCGCGGGTTAGTGTCAGCGTACGGGTTAGGATTAGGGGACGGGTGAGGGTCAGGCTTCGGGGAAGGGTTAGGGTTAGGGTTCGGGCTAGGGTTAGGGTTAGGGGACGGGGACGGTTTAGGGTCCAGGTGAGGGTACGACAACGCTTTAGGGGGAGCGTACGTGTGAGGGCGCGGGTTAGTGTCAGCGTACGGGTTAGGATTAGGGGACGGGTGAGGGTCAGGCTTCGGGGAAGGGTTAGGGTTAGGGTTCGGGCTAGGGTTAGGGTTAGGGGACGGGGACGGTTTAGGGTCCAGGTGAGGGTACGACAACGCTTTAGGGGGAGCGTACGTGTGAGGGCGCGGGTTAGTGTCAGCGTACGGGTTAGGATTAGGGGACGGGTGAGGGTCAGGCTTCGGGGAAGGGTTAGGGTTAGGGTTCGGGCTAGGGTTAGGTTTAGGGGACGGGGACGGTTTAGGGTCCAGGTGAGGGTACGACAACGCTTTAGGGGGAGCGTACGTGTGAGGGCGCGGGTTAGTGTCAGCGTACGGGTTAGGATTAGGGGACGGGTGAGGGTCAGGCTTCGGGGAAGGGTTAGGGTTAGGGTTCGGGCTAGGGTTAGGGTTAGGGGACGGGGACGGTTTAGGGTCCAGGTGAGGGTACGACAACGCTTTAGGGGGAGCGTACGTGTGAGGGCGCGGGTTAGTGTCAGCGTACGGGTTAGGATTGGGGACGGGTGAGGGTCAGGCTTCGGGGAAGGGTTAGGGTTAGGGTTCGGGCTAGGGTTAGGGTTAGGGGACGGGGACGGTTTAGGGTCCAGGTGAGGGTACGACAACGCTTTAGGGGGAGCGTACGTGTGAGGGCGCGGGTTAGTGTCAGCGTATGGGTTAGGATTAGGGGACGGGTGAGGGTCAGGCTTCGGGGAAGGGTTAGGGTTAGGGTTCGGGCTAGGGTTAGGGTTAGGGGACGGGGACGGTTTAGGGTCCAGGTGAGGGTACGACAACGCTTTAGGGGGAGCGTACGTGTGAGGGCGCGGGTTAGTGTCAGCGTACGGGTTAGGATTAGGGGACGGGTGAGGGTCAGGCTTCGGGGAAGGGTTAGGGTTAGGGTTCGGGCTAGGGTTAGGGTTAGGGGACGGGGACGGTTTAGGGTCCAGGTGAGGGTACGACAACGCTTTAGGGGGAGCGTACGTGTGAGGGCGCGGGTTAGTGTCACCGTACAGGTTAGGATTAGGGGACGGGTGAGGGTCAGGCTTTGGGGAAGGGTTAGGGTTAGGGTTCGGGCTAGGGTTAGGGTTAGGGGACGGGGACGGTTTAGGGTCCAGGTGAGGGTACGACAACGCTTTAGGGGGAGCGTACGTGTGAGGGCGCGGGTTAGTGTCAGCGTACGGGTTAGGATTAGGGGACGGGTGAGGGTCAGGCTTCGGGGAAGGGTTAGGGTTAGGGTTCGGGCTAGGGTTAGGGTTAGGGGACGGGGACGGTTTAGGGTCCAGGTGAGGGTACGACAACGCTTTAGGGGGAGCGTACGTGTGAGGGTGCGGGTTACTGTCAGCGTACGGGTTAGGATTAGGGGACGGGTGAGGGTCAGGCTTCGGGGAAGGGTTAGGGTTAGGGTTCGGGCTAGGGTTAGGGTTAGGGGACGGGGACGGTTTAGGGTCCAGGTGAGGGTATGACAACGCTTTAGGGGGAGCGTACGTGTTAGGGCGCGGGTTAGTGTCAGCGTACGGGTTAGGATTAGGGGACGGGTGAGGGTCAGGCTTCGGGGAAGGGTTAGGGTTAGGGTTCGGGCTAGGGTTAGGGATAGGGGACGGGGACGGTTTAGGGTCCAGGTGAGGGTACGACAACGCTTTAGGGGGAGCGTACGTGTGAGGGCGCGGGTTAGTGTCAGCGTACGGGTTAGGATTAGGGGACGGGTGAGGGTCAGGCTTCGGGGAAGGGTTAGGGTTAGGGTTCGGGCTAGGGTTAGGGTTAGGGGACGGGGACGGTTTAGGGTCCAGGTGAGGGTACGACAACGCTTTAGGGGGAGCGTACGTGTGAGGGCGCGGGTTAGTGTCAGCGTACGGGTTAGGATTAGGGGACGGGTGAGGGTCAGGCTTCGGGGAAGGGTTAGGGTTAGGGTTCGGGCTAGGGTTAGGGTTAGGGGACGGGGACGGTTTAGGGTCCAGGTGAGGGTACGACAACGCTTTAGGGGGAGCGTACGTGTGAGGGCGCGGGTTAGTGTCAGCGTACGGGTTAGGATTAGGGGACGGGTGAGGGTCAGGCTTCGGGGAAGGGTTAGGGTTAGGGTTCGGGCTAGGGTTAGGGTTAGGGGACGGGGACGGTTTAGGGTCCAGGTGAGGGTACGACAACGCTTTAGGGGGAGCGTACGTGTGAGGGCGCGGGTTAGTGTCAGCGTACGGGTTAGGATTAGGGGACGGGTGAGGGTCAGGCTTCGGGGAAGGGTTAGGGTTAGGGTTCGGGCTAGGGTTAGGGTTAGGGGACGGGGACGGTTTAGGGTCCAGGTGAGGGTACGACAACGCTTTAGGGGGAGCGTACGTGTGAGGGCGCGGGTTAGGGTCAGCGTACGGGTTAGGATTAGGGGACGGGTGAGGGTCAGGCTTCGGGGAAGGGTTAGGGTTAGGGTTCGGGCTAGGGTTAGGGTTACGGGACGGGGACGGTTTAGGGTCCAGGTGAGGGTACGACAACGCTTTAGGGGGAGCGTACGTGTGAGGGCGCGGCTTAGTGTCAGCGTACGCGTTAGGATCAGGGGAAGGGGGAGGGTCAGGTTTCGGGGAAGTGTTAGGGTTAGGGTTCGGGCTAGGGTTAGGGTTAGGGGACGGGGACGGTTTAGGGTCCAGGTGAGGGTACGACAACGCTTTAGGGGGAGCGTACGTGTGAGGGCGCGGGTTAGTGTCAGCGTACGGGTTAGGATTAGGGTTCGGGTGAGCGTCAGGCTTCGGGGAAGGGTTAGGGTTAGGGTTCGGGCTAGGGTTAGGGTTAGGGGACGGGGACGGTTTAGGGTCCAGGTGAGGGTACGACAACGCTTTAGGGGGAGCGTACGTGTGAGGGCGCGGGTTAGTGTCAGCGTACGGGTTAGGATTAGGGGACGGGTGAGGGTCAGGCTTTGGGGAAGGTTTAGGTTTAGGGTTCGGGCTAGGGTTAGGGTTAGGGGATGGGTACGGTTTAGGGTCCAGGTGAGGGTACGACAACGCTTTAGGGGGAGCGTACGTGTGAGGGCGCGGCTTAGTGTCAGCGTACAGGTTAGGATTAGGGGACGGGTTAGGGTCAGGCTTCGGGGATGGGTTAGGGTTTGGGTTCGGGCTAGGGTTAGGGTTAGGGGACGGGGACGGTTTAGGGTCCAGGTGAGGGTACGACAACGCTTTAGGGGGAGCGTACGTGTGAGGGCGCGGGTTAGTGTCAGCGTACGGGTTAGGATTAGGGGACGGGTGAGGGTCAGGCTTCGGGGAAGGGTTAGGGTTAGGGTTCGGGCTAGGGTTAGGGTTAGGGGACGGGGACGGTTTAGGGTCCAGGTGAGGGTACGACAACGCTTTAGGGGGAGCGTACGTGTGAGGGCGCGGGTTAGTGTCAGCGTACGGGTTAGGATTAGGGGACGGGTGAGGGTCAGGCTTCGGGGAAGGGTTAGGGTTAGGGTTCGGGCTAGGGTTAGGGTTAGGGGATGGGGACGGTTTAGGGTCCAGGTGAGGGTACGACAACGCTTTAGGGGGAGCGTACGTGTGAGGGCGCGGCTTAGTGTCAGCGTACGCGTTAGGATCAGGGGAAGGGGGAGGGTCAGGCTTCGGGGAAGTGTTAGGGTTAGGGTTCGGGCTAGGGTTAGGGTTAGGGGACGGGGACGGTTTAGGGTCCAGGTGAGGGTACGACAACGCTTTAGGGGGAGCGTACGTGTGAGGGCGCGGGTTAGTGTCAGCGTACGGGTTAGGATTGGGGACGGGTGAGCGTCAGGCTTCGGGGAAGGGTTAGGGTTAGGGTTCGGGCTAGGGTTAGGGTTAGGGGACGGGGACGGTTTAGGGTCCAGGTGAGGGTACGACAATGCTTTAGGGGGAGCGTACGTGTGAGGGCGCGGGTTAGTGTCCGCGTACGCCTTAGGATTAGGGGACGGGGGAGGGTCAGGCTTCGGGGTAGGGTTAGGGTTAGGGTTCGGGCTAGGGTTAGGGTTAGGGGACGGGGACGGTTTAGGGTCCAGGTGAGGGTACGACAACGCTTTAGGGGGAGCGTACGTGTGAGGGCGCGGGTTAGTGTCAGCGTACAGGTTAGGATTAGGGGACGGGTGAGGGTCAGGCTTCGGGGAAGGGTTAGGGTTAGGGTTCGGGTAGGGTTAGGGTTAGGGGATGGGTACGGTTTAGGGTCCAGGTGAGGGTACGACAACGCTTTAGGGGGAGCGTACGTGTGAGGGCGCGGCTTAGTGTCAGCGTACGGGTTAGGATTAGGGGACGGGTGAGGGTCAGGCTTCGGGGAAGGGTTAGGGTTTGGGTTCGGGCTAGGGTTAGGGTTAGGGGACGGGGACGGTTTAGGGTCCAGGTGAGGGTACGACAACGCTTTAGGGGGAGCGTACGTGTGAGGGCGCGGGTTAGTGTCAGCGTACGGGTTAGGATTAGGGGACGGGTGAGGGTCAGGCTTCGGGGAAGGGTTAGGGTTAGGGTTCGGGCTAGGGTTAGGGTTAGGGGACGGGGACGGTTTAGGGTCCAGGTGAGGGTACGACAACGCTTTAGGGGGAGCGTACGTGTGAGGGCGCGGGTTAGTGTCAGCGTACGGGTTAGGATTAGGGGACGGGTGAGGGTCAGGCTTCGGGGAAGGGTTAGGGTTAGGGTTCGGGCTAGGGTTAGGGTTAGGGGACGGGGACGGTTTAGGGTCCAGGTGAGGGTACGACAACGCTTTAGGGGGAGCGTACGTGTGAGGGCGCGGGTTAGTGTCAGCGTACGGGTTAGGATTAGGGGACGGGTGAGGGTCAGGCTTCGGGGAAGGGTTAGGGTTAGGGTTCGGGCTAGGGTTAGGTTTAGGGGACGGGGACGGTTTAGGGTCCAGGTGAGGGTACGACAACGCTTTAGGGGGAGCGTACGTGTGAGGGCGTGGGTTAGTGTCAGCGTACGGGTTAGGATTAGGGGACGGGTGAGGGTCAGGCTTCGGGGAAGGGTTAGGGTTAGGGTTCGGGCTAGGGTTAGGGTTAGGGGACGGGGACGGTTTAGGGTCCAGGTGAGGGTACGACAACGCTTTAGGGGGAGCGTACGTGTGAGGGCGCGGGTTAGTGTCAGCGTACGGGTTAGGATTGGGGACGGGTGAGGGTCAGGCTTCGGGGAAGGGTTAGGGTTAGGGTTCGGGCTAGGGTTAGGGTTAGGGGACGGGGACGGTTTAGGGTCCAGGTGAGGGTACGACAACGCTTTAGGGGGAGCGTACGTGTGAGGGCGCGGGTTAGTGTCAGCGTATGGGTTAGGATTAGGGGACGGGTGAGGGTCAGGCTTCGGGGAAGGGTTAGGGTTAGGGTTCGGGCTAGGGTTAGGGTTAGGGGACGGGGACGGTTTAGGGTCCAGGTGAGGGTACGACAACGCTTTAGGGGGAGCGTACGTGTGAGGGCGCGGGTTAGTGTCAGCGTATGGGTTAGGATTAGGGGACGGGTGAGGGTCAGGCTTCGGGGAAGGGTTAGGGTTAGGGTTCGGGCTAGGGTTAGGGTTAGGGGACGGGGACGGTTTAGGGTCCAGGTGAGGGTACGACAATGCTTTAGGGGGAGCGTACGTGTGAGGGCGCGGGTTAGTGTCACCGTACAGGTTAGGATTAGGGGACGGGTGAGGGTCAGGCTTTGGGGAAGGGTTAGGGTTAGGGTTCGGGCTAGGGTTAGGGTTAGGGGACGGGGACGGTTTAGGGTCCAGGTGAGGGTACGACAACGCTTTAGGGGGAGCGTACGTGTGAGGGCGCGGGTTAGTGTCAGCGTACGGGTTAGGATTAGGGGACGGGTGAGGGTCAGGCTTCGGGGAAGGGTTAGGGTTAGGGTTCGGGCTAGGGTTAGGGTTAGGGGACGGGGACGGTTTAGGGTCCAGGTGAGGGTACGACAACGCTTTAGGGGGAGCGTACGTGTGAGGGTGCGGGTTACTGTCAGCGTACGGGTTAGGATTAGGGGACGGGTGAGGGTCAGGCTTCGGGGAAGGGTTAGGGTTAGGGTTCGGGCTAGGGTTAGGGTTAGGGGACGGGGACGGTTTAGGGTCCAGGTGAGGGTACGACAACGCTTTAGGGGGAGCGTACGTGTTAGGGCGCGGGTTAGTGTCAGCGTACGGGTTAGGATTAGGGGACGGGTGAGGGTCAGGCTTCGGGGAAGGGTTAGGGTTAGGGTTCGGGCTAGGGTTAGGGATAGGGGACGGGGACGGTTTAGGGTCCAGGTGAGGGTACGACAACGCTTTAGGGGGAGCGTACGTGTGAGGGCGCGGGTTAGTGTCAGCGTACGGGTTAGGATTAGGGGACGGGTGAGGGTCAGGCTTCGGGGAAGGGTTAGGGTTAGGGTTCGGGCTAGGGTTAGGGTTAGGGGACGGGGACGGTTTAGGGTCCAGGTGAGGGTACGACAACGCTTTAGGGGGAGCGTACGTGTGAGGGCGCGGGTTAGTGTCAGCGTACGGGTTAGGATTAGGGGACGGGTGAGGGTCAGGCTTCGGGGAAGGGTTAGGGTTAGGGTTCGGGCTAGGGTTAGGGTTAGGGGACGGGGACGGTTTAGGGTCCAGGTGAGGGTACGACAACGCTTTAGGGGGAGCGTACGTGTGAGGGCGCGGGTTAGTGTCAGCGTACGGGTTAGGATTAGGGGACGGGTGAGGGTCAGGCTTCGGGGAAGGGTTAGGGTTAGGGTTCGGGCTAGGGTTAGGGTTAGGGGACGGGGACGGTTTAGGGTCCAGGTGAGGGTACGACAACGCTTTAGGGGGAGCGTACGTGTGAGGGCGCGGGTTAGTGTCAGCGTACGGGTTAGGATTAGGGGACGGGTGAGGGTCAGGCTTCGGGGAAGGGTTAGGGTTAGGGTTCGGGCTAGGGTTAGGGTTAGGGGACGGGGACGGTTTAGGGTCCAGATGAGGGTACGACAACGCTTTAGGGGGAGCGTACGTGTGAGGGCGCGGGTTAGTGTCAGCGTACGGGTTAGGATTAGGGGACGGGGGAGGGTCAGGCTTCGGGGAAGGGTTAGGGTTAGGGTTCGGGCTAGGGTTAGGGTTAGGGGACGGGGACGGTTTAGGGTCCAGGTGAGGGTACGACAACGCTTTAGGGGGAGCGTACGTGTGAGGGCGCGGGTTAGTGTCAGCGTACGGGTTAGGATTAGGGGACGGGTGAGGGTCAGGCTTCGGGGAAGGGTTAGGGTTAGGGTTCGGGCTAGGGTTAGGGTTACGGGACGGGGACGGTTTAGGGTCCAGGTGAGGGTACGACAACGCTTTAGGGGGAGCGTACGTGTGAGGGCGCGGCTTAGTGTCAGCGTACGCGTTAGGATCAGGGGAAGGGGGAGGGTCAGGTTTCGGGGAAGTGTTAGGGTTAGGGTTCGGGCTAGGGTTAGGGTTAGGGGACGGGGACGGTTTAGGGTCCAGGTGAGGGTACGACAACGCTTTAGGGGGAGCGTACGTGTGAGGGCGCGGGTTAGTGTCAGCGTACGGGTTAGGATTAGGGTTCGGGTGAGCGTCAGGCTTCGGGGAAGGGTTAGGGTTAGGGTTCGGGCTAGGGTTAGGGTTAGGGGACGGGGACGGTTTAGGGTCCAGGTGAGGGTACGACAATGCTTTAGGGGGAGCGTACGTGTGAGGGCGCGGGTTATTGTCCGCGTACTCCTTAGGATTAGGGGACGGGGGAGGGTCAGGCTTCGGGGTAGGGTTAGGGTTAGGGTTCGGGCTAGGGTTAGGGTTAGGGGATGGGGACGGTTTAGGGTCCAGGTGAGGGTACGACAACGCTTTAGGGGGAGCGTACGTGTGAGGGCGCGGGTTAGTGTCAGCGTACGGGTTAGGATTAGGGGACGGGTGAGGGTCAGGCTTCGGGGAAGGTTTAGGTTTAGGGTTCGGGCTAGGGTTAGGGTTAGGGGATGGGTACGGTTTAGGGTCCAGGTGAGGGTACGACAACGCTTTAGGGGGAGCGTACGTGTGAGGGCGCGGCTTAGTGTCAGCGTACAGGTTAGGATTAGGGGACGGGTTAGGGTCAGGCTTCGGGGATGGGTTAGGGTTTGGGTTCGGGCTAGGGTTAGGGTTAGGGGACGGGGACGGTTTAGGGTCCAGGTGAGGGTACGACAACGCTTTAGGGGGAGCGTACGTGTGAGGGCGCGGGTTAGTGTCAGCGTACGGGTTAGGATTAGGGGACGGGTGAGGGTCAGGCTTCGGGGAAGGGTTAGGGTTAGGGTTCGGGCTAGGGTTAGGGTTAGGGGACGGGGACGGTTTAGGGTCCAGGTGAGGGTACGACAACGCTTTAGGGGGAGCGTACGTGTGAGGGCGCGGGTTAGTGTCAGCGTACGGGTTAGGATTAGGGAACGGGTGAGGGTCAGGCTTCGGGGAAGGGTTAGGGTTAGGGTTCGGGCTAGGGTTAGGGTTAGGGGACGGGGACGGTTTAGGGTCCAGGTGAGGGTACGACAACGCTTTAGGGGGAGCGTACGTGTGAGGGCGCGGGTTAGTGTCAGCGTACGGGTTAGGATTAGGGGACGGGTGAGGGTCAGGCTTCGGGGAAGGGTTAGGGTTAGGGTTCGGGCTAGGGTTAGGGTTAGGGGACGGGGACGGTTTAGGGTCCAGGTGAGGGTACGACAACGCTTTAGGGGGAGCGTACGTGTGAGGGCGCGGGTTAGTGTCAGCGTACGGGTTAGGATTAGGGGACGGGTGAGGGTCAGGCTTCGGGGAAGGGTTAGGGTTAGGGTTCGGGCTAGAGTTAGGGTTAGGGGACGGGGACGGTTTAGGGTCCAGGTGAGGGTACGACAACGCTTTAGGGGGAGCGTACGTGTGAGGGCGCGGGTTAGTGTCAGCGTACGGGTTAGGATTAGGGGACGGGTGAGGGTCAGGCTTCGGGGAAGGGTTAGGGTTAGGGTTCGGGCTAGGGTTAGGGTTAGGGGACGGGGACGGTTTAGGGTCCAGGTGAGGGTACGACAACGCTTTAGGGGGAGCGTACGTGTGAGGGCGCGGGTTAGTGTCAGCGTACGGGTTAGGATTAGGGGACGGGTGAGGGTCAGGCTTCGGGGAAGGGTTAGGGTTAGGGTTCGGGCTAGGGTTAGGGTTAGGGGACGGGGACGGTTTAGGGTCCAGGTGAGGGTACGACAACGCTTTAGGGGGAGCGTACGTGTGAGGGCGTGGGTTAGTGTCAGCGTACGGGTTAGGATTAGGGGACGGGTGAGGGTCAGGCTTCGGGGAAGGGTTAGGGTTAGGGTTCGGGCTAGGGTTAGGGTTAGGGGACGGGGACGGTTTAGGGTCCAGGTGAGGGTACGACAACGCTTTAGGGGGAGCGTACGTGTGAGGGCGCGGGTTAGTGTCAGCGTACGGGTTAGGATTAGGGGACGGGTGAGGGTCAGGCTTCGGGGAAGGGTTAGGGTTAGGGTTCGGGCTAGGGTTAGGGTTAGGGGACGGGGACGGTTTAGGGTCCAGGTGAGGGTACGACAACGCTTTAGGGGGAGCGTACGTGTGAGGGCGCGGGTTAGTGTCAGCGTACGGGTTAGGATTAGGGGACGGGTGAGGCTCAGGCTTCGGGGAAGGGTTAGGGTTAGGGTTCGGGCTAGGGTTAGGGTTAGGGGACGGGGACGGTTTAGGGTCCAGGTGAGGGTACGACAACGCTTTAGGGGGAGCGTACGTGTGAGGGCGCGGGTTAGTGTCAGCGTACGGGTTAGGATTAGGGGACGGGTGAGGGTCAGGCTTCGGGGAAGGGTTAGGGTTAGGGTTCGGGCTAGGGTTAGGGTTAGGGGACGGGGACGGTTTAGGGTCCAGGTGAGGGTACGACAACGCTTTAGGGGGAGCGTACGTGTGAGGGCGCGGCTTAGTGTCAGCGTACGGGTTAGGATTAGGGGACGGGTGAGGGTCAGGCTTCGGGGAAGGGTTAGGGTTAGGGTTCGGGCTAGGGTTAGGGTTAGGGGACGGGGACGGTTTAGGGTCCAGGTGAGGGTACGACAACGCTTTAGGGGGAGCGTACGTGTGAGGGCGCGGGTTAGTGTCAGCGTACGGGTTAGGATTAGGGGACGGGTGAGGGTCAGGCTTCGGGGAAGGGTTAGGGTTAGGGTTCGGGCTAGGGTTAGGGTTAGGGGACGGGGACGGTTTAGGGTCCAGGTGAGGGTACGACAACGCTTTAGGGGGAGCGTACGTGTGAGGGCGCGGGTTAGTGTCACCGTACGGGTTAGGATTAGGGGACGGGTGAGGGTCAGGCTTCGGGGAAGGGTTACGGTTAGGGTTCGGGCTAGGGTTAGGGTTAGGGGACGGGGACGGTTTAGGGTCCAGGTGAGGGTACGACAACGCTTTAGGGGGAGCGTACGTGTGAGGGCGCGGGTTAGTGTCACCGTACGGGTTAGGATTAGGGGACGGGTGAGGGTCAGGCTTCGGGGAAGGGTTAGGGTTAGGGTTCGGGCTAGGGTTAGGGTTAGGGGACGGGGACGGTTTAGGGTCCAGGTGAGGGTACGACAACGCTTTAGGGGGAGCGTACGTGTGAGGGCGCGGGTTAGTGTCAGCGTACGGGTTAGGATTAGGGGACGGGTGAGGGTCAGGCTTCGGGGAAGGGTTAGGGTTAGGGTTCGGGCTAGGGTTAGGGATAGGGGACGGGGATGGTTTAGGGTCCAGGTGAGGGTACGACAACGCTTTAGGGGGAGCGTACGTGTGAGGGCGCGGGTTAGTGTCAGCGTACGGGTTAGGATTAGGGGACGGGTGAGGGTCAGGCTTCGGGGAAGGGTTAGGGTTAGGGTTCGGGCTAGGGTTAGGGTTAGGGGACGGGGACGGTTTAGGGTCCAGGTGAGGGTACGACAACGCTTTAGGGGGAGCGTACGTGTGAGGGCGCGGGTTAGTGTCAGCGTACGGGTTAGGATTAGGGGACGGGTGAGGGTCAGGCTTCGGGGAAGGGTTAGGGTTAGGGTTCGGGCTAGGGTTAGGGTTAGGGGACGGGGACGGTTTAGGGTCCAGGTGAGGGTACGACAACGCTTTAGGGGGAGCGTACGTGTGAGGGCGCGGGTTAGTGTCAGCGTACGGGTTAGGATTAGGGGACGGGTGAGGGTCAGGCTTCGGGGAAGGGTTAGGGTTAGGGTTCGGGCTAGGGTTAGGGTTAGGGGACGGGGACGGTTTAGGGTCCAGGTGAGGGTACGACAACGCTTTAGGGGGAGCGTACGTGTGAGGGCGCGGGTTAGTGTCAGCGTACGGGTTAGGATTAGGGGACGGGTGAGGGTCAGGCTTCGGGGAAGGGTTAGGGTTAGGGTTCGGGCTAGGGTTAGGGTTAGGGGACGGGGACGGTTTAGGGTCCAGGTGAGGGTACGACAACGCTTTAGGGGGAGCGTACGTGTGAGGGCGCGGCTTAGTGTCAGCGTACGCGTTAGGATCAGGGGAAGGGGGAGGGTCAGGCTTCGGGGAAGTGTTAGGGTTAGGGTTCGGGCTAGGGTTAGGGTTAGGGGACGGGGACGGTTTAGGGTCCAGGTGAGGGTACGACAACGCTTTAGGGGGAGCGTACGTGTGAGGGCGCGGGTTAGTGTCAGCGTACGGGTTAGGATTAGGGGACGGGTGAGGGTCAGGCTTCGGGGAAGGGTTAGGGTTAGGGTTCGGGCTAGGGTTAGGGTTAGGGGACGGGGACGGTTTAGGGTCCAGGTGAGGGTACGACAACGCTTTAGGGGGAGCGTACGTGTGAGGGCGCGGGTTAGTGTCAGCGTACGGGTTAGGATTAGGGGACGGGTGAGGGTCAGGCTTCGGGGAAGGGTTAGGGTTAGGGTTCGGGCTAGGGTTAGAGTTAGGGGACGGGGACGGTTTAGGGTCCAGGTGAGGGTACGACAACGCTTTAGGGGGAGCGTACGTGTGAGGGCGCGGGTTAGTGTCAGCGTACGGGTTAGGATTAGGGGACGGGTGAGGGTCAGGCTTCGGGGAAGGGTTAGGGTTAGGGTTCGGGCTAGGGTTAGGGTTAGGGGACGGGGACGGTTTAGGGTCCAGGTGAGGGTACGACAACGCTTTAGGGGGAGTGTACGTGTGAGGGCGCGGGTTAGTGTCAGCGTACGGGTTAGGATTAGGGGACGGGTGAGGGTCAGGCTTCGGGGAAGGGTTAGGGTTAGGGTTCGGGGTAGGGTTAGGGTTAGGGGACGGGGACGGTTTAGGGTCCAGGTGAGGGTACGACAACGCTTTAGGGGGAGCGTACGTGTGAGGGCGCGGCTTAGTGTCAGCGTACGCGTTAGGATCAGGGGAAGGGGGAGGGTCAGGCTTCGGGGAAGTGTTAGGGTTAGGGTTCGGGCTAGGGTTAGGGTTAGGGGACGGGGACGGTTTAGGGTCCAGGTGAGGGTACGACAACGCTTTAGGGGGAGCGTACGTGTGAGGGCGCGGGTTAGTGTCAGCGTACGGGTTAGGATTAGGGGACGGGTGAGCGTCAGGCTTCAGGGAAGGGTTAGGGTTAGGGTTCGGGCTAGGGTTAGGGTTAGGGGACGGGGACGGTTTAGGGTCCAGATGAGATTACGACAATGCTTTAGGGGGAGCGTACGTGTGAGGGCGCGGGTTATTGTCCGCGTACGCCTTAGGATTAGGGGACGGGGGAGGGTCAGGCTTCGGGGTAGGGTTAGGGTTAGGGTTCGGGCTAGGGTTAGGGTTAGGGGACGGGGACGGTTTAGGGTCCAGGTGAGGGTACGACAACGCTTTAGGGGGAGCGTACGTGTGAGGGCGCGGGTTAGTGTCAGCGTACAGGTTAGGATTAGGGGACGGGTGAGGGTCAGGCTTCGGGGAAGGGTTAGGGTTAGGGTTCGGGCTAGGGTTAGGGTTAGGGGATGGGTACGGTTTAGGGTCCAGGTGAGGGTACGACAACGCTTTAGGGGGAGCGTACGTGTGAGGGCGCGGCTTAGTGTCAGCGTACAGGTTAGGATTAGGGGACGGGTGAGGGTCAGGCTTCGGGGAAGGGTTAGGGTTTGGGTTCGGGCTAGGGTTAGGGTTAGGGGACGGGGACGGTTTAGGGTCCAGGTGAGGGTACGACAACGCTTTAGGGGGAGCGTACGTGTGAGGGCGCGGGTTAGTGTCAGCGTACGGGTTAGAATTAGGGGTCGGGTGAGGGTCAGGCTTCGGGGAAGGGTTAGGGTTAGGGTTCGGGCTAGGGTTAGGGTTAGGGGACGGGGACGGTTTAGGGTCCAGGTGAGGGTACGACAACGCTTTAGGGGGAGCGTACGTGTGAGGGCGCGGCTTAGTGTCAGCGTACGCGTTAGGATCAGGGGAAGGGGGAGGGTCAGGCTTCGGGGAAGTGTTAGGGTTAGGGTTCGGGCTAGGGTTAGGGTTAGGGGACGGGGACGGTTTAGGGTCCAGGTGAGGGTACGACAACGCTTTAGGGGGAGCGTACGTGTGAGGGCGCGGGTTAGTGTCAGCGTACGGGTTAGGATTAGGGGAGGGGTGAGCGTCAGGCTTCAGGGAAGGGTTAGGGTTAGGGTTCGGGCTAGGGTTAGGGTTAGGGGACGGGGACGGTTTAGGGTCCAGGTGAGATTACGACAATGCTTTAGGGGGAGCGTACGTGTGAGGGCGCGGGTTATTGTCCGCGTACGCCTTAGGATTAGGGGACGGGGGAGGGTCAGGCTTCGGGGTAGGGTTAGGGTTAGGGTTCGGGCTAGGGTTAGGGTTAGGGGACGGGGACGGTTTAGGGTCCAGGTGAGGGTACGACAACGCTTTAGGGGGAGCGTACGTGTGAGGGCACGGGTTAGTGTCAGCGTACAGGTTAGGATTAGGGGACGGGTGAGGGTCAGGCTTTGGGGAAGGGTTAGGGTTAGGGTTCGGGCTAGGGTTAGGGTTAGGGGATGGGTACGGTT